>NW_024100082.1:692500-1330000 GCF_016545835.1 Crotalus tigris
GTGCATGAGCAAGATAAAATTATAGCTATAAAACTGAATGATTACTTTGGATTGTTTGAGTTCTCATTAAATTATCCTTCCTTCCTTCCTTCCTTCCTTCTTTCCATCTTTCCTTCCTTCCTTCATTTATTTATTTATTTTGCAGACAATGTGCCTTGGTGGCCCTTGAAGATGTGAAAGTTTATCTAATGGAAGAGTCTGGCCAGATTGCTGTAAGTGCACACCTGATCATTGGGACATAATGCTGCAATGGTGGGAAACTGGCTTTCGACATACTGTTAAATTACAACTCCCAGCACCTTTAACTTTCGCAACCCTGGCTGATTTATAATTCAGTAATATCCGAAGGATCCAGAAGAGATCCTTGGAGCATTAAACCAATTTTTTTTAAAGGGCATATTGGCCAGGCATCAGCCGTGGCTTTGCTGGGATGGTAGGACCTGGAATAGCCCAGGTATGCCAGATGCTGAAGCCAGACTTAATTGGAAGCATGCAGATAGTCCTCAGCTTATGACCGCAATTAGAACCAGAAGTTCTATCACTAAAAATGCAATTATTATATGAGCAGCACCTGATTTTATGTTCTTTTCTGTGCAGTTGTTAAACAAATCACCACATTTGTTTTGTGAATCCAACTTCCCATATTGACTTTGCTTGTCAGAAATCCCCTGTAAAGGTCCCAAATGGCAATCATATGCACTCCAGGATGCTGCAAATGTCATAAATACTTGCTGGTTGCCAGATGTCATCCCAGATGGGGATCTGGGATGGTTATAAGTGCAGGGTCCAATTATAAGTCACTTCCAACATGATCCATCTCTTTTTTTCTGCTTTTTGTTCAGGTCTTTGATGCAACCAACACAACACGAGAAAGACGGGATATGATTTTAGCTTTCGCCAAAGAAAATTCTTTTAAGGTGATTATTTTGTTGCAAAATGTCTATGAAGATTCTCAGTCATCCAGGTCATGGTTGTCCCAAAAGTGGTTTTTTCCAAAAGCAACTGGACTTTTTTTCCTCTTGAAAATGTTTCACTTCTCATCCAAGAAGTTTGTTTAAAGATAAAGGAAAAAACAAAGTCCAGTTGCTTTTGGGAAAAAAGCAGTTTTGGGACATTTTGTTTCAACTTTGCTCTAGTATGAAGTCAGAGACAAATAACAACAACAACAATAATAATAATAATAACAATAAAGTTGGAAGGGACCTTGAAGGTCATCTAGTCCAACCCCCAGCTCAGGCAGGAAACCCTATATCATTTCAGACAAATGGCTGTCCAGTCTCTTCTTTAAAATTTCCAGTGTTGGAGCATTCACCGCTTCTGGAGGCAGGTTGTTCCACTGGTTAATTGTTCTAACTGTCAGGAAGTTTCTCCTTCGTTCTAGGTTGCTTCTCTCCTTGATTAGTTTCCACCCGTTGTTTCTTGTCCTGCCTTCAGGCACTTTGGAGAATAGCTTGACTCCCTCTTCTTTGTGGTAGCCCCTGAAATATTAGAACACTGCTAATGCAGTGGAAATCATATGATTCCAGGATGCTGCAAATGGACATTTGTCTTTTGCTTTAATTTTGATTTGCCAAATGAAAAAGTACTTTTGCCATAGGCAATCTCATGTACCAATTGGTGAATTTCTGAAAATAAACAAACTTTGCTATTCCTACAACATAAATAAGTATCCTAGCTTCATCAACATTTTTTCTATTCAGTGACTTTGTGTCCAGCATATAGTCATGTTTGAAGAAGTAGCTAAGACACGTTCCAGCAGAATATTGACTAGTCTTTTCCAAAAGACATATTGTGCTATGCCTGTGAGTCAGTAAGCAACTCTAAATTGATCATACTGGAATTTTTGTAAACATGTTCCAAATACATTGCTGTAGATTTTTAATGGTTAATTATTGGTTGGTTAAATATGCAAATGATAAAATGATGCATTTTGGAATCCAATAGTTGATTGGATTTTTATCACATTTTAAAAAGATCCATTTGGTCACATCATGTTAGTTGAAAATCCTCACTTCCTAGTCAAAGGTGAACTTTGATTCAGATTCCAACAAACCCTGGAAGCAACCATTTCCTACCATCTGTCCCTTTTCTTGCAGTCTGCAAGATGGAAGAGAGGGAAAAGAGGATGAGAGAGAAATGCGAGAAAAGAGAAAAAGAGAGAGAGAGAGAGAGAGAGAAAGAAAGAAAGAAAGAAAGAAAGAAAGAAAGAAAGAAAGAAAGAAAGAAAGAAAGAAAGAAAGAAAGGAGATAGTACTGTAAAGATAGGACACCACCCATTTGTGGTCTGGTTCCACCCACCGTTTTCTTTGACCTGCCCTCATCTTAGTGTGCAATGCTACCATGAACAAATTATTTTTGCAGAAAAACAGTTCTTGAAAAAAAATTCTTATCCTGGCTCTAGAATTTTTTGTATTTTACAAATTAAAATTCATTTTTTCTTTTGAAGGTTTTTTTTGTGGAATCTGTCTGTGATGATCCAGAAGTCATTGCTGCCAATATATTGGTTAGTATTTTACATTCTCTCACTTTCTTTTGCTCAGTCATTCCTGCTAAAGAAAGAATGAGCATCATTGGAGCATGTTTAAGCTTAGGCTCTATAGCCAGAGTTAGAAGTCAAACCAGTTAGATCCAAGTCAAACCATGAGAAATCATGTTTTCAAAGCAGAAAGAACACAGTATGTGCAACACCATAAAGAGTTCAAAATAGGAAGATAAATACAGATGGTAAATCCTTGAACTGGGCACTGAGTATTAGTCTGCTAATTCTGCTAGCTCTATCCCACTCTGCACAAACCTTTCTCCTTTATATTGCCCTTATATTGCCCTACAGTGACTGCAACATATTAGAGTGCTAGAGTCTTTAGTATTTGTTTGTTTATACAATAATAGATTGTATAAACTGAGTACTGGCTCTGGGTGACATACAAATCAAAACAGATACAGTGTTTAAAAGCAAAGCAAAAAGTACAATAAAAGTAAATAAAGTAAATGGACACATCCTGGCCTATCTCAGAACCTGGGGAAACAATAGGTTTTCAGAGATCATATAAAGGCTTGTAGAGTTGAGGCCATCCCAATTTCTATGGGGATTGGTATTTCAAGGGGCAGGTGTCACGGTAGCAATTGTGCACAACCAATATTCCATCAGCTAACCTTGTTCTGTTAGATCTAATGAGGAGAGAGAAGGTCCTTAGATATTTGGGCCATATGCCATAAAGGGCTGGATAGGTGATAATTTCCCATTGCAGTAGTACAACCACAGGATATCTTAGCATGCATAGGCCATAGGGATGTAAGTCATAAACCCTTGATATATTGTTGTTTCTTTGGGGTGAGGGGAATATTTACTGTGTAATTATGTAACCACCATATATCCTGGTTTGATTACACTTATTCCAGAAATACTAGGCTAGGGTATCTAGAGTTGCCTGATTGATATATTTTAGATAGAAGATAGATGATGCTTGTCTGAGGAATTATAAGAATTGCTGATTAATTATTTTTCTTAGGTTTTCTTGGAATGTTTTACACTGTTCCCAAGAGTAAAACAAGCTAACATTTCTTGTCTCACTGTAAGAGTTAATCAATTTACCAATGGAAAAGTTCCTGTGTCAAACCCAACAATCAATAATGACAATTTTTTTTCACCACTGCTTAGTGTCATTTCCCTGAGTATTCTTTTCCTATTTCACCCAAAAATATACACGCCTGTCTATCTCAGGATAATGATCCATCTATCTGATGGACCAGTTTGTAGGCTATATATTTATGTTACAATAAAAGTTTAGATCTTACAGTGCTCTATTACTAGGTGTGCTATTGCAGAAGATTAACATAGATTCCCCTATGAACTGTCTAATAGGAAAGATACTGTATGCATAAATGCTAGAATATTTTGTATTAAAAGTATATGTTTTTGTTGTGTTAGAGCTTAAAAATAGTGTTGACTCAGTTAAATAGACAATATTAAAGCAGGTAATGCTTTCCCAAACATTGATGCAATCCTTTTGAAAGTATATTCATTAGATGTATTTATAAGATAAATGGATTATAGGATTTAAAAAAGTCTCTTAAAATTATTCGGGCATCAGAATCTGCAAAAATGATACCTAATTACATGAATTGGATCAACTTTTGGAAGCTGGTTATTAATCTTGGAAGGCATATCTGTGTATTAGAACTAGTGCAATTGCTTTTTTAAAAAAATCCTTTCTGTGTATTCAAAAATGATGAAAACTCTATATCTTGTTAGAAGATAATGTTTATTAAAAATAGTTGATTATTGCAGAGCTTAAGATTGTTATCACCACTGTTTATTTCTTTATGTGTATAAAGTTTCTGTATAGATACAGAGTTTATCTTTCAAAAAGTTTGTTTTGGTTGCACCAGGAAGTTAAAGTCTCCAGTCCAGATTATCCAGAAAGAAACCGAGAGAATGTGATGGAAGATTTTCTGAAGAGAATAGAATGTTACAAAGTCACCTATCAACCCCTTGATCCAGTTGATTATGACAAGTAAGATGCACAGCAAAGGAATCATGAGGGTTTTTGATCATAGACTTAGATCCAGAACACACCAGCCAAAGAGGTGACTTTTCTGAAGATCTTCCCTGTGAAAAGCCTCTTCCTGAATAGGTTTGGGCTATGACAGGGGAAGATAAGGTCATCCTTATAAATTTGATGAAATTCAAAGGGAGGAACACTCTGGGATCACAATAAACTACAGAGTTTTTTCAGTTACATTTGTTTCATTCTAAACTCCCTGTGCCTTAGTCCACTCTAAGAGAAACTTCAGGAGAGACTGCTCCATGAGGCTGCCAGGGGAAAAAGAATTGAAAAGTCACCTTTTACCGTACCTCAATCCACTGATACTTCTTGGATCATGGTTACTGCATGTGCTTGGAGTAGAAATGGATGGAAGAACAGATGGGAGGATATTATGGGAAGGATATTGTAGAAAAATGGAGCAAACAATGGAGAATTCAGAAATGTTATGCATGCAAGGGCTATTGTTTCTTACTTATTAAGAACAGAAAGAATTTCTAGTACAAGAATCAGGTTTGGTAACACCTGTTTTGATCTGAGACTGGTCCAGGAATCACTTCTCCTTTTTAGCAATATTTAGAAATAATTTAAAAAGCATTTAAATATTTTTTAACACATTTTATTGTTTTTTTTAAATTCTTAAGAAAAAGTACTCAGGACCCACCGTGGTGGTTGGGTAGTCAAACATTCAAAAGTAAAGACATATATAAACAACACAACTCAATAAATTTCACTATCCCCTCTCTATTCCCCTCAATTAACATGATACACTTAAATATTTCATTTCTATTTTAAATTTCTATTACTATTAAACCTGAGTTATAACTTTTATCAGTTTACAATTACAATTGTTTAAATTTAAAACAAGAAATTATCAATTCTAATTCTTAATCTCTCACATCCCTCATTTTATTACCAATCTCATTTATTTCTTCTTCCACTACACAATAGATATCCTAATAGCAATAAAATATTGATCAGCCCTATATATATGTAATCCCAAAGTCAATCCATCTCTTTAAAATAACGAGATAATATTAAACCTTAATTCATTCAAATTCACCAAACAAAATTCAAATTTTCTCCAATTACTTATCATGCCTTATCATGTCTTTGTTGTCATACAAGAAATCCATCCTAGTAATTTAAAACACTCCATAAAGCATCCCAATCCAAACAATCATCATTTTTTCAATTCCAGTGCATAATGATTTTCATATATTTTCAAAATGCTACATAAATACAATCCAATACATTCTTAATCTGTTTAAAATATCTATTCTAATAATTACGCTAATATATATATATATTTACTTGCTTCTAACTCTAAATCTTAATCCTTAAAACAGTCCATGAATCCAGTATTGCCTTTTAATCCATTACACAGTTTTAGATTTCTCTTTTAAGTCTAATTCTGGCTTTTTTCCTGTGCCAAGAAGGTTTCCATAAACACGCTTCCCTATCAATCAGTGAGTCTATTTTTGTTGCTTGGAATGGTCTTTGAAGAAATAGGAGTCCCATCCTCTGCATCAAGCATCTGTTTTTCTCCTCCTTAAAATATCATTGCTTTGTAGTTTCAAATCTCAATCTTTGCTTCATCTGTTCCTCAAAATTACACATGAGAGATTTTTAGAGTAAAATAAGTTCCTCTTTTATCTCAGTTAATTCCTCTTCTAATATAATTTGGTTTGTAAAATAGTCAGGTATAGTCTGGGCATCTGTTTGAATGTTTGAAGTGAAATTTCTGGATCTTAGTTCTGAAATAGATTCTTTCAATATGTCACAAATGTCTGTAATGGCCTCATGTATCTTTTCCAGTATAAGCTTATAGTTTAATTGTGAATGCAATTTCTCCATTTTGATAGTAGTTAGAAAAAGTCTCTCTTTTTTGTTGTTTTGTTTGTGGAGGCTGCATCTGATAAGAGTTAGTCTATATCTACACCCACAATTCCCACAGCAAAGCTTATCTTTTTCCAAAAATGATTTGAAGATCAGGTCTGGTCTAACTTCAAAAAGTAACCAGAAGGCGCAATATTAAATTTTTGCCACTAGATGTCCTCAGTAAGTTAAGAAAGAGTCTTTTCCAGACAGCATTACCTTGTTTCTATCTTTAAAAGTATAGTGTGAAAGAAGAAACAATCTTCCAACACCAGATGATAGTAAAGTTCTTAGCAGAACAAAAAAGAGAGAGTTTTCTGTATCCCCAAAAATATGAAAGTAAAATTTAATCTTATAAAACACCTTCTTTCCCAAAAACATAAAAGCTGCTTTCTCTAGCCAGGGAAATAATTCCAACACTCTTACAGGCAAAAAACAAAGACAAGTAGAGAGAGTAACAAGGAAAAATCTCACCCGGATTCACCATGGGGGCTCTTACAGCTTAGATGTTCTTGACAGGGCGACTTTCGACCCATATAAGAGTCGACCGGCGGAGGGAAGGCTAGCCGATGAGGAGACGAGTCTCAGCGTGTGACTAGAGATGCCGCGGAAGCCAGCATTTAAATATTTTAATAATTAGTATACTTCAAAAGTGTATCAGTAGTCAGAGATGCTTTTTATATGTCTGAAAATATTTGTTAAAATATAATGGGTTTTTTCCCCTCACGATTCCATAGAAATAAGCTTTTAACTTTCTGCTTTCCAAATATCTTTCTACTACTGTGTTGTCATTTCTCATTCACTGCTTTGGAGTAGTGTATTTGTGTGTGTGTGTGTGTGTGTGTGTGTGTGTGTGTGTGTGTGTGTATCTGCATTTCAGATTTGATCTCCAGAAGGTGCTTTGGACTAATAGAGAAGTGAAAAGTGCAGCTGCACCTTTTCCTAGGATCACATTACATTCTACAGCTGTTTTGCAAGTCCAGTGCAGTGGGTGGGGGCTATTCATCCTCCAGGATCTCTGAAACATCTTTTGGAATCTGAATCCTAAGTACTATCCAGGTCTAATATATAATTAGAAACCGGTTCTCATGTTAAAATAACCTAGTTCAGCTATTTTATGCATCAGCCTTTTTTTTTTTTTGATGCATTCTCCCTAAGTTACAAAAACAGACATTGAATAATTGTGTGATGACTTGATACCTAATAATTTCTGGCATTTTTTTTATTATAGAGACCTTTCTTTCATTAAAGTTATCAATGTTGGGCAGCGCTTTCTGGTCAACCGGATCCAAGACTACATC
The DNA here is from genome assembly GCF_016545835.1 of Crotalus tigris. NCBI lineage: Eukaryota > Metazoa > Chordata > Lepidosauria > Squamata > Viperidae > Crotalus > Crotalus tigris. Next base: position 700,224 of record NW_024100082.1, read on the forward strand.
CAAAGTAAAATTGTCTATTATCTCATGAATATTCACATTCAGCCACGCACAATTTATCTCTGTAGACATGGAGAAAGTGAATGCAACCTTATTAGAAAGATAGGTGGAGATTCGGGCCTGTCCACACGTGGGAAGCAGGTATGGTCTAATTCACAGGAAGTTTGCATATTTTGTATGGCTCTTCTGTGTTTTAAATTCAAAGCAAAGAGGCCATCAAAGCACACACATTTAACATGTTTTTTGCACCCATGTTGTTTTAATGAATTACAGACAAGAGCTACTTGAATTTGCATACTACAGCTAAATTAAGGCAGATGTTCTGCCCACATTTACTTTCAGTTCAGTTTAAGACCAGAAACATGTGCTCAAAACAACAAACATTACATTCTAAATTTACTAATTTTTGCTGGAAGAACAGTTCAATAGTATTCTGAGAATACCCATAGATATCATCACCTTACACATCATTAAACACATTAACAATGATAAAATGTGTTTTAAATAAAATGAATGTTTAGCATTTATATCTCAAATTTTCTCTGTGATATCTTCCATCCCTAGTTATTTTACCCTAAAAGATTGTGATTACTCAAAGGAACCAACTCCTTGGTGCCTGACTAGTATATTAAATATTAGATTACTTTTATTGTAAATCAGAATACATAGTTATCACAGAAACTCTGCCAAGTTGGATAGAATTGTTTACAATAGAAATATTTTATATAAACAATTTACGCAAACAACTGTAATAACCCACTGGCTGATATGTTATTTTTAGATAATGGATTGCAGTCATATTACCTTTCCTCGATGGAAGGTTTCTTTCATGCCCTGCTACAGTCCATTGTACATCTCTAAAATTGGCCTGTAACACGGAAGAATTCTTCAGAACAGTATATTAACAGTATATTAAATTCTTTTCTATCAAAAAACTTTCTATTACAGTTGGAATTGTAGCACAACAGTTGGAAACAAAAAAGGGCTATGACCGTTGGCTACAATACAAGAAAAATGGCGAATTTTATATTGAACTTTGTGAATATAAAATTTTAGCTTTGTATGACTTGGGGAGATGAGTTGCTTTCTACAGCTTCCAAACCACTGTTCCTAATGCCACCTTAGAAATTTTCCCTGATAATGTAAGCAGCACAAAGCCAAGTTGCTGTCCTTATCTTCATAATAGGGAAGGGGAAATCTTAATCATGCTGTATTGTTTTCTAGTTTGCTGGAGCATTGAAAAGGTTTATCAAAGAGCAAGAGATTATGGATCTGAAAGTTTGGACTAGCCAGTTGAAAAGAACAATCCAAACAGCAGAAGCTCTAGGAGTACCATATGAGCAATGGAAGATACTGAATGAAATTGATGCAGTGAGTAGAATGGCAGAAAAGTTAAACACTGGTCTCGGGATAGTGGTGATATAGTTTCAAATAATCTTCATTGCCATAAAGATAAGCTGCATACAATTTCATCTGTCTGTCTGTTTGTCTGTCTGTCTATCCATCTATCTACTTCATACATTAAATTCAAAAATAAATCCCAATTCAATAGGACAGTTATGGTTGCAGACTCTAAGCACTTTTTATCGATACATCAGGTCCAATGTTGTCAAGCTCCTCATTGTTCTGGAATAATAGATGGTAGAATATATCTGCTGTCATGTTTGAAGAAATGTAAGTTTTGGAAAAGACAAACATGTTTAAGTTAAATTATATTCATTTGAGTTCAGTTCTTAATTTTCTAGGGAGTATGTGAAGAAATGACATATGAAGAGATTCAGAGAAAATATCCAGAAGAGTTTGCACTTCGAGATCAAGAAAAATACCTTTACCGCTATCCTGGAGGAGAAGTGTGTTTTTTTTATCATTGCTATACTAAATATTGCTGCTGAACTAAATGTTACCACTTTGATTTGTTAGAGTTTGAAGTGTGTTGCAACAATTGTCCCTTAATATAATTTTAAAAAAAGAACTATAATATACAACTCTCCTGGAGCTGGTTGAAGAATGGCATAATAAACATGCATTATCATTTTGGGGCAGAAACACAGCAAGTCTTAGTATGGCATAATTGCTTCCAGAAATTCTTATCCTCAAAGTCTTAACTTCTAATACACTGTTAGATTTTGAAATCTGAAATGCTATCAGAGCCTTATGAATCATCTCAAATTATGCAATTTTACCCACTGACAGATGTTCAGGTGTTATAGTAATGCCAATAAAGAATTAGGAAGTTCTTGATTTAGAAATCTTGCTTCTCCCAAATCAAAACAATGCATGTAAGCTATGTTAAATATTCCAAGAAAGGCCCATGATGTAATGTATGTAATATAATAGATAAAATATAATAAATAGTCAGCTAGTTGGAAAAATATTTGGATACTTTAAGAGCATATTTATTGGCAACTTCCCTCTTTTTGATTAATATTTTTCTTGGGCTTCTTTAGTCTTACCAAGACTTGGTCCAGCGCTTGGAACCTGTAATTATGGAACTGGAACGTCAAGAGAATGTCCTAGTTATTTCTCACCAGGCAGTTATGAGATGCCTATTGGCCTATTTTCTTGATAAGAGTGCAGGTAAAAAAAACTTTTCTTTTTATAGCATACAGAAATAAGGCAGTGATTATCTAGAATAGAGGTGAGCAGTCTAGATGTAGCTCACACAGTTCCTTCTCTAAGCTTTAGATCCCCAGTTCACATACTTGAAGTTGATCATTGTAGCTTGCCATAGAACTTCAGCTTGTAGTTCTTTTCTTTGGTACTTTTCCATGGCAACTCTTTGGAGGAGCTTCGTTTTTCGATGCTGATTTTTTTTAATGTCATAGTTTCTGAATTGCTTCCTTTTTTAACATTGCCCCACCAACTTTTATCTTACAACCCCAACCACCATTGCTACGCTGCCTTTATGTAGTAAAACCAAACTGTATTTAGTCTTCAATTATCAAGAGGTTTCCCATCCTTGACAGGAAACAAATTATAAACTACATATGACAATAAATGTATAATTAGCAATAGCACTTAGACTTATATACCACTTCATAGGGCTTTACAGCCCCTCTCTAGATGGTTTACAGACTTAGCATATTGCCCCAACAATCTGAGTCCTCATTTTATTGACTTCGGAAGGGTGGAAGGCTGAGTCAACCTTGAACCATTCAGAAAGGAACTCCTGGAGTGAGCAGTGAGTTAGCCTGCAATACTGCACTATAACCACAGCGCCCCCATGGTTCTAATTAGTAACCACATCAGTTTAAGAAATAACAATATTGATAGCAGCTATGAAAATAGGCTTCACTCAGAACTGCAATGTGCAAGGAGGGGAAATTTCCTTTTTCGCTCGCTTTAGTCCAGATGAAACTCAGCCTTCATATTCACACATATTTTTCCTCTTTTTCTCCTGAGTTTATAAAGCTGCCATAGTTACTAAAACAAAGTTGGTTTGTTGTTGATTATTTTCCAGACTAGATATGATTGTCCTGCCTAAAGTTATTGACATTTTGGGCACTTTCAAAACATACATATGCACATTCAGTGGATTTTACTGACATTGGAGCCAGTAATCTCCAATAAAGTGTGAAATTATTATTTGACTAGGCTTTATTGCAAGTTTGTTTATCTATTTTTATATTTATTATTTCTTTATATTCTTTAAATATTAGAATAACTGGGTTAATTACTTGCTACATTAACCATCCCCAGTCTAGGATAGTTTATGGTAATTAGATTGAATTCCATCTTGAAATTGTTAAATTTCTACACATTTCTCACAAATTGTGTGAGAATGTAGTTGTATTGCCTCTATTCTGTCCCTCAGTTCTAATTCTAAGGTTCTCTGCATGTCACATTTCAGAACCTGCAGATTTGTTCATTAATATATATTACATTCCTGCTCAATCAAAGTATACTGTGTATTTTAGATTACTGTTTCAGCAGATCTGTTTAACTTTTATTACTTTATCTTAGATGAATTGCCTTATTTAAGATGTCCTCTTCATACCATCTTTAAGCTTACACCAGTTGCTTATGGCAAGTATTATTTGTTTATGTAGGAACATGGGAGAGAAAAGCAGTAATGCAGATATCTATTTAGCATATATTTCATTAGATCAAGTAACTTCTATTTCTTGAATTAATAAACATAATTAGTACGTTATATATTATTTTTAGGTATATGTGGGGCTTTTACCCATATCAGTTTCCCATTATAAATCATGATACTTTTCCTAATAAAACATGAGAAATTAAATCAATGATAAGCTAAATTAAATGTGACTTGTTGGGGAATAGCTAATTAAATAATTACAGTGAGATCTGAGTCTTCTATCTATGTCTAATTCTTGCCTACTTTGGCATAATACTTCTTGGAGTCTATGGGACTCAAGTATTTCAGGTCTCTTCCTTGATAAATATTGCTTTTCATTTATCTGATGATCGTATAGTACTTCCTCTCTAAAAATGATGCCTAAAGTTCTGTATATTTTCAATTTTATGAAGGCTGTAAATTAGAAATGATTTCTCTGAATGTTGAAGCTGTAGACACTCACCGGGATAAGCCATCCACAGTGGTATGTATTATTTTTTGTTTGGTTATAACTCCTCTATCTTCTTATCTCTTTTATATTTCATTTCTGACTTAGTCATGGTCAATCTTAGGTAATTCCCAAGAAAGGGAAGAGTGAAAACAGTACTATATTTATAACGGGTTTTTCCTTTCTTTTGTTCTCCCCAAAACTGTGGGGAAAGCAAATTTTCATAAATATAGAAACCATAAACTAAATTCATAAAATTTATTTTATACTGATAAATGTTTGGTGATAGTTTGTGGACAGCTACATTGGACATATTAAATACTCCACAAAATGCAGACTTTAAAAAAAAACATGAAAGGATTAGATCAAGATAGAACAACTATGTCCAGGTTTAATTTCAGATCACTCATTGGTTAAAATTATGTAAAAATATTGTAAATTCTTCATTTCTGAGAAGGGACTGCTAAGGCTTTATTCTGTTTGCAAATATTAGCTTGGGCAGAGCTTCAAAACGCTTCTTTGTGATGATGAAGGCCCATGTGAAGCACCCTTCATGATGCTGTGTGAAATAGTGGCCCCACCTCCAAGAGCCATGTTACTTCACTTTACATTAGCAACCGAAAGAAGATTCTGTGAAGATGCTGCATTTGTACAGAAATCTCTCTGACTCTTCTGTTAATCTACTGGAAATGGTAGAAGAGGCTTCTGCACGAAGTCAACACATATAAAAAACTTTTTTGAATTACCAAAACTTGCAGATAAGACTTTGTGGAGATACAAAGTGCCTCAAAAAAGGGAATTGACAAGTACTTTATCAATAAAAATAACAGTTACCTCTTCCAGGCTTACAAATATGTCATTTCACATGCACAATAAGGTAGAATATGCTCCATTTGGGTTTTTTTGGTTTTTTTTTTAATAAAAAGTTTTTATTTTCCATTTATTCATCATACAAAATACAAAATACAATTTACAAAATAAAATAAATTCATGACCATTGATACCACCTGCCCATTCCCCCCAGGCTGCGTCCACCCTCTCTAAACCTTCCCTACTTCCCTCCTCTTTCTCTCCTCCCCTCCTACTCTCTCCCCTCCCCTTCTCTTCTTACCATCCTACTTCCTCCCTACACCTTCCTCCCCTCTCATCCCTCTCAGACACATGAACACAACATAGGGGAAATGCCCAAGCAGCACCTCTCTCATAAACTACCATATCTATATTATCCTTACCCACCCACCCACCCACCCACCCTCAACCCTCCCCCCTCACTTCCCAGAGCAGAGTACAGGGTTATTAATAACAATGTTAACAATAAAAAGAAGAAAAGAAAAAAGAAAAGAGAAAAAAATATATCATACTTAACCTTTAACTCCTATATATCATAAGCAAATCTCTACAACATTTACTAAAAAATTTACTCATAAGATAAATAAAACTTTGTAGTCCCGTACTTTTTCTGAATATAATCTATCCATCTTCTCCATACAATAATATATCTGTCTTGTGTATGATCCTTCAAATAAGCAGAAATTTTTGCCATTTCTGCAAAACTAGAAATATCCATTCTTCTAAAGTAGGCAACGAATCTTTCTTCCAGTATGAGCCTACTAGTAACCTTGTTGCAGTTAATAAATTCAACATTAAAATAGTTTCTTTGTCATTTAAGTCCACAAAAATACCCAATAAAAATAATTGAGGAGTAAACTTTATTTTCCTTCTAAAAATCTTTTGAATGTTCCACCAAATCATAATCCAAAAAGTCTTTATCTTTTTACAATTCCACCAAATATGAAAATATGTTGCATCCATATTACCACATCTCCAACATTTGCGTTGTAAATTAGAATACATACAAGATAATTTTTTAGGATCTAAATGCCATCTATAAAACATTTTATAAAAATTTTCCCTCAGATTTTGAGCTTGTGTAAATTTAACATTTCTGATCCAAATTATCTCCCATAAGTCCAATGGGATTGGTTCCTGGATATTCTGAGCCCATTTAATCATACGGTCTTTGACCAATTCTGTTTCTGAGTCTAATTCTATTAAAGCACTATAAATTCTTTTTATATGGGCCTGACTCTGATCTTTAATCTGAATAACCAAATTTTCATCTTCTAATGTTATTCCCTCTTTCTTATCTACAGTCCACCTGTCCACTATTTGTAAATATTGAAACCATGACTGTAGAATATTTTTTTGCCTTAATATATCTAGGGATTTTAAATGCCAGTCCGAACCTGACCAAATTAATAATTCTTTATATGAAATTTTATCAAAATTCATCCCCTTAGAAATTCCCTCAACTGCATGTCTGGGAATCCCCCAGATAGGTATTTTATAATTTAACCTATAATAATACTTTTTCCAAACTCGAAGTAAGGCATTCCTCAAAATGTGTGATTTGAAAGTCCGGTCCACTTTCTTATTAAAAATTAAATATGCATGCCAACCGTACATTAAATCCCACCCTTCAAGAGACAGAATATCCTTGTTTGTTAAATTGAGCCAATCATTTATCCAAGTTAAGGCAGCTGCATCATAATATAATTTCAAATTAGGTGCCTTAAGTCCTCCTCTTTCTCGGGCATCTTGCAAAATCTTAAACTTAACCCTTGGTTTTTCCCAGCCCAAATGAATTTGTTGATACCCCTCTGCCATTCCTCCAAATTTACATCTTTTTTTAAAATAGGTATCATCTGAAACAAGAAAAGAAACTTTGGTAGAACATTCATTTTTACAGCTGAAATTCTCCCCAACAGTGACAATTGCAATTTTTTCCAATCATTTAAATCCTTTTGTACTTTTGCCCATAATAATTCATAATTATTCTTATACAGTTTTCCATTTGAAGCAGTTAAATATACTCCCAAATATTTAACTTTTTTCATCATCTGAAAACCTGTGGCTTTAACCAAACTTTCCTTATCATTAACTGCCATATTCTTGGGTAATATCTTAGTCTTGTGATTATTAACTTTAAAACCAGAAACCTTCTCATACTGTGTTATAAGTTCTAATAGACAATCAACCGCTTGAGTCGGTTGTTCCAAAATTAAAACCAAATCATCCGCAAAAGCCTGCAATTTATACTCATTCTTTCTTATCTTTATACCCTTGATTACTGTTGATTCTCGAATCTGGATCAACAAAATCTCCAATGTTAAAACAAATAACAATGGAGATAATGGACATCCTTGTCTTATCCCTTTTTCAATATTGAAAGTCTCAGTCAGTCCCCCATTAACAACAATTTGAGCAGATTGTTGCTGATATATAGCTTTAAGTGCTTGTAAAAACTTATCCCCAAAATTCATTTTCTCTACCAATGAAAATAAAAATTGCCAATCTAATTGGTCAAAAGCTTTTTCAGCATCCAAAAATATAAAAGCCACAGGAATCTGATTGTTCTTATTCAAATACTCAATTAAGTTAATAATTTGTCTTACATTATATTTCATATATCGCCCTATTATGAATCCTGATTGATCACTATGAATCAAGTCCTTCATGACCTGCATTAATCTATTTGCCAAAATTTTAGTAAAAATCTTATAATCAATATTTAACAATGATATTGGCCTATAATTCTTGGGCTCTGTAAGATCTTGATCCTCCTTCAGAATCAATGATATAAACACTCTTTTCCAAGAAGGAGGAACGTGTGCTCCCAACAAAATACTGTTAAAGAGCTCCTTTAATGACTCCATCATTTCTTCAGATAAATTCTTATAATATGTCGACATCAATCCATCTGTTCCTGGAGACTTATGCTTCATTTGTTTTTGTTGTTGTGATTGTGCTTTCCAAAACTGTGGTTTCACTTCTTTTGCTCTGAGTTCTTTGCCAGATTGTACCTGGCAACACTGTCTGATTTCATATTAATTACATTTCTGCATGCCAGATTAAATATCCCATAACATAGTATTTTTTTGGCTTTGTTTACATTATTAGCATGATCTCTTATCTGTTAATTTATAGAGAAAGACACAATTGCTTTGATCCTCCTGACAAATGTAACATAACTTTTAATATTTATTTTCTTCAATATTAAGCATAAAAACAATACTGACATTCTGTTTAAACATAGTTTCCTATTGGCTGGTTAGGCCTTTAAGAACCCATACACAGGCCCCATCCCAACAATGTTGTGTGTCTTGCTCAACAAATCAAGTATAAAACAAACTGTGGCTTAGTGCAATGTGTAAACATACAGGGAGGAGTATGTAACCTGGTGGCGAGAGAAAATCATTCCGTAGATTTTTAGAAATACTTTCATTGAAATGAATGCCACTAATTTTTAAACTTGCAGATATGCATTTAAATTAATTCATGCAAATTGGTATTTAATCTAATTGAAATGAATGCCATTAATTTTTAAACTTGCAAATATGCATTTAAATTAATTCATGCAAATTGATATTTAATTTAATTGAAATGAATGCCATTAATTTTAAACTTGCAAATATGCATTTAAATTAATTCATGCAAATTGGCATTTCACATATGCGCTTTGAATCTTTTTCAATTAATTGGTAATGTTCTAGATAGCGGCCTGTATCTGTTCTTGGCAGATTGTCACAAAGCAAAATCAGTGCTGGCTAGTTCTTGGATGGGACAGCAGAGAAACACCTGGGCTGCACGCTAAATCAGCAACTTGAAAGAGAAAAAAAATCCCAAACAAAGGAAGAGCCATCCACTTCTGTATTATTGCCAGGAAAACAATGTTCATATAGTCTCCAGTGGTCAAGGTCAATTGAAAGGAGATAATTCTAGTTTAATACTCGTGCTTAGATATCTGCTTTCCAATATACTTTTATTTCTATATTTCAAAGCTTTAAGCTATGTCATATAATGCTATTGATTGCAAAAGTGCAGCCTCACATTTTTTTTCATAATCTAGCGGAAAAAAATGTTGACTTCAGAGTTAAACTGCAAAAATGTGAAGGCCACAACAATAATAATTTCTATTTTAAAAAATGCTGACTGAAGTTTCCTAGTCATTTAGTCATAAGATATATCCATGGAAAATATTTCTGTTCTTATGCAAAGAAACTCTTGGGAAATTTTTTTCCATCTGTAACTGTCATAGGGTGTGGAGGACTTAGTCATGCATCCTACCCACTCAGGAATCTAGTGGACCAGAGGAAGCAATAAAATCTCACTTCAGTCTCCTAACATAGAAATTATTTCTATGCAACAGTAGATATTGTACAAATTCTTATGTAATGCCAGTATAAATTTGTCCTGTATTAGAAAATAATATAAAATAGGAGCTTAAAAGTCCTTATTGTACGTGAATACCCATTCTGTTGAGCCAAAGTGGGCACTGGATAACAATCTTATATCAGAAATAATATACAAAACAGTGGTGTTGCAGAGAAAGATTTATGCTGACAAAATTGGAAAAGGAAAATTTTCCTTTCTATCTGTAATCCCCAGGTACTTTTAATATTTTGCTCTGTTGTATCTCCCAGGCTACAGAACAGCTGTTAATGGTACTTAAGAGAGGGAGAGAACGAAATCTGTCTATGGATCCTTGAATTTCATCCCTATTCTTTGCATGCTATTGATATTATTTTATGTATTTATAGCATGAAATACATATCCTATGCTCTATTTCTAATTCTGAATCAATTTTTTCAACTACTAACTTGCTGTGAGTTAATCTCTAGAAATTGACACCTCATCCCAGTTTTTTTGTAGGAAAAGTAATATCTGAACATAACTTTGTTCACTATTTTAAAAACATTTCCACCCAAACTACAACAGTGAAAAGCTGCTGAAATAACAAAATCCTACTAAAATAGTTAAATATCATGATAAATAGGTACGTTTGGTGTAATAAAGGGACTGAAAGCTACCACTGAAAAGGTATTAGGCAAAAGAGTTTCAACAGTTACTTTCCAAAAGGCCCTGTCCACTGTACTATTAAGCTCTTTGCTTTGAAAGGTAGACAAGACCTTCAGCCCTGATCAAGTGTAGGCAGCTTAATACTGATAAAGTTGAACTTTCCGATAACCTGGATCCAAATCATATAGTGTTTTAAATAGCAAAACCCATCATATAAATTGTATCTGAAAGCAGACTTGTGGCCAATACAGGTGGTATAATAGAGATATCACATATTTCAACTGTATCTTAAAAATGATCACTGTGTACCAATTGCAATGTCTGAATGATCACATTATAATAATTCGACTGTAGCATAGAATACTGAAACAAGATTCCTCTGGTGTCAGAGTTGTCTTAGTTATGCAAATCAAAGTATGCATTTTAAAACAGAAGCTGAAATTACAGAATTTATGAGAAAAAATATTTTCTACCTTTCAAGACTTGTAAAATCAGCAGTTAATATGTAAATAGCCTTTAGTCTATTTACATATTTACATAAAATGCTTTATTTTTTCCACTGCAGATTTATCAGAAACAAATACTTCTAGTCATTTTTTCTGTTTAAAAAAATATGAATTTCTTGCTGAACATTATGTTTTATTAATTTGGAAATTAATTAATTAATCTTTTAAAAGACAGGATCTTCTTCAGTTTACAATAATTGCAATGAAGACAGGCAAAATAAGATGCTTTCTATTTTTTTAACACATTGTTGCAGAAACTTTATAATTAAGAACAGGCAAAATTAGTTCCTTACTCCATTATGATTTCCCCCTTGGTTTACTGAAGAGGTGAGCAATTGTCACTTCTTTAAAATTCAGCTGCTGAAAGCCCTAGAGACTGTAGCAGTGACATTATCAGAAAAGGAAGGAAGGGATTTGTAAAAGTTCTCAGCCAGTCAAAATCTTTATGTAAACAAGGAAAAATGTACCCAGCAATCAAGGCTGGGAAAAGAATGGCAAGAAATCCATTAACTAAAAAGCAGAGGAAAAGATCTAGCAGATATGCAGTTTATGTTTATTTTTAATATGCTTTCTTGCCAAACAGTTTTGTCCTTTTATTGGTCTGGGCCTTGTGTTAGAGCAGGGCTTTTCAACCTTTTCACCTATTGTACCACTTTTAGGATATGGCAATATCCGAGTACCACCAGTCGCCTAGCAAGGTGTCAAAAACTTGATGACTAAAAAAAGAAAAAAGTGATAAAGTACAGGTAGTCCTCGACTTACAACAGTTTGCTTAGTGGTTGTTCGAAGTTACAATAGTACTGAAAAAAGTGCCCCCCAAGCCACAGCCAAGCAAGATACCTGCCGGCCCGCCCGGCGGCACTCTTCCTCCTGTCTGAGGTTTTCATTGTTGTGAGCATTTATGTTGAGGATTGGCAGTGGGAATGGGGTGGGGGGTGTTTGGTTTTTATTTCCCCCCCCCCCGTCTGCTGGGTGGTTGCAGCAGGTTTTGGTCACTTCACATGACCCTGGGACACTGTGACCGTCATAAATATGAATCAGTTGCCAAGCATCTGAATGTAAATCACAAGACCCTGGAGATGCTGCAACATTCCAGCTGATCAGTGCTTCTTCTGGGCTCAGCAGAAGCAGCAGGATCAGCGCAGAGCTCCAGCCAGAGCCTGGCTCTGGCGCTTCCACTGAGCCCTGAGAGCCCTGCAGCTCCAGCCATCTCTCGCTCAGGCTTGTGCGGTGCCGCCACCGGTTCAGCTCATTCCCCTCCCCCACCCTTTTCTAGGGTGCTCGCGTACCACCTGCCAGGTGCCAATGTACCACAGGTGGTACCCATACCACTGGTTAAAAAGCCCTGTGTTAGAGGCCTTAAGACTGGTTCCCCCTATAGTGGTGTGTGTGTCTATGTGAGCGCCCATGTCTTATATAGTTTTAGTACTATATTAGCTGCTGACCAGTAGGAGGCACTAAATGACTGGACGAAACGGGATAGCTAATATGACTTCTAATAATCTAAGATTTAAACTCAGGGTTGACATATAATTGAGATTAAGTTTGATCTGCCTTCTACAGGAATCAATATCTGCATATACATTACTTTTGCAATAAATTAACTGACCTAGGTGGATTGAGCCTGAGGAGCTTCTGAACATGGGGATATTGTTTCTGGAAAGTTGATATTTACTGTTGGACCTAGTATGAAATTTGACAGGTTTGCACCTATTGACCCAAGTATGTTTAGGAGAAGGGTAAATAAAATCTTAGTGTTTCATTCTCTCAGGAGGTTAAAACTTCAGTATTTTCATGCTTTTTATTTGAATAAGAAGAAAAATCACCTCATGCATTTTGGTAGTGTGGCCTGAGGTGGTTCAGGAGTTGATAGATTGCAGATCTTTAAGAAAATATATGGCAAAATCTGGTTTGCCCCAGAGGACATGGATAAAATTAGATTGCATCCAATGCTGACATGCACCAAACTTTTGCCTGTTCCCTTTGCCTCTTAAAGTGATTTGCTGCTATTCTGTACTGTTACATGGCTTCCCCAAGTCCTTCATATCAGCTTTCGGGGGTTAGGCATGGGGAATGCAGTGGAAAAAAAGGTTGGGCTCAGCAAAACTCTACTTATCTTACCTTGTTCAAGCCGAGTCATTTCCTACTTGTGTACCAGCACTCTTGGATGCATCTTATATTCACATTTCTTAGATGTCTTAGGAAGCAGGATTTTCATTATCACATTGTGTGCTATAGGGCAGAGATTATTGGGGGTGGTGGTGGGAGCACCTGGATGGATAGCATCAGAAACAGTGGCATTGTTTTTTGCTTTGTGGGTTAGTTTATCATTCTTATGGTATCCTCCATTTTTAATCAGAATAACCTTCCAAAGAGCCAAACCCCTGTAAGGATGAGAAGGAACAGCTTTACACCACTAGCCAGTCCGGACACACTAAAACGGCCTCGCAATTACAGTGTTGGGAGTCAGCCTCTCAACCCGGCAGGATCCCTGCTATTCCAGGAGGCTCAAGATCAACAAAAGCTTCAAGAGAGTGTTCAGGCGGTAATATCCTAAATCTCTACTCCAATTTGTACCACTGCCAAAACAAACAAGAAAAAGAAAGGCAGTTAAAGAGTACCTGCAACTGTGTATATGTGTATGTATGTATGTGTATGTATGTATGTGTATGTATGTATGTATATGTACATGTACATGTACATATACATACATACATACATACATACATACATACATACATACATATATATATATATATATATATATATATATATATTAGGTTTTAGGTTTTTGCTAACAAAGAATAAAGAGAGAATGGTATAGCTATTTCGGGTTCCTTTAACCCTCATCAGCCAAACTTACTCTTCTGAGTAAGTTTGGCTGATGAGGGTTAAAGGAACCCGAAATAGCTATACCATTCTCTCTTTATTCTTTGTTAGCAAAAACCTAAAACCTAAAAATGTAAAATGATGTCGCAGTTAGTGACTGCTGCTTGTGGATGGCTCTAGATGGATGGCTCTAGATTGAGCTGATACAGGCAAAAGAAAAGAAAAGAAAGAAGATTTCTTTCTCCCATATCTGGGCTGACAGGGTGTTCATTCAAGGTAAATATATATATATATATATATATATATATATATATATATATATATATATATATATATATATATATATGAAATAATGCTAAAGATAAAAGAATGACTCCTGGGTGTGTGCATATTGACAAATAAAATGTGAGCACCAGGAAGAAGTAAAACATTAAAAGTTTTATAAAACGCTAAAAGTTTAAATATAAAACATTTAAAAGTTTTTAAAAACTTTTAAATGTTTTATATTTAAACTTTTAGCGTTTTATAAAACTTTTAATGTTTTACTTCTTCCTGGTGCTCACATTCTCTCTCTCTCTCTCTCTCTCTCTCTCTCTCTCTCTCTCTCTCTCTCTCTCTCTCTCTCTCTCTCTCTCTCTATATATATATATATATATATATATATATATATATATATATAAAATAAAATATAAAAATGAACACTAGGGTAATAAAAACTAAGGAAGTTTTTAATAGGTTAAAACTATAAAAGTTTTAAAAAGCGCCAAGCTTTCGCCGTCACCTGCTGGCATCCTCAGGGCTGGCGTGCCAGAGAATGAGAAAGTCTTTTTATAGGCGTGCCGAGGTTTGCGCTCGGCTCCTTGATCTTGTTATGGGGCCTGATTGGTTCAGCCGTATGTAGTTGGCCTGCACTTTTTTTCTCTTCTTAGTTGTATTTTTATCCTCGTCCGTCTCCAGTTCTCCCAACCTCAGATTAGCTGAATGGCAATTCCAGTTATTTCGGTTGCTTTCATGTTCCGATCTCCCCTCAGGCTTGGGTGGTGGTGGACGTTCCAAGTTCCTTTCTCCACCCCGTTCTGTCCGGTTGCTACTTTTAGAGTCCCATATATTTCCGGTCTCAATGCTTTCGGTTTTAATATGTTTATCATCCTGGTAATCCCGTAAATTGTTACGAGTCTGGTGTAGCGTGGGGGGGTATTCCGCATGGTGGAGGGGTCGTCTCTTGTTCGTTGTCATGCCCAGCTGTCTCGCACGTGTCTTACTCCGAGTGCTCAATCCTGGGGGTGTGTGCACAGCCATCGAGGCGCGTCCCTCCTGGTTACAGTGTTCTTCCTCAGTTCTCCCCTTTTTTACCTTGTTGGAAGCGCTCGCGTATGTTCTATGGGAGTCCTCAGGATCGTCAGGTAGGGGGTATGACAGCTCGATCTCTCGCCTCCTGCCGCTCTCCGACTTTCCTTCCTCCTCTCTAACGGTATGTAGGGGTTCATCATCAACCACCTCCCGTGGTTTGTCCTCGTAGGAGCTGATCGTTCTAGCTGCATGGAGGGGTCTTCTCCTCCTTTCCCGACCAGCTGCGATGTTTCTTTTGGTGTGTGGGCAGGCCATTGCGTTTGGTGATTCCTCCGCATTTCCACCTGCCGTATCTTCCCTCATCTCCTCTTTGTAGCCGGGGGTCCGGACCTTGGTTCCTGTCCCTCCCCTGATCTTCTGGGATTGCGGCAGTCCCGCGGGGATGGTCGAGGTGCCTCGCGTTTGTTTCCCTTCTTTCGAATTGCACCTGATTCGTTGGGCGGTGCGGGTGCTACCCAGATTGTTATCAGGCCGTCGGGGGTGTTGCCGCTGATTATTGGCACTCCATGATCTTAAGGCTAGATAGGATGGGCATAGGTCAATGTGCCTATTAATAGACTTACTGCCTGAGAGCCATGCCTCTCTAAGAAGGCGGCCCCCTTTGGTGTTATCATTTGCCAATACACTGACGTCACTAAAGTTAAACTTATGGCCTAGATCCACCATATGGGCCCATATTTGGGAGTGACAGTCTCTCCTTCTCACTGCTAATTCGTGCTCGTGGACCCTGGTCTTAATGCGTTTAGCAGTCTCCCCAGTATAATTACATTGGCAGTCCGTACAGTCAATCCTATAGACGGCTGCTGATCTTTCGGTACTGGGGAGCGGGTCCTTAGGGCGCATTATGGCCGCTCGCAGTGTTTGGTTGGGTCTATGGGCCACCTGTATTTTGTGTGGTGCCAGGATCCTAGCTGTGGCTTCCGATACGTTATGGATATAGGGGAGGGCAATACGTGTGGTGGCTTGAGGCACGGGTTCTTGAGATGCAGGGTTACTCCGGAGTCCAGGTGGTCTCCTGAACTGATTAATGATTTTAACCGGGTAGCCGTTGCCTCTACATATTTGGAAGAGGTGGTTTCTCTCTTCTTTTTTGGCTTTGACGGTGCTGCAGTGTGTCTCCACTTGTTTGAATAGCGTCCTGACACAACTGGCTTTATGGGCCATCGGGTGATTACTCCTAAAGTGCAGAATCCTCTCTGTACACTCCCCAGTACCGAAAGATCAGCAGCCGTCTATAGGATTGACTGTACGGACTGCCAATGTAATTATACTGGGGAGACTGCTAAACGCATTAAGACCAGGGTCCACGAGCACGAATTAGCAGTGAGAAGGAGAGACTGTCACTCCCAAATATGGGCCCATATGGTGGATCTAGGCCATAAGTTTAACTTTAGTGACGTCAGTGTATTGGCAAATGATAACACCAAAGGGGGCCGCCTTCTTAGAGAGGCATGGCTCTCAGACAGTAAGTCTATTAATAGGCACATTGACCTATGCCCATCCTATCTAGCCTTAAGATCATGGAGTGCCAATAATCAGCGGCAACACCCCCGACGGCCTGATAACAATCTGGGTAGCACCCGCACCGCCCAACGAATCAGGTGCAATTCGAAAGAAGGGAAACAAACGCGAGGCACCTCGACCATCCCCGCGGGACTGCCGCAATCCCAGAAGATCAGGGGAGGGACAGGAACCAAGGTCCGGACCCCCGGCTACAAAGAGGAGATGAGGGAAGATACGGCAGGTGGAAATGCGGAGGAATCACCAAACGCAATGGCCTGCCCACACACCAAAAGAAACATCGCAGCTGGTCGGGAAAGGAGGAGAAGACCCCCCATGCAGCTGGAACGATCAGCTCCTACGAGGACAAACCACGGGAGGTGGTTGATGATGAACCCCTACATACCGTTAGAGAGGAGGAAGGAAAGTCGGAGAGCGGCAGGGGGCGAGAGATCGAGCTGTCATACCCCCTACCTGACGATCCTGAGGACTCCCATAGAACATACGCGAGCGCTTCCAACAAGGTAAAAAAGGGGAGAACTGAGGAAGAACACTGTAACCAGGAGGGACGCGCCTCGATGGCTGTGCACACACCCCCAGGATTGAGCACTCGGAGTAAGACACGTGCGAGACAGCTGGGCATGACAACGAACAAGAGACGACCCCTCCACCATGCGGAATACCCCCCCACGCTACACCAGACTCGTAACAATTTACGGGATTACCAGGATGATAAACATATTAAAACCGAAAGCATTGAGACCGGAAATATATGGGACTCTAAAAGTAGCAACCGGACAGAACGGGGTGGAGAAAGGAACTTGGAATGTCCACCACCACCCAAGCCTGAGGGGAGATCGGAACATGAAAGCAACCGAAATAACTGGAATTGCCATTCAGCTAATCTGAGGTTGGGAGAACTGGAGACGGACGAGGATAAAAATACAACTAAGAAGAGAAAAAAAGTGCAGGCCAACTACATACGGCTGAACCAATCAGGCCCCATAACAAGATCAAGGAGCCGAGCGCAAACCTCGGCACGCCTATAAAAAGACCTTCTCATTCTCTGGCACGCCAGCCCTGAGGAGGCCGGCAGGTGACGGCGAAAGCTTGGCGCTTTTTAAAACTTTTATAGTTTTAACCTATTAAAAACTTCCTTAGTTTTTATTACCCTAGTGTTCATTTTTATATTTTATTATGAATATCCCTAGGGTTCACATTTTTAACCTTTTTAATTGCATATATATATATATATATATATATATATATATATATATATATATATAGATATATATATATATATATATATATATATATATATATATATATATATACACATACATACACACACATACACACACACACACACACACACACACACACACACACACACACACACTGCCAAGAATCCTTTCTAGCTGCATCTGTACATCAGATGGATGTTCTTCTGAAGCCTTTTTATAGTGTAATTTAATAAAATGTGATTTTGTAAGAGGAAGTTGACTTTAAACGATTGGTACAAAGGGGCTGGTACTATTTTTAATTGAAAAAAGGCTATTTTCCTTTTTTAAGTTTTTAAAGTTTTCAGCCTTGAGGATTACACTTGAGTATTACTTTTTGTAACAATTTAAGTTTGGCAATAAAAATAATAACAATAATACTTTATGATTATTATTGTTATTATTTTCTCCACTTACTTTTCTCCTGCCTTTTTAATATCAAAAAGAAAATGGGGTGTTAAGTGAATCTGTAGGGTGCATAGGGTAAATACATAATAGAAACACAGACAATATTCTATACAATATATTCTATTTATATAAAATTCACTGAATGTTGCACATGCAGCATTTTGCAGTCATTTGGGAGGGGATGGTTTTCATTCTCTTGCCATATGCTATCTCCCTTTTTATTTTCTTTCTTTTCTTTTTGCTTATTTTGACTTCCTACAACTGAAGCTTGAGCTTCTCCTGTGCTGTTTTCTTTTTTTTGCAGCTTCAGATGGAAAGCCCTTGCATGTGAGTATCCTTAAGAACAGGTTACGTGTCTCATATGTTTCTGATTAACAGACGTTTTCCAAGAGAAGAGGAGAACCTTAGAAGAAAAGTTTGCATAAAGAGAAAGTACTGTATCAAATCATGTTGGTGAAAAATAAAATCCATTTTGGGTGGGTGAACTATGGTATGGTCATAAGATTAACATTTATTTCACCTGAGTAAGATTAATCAAATACAACTAAAAAGGATCAGATGTAACTATATTTGTTGAAGTCTACTCTGAGCACAAATACAAGCCATGTTACCATAAATTTTCCTGATCAGCTAACATGAATCAGTGTAGTACTGTCTTATGTACACATAGCTCCTGAAGAAACAGCTGCTGGTTTTTAGGTTAAGTGTGCTGGCAGGAACCAATTGAAAACAATGCAGAAATGGTTTTAAAATTAAAATTTAAAATTAGAATTAAATAGTTCTAAAATGCAATTAGAAAGTCAGCTAAAAGCCTAACTGTTTTTGAATGTGTCATGTGGGCCTTTCTTAAAAAGCAACTAGTATGTTAGACATCTTATGTCAGCTGGGAATGTATTCCAACGCTCTAGTGCAGTTATCATATTCATATATGTTTTCAAGTGCTTACATGATATCTTGATAGCTTTGTCATCTTGTTAAAGAAGTGTATTTGACTTGATACAACTGATTGAATGCTTCATTTCTTTTCATATGACATACTTTAAAACATGCTAGCTAGATGAGTGCACCATGTACATTGCCAGAAAAGAAATGGAAGGGTTGAAAAATTCTGTGCAATTTCTTTTTCATCCTATAACGAGAGAGGTTGTGTCAATGGTTTGTTATTCCCCTTTCTTAGGGAGAAATCAGATGCCGTCATCTGAGAGCCTCTGGCATCTGTCTCGACTCCCAAGTGAGACTGAAAGAAGCAGTTGTTCCAAACCTGTGTTCAGAGTGGCCAGTTGCTTATGTTTCATGCTTTGTTTTTCAGTGATGCTTCCCTGCACTTCCTTTTGCTGGCAAATTTATCTTGATATGCTAGCTTTCATGTGCTGTTCCATGAAATTGTGTACATATGTAAATGTGACTTTTTGTTGATGTTGTGTTATGATGCTTTGTTTGTTTTGTCAAGTGAAGCTTTCATTTTGTATTTATTGCTGAAAGTAAAAACTGCCTGACAGAAATGTTTTGAGATTTACAGACAGATAACAGTTAATTTATGGTAGTCATACGATCTTTGCAAATGCAGTTCAATCACCTTGAAATGCAGAAGTATTGTTAATGATTTACCCTTGTGGATAAATGTACATTGCATATGGTTTGTATATTTGGTACTAGTCCCATGCTTTGCCTTATATAAAAATATTCTAAAGCTAATTTGAAAATCATTTTCCTGTACAATTTGCTTTTATTATTCCCATAGAACGTGTTAGTTTCTTGGGAATGTTTTCATAAATTTCCCTGTCCAGTGCTTACATTTTCCTATAATCAGAAACATAATATTTTATTTATTTAGGTTTTATATATATCACTGTTGTTAATTGTTTATTCTCAGCCTCTCAGTTTAATCCAGTTTCTGTTAAAATGAGAAACAAATGGTCTAATGAACAGAAAAAGAATTAATTGAAGTACCCTACAGATATAGATAATTAACATGAATTAATTTAAAAAACCGATTAATAATGGAACTGGAAGGTAGGATAACATGTAGGGAAAAAATAAGAGGCTTTCCCCTCAGGAGAGTTATATCAAATATGTATATATATCCTATGAAAAGAAATTTTAAATTAATGTACAATGTAGCATTACAGTCTGGAATAGAGAAAAGATTTCCCAAATAGTAGTTCACTAAATTGGAATTCTGCATGTCAGGATCCTCCCTTAGAATATATAAGTGAAAAAGGAATTTAGAATTAAAGGAAAATTCCTATTTTAATAAAAGAACATCTTACTAAACTGATTAAATAGAATTTCACTATCATAGTATATTAATATGCATTTGCTTTTCTTGAAATCACTTTTGACTGCACTAATAGAAAAAGAACCTGCTTGTGGGTTATTGGAAATAAAGAATAGTCAAAATTGATCTTTTAACTTATTTCTAACTTCTTCAGAAATCAAAAAGAGATGGAATCATTTTAATTTGATTCTGTTGGAAAGATCTATCAAATGTCCTAATTGCCTTGCTCTGGTGTGTATTTCTAAATCATAGAGACAAATTGTGGAAAATCTTCCAAAATGATGTTTCATTGGAGTATATATGAATTGTTAAATTCATATAATTGTTAAAGAAGCTGTGTTATTTGCAATACTGATATGGTTGCTTTTAAGGTTGGTCCCAGTCATCTTCACATGATATTTTTATTCCTTAGCTGCACTTTCTGCCCTGCAGAGGCAGCTAGAAGCAATTATTCAAAATTTCTGGATAATATGGTTGCTTTGTGTTTTGAACAGAGGTGCTTGTATGCCCTCCCACAGATCACTGATATTTTGAACAGTTACAGTAATTATTTTGTCAGCTGATTCTGCTTTTGTACAGTTATAGTGCTAGCCTTGTGGTTAATGATTTGCTTCAGAAAACTGATAAAGAAGGCCGTATTAACTGATTATATACTGTGTCAAGAATATTAGTCTATTTTCAGGGCTCTGAACAGATTCTCAAACTGGTCCTCAGAGTGCCTTGTGCTATGATTGTAGAATAAATAGTGAAATTTTATTTATATGTTAATAATATTAATAACATGAGTACAATGTATACAGCATTTATCTCACGAGAAGTTATACTAGGTGGCTATAACAGTCAATAAAAAAACAATACATATATAAAGCAGACATTTAAAAATAGAAAAATCAGCATTAGAAATGGAGATGATTAAAACTAAAATATATACAAATCCCAAGCAGAGGGAGAATGAGTAATCCACCTCAACAGTGGAGCCATCTAAATAAATCTCTGGTTCCTTGGGACACCCAGACGTGGTAGCATAAACAGGTCTTGAGGAATTTCTGGAACACAAAAAGGGATGTCCAAGGAAGAGAATGTCCATAAGGCAAGTGCCAAAATAATAAATATAATGTATTATTAAATGTATTATTATTGTGTCCTTTAGTATGTTTTAGCCTAAGATAAATATGTCCTTTTCAACATACCCAGTTTTGCTATTAAAATAAAGTATCAATTAGTTGAATCATTTTTAACCCTAATAAAAAAGTAATGTGTCAGATGGAATAGCTTTTTTTTAAAAAAAATGAACTAAGACCTCAAGATAGAGTTTTTTAAAATACCACCACCAATTAAACTGCTGCTGCCTATTGTTAATTCATTCTTGTGTTACACGAGTTTTCATATAGAAATTTCACGTGGAAAGGAAAATAATTGCTACAATTTATACACATTAAGAATGGAAGCTAGAATATTGTGAATGAAATATTAGATGTTTTACTGTGACACAATTATAGAAACAGTCTTAAGATACATTGTGATAGTACTTGGCTGTTTGATTTGATTTTTACATTTGAAAGGAGGGGGCCTTTATAAATGCTAGTTAAGGGGAGATCAATCTAGAACAACAGCCTTAAACTTTAGCCTGTCACAGAAGATCCCAAATGCCACTAACCAGATGTCGTTTTTAAAATCAGATTGTCTTTCTTAGCTTTCTGTCTCCCTTTCTTCTTTTCTGTCCCAGTTCTCTTCTACATAGAAAACATCCTAAACAAGAAATTTAAAATTTCTATAGTGACTTTCAATCTCTTACTTGAACTCCAATAGACAGAAAAAATAGCACTGTTTTATTTATTTATTTATTACAAAATTTTATTTATAATACAATTAAAAAAAAAACATTGGATATAACATGATATTCCAGTATATACATTCTTATCAAATTATTCCACATTTTACAATTGATTCTTCATCTCTGAATATACATCTAAATTTTATATACAATATTTATTCTAAAATTACATATATTTCTATCTTAATGCTAGCCTATAATTCCAACCATCCTCCTCGAATCCCTCCAGCAGTAAAATTTATCCCAGGCTTCGAAATAAACTGATCTACATTTGTCTTTCAATACCATTGTGAGCCTGTCCATTTCTGCACATGATAATATTTTATATAGTGTCTCTTCCTCTGTGGGAATTTCTTTGCTCTTCCATTTTTGCGCGAATGCAAGCCTAGCTGCAGTCAAGATATGTAACAGCAAATAGATTGTTCCCTTATTGTATTTCTCTGTAGTTATTCCCAACAGGAAAAGTTCAGGTTTTAACTCTAAGTCCAACATTAATATATCTTTCAGCCATCTTCATATCTTATTCCAATACTCACAAGCCTTTGGGCATTCCCACCACATATGATAATATGATCCTATTGCTGTTTTACATTTCCAGCATAAAGGTGAGATATTTGGACCCATTTTGGCTAGCCTTATGGGTGGGAAGTGCCATCTATAAAACATCTTATAGAGGTTTTCCTTGTACGAGGTAGCTAGAGTGAGTTTCCTATTTCTTTCCCACAGTTCTTACCAAATATGCAGATCGATCTACCCTGTTAAGTTCTTCTTCAAGATTTCTTTGTCGCTGTATTTTAATTTTATTTTCGCTAGCCATATAAGCAATTACGACATCTCTCATGTAGGCTTTGGCTGTATTCCATAAGTTTTGGCAATTTGTATCTTCCTTTTTATTCATCTGAAAAAATAGGGCCATTTGATCTTCCAATTTCAATTTAAATTCTTTGTGGTTTAAAATAAATAGCACTGTTTTATGACCACATTGCGTCACTGAATTGCTCTTTAGTATGTTTAACTAAAATACATTGGAGTTCAAAAAGATCGTTTCAGGAAACAGTTTCCTAGCATTTATAAGATCTTTGTTCTTTTTTTATCATTTGAACTATTCAAAGTGGAATCATAAATTCCTAGGAGAGATTTTTGACTCTCCTAGGAATGAGGGGTCCTTAATGCTCTCTGAGCTTGCTTGTATTCTTGCAGACGTTTCATTACCCAAACTAGGTAACATCATCAGTGCTAGTAAGGAGTGCAGTTTGCTGTCAGTTTATATTCTGGTGGCTTGCCTGTCAGTGTCAGTCTAAGACCACCCACATCAACACTGACAAGCAAGCCACCAGAAGATAAACTACAGCAAACTGCACTCCTTACGAGCACTGATGATGTTACCTAGTTTGGGTAATGAAACGTCTGCAAGAAAACAAGTAAGCTCAAAGAACATCAAGGACCCCTCATGTCAACCCTGAGGTACAAATATTCTTCTTTATTAGTCTCCTAGGAATTTATGATTCCACTTCAAATAGTTTAGTGAAATATGAACTTGGAGCTTGGAATTATGTTTCCTTAGCTGTCACTTTATAAAAAAAACATTTCAATTGATTTCTTGGGACAAATGATTGTGATTCAAATTAGAGGGTAAAGTGTGTTGCTTTTTTAGCTCTCTAATGATAGACTTGAAAAAAACTATAGCAGACACCTTGAAATATATATATTTCTAATTATTTATTTGTTCACTTAGAAGCAGTATTTCCAGAAAGTTTGTTATTTTTCAACTATTAAAATTAGATAGTTATTTTCTATCAAACATACTGTATATATTTGAATATTTCTCATATTGCCAAAGAAACATAAGGAAATTCTGAGAACCTTTTTGGAGGTTTTCCACCTACATGAGTTAACTTATAGGTCACAAAAATTTCCACTGCAAGAAAAAGACTCCATGCTCATTAGAGCCATGCAAAATATTTGCAAGGGGCACTTTGCATGTGTGGGGCTGTGAACAGAGCAACCCTCCTCAAAGCATTAAGGCACATGCATCCTTTGAAAGGTTTGGCATCGCTGCTATGAAGGTTCTTTATGTGTATCCATGCAGAGGCAACATTTCTGCTGAGACTGTCACTGGATCATAAGATTTCTCCAAACTCAGTGCTTGAAGCATTGATATTCTGTATCATGTTAAAGATGTGAGTGGTTACACTGCTGAAATTTTTACCTGTAAAATATCACCTTGCAGGTAAAATGGCATTCATTGTAAAATGAACTATCTGTACATTTGATGCATGTTCAGACAATATAAGAAGAGCCTTAAAATAGCCTTACTAAGCTTTTGAGAATATACAATGATCTGAGTATCACCCACCCTTCTGGATGGTTTTATACAGCTTATCCCAAAGGTGCTTTTTTAAAAAGGTAACTGGACTTTGTTTTTCCTTGAAGACATTTCACTTCTCATGGATGTCTAGAATGAATATCCAGATTTTTTTAAAAAAAAATAGTCTACTTTTAGTAAGCCCTTTGTACTTTTAATAAGCCCTATTTCATATCTAAATCCCCATTTTCTTCATAATCTAAAAGAGATTTATGCAGGATTTGAAGTTAAATGCAAAACAGAATATGGCTTATGGTCAAAGTGTTTCAGTTTAGAGAATTTTAGGCACAATTCAAGTACTTGTGTATTGAAAAGGAACTTTACATTGCTGCATAACTCTCTGGTAGATAACAGAGTTTTTTTATAGCTGATATTTTCATAAAGAGAATCAAAATATTAATATAGTAATGGCATATCTTAAATATATGTATAGATTTTCTTGTGGGCTAGGTAAATAAAATAGTTGAACTATTGTATGTATTGCTTTTCTTTAGTATCATTTAATGCCCAATGGTGACAATACAAAGACAACCTTAACTGACCTCCCAAAAATTTAAGCAGGATAATACTCGGTTGAAAACTATCAGGAAAGTCTACTTGTGTGGTTGGATTTTTTCATGAAAACATGAAAAAACAAAAACAAAAAAACCCCAATCCTAGAAAACCTTTTTCCATTCCCTCAAATAAAGCATTGTCTCCAAGATACCATTCAGAGTTGAACTTGAATCAAAGGAGGCTACGATTAAATCCAATGCAGTAAAAAAATAATTCTTGCAATAGAAGAAATGAAATAGTACTTTTTGATTTGTGTACAGTTTGACAGGCTGCTTTGCAAAATATAGGTGTCCATGGACATGCACATTTGCAGATCCTCACCTGTATATGCCCAAGCATAACTAAAGGCATTCAAGAACCCCATACCTCAATGTGCAGAAAACTGCACTTATTATCCCATGCTATATATTTATATCTGTATACGTATATGTGCATAAGTATTGTTTGACAGTATCATTATCTGGATGAGAAGCTAGGCATAATATTCATTCATTCATTCATTCTTTCATTTATTTCCCAGCTTTACTTATAAATAACTCAAGGTGGCAAATATGCTTAATACTCCTTTCTCCTCCTATTTTCCCCCAGAACAAAAACCCTGTGAGGTAAGTTGGGCTGGGAGCGAGTAACTGGTCCAAAGTTACCCAGCTGACTTTTATGCCTAAAATAGAACTAGAATTCCCACTCTCCTTGTTTCTAGCCTGGTTTTTTAAGCACTAGACCAAACTTTTAGACTTTTTTTGTTTTTGTTTTTACTGAATTTATTTCTAGACCTAGCCAGTTCAAATTTCTCCTTATTTAAAAAACCCTGAAAATTAAATAACTATATTTGGGGCAATTTTGTTGAGAAAGTTGATATAAAGATATTCTCAAAGGAACAATTAAAATGTAAAATCTTATTTATATCCTGAACTACAGAACAAGAACTACTAACACTGGAATTACTTTTTTAAATTCCTGTATTTGTTTACATTTTTGGAAAGATTTTTTTAAATTTTGTTTTTAAAAATGTGTGCCATCTACACATTTCTTAATTTCAAGCCTATAAGTCATAAGAGTTAATTTAGTGAGCAGGTATTATAAATGCACAGAAAGAATTAATGAGCAAATCAAAGATGTCAGTCAAACATTAAGAAACATTTCTTAACAATATAACATCCCTAAGTATAACGAGCCTATGTCTGTCAAGGAATCTAACTTTATTGGGTCTTGATATACTTTAAGGTACATGATAAATAACTGTGATACACCATTAAATATTTAAAAAATAAATCCAATGTTGTGATAGTCATTTGAAATCTGTGTGAAGTTTAAATAGAACTATTATGTGGAAAGATAATTATATTTTAATGAAGGCAGGGGTTTTAGAAGAATGAATCAAACAAATTCAGTTGGAACAGTTCTGTTCTTTCTCAAGCTAGAAAAATGGTTGTCAGGATCCATCAAACATTTTGCTCCCTGAAACAAAGACTAAATAGTGTCCTTTCCTTATTCAATGTGCAAAACCAACTGATTACAAAATACCCTTCACTAAACACGAAGATTGCAGGACGGTTCGGAGGCTACAGGCAAGCTATAACTAGTTACTGTTTCCTCTTCCACAACAACTTGGTGCAGGAGATAGCAATCACACTCCACTAATAAAAGGATCACCTTGATGACTGCAAGTTGTTTTTACATACTGCAGTAATAGGATCTTTAAAATTGGTATATTAAAACATCACATTCTGTGTTACTCCAGGTTAGTTATAAGGAATATTTTAAGGAAAACAGAGATGTTTCAAGTCCTAGATAATTACAGACCAGGCTACATTAGAATAAAATGGCATAATGGAAAAAATGTTTATAAGAGGTACAGTAGATATGCAAGGGATAGGAGAAATACACAGATACTTACATATATAAAGATGAAAATGTACAAGTCCAACCTCTTTAAAAAAACAAAAACAGTTTTAAATGTTTTGAGACCATTGTTTTAAATTTAACAATGTAATGTAATATAATGTCACATGAATCATTGTAAACTTATATTTAAAAGAAAATGAGAAACATGGTTCCTAATGATACGGTTTATTCTTTTAATTTTTATGTTTGGTTTCTCTTTTCTAGAAAAAAGCTGGCTTAGCAATGTAGAAGTATTCCATTTGTGTCGTAGAAAAACCTCATGGATGTCTCTGAAAAAATTCACCTTCGACTGGAACTACTTGAAAGGTTATTTAATGAAGCTGCTTCTGCTGTCTCAGGGGCTTTAAGGCATGGTAGATTGTCTCATTTTTTGAACTTGTCTTTGGAAATGGAGTTGTGAACATTTTCTTCTGATATATATTAAATCAGTGTTTCTTAACCTTGACAATTTTAAGGCATGTGGACTTCAACTCCCAGAATTCCACAGCCAGCAATGCTGGCTGTGGAATTCTGGGAGTTGAAGTCCACATGCCTTAAAATTGTCAAGGTTGAGAAACACTGTATTAAATGATCATCATTTGAACTTAGAACAAGCTTGCTTTAAAGCCCTTAAGGCCTAATAATGCATTATTGGTTATCTATAAGTCACATTTTTCTGGAACTTAAAAGACATCAACATTAAAATTATAAACCAATTTCATACCTGTTTAAATGTTATGGCTACCAAATAAAAAATCCTAAGAAATACCATTCTTGTAAAAAGTTTATAGAAAAGCCTTAACATCTAAGCTACATTTAAACAGGTTGAGATTTGTTGTATAGATGTGACTCATAAAAAAATTAGAATTTTTTGCTTCTTCAATACACATATATCCAACTGATTTTGTTTCTTTTTCAATTAAATATTGTATGTTTCAATTAAATATTGTATGGGATTGCACTCTATGACTTAACAAAACTCTTCCTTATAGAAAAATAACTGCATAAGAACCTACTTCTCAAACATGTTGTAGTTAATTCAAAGAATTTATAATGTTATAAGTGCAGTAACAGCGATAGTGGACATTAATTTGCAATGAAAGATCTATACAGAAGATTTTGCTGAATAGTAAGAATGACCTTTTGAATCTCCTTAAATGTGGCCTACAGTCTTAGGAGAGTTTAGTCCAGAGGTGTCAAACTGCCAGCCCGCGGGCCAACTGCATCATAGCGAAACCACGCCTACCCAATTGCCGGCAATGGCAAAAAAAGTCATGATACATCGCGACACGTCACATAACGCTGCGAGTTTGACACCCCTGGTTTAGTCTGTCTTACTTGATTCTGCAGGAAATATGAGGCAGTTTCTTTCTTTCAAGGGCATTTAATCTTGAATTCTTGACTTCAACAGTTCTTGAGTGGCTAGCTCTCAGGTACTCATCCTCAAAACATTAAGTTTTGAAATGCTGATTCCAGGGTATAAACATCTTAGCCAAAATGATAGCAATAACATCTCCAATAGCAAAGACAAAATAAATTTGACTTTGCTATTTCTTGTCTCATTTCAGGAGAAAAGTCAAATGTTAATAAATATTAAAGGTAGAACCATTGCTTGCTAGCCAGTTTGAAACAACTATCTTCCAATTTTACTTTTATTTCTTTTAATGCTGGAGTCCCCAACCTCTGGGCCACAGCCCACTACTGGGCCCTAGCCTATTTGCAACTGGGCTGTGTGAGCAGTGCCCGCCAACCTGCCTCTTGGACAAGTTGAGCTGAATGTGCATGAGTGCACCAGCTCACTGCTTGCATGGCCTCATTCCCGTCTCCCTCCTTGCTGGGCCACCAAGCCACAAAGGTTGGGGACCACTGTTTAATGTATAATAAAAGTAGTAGAAGCACACCACTTAGGCCAATCATAGTATTTTTCCAAAAGTGCCATCAATATGAACTAATTGGAACAGTTAGTGCTACATAACTCTAAACTAGGAAGATCTGAGTTTCTAAAAAGTCAGGTAAAGATCTGCTTGTCATATTTTAAAGATATTTTTCTCATAAGGTAATTGTTGCTCTATTCTTCATGATTATTTTTTTGTTGAAAGAAATATTATGGCCAACATGTCTGCAGTGGAGAGGGTCAAAATCTGCAAAATGGATGCTGTGGTATCATCATCAAAGCTACATGCTTTAATGGTGGTGTAGTGGTTAGAATGCAGTACTGCAGGCTAATTCTGCTGACTGCTGAGTGCCAGCAGTTCGGCAGTTCGAGTGCTCAAGGCTGACTCAGCCTTCTATCTTTCCGAGGTTGGTAAAAAGAGGACCCAGATTGTTGGGGGCAATATGCTGACTCTGTAAACCACTTAGAGAGGGCTATAAAGCACTGTGGAGCAGTATATAAGTCTAAGTGCTATTGCTATTGCTACATTATTTTTGTACCTATGGCAGTAAATAGTGAACTTGTGCCTACAATTTTGCTAATGTTGACTTCCCCAGGGACCTATATGGCAGTGGCCAAACTGGCATGACATTAAATTCTGATTGCTTTTTTTTTTGCAAATACATTCACTCCAAGTCTACAATTTGCTTTTTAAAAACTTAATGTTAAGATACATTTGATATCATAGTTGAGTTCTGTGCTTGATGCACAATGATTAACAATTGATCTTGGAAAGATCTTTAAAGCTTAACTTCTATCCTCCTGTTTTGGTCTCTAACATTTAAAGTTTGCCTTATTTCTCATAACCCGCGGGCCAGTTTCATCATACTGAAGCCGTGCCCACCCCATTGCTGGCAATGCAAAAAGAGTTGTGATATGTTGTGACATGTCACGTGACGTGGCAAGTTGTAATTCATATATGTTGGGCAGGCAAAAGGAACACAGAACTCATTGTGTTTTTTTCTCTCTCTATCCTGAATAGAGATAGCATATCAGGTAACTTAAAGCAGTATGTCTGAAAGATTTATATAACTGAGTATCTTCTTCTTGTTGTTGTTTGTTAAGTACAGTTTAAAAAATAAGTTAGTGGCAGTGTTTAGTTGTGTAAGTGAGATAGATGATTTCTAAGCAAAGCAAAACATGAATAAAGATGATAAATTCCCCTCTAAAGGTGGGATGGTAATGTTAACTTGTCAATGGTGACTTTTCCCTTTTCTTCACTTTTAAATTTAAAAACTTTACCTCTCATACTTGGTGGACATATTTTTCCACATTTTTTAAAATTTCTAAAATGATTATTTTCCAAATACATGTGTGGAGCTTTCTTTCATCTTTATTTTCTGATAAAAATCACATGATCATAAATAGGTCGCGGGCTATGTGCAATCAGATTATCATTGTTAGAATGTAGTAGATGGAAGAAGAACCCTCACCCTAGCCTCATTGTTTTCTATATATCATTAAAAAAATTAAAAAGGGGAGAAAGCTCATATTCTCTCTCAATTTACCCAGGAAATGGTGCATTCCATGTGAAAAAGACAGGGAAAAAATGACTCTTTTGTAGAGGCTAATGTCTCCTATGAATGCCAGAATTTTGATTTGACTGGCATTCCTTTATGCAGCCAATTCTAACCTTTATTCAGAGGTAAATACCCTAAACATAGGATTTTAACCTTAGTGTTACAATTTTACTTCAAAGGGTAAAATTAGAAGAGCCCACAAACTAAAGATATTACCATGGCATCTCATTTAGTGCGCCAGTGCCACACTGCCGTATTATTTTATTTAAATTCATGGTATGGATTAATTTAAAACATGTATACATTCTGTACCTCACTAATAAAAATATGCACAACAAACACAATATTTTGCACAAGTAATGAAAATGTTTCTCAGAGTGAACTCCTGATAATGTCAAGAGATAAATAATATATATTTTTATGCCAGGACATATTATTCTTTCTCTGATACTAGCATCTATACATGAAAGAAAAGTTCTGAATCTAAAGTGATCAAACCTATCAAAATGTTGAGTCACCAAGAGACTGTGATAGCCAAAATGATCTCTTTTTAAAGTGTGTATAACTTAAACTGGTGTAAGTAACATATTGTTGCCTTAACCTGAGAATGAGGTAGACATATACATGAAACATACCCATTTGTAATTAATGTCTGAAGTGCAATACTGATTGTGCAATGCTGATTGTAGTTCTTTACAATGGTACTCATGCTTAGTGCCTATATAATAAATTGTGATTATGATAAATAATCAAGCAGTGTATAATATCTATTTTTGTGCCTCATCATCCTTTCACATAATTTACTGATACAAAAGCCTTTTTACTGTTCACAAAACCACCTGGAATTTTCAACTTGGGAAGGTGTGGAACCAATATACTGTATACATACAGTCCCAATACCCAGTCCTTACAGGTAGTCCAGAATGGTAGCATAATTGATGGTATAAAACATTGCTGAGGGATCAGAAGAGGTACATTCCCACCATCTAGTTTGCAACAGAAATCATCAGTCAAAGAGATCAGTGCGGTTTCTGCCCATGATCAGCAATAAAAAAGGAATACCATCATATCCTTTCTTGAGCAAGACACTGGTGCTTTTCTTGTTTAGGCATCCAAAGAAAAGTGGTGAATCAACTACCAAAGATAAAACAGAACTTGTTGAAACTCACTTAAGTTTTTTTGAGCTTGGGGGGGGGGGAGTGTGCATATGTCTATCCCACACAACACATGAATGTGCTGAAGTCATGTTAACCAATACAGTAACAAATAAAATGTCCTTAACTGCATTTATAGAAGCTGGATGATTTGCTGAAAACAAGTTCACCTATAGTTATACCCAGTGCTTTTTTTTTTGTAACTCACATCTTGTTTATCTTTTATTTAAAAAATTATATATTCAGTCCTTAACATAAATTTACCTTTTGCAGGTAGTCAATCACTGTACACACACCTACACACATCAGTTGTGTAACAAAACATAATGGTCGCCACCTGCAGTAAGCACGTGATCACACGACCAATCACAAGCCGAGCAATGCCACAAGCCGAGCAGTGCAAAAACAACCAGTGCGGACAAAGCACGCATGTATCGGACTCGACACACAAGCAGCCCGCATGCACCATTTTAATGATTTTGCTGCCAACCTGCTATGCTTAACAGGGTGATTCAAGTGCACATGGACCAAACATCAAATTTTCAAAAGTTACTTTTAAAACTTGGAAAATCCTTTGAAAAAAGGTGCCGGAACTATGACAAAAAAAGCACTGCTTATACCATCACTAATGATTGATCAGAATTTTCTGATTTTCTGATCAGAAAATTTCCCACAATTGTAAGGAGAGACAAGAACTAGCATATGATTGGCATATGAGGCTCCAATTATTTTTCTTGTGCTAGAATGGTTAGTTAAGTCTTATGTTTCAGGATTTATGCTTCTCTGCAATAAAGATTGTAAATCCTGCCTGCCTGTAACTATGAGCCGAGCCAAGCCATGATCAGAATTAAGGGTTAACTATCTTATTTATTGTCCATATTCTGTGGAAGTTTCTCATGCTATCTTCTCTTAAAATGTACGTGAAATAAAGATAGAAAGACTTAAAAGATAATTATATAGTGAAAAATAAGAGGCTATCGCCTATCAATGATAAATGAGAATTTCATTTAAATTTTATCTGTCTGTCTGTCTATCTATCCATCAGTCTATCTCCTATCTTAATTTCTTTAAAATGAAATAATTAAAAATATAGAAGCAGTTTTCATTCTAGTATTAATCTCATAATTCCAACCAGTTGTTCAAAATGTTGTATTTCTTTTCAGTGAAAAATAGGTATGTTCCTATGTTCTGGTCAGTTTGACTTTTAAGTTAATTTAAGAAAATCCTGACTGAACTAAGATTCTTTGGAACAAATTGTGAATGACTCAGTTCTTCAAAAGAAGGCTATCAGAATTGGACAATTCTGCTGCTGTGCTTTCTCACCTACTCAGAGAAGAAAATATCAATAATTTTTCTTCCCATGGGCAGGTCTTCCTAAACATATAGACACTTAGGTGTGTGTGTGTGTGTGTATGTGTTTTCTCTCTGTGTAAAATTTTTGGGAGAGGTGAAGTTTCAGTTTGGATCTAATATCAATAGTACACTGATGAAATCTAAATATATATTTCTATACATAGAGGAAAGAAGGCGGGAAACAAGAATACTCTCCCTTTTCACTTACAGCAGGCATGTCAAACTGCCAACCTGCGGACCAGACACGTCATGCCGAAACCGTGCCCAACCCATTGCCGGCAATGGGGAAAAAGTCACAATACATCATGTGACATCACGTTATGTCGTGTGATGTCACATGACATCATGAGTTTGATATGCCTGATTACAGCAACCAATCACAGTTTAGATTGCATCATGCAGTGGCCAGCTCTCTTCAACCAATTAGCAATAACTCTGTATTCTTACTAATTGTCCAACCCTTCACTGCTCCAGCTAGTAAATTAAATATGTTAACAAGGTACTATAATTCTTTATACTCCTTCATTAAGATACAAATATCTCAAAAGCAACTTAAACATAAAGCAAAGTTTTACTGATCAAATTATTTAAAGGCCATATTTATCTACAGCCAAACAATTTTTTCTGTGTTCCTATCCTCAGAGGTTCTTTTCATGTGTGGCTTCTTCATTCTTGGTAGTGAAACCGTGTGTGTAACATTATTATATCTACTTGGAAATGTGGAGTGGGAAAAGATAGGAGTTTACAATGGTGGTGGTGGGGTGGAATACAAAGCTTTGACATTGGTTTGAAGGTGAACATTTCTGGTATGTAGACCTATCAGGTTCGTAGAATATGTTTCTAGGGATTTTTAATAAGCAGATATGGACCAGTACTATAATGACTGGGTTCCTACATTTCAGTATGTCATAATACAATTTGTTTGGTTTGGACTCAACCTGTTGAATGAATAAGAGCCCTGGTAGCACAGTATTGCAGGCAAATTCTGCCCAAAGCCTGGAGTTTTATCCTGATTTTTTAATTTAAGAAAATTAAAAGAATTTGGTACACTAGCTGGCTTTAAGACTATTACACAGAAGCCAAACATGTTAATAAAATATGTCATTGGTGGGGGAAACTACAACTGAACAATCCATGACTTAAATCTTAAATATTGTATATAGTTAGTCCTTTACCTATGACCACAATTGAGCCCAAAATTTATGTTGTTAAGTGAGAAATTTGTTAAGTGAGTTTTGCCCCATTTTATGACTTTTGTTGCCCCATTTGTTAAGTGAACCTGGTTTCCCAGTAAGGTTCTACATTTAGGCAAGAAAAACCAAATGTACAGGTACAGCATAGGGGGTACCTTGCTCAATAGTAGTAATTGTGAGAGGGATCTCAGAGTCCTAGTGGACGATCACTTAAATATGAGCCAGCAGTGTGCTGCAGCTGCTAAAAAAGCCAACACAGTGCTAGGCTACATTAACAGAGGGATAGAATCAAGATCATGTGAAGTATTAATACCAGTTTACAATGTCTTGCTAAGGCCACACTTGGAATACTGCATCCAGTTTTGGTCACCACGATGTAAAAAACATGTTGAGATTCTAGAAAGAGTATAGAAAAGAGCAACAAAGATGATTAGGGGACTGGAGGCTAAAACATATAAGGAATGGTTGCTGGAATTGGGTATGTCTAGTTTAATGAAGAGAAGGACAAGGGGGGACATGATAGCAGTGTTCCAATATCTCAGGGGCTGCCACAAAGAAGAGGAAGTAAAGCTATTTTCCAAAGTGCCTGAAGGCAGGACAAGAAGCAACGGATGGAAACTAATCAAAGAGAGAAGCAATCTAGAACTAAGGAGAAACTTCCTGACAGTTAGAACAATTAACCAGTGGAACAACCTGCCTCCAGAAGCGGTGAATGCTCCAGCACTGGAAGTTTTTAAGAAGAGACTGGACAGCCATTTGTCCAAAATGGTATAGGGCTTCCTGCCTGAGCAGGGGGTTGGACTAGATGACCTCCAAAGTCCCTTCCAACTTTACTACTACTACTACTACCGCTACTACTACTACTACTACTATTATTATTATTTTGCTTGTCAGAAGGTTACAAAAGCAGATCACATACCCTGGGACACTGCAACCGTCTAAATATGAATCAGTTGTTAAGCATCCAAATGTAAATCATGTGACCATGGGGATGCTGCAAACCCCATAAGTGTGAAAAATGGTCATAAGTCACTTTTTTCATTGCCTTTGTAACTTTGAATGGTCACTAAGTGAATTGTTGTAAGTCGAGGACTACCTATATAGTTTGAATAATTTATATACTAAAAGATAAGACTTTTTTTCCCTTTTAGGTTCAGAATAATGGGAGGTTCCACCCGTCAGTGTGTTTTGAAATCAGGCAATAGAGATCTTCCATATTGTGAACGTAAGATGATACTTTATTTTAAGCTTATTAGGTTTCTTTTGGTGCTTTTATGTTAACTTCCTCATAGCAAAAGTTCAACCTACCTTCCCTTTAGGTGACTAATTCTGCTTATTTATAAATATGAGAAATGCCTAAATGAATCATGTCAATAGAATTTATCTACTGTACTCTTTCCTCCATTGTCTGAGTAGAATACAGATCCAACATGCTTAAACCAGGTGAAAATTACAAAATAAAAATAAAAGCAGTAACATAAAGTGCAGCAACACCAAGTACTGCAAAGAATGTGGATCATGTTAAGTAAGCAAAACTTCACTACAAGAGAGAACAACCCTGAAATATTCCAATTCCCAAGACCTGCAGGAACAGCCAGGTGTTTATGGTTGGAGCCGTTTTTATCTCGGGGGGGGGGGGAATGCTGTTCCACACAAGGATGGCATTTCTGAAGATATCAAAGTCATAAGCTATTTGGGACTTTAATAATGACAACCACCAGTGCAGTTCTCAAGGTAATGGTGTTGTATAGTCAAATGAGATACACCCATAACTATTTGTATTTTTGCATTTTTTGACTAGTTATACCTTCTCAGTGATTTTCATGGACAATGCAATGTACAGTGCACCGCAATAGCTCAGCCAAGAGATTTTTTTTAGTCATGTATGAGTGACTGAGAAGAGCCAAGAGAGATTGAAACTGACACACAATACCACACTCTGGAAAGGTTCCACTAGCCACAGCTGTTATATATTCCTGGAGGAGGACCCATGTCAGGCAGTTCCCTTCAGATTATGAAATATCCTGGATTAAAAAGAGTTTCCCCCCCTTTGGAATCAGATGGCTTCCTAATGCAGTTACTTCATCTTGCTTAGATTAAACTTTTTCCACATCTTCTGGTTTCCAGGCATCAGGACAGCTGTATCACCTGTAGAGCCTCAACTGAAGGTATAAAATTCAATTCAATATGAATGCTGATAATACCTAACTGCATTGAGAAATGATTTCTCCCACCCACCACCCACTCCCGTGGCTTCATGTAGTCAATAAATAATACCATCAAGTGCCCTTAAGCTTGATCTTTTTTTCTGTCAACACTATTGGAACCAGTTTAAAGGATACGAGGTAGAATATTTGCAGTATAGTTAGCTGAATCCTTCCCTTCAGATCACAATGTTGCTGGACTGAGTTGTTGGAAATATTTCTATATCTGTACAGTTCTCCATGCCAAATGGGACTTGAATTGCTCCTAGTCTTCCCTTGTATAAGAAAGTCCTTGCACTTACAATCCGTTAGTTAAATGGTAATAATTCAGTTTCTTCAATAGAGAAATATGTACACAAACCATTTTGGTCCAGTGAATGAAAAACCTTCCTATACACCTGATTCCTCCTTCTACTTTGGCTAGGCTGGTCCTTGCAGAATGTGGTATTTGACTGTCTTGTTCAGAGTTACAGATTAGGATCCCATTTACTTAAATTTCTTTATTGGAAGAGTCTGAAATATAAGAACAAATCTTGGGAAGCAGAAAGATGGAAGCCTCCTATGAAGCTTATTCCATGACCAGTGATTTCTATCTAGTGCTAATTTTGCCCACTCACTTATTACACCTTCATTCCAAATCTGGATTATATAAGTAATTTTGTCTAACCATAATGTTAAGAAAGGATGGCCAGCAAAATAATAAGTACATTGTGCTAAGTCATGTTTTGTTTTAACTATAGTTTGCTTGATGCAAAGAAGTGGATATGATTAAGCTATAAAGCATGATTTATAAACTTAGTTTACACATTATACTGCACCAAAATCCAAATGATTTTTGAATCCATCCGATGCATAGTTTCAGAATGGGATAAAACACAGGAAATGCAAAGTTCAAATCAATCAAGTTTTCTAAAGTAATATGATTTATGTTTTATTTAATGGTAATATGGTAGTAATCAGTGGTTTTGAATATCCACTAAATGGTCCACCTAAAAAATGCAATGCCGGAGGTGCTTCTGAATGCACGCACTTCTAGCATTTTTGTAAAAATTAAGTTTTATTTTACATTCTTATTTCAGTTCTCCCCTCATAATACTGCTGGTGTAATTCCTGATTCAAAAATAATACTGCAGGATTGCCTTCACAACCCAAAGCATTAGTATTTCAGGATTCAAATAAAATTGCCATTTAGACCTAATATATTGGAAAAGTGTACAACACATCAAAAATTGAGCTTTTGAAATATAGTCCCTGTTGGCAGCTCTTTAAAGGAACTCACCTCTTCCAGGTAATGCTGCCTTCTACTTGGTTAGTTTCTCTTTGTCATGGAAGCAAATAGAAAATTTATAGCACTATCATAAATTACAAATACAAACAATTTAAGGGTAGGGAATTTAAGGAGTATTTTTTTCACACTGATCACCTAGCAGTGGCTCACAAGAAGCAAACCCAAGGAATGTAACTGCAAACATTATTCTTTAGTAAATGAAGTTTCTCCGTAGTTCTATGGTTATTAAAAGTAGACTTGTCGGAATATAGAAAATGCTTCCTATTGGTCCACTCATCTAAAAAGCGCCACTAATCAGGTCTAAGAATACACAACAGGCAGTGAGACTTGGAAGGAAACTATTTGAAACAATGTTTCAATTTCCATGACTAATGAGCAAGCAGAAGACAAATTCCAGGAGAAACAATTTGGAGTTTACTTCCTATAATTTTTATATGTGAAAAGAAGGTTTAGCCAATAGTTAAGAAAGGTGATTTTTCTTCCGCCAAGGATGCCCTGCCCCTGTTTGTCAGGCGCTACCTTGAACTTATTGTACTGCACTGCCCTACCCTGATGTTCATTCCCCCAGCTGCTCTTGTGGAGAGTTGAAGTGTTCCTTTTTGCTTTTCAAATGATACTTTTTCAAGCTTGTCAGAGCAGCCTTCTAATGTGGGCTTGGCTGTTCCTGTCAGCACTCTTTTGGCTGCCTGAGATTCAAGGTAAGTGGCAGAGTCCTTGAATGCCTGTCAGAGGCTATTTTTAAAAAGCAGGATTGGCGTTGCGTGTAGGGAGGGGGGGGGATTATTTATCCCTATAAAGACAGGTTATCTGACATTCTAATTATTCTTTATGTTTGGATTACACTGAGACTTCCTGGTCAGTATGGAAATAGTCCCTCTGCCTGTAGACAGGCAAATTGACTGCTTTGATACTGTTCCCTTGGTGCTGAATTTTTGACATTTACATCAGTTACTGGTTTGTAAAAATGTGATTTTGGACAAGTTCTTTGTCACTCTGTTT
Source organism: Crotalus tigris (assembly GCF_016545835.1). Taxonomy (NCBI): domain Eukaryota; kingdom Metazoa; phylum Chordata; class Lepidosauria; order Squamata; family Viperidae; genus Crotalus; species Crotalus tigris. The sequence goes on from NW_024100082.1 coordinate 739,042, forward strand.
CTCTCTGTCTGTCCATCTGTTGATCTTCATCACCAGGACCCTTGACTGTGCTTTTTAGTTTATTCTTGTCTAGTATTTCTACAGAGAAATAGATTTTGAGACTTTATTTTAAAAATAGAAGAGCGTAAAAAGGATTCTATATATTTTTTTCTTTTTACAATTATGTAGTTTATTTTTTTCTGCTTTTATAATATCAGATAGGTGCATTAACATAATTGCAAAATAAATTAAATAAGAAATAAAGGAAATATAAATAATATTCAGTACCATCTAAATAAAATGTCAAATACTATATATGTGAAAATTCATCATATATGAGGAGTATACCAGATTACAATCCATTACTATTAAGGTAAATCATAAAATCTCACCAACTTTGATCACATTATAGTTCCTATTTCTGAAATCCCCTTACTTAACTTTAACTGTGAATTGTGAGGCAAGCCAGAGCAATTGAAAAGGCTTTATTTATCCACCACTCAGTTGTTATATTATCTAAAGTTTCCAGTGTTTCACATTTTGGGGGGGGCTGCTATAATTAAATAGATAATCAATTCTTTATTCTGAAGCTTATGATCTGGTCTGTAAGTAAGTGCAATAAGCCTAACTCTGGGGATCATTCAATTCTTGTTTAGTGATGATACTTACCTCTCAGAAAAATTGCTGAAAGCTTATAATTTTATCACATGACTACCACAACTGAAAGACTGACCCCTGTTTTTGGACAACCTCTCCAGAATAATACTGATGTGTACCTGCCAACCTAAGAGGAGTCAAATACAGGTAGTCCTTGACTTATGACCACAAATGAACCCAGAATTTATTTTTTTAAGGGAGATATTTGTAAAGTGAGTTTTGCCCCATTTTACGACCTTTCCTGACACAATTGTTAAATGAATCATTGCAGTTGATTCAGTTAGTAACATGGTTGTTAAGTGAATCTGGCTTCCCCATTGAATTTGCTTGTGTGAAATCACATGACCCCAGGACACTGCAATCATCATAAATATCAACCAGTTGCCAAGGATCTGAATGTTGATGACATGACCAAGGGGATGCTACGACGTTTGTAAATTTGAAAACTGGCCATAAGTCACTTTTTTCAGTCTGTTGTAATTTTGAACAGTCACTAAATAAAATGTTGCAAGTTAAAGACTATCTGTACTAACAATGCCATAATCTTTCACTGCATTTCTCACATTGAAGCTGAGGTGAATCCTTCCGAGATCAGTAAAATGAGGACCCAGATTGTTGGGGACAATATGCTGACCCTATAAACTGGTCAGAGAGTGTTGTAAAACACTATGGAGTGGTATACAGGTAGTCCTTGACTTACAACAGTTCGTTCAGTGACCATTCGAATTTACAACAGGATTGAACAAGTGACGTATGACCGTTTTTTACACTTTTGACCATTGCAGCATCCCCATGGTCATATGATCAAAATTCAGATGCTTGACAACTGACTCATATTTATGAGAGTTGCAGTGACCCAGAGTCATGTGATCACCTTTTGTGACCTTCTAAGAAGCAAAGTCAATGGGGAAGCCAGATTCACTTCCTTGGAAAATTTTTAGTTTTCTCAAAGAAGGTTAAAATACAAAACATCAAAATATTTTTAAAAAGGACAAAAGAATTAACACAACAAAAAAGACATTAAATCAAAAAAGTGTCTTTAAAAAAGAAAAAGAAAAGAAGACTAACACACATAATCTTAACATCTTCCCTAATTGAATGCTGATTAATATACAGCAATTGCAAAATAGGCCAATTTTTTTTAAACTATTAAACTACTAAATCTATTTACAAATTATTAGCCTGTCATCTATACACTATATTAATAACAAGATAGTTAACAGAACAAACAATAATAATGAATACATTATATAAAGGTAATCAAAATTGTGAATAATAATAAGAGAAAGACAAGATTGAAATTCCAAAACCCTTTGTTAACAAACTGTTTATAAGAACGTCCTGCCGGCGCGCGAAACAAACGATCCACCAGGTACGTTGCGGTAGTCAACAAAGGTTTATTTCTCCGTTGAAAACAAAACCAGCTCTGGGACACACCCCTGCCCTGCTTCCTAAATAACCCGATCACCACACCCACTGTGTACGCCCCAATCACCCTGATTATCCCCGTAGATTACAGCCCCCACCTGTACCGCGTCTCCACCCCGCCCCCTTCCCAGCAACCACCACTTGTCAGACCCAGCGTCCTATATTTATATGTCCATCTTGCATAATGCCGGTCTATCCCGTCCTCTCCGTCGGCATGGTAATTAGTCATATGGGCCGTTCATCACTGTGTAAGCGCCGGCAGCAGTTCATTCACGTCACCGGTGCTCGGCTCCCACAGGGCTGCTTAGAGCGCTGTACGGAGATTCGGATACCGTGCATCTTCCACACGCAGGTAGGTCTCACGCTGGGTCTGACATTCGGCTCCCCCTTACCATAGAGCCCCCTGAAATGGAACATGAACAATTACATCCATTATCTAGCCATCGTGGGCGTATCACCCATCCCCTAGCCCCTTAGCTTGTGTGGCCACATCCTGTGATATCGACGGGTGAGGGCAGGGGCGAAAACATCCTCCTCCCGTACCCAGGATGCCTCAGTTAAGGGGTATCCCTTCCATAACACCAGGTAATACAGGGTGCCCCTCCGCCACCGAGAATCTAGTATGTCTTGTACCTCATACCTTCCCGGGGCAATGGGTCCTGGGGGAGGTTTGTTGTGGGTGTCCCCCTCTACCGGCTTCAACAAACTCACATGGAACACTGGGTGTATCTTACCAAGCAATTCCGGCAACTGAAGCTGCACCGTAACAGGGTTGATGATGCGTACTCTATAGTATGCCTCACGGAGGTCTAGTTTTGTAAAGATTTTCCCAGCTGCCAAATGGGTAAGTAGGTCTTTCATAAGTGGCAGGGGATACACCTGGTCTATGCACACAGCGTTCAGGCCACGGAAGTCTACACACAATCGCAATCCCCCGTCCTTTTTCCCCTGGAATATGACTGGGGCTGCTATCCTTGAACGTGCTGGCTCTATAAAGCCCCTAGCCAAGTTCTTATCAATGTACTTTCTCAATTCTTGCAATTCTGCAAACGTCATAGGGTACATTCTGGGTTTAGGCAGCTTGGCCCCAGGAGCGAGTTCGATTGCACAATCTGTCCGTCGGTGAGGCGGCAAACAGTCACACTCTCGTTCGCTGAACACAGCCGCGAGGTCTTCATATACCCGTGGATATCGAACCTCACCCTTCTCCTGTACCGGTTTTGAGGAGTTTAACTCCTTACCCCTAGTCTGGTCATCCGGCGGCCGCGGTTGAGGACCCACTGCTAGCCTTAGGTGTCTGGATCCCTCCGCCCACCAGATCGTTGGTGTCCACTTATCCATCCACGCTAACCCCAGAATGACAGACTCGGACATAGTGGGAACAACTATGAAGCGTATAAGTTCCCAATGACCCCCTATATCCATTCTAACAGGTTCCGTCACCAATGTAGTCGGAACCCCCCCCAACAGAGAGCCATCCACTTGTTCAAAACGAATCGGGGATTTTAGCCGGGCCACTCTGATCCGCATCTGTTGCACCACTCCCTTACTGATTAGGCACCTTGTGCACCCTGTGTCCAGTAATGCCGAAAGGGGCATCGACTCACCCGTAACCGGGCTTGTTAATGTAATCGGGATGGTGAAGGGGACGATGGGTTCACTCACCATTGGATCCTCCACCGGCTCTTCCTCCTCGTACTCCTGCAATATAGGGGACGCCTCATCGGGTTTCTGCTGGACCTGCGACTGTCCCAGTTGGTAGGCAACCCGTGATTTCTCCGCTGGTCTCTTCGGCGTGATCCCCGGTGTCCCAATCGCCGTAGGTGTACCTGTTAGCTTGGGTATTCCACACTCCGCGGCTCGATGACCCGGCCGATTACAGCGGAAGCATCTGAAGGTAGGCCTCGAACGTACCGTTCCCGGTAGGGTCTGCGTGGTACCACTCACGGGCTGATCCTGACTTCGGCGGGGCCTATCCTCCCGCCTTCCGGGATGATCCCTCAGCCCGACATCCAACTCTACCGCTGCCCTATACCAGTCGGCTAGACGCCCCACCACCCCCCTGACTATACATGCTTGACGGATGGTGGTATCCAGGCCAGTGCGGAAGTGGTGGATTAGCAAGCTGTCTGGCCATGACCTGAGTTTCCCTGCCACCTTTTGGAACTCGCGAATGTATTCCTGTACTGGTCTACCCTTTTGCTGCAATCCCACTAACTGGGCCTCAGCCCGTAGTTGGCGTGTTGGGTCCTCAAACCTCGTTTTCAGTGCATCGAGGAAAAGGCCTACATCGGCCAGCTCCCTGGCTTGGTCGCTATATAGGTCTGCGGCCCAAGCAGCGGCCTCTCCTTGCAAACTCGCCGTGACAGCTACCACCATTGCCCAGTTGGACGAATACAGGGTTGTATAACGGTCCAGATGGTTCAGTACATGGCTAAGGAATACTGCCAGACGGTCCGGATCCCCATCGAACGTGAGGGAAATGGGTGGAGGATTCCACATCACCTGCTGAGGCCATGGAACCGGCACCTGACCGCCATATGGGCCCATCCCTGGATGCGCCATGGGACGGGATCCCGCTCCCAGGGGGTCCGCCCCATCCCCGTCCGGACCCTCTGGTGAAGGCCGCACCCCCCGTATGTCCAGTCCATACCGTGGCCGCTCGGTTCCGGTTTGCCTTGCCATCGGGTCCCGTAGTGTGAAACGACCCCCTGGCGGTAATTTGAACTCCGGGCTTGCCATTTGAAGGCGGGGCACATACGGGGTGCTATCCTTCACAGGGCTGCGTATGGTAGTTGGGTAGATACGCTCCCCGAACTGTTCCCTAAGGACCTCTAACGTATATTGCCCTGGAGCTGTGGAGCAGCTCCAGTCCTCTTCGTCATCCCCGGTCATTCGGCGTTCCCTCCAGCCGGCGAAACTGGGTGCCAGCCGCCGCCCCCTACCATCCTCTGGGAGACCTGTGGCTGAACCGAGCCACCATTCGCCTTCTGCTAGCGTAGGCTTGCGCCGTCTGGTTCCTGGTTCCATAGCCGCAGGGCCACGTCCCCTCTCTTTCGGGCGTACCGCCGGCTGCTCCTCCCCCTCAACTCCAGTGTCCGGGCTCTCCAACTGCTCGTCGGCCTCTGTAGGCTCCTCGCCAGTAATCGGGTCCACCTCCTGTGTACCCTCGGCCATAGCTCCGCAGCACCAGCCGTCCGCGCGAAGGGCGAGAAGTGTGTTGAGAGCTGGTTTACTATAAGAACGTCCTGCCGGCGCGCGAAACAAACGATCCACCAGGTACGTTGCGGTAGTCAACAAAGGTTTATTTCTCCGTTGAAAACAAAACCAGCTCTGGGACACACCCCTGCCCTGCTTCCTAAATAACCCGATCACCACACCCACTGTGTACGCCCCAATCACCCTGATTATCCCCGTAGATTACAGCCCCCACCTGTACCGCGCCTCCACCCCGCCCCCTTCCCAGCAACCACCACTTGTCAGACCCAGCGTCCTATATTTATATGTCCATCTTGCATAATGCCGGTCTATCCCGTCCTCTCCGTCGGCATGGTAATTAGTCATATGGGCCGTTCATCACTGTGTAAGCGCCGGCAGCAGTTCATTCACGTCACCGGTGCTCGGCTCCCACAGGGCTGCTTAGAGCGCTGTACGGAGATTCGGATACCGTGCATCTTCCACACGCAGGTAGGTCTCACGCTGGGTCTGACACTGTTATTGTAATCAACTTATAAAAAAAAATTACCACAACTTCAATCGCAGATCATCCCAAATATTAAACTAATTGGTCCTGGATCAAATATACATGTTGTTTCTTTATACCATCTCTTTTTCAATCATTGATTGATTGAATACAAAAAGTCCAATCTCCAAAGCCAATCTATCTTCCCCAACAAAACCAGATAAAATCATTCCTCAATTAGATCTAGTAAATCTATTTCCCACTCTCCTTTAAACTCCTTTAAAAAATCAATTTGCCATTTGTCCACTCAGAGAGTTTTCTATTATATTAAAGCATGTGTTAAGCTTCTGGCAGGTGTACAGAGTTGGCTCTATTATTTCTGAGGCTATATTTCTTCCTAGCCAGTTTACAGATGGGAAATCACATTTCTTCTTAATGTTTTCTACCATCTGCGTTGTTTCTGTGTCTATATTTCTGCTTCTTTGAAAACAAGTTCTTCTTGTAGGTTTAACATATTTAATGTCAGTTTTTAAAAAGTTTTGCACAACCTTCATATTTTCATCAAAACTTTAGAAAAAAAATCAGCATATGCTAGCCACCACCACCCCACTTCCCCACCATCCAATCAGAGGTGAAGAAGCTTCTTGGATGAGAAGCAAAACATCTTCAAAGAAAAACAAGAAAGTTGCCTCATGAAAAAAGCATATTTGGGCTAGCCAGACTCTGTTTTCCCTCTTCAGTGTCAGCCTCCTCTTTCTCTCTGTAATCTGATGTGTTGTTGCTCAAAGCAGGGAGCAAGCAAAGAAAACAAAGAAGATAATTTTTGACTATTTTGATCCAAAATATTTTTGCAGGTTAATAAAATACAAATCCAGAGTCACACACCATATTTCCATACAGAAAGCAGAAATTGATAAGAGCAATAAAAAAACCCCAGAAAGAATCCAGCAGGGGTTGAAATAAATCATAATTCAGCCAGCCAATCAACCTTTAAAGATAAGTTCAAAAAGTGAACTTAAAAGTCCCAGACATACTTACAAAAATATTCTGCAGGTAGGAAGAGGTTTAAATGCCCATTGACTTTTCACTGCTCCCACAAGGGGGTGCAATCTTCAAGATTCTCCCTCCAAGGTGGATCCACAGCCATCCAAAAGTTGTCTTGGGTCATTCCTAAGTGCCCCCATTCAAATCCAGGGGGCAAGACTGCCAAAGAGTCTTGGCAGCAGACACAACATTTTGTAAGAGAAAGAAAGCCTCTTACTCCTAAGCAGTCATTTTGGGGAGGAGTGTCAGAAAATCAGATTCACTTAATCTTGTTACTAAGTTAACAGCTGCAGTGATTCACTTAATAACGGTGGTTAAAAAGGTCATAAAGTGGAGCACAATTCATCTAACAAGTGTCTTGCTTAGCAACAGAAATTTTGGTCTCAATTGAGGTCGTAAGTCGAGGAGTACCTGTATAAATCTAAGTGTTACTGCTATCCACCCAGTTTCTATAACTGCTGCTAATCTGTCTCCTGTATGGGATTATCAAGATCAGTAATTTTTGAAAATGCTAGTTTCTGTTGTTCTAAGTAATGGGATATTAGTTTCTCAAAATTAATATAAGGCCATATTGTTGAAGCTCTAATATTTTTATTGCCCAGAAAAGATTTAGGGTGATACCAAAAAGCCACAGTACTTATCACTATTTGTTGCTCTACATCATGGGTGACAAACTCGCCACATCACATGACATATCGCAATGTATCGTGACTTTTTTTGCATTCCCAGAGATGGGGTGGGCACGGCCTCTGCATGAGGCAACCGGCCCACATGCTGGCAGTTTGACACCCCTGCTCTACATGATCTTTATGGAGGTGTTTATCATTGCTAAAATAATCTTTGAGTCTATAAAGATTATAAACTCTCAAAATTTCATTTTAGTCAAACCATAATAACTATTATATTGATCATAATATAATATCACAGGAGTTAAAGGAGAAATGTCCCTTATCAAAATTGTTTATTTATTTTTCCACATTTGAAGCATTATTTTAGTAAAAACATTTTCAATCTCTTTTATTCTAGAAAAATATTTCGGATAAAGAAGTCCACTGATCTATAAACCTATTTGGTTCTGACATAAATTTTAATTTGAATCCATTGTTTAGAAGGGTTTTTCATAAGAAATGGAATTATATCCCATAAAATGTTGCTTGACATAATGACAATTGGGTATGACCTAGTCTCCCTGTTTCTGAGGTCTATATAAAAACCTTCAATTTATTCTCAACTTTTTCTGCTTGAAAACAGAAACTTTCTATTTATTTATTTACTTACTTGCCAATGTCTTAAAACCTGTTCTGAAACTGCCAACAGGGGGTATTGAAATAAAAATTTTAATCATGTAAGAATTTTCATTTATGCTGCTACAATTCACCCTAAAATATTGAAATGGTTTGAAGTCCAATTTTTCATTTCCATAATTTCTTCCATGTTGCTACATAGTTGTTTCTAAATATTTTATTAATAATAGTAACACCTAAATATTTTAAAGATTTACAAAATATTAGAATCCCTAAAACTATGGCGATTTCTTTTAGGGGGTATAAAAAAACAGATGTGAATTACTGAAATTAACTGACAGTCCTTACACCTCTGTAAATTCCTCTAACTCCTTCTTAATATAACTGGTTGAATAAGAAGCTTTGGAGACCCAAAATCATATAACAGTGGTGGCGAACCTATGGCACACGTGCCAGAGGCGGCACTCAGAACCCTCTCTGTTGGCACGCACCACCAGCAGCAGGTGCCTCAGGCTGTCCGGAGCAGGAGCCCCGCCCAGCACAAAAGAGGTAAAGCAGCCGACTAGCAAGCTCGAGTACAGGTGGTAGAGCCGAGGTCACCAACCATTGTTATTTGTAGACTGGAAGAAAAGGGAGGGGGAAGCATTTTACATACATGCATGCGTGCTGCAAATGGGGCGAGGCTAGTGCCTGCGTGATACTCACTAGCCCTGTCCCATTCTTGCATGGTGCAGCGCCTTGTATTATACCCCACGGCATGGCCATTTTTGCGCCTTGCAGCACGGTGGCCCATTTTTGTGCCCCCAGTTTCTACGTGCCAGAGGCGGCACTCAGAGGTGCCTCCCTGCCCCCCATGAGGGCACTACAATGCTGATGTGGCCCTGGCACTTTTGCAATAAATAAGTGGGTTTTGGGTTGTGGTTTGAGCACTCGGTCTCTAAAAGGTTCGCCATCACTGTCAAATAACCTGCAAATAGGTTAAAAGTCATATGAAAAGTACACTCTCTTTGAGTTCTCTAGTTTCACATCTCAGGACATAGTAAAAATCACCTGGTCCTTTGTTGTTGTTGTTAATTGCAAAGTCGTGTCCGACCCATCGCGATCCCATGGACAATGTTCCTCCAGGTCTTCCTGTCCTCCACCATCTTCTGGAGTCCATTTAAGTTCACACCTACTGCTTCAGTGACTCCATCCAGCCATCTCATTCTCTGTCGTCCCTTTCTTCTATTGCCCTCAATCTTTCCCAGCATTAGGCCCTTCTCCAGTGAGTCCTTCCTTCTCATTAGGTGGCCAAAGTATTTGAGTTTCAACTTCAGGATCTGGCCTTCTAAAGAGCATTCGGGGTTGATCTCTTCTAGGACTGACCGGTTTGAATGCCTTGCAGTCCAAGGGACTCGCAGGAGTCTTCTCCAGCACCATAGTTCAAAGGCCTCAATTCTTTGGCGCTCAGCCTTTCTTATGGTCCAACTTTCACAGCCATACATTGCAACTGGGGAAAACCATGGCCTGGACTATATGCACTTTTGTTGGCAGGGTGATGTCTCTGCTTTTTAGTATGCTGTCTAGATTTGCCATAGCTTTCCTCCCCAGGAGCAAGCGTCTTTTAATTTCTTGGCTGCAGTCCCCATCTGAGGTGATCTTGGAGCCCAGAAAAATAAAATCTGTCACTACCTCCATTTCTTCCCCATCTATTTGCCAGGAATTGAGAGGGCCGAATGCCATGATTTTGGTTTTCTTAATGTTGAGTTTCAAGCCAACTTTTGCACTCTCCTTCTTCACCCGCATCAAGAGGCTCTTTAGTTCCTCTTCACTTTCTGCCATTAGCGTGGTATCATCTGCATATCTTAGGTTGTTGATATTTCTCCCGGCAATCTTAATTCCAACTTTTGATTCATCTAGCCCTGCCTTTCTCATGATGTGCTCTGCATATAAGTTAAATAGGCAGGGCGACAGTATACAGCCTTGCCGGACTCCTTTTCCAATTTTGAACCAATCAGTGGTTCCGTGTCCAGTTCTCACTGTTGCTTCTTGAACCGCATATAGGTTTCTCAAGAGACAAATAAGATGGTCTGGTTTTCCCATCTCTTTAAGAACTTGCCACAATTTGTTGTGGTAGATGTTTGTCTGGAACTCCCTAGCTTTCTCCATGATCCAGCGTATGTTGGCAATTTGATCTCTAGTTCCTCTGCCTCTTCGAAATCCTGCCTGTACTTCTGGTAGTTCTCGATCCACATACTGCTGGAATCTAGCTTGTAGGATTTTAAGCATAATTTTACTAGCATGTGAAGTGAGTGCAATGGTGCGATAGTTTGAACATTCTTTGACATTGCCTCTCTTTGGAATTGGAATGTAAACTGACCTTTTCCAATCCTGTGGCCACTGTTGAGTTTTCCAAATTTGCTGGCAAATTGAGTGTAGCACTTTTACTGCATCATCTTTTAAGATTTTGAATAGCTCAGCTGGAATACTGTCACCTCCACTAGTCTTGTTGTTGCTCAGATTTTCTAAGGCCCATTTCACTTCACATTCTAGAATGTCTGGTTCGAGGTTAATGACCATCTCATTGTGGTTATCTTGGACGTTAAGCTCATTCTTGTATAGATCTTCTGTGTAGTTTTGCCATCTCTTCTGAATCTCTTCTGCCTCTGTTAGGTCCCTGCCATTTTGGTCCTTTATCATGCTTATCTTTGCATGAAACGTTCCCTTCATATCTCCAATTTTCTTGAAGAGATCTCTGGTCCTCCCTATTCTGTTGTTTTCTTCTATTTCTTTGCACTGTTCATTTAAGAAGGCATTCTTATCTCTTCTAGCTACTCTCTGGAATTCTGCATTCAATTGGGTGTATCTTTCTCTTTCTCCTTTGCCTTTCGCTTCCCTTCTTTCCTCAGCTATTTGCAAAGCTTCCTCAGACAGCCATTTTGCTTTCTTGCATTTCTTTTTCTTTGGGATGGTTTTAGTTGCTACCTCTTGTACAATGTTGCGAACTTCCATCCATAGTTCTTCAGGCACTCTGTCTATCAGATCTAATTCCTTAAATCTATTTGTCACCTCTACTGTATATTCATCAGGAATATGATTTAGTTCATACCTGAGTGGCCTAGTGCTTTTCCCTACTTTTTTTAATTTAAGCCTAAATTTTGCAACGAGAAGCTCATGATCTGAGCCACAGTCAGCTCCTGGTCTTGTTTTTACTGACTGTATAGAGCTTCTCCATCTTTGGCTGCAGAGCACATAGTCAATCTGATTTCTATGTTGACCGTCTGGTGATGTCCATGTGTAGAGCCGTCTCTTGGGTTGTTGGAAAAGAGTGTTTGTTATGACCATCGTATTCTCTTGACAAAATTCTATTAGCCTGTGCCCTGCTTCATTTTGTACTCCAAGGCCAAACTTGCCTGTTATTCCGGTTATCTTTTGGCTTCCTACCTTAGCATTCCAATCCCCCATGATGATAAGGACATCATTTTTTGGTGTTAATTCTATAAGGTGCTGTAGGGCTTCATAGAACCGGTCAATTTCATCCTCTTCAGCACCAGTAGTTGGGGCATAGATTTGGACTATTGTGATATTGAATGGTTTGCCTTGGATTCGAACTGAGATCATTCTGTCATTTTGGGGATTGTATCCTAGTATTGCTTTTCCTATTCTTTTATTGACTATGAAGGCTACTCCATTTCTTCTGAGGGATTCTTGCCCACAATAGTATACCTGATGGTCATCTGAGTTAAATTCACCCATTCCTGTCCATTTTAGTTCGCTGATTCCTAAGATGTCGATGTTCAGTCTTGTCATCTCTTTTTTGACTACGTCTAGCTTGCCTTGATTCATGGATCTTACATTCCAGGTTCCTATAGAGAAAAAATCTTTACAGCATCGGACTTTCCTTTCACCACCAGATATATCCACAGCTGAGCGTCCTTTCGGCTTTGGCCCAGTCGCTTCATTCTTTCTGGCGCTACTAGTACTAGCCCTCTGCTCTTCCCCAGTAGCATATTGGATACCTTCCGACCTGAGGGGCTCATCTTCCAGCGTCATATCTTTTTGCCTTTTAGTACTGTCCATGGGGTTTTCATGGCAAAGATACTGGAGTGGTTTGCCATTTCCTTCTCCAGTGGATCACATTTTGTCAGAACTCTCTGCTATGACCTGTCCGTCTTGGGTGGCCCTGCACGGCATAGCTTATAGCTTCATTGAGTTACACAAGCCCCTTCGCCACGACAAGGCAGTAATCCATAAAGGGGATTAGCAGTTCTTAAAAGCAGGTAAATACAATCTCAGAGGAACAGCAATACATGACATATTACACCATGTCATCATTTATTTCACAAAAAGAAAACCAAATTGAGGAAGTCATGTGTGAAAAACTAAGTACACTTTATGATTCAGTAGCTTGTAGAACCACCTTTAGCAGCAATACCTAATTATTTCCTGTATGACTTCATCAGTCTCTCACATCATTGTGAAGGAATTTTGGCCCATTCTCCTTTACAACTTTGCTTCAATTCATTGAGATTTGTGGGCATTTGTTTATGCACAGCTCTCTTGAGGTTCTGCCATTGCATTTCAATCTGGCTGAAGTCTGGATTTGACTGAGCCATTACAACACCTTGATTTTTTTCTTTTTCAGCCATTCTATTGTAGATTCACTGATGTGCTTGGGATCATTTTCTGTTGCATGACCCAATGCCGACCAAGCTTTAGCTGTTAGACTCTAGCATACTTTAGTATACTGAGGAATTCATGGTTGACTCAATGACTGCAAGGTGCCCACATCCCGTGACTGCAAAACAAGCCCAAATTATCACTCCTCCACCACCCTGCTTAATTGTTGATATGAGGTGTCTGTGCAAATATGCTGTGTTTGCTTTTTGCCAAATGTTGCACTGTGCATTATGGCCAAACTTTGATCTTGTTTGTCCAAAGCACAGTGTTCCAGAAGATTGTTCAGATGCAACTTTGCAAAGCTAAGCCATGCTGCCATGTTATTTTTAGAGAGAAGAGGCATTGCCCTGGCAACCCTTCCAAGCAAACCTCTCTCGTTCAGTCTTTTTCTAATTGTACTGTCATGAACGTCAACATTTAACATGTTAACTGAAACCTATAGAGTTTTGAACTTTTTGCAATTTCTCTGAGCATTGCATGGTCTGACCTTGGGATGAATTTGCTGAGATGTCCGCTCCTGGAAAGATTGGCAACTGTCTTGAATTTTCTCCACTTGTGAATAATCTTCCTCACTGTAGAATGATGGGACTTAAAGTGTTTGGAAACGGCTTTATGACCCTTTGCAGGTTGATGGGCATCACAATTGCTTCTCTAAAATCATTGCTGATATCTTTCCTCTTTGGCATTAACACATATACAGTACATAATGGTGGAGACCAGTAAACTCCTAAAACTTTAGCATATATAGAGGTAGTCACACTTGCTGATGAACAGTTGATCAAGGGCATTTGATTAGCAGCACCTGGCTGCTACGTAGCCTCTTCATACTTGTGGAAGCAGTAAGGATATACCATGTTTCCCCAAAAATAACACCGGTCTTAATTTTTCTTTTCCCTACAAAAGAGGCATTAGGTCTTATTGGGGGGGGATGTCTTTTCCACTTCTCTTCTCATGGAAGTGGCACTGACAGTCCCACCCAACAGGAGCCCATGTGGCCACCGACGGCCCCTTTTTCTGCGGCTGCTTGCCACCACTCATGTGCATCATCCTCTGGCCTCCATTTTGCCCTCAGTGGCCTTCTGCAAAGGTCTCTGCAGCTGAGAAATGAGCTCCAGATTGACGTGCCCAACCCCCCCCCAGCCTCCATTTCATCATCAGAGGCCTTCAGAAAAGGCCTCTGACAGCAAAATGGAAGCCAGAGTGGGTGTGCAAGTGGCAACGAGCGGCTGCAGAAAAAGTGGGCTGGTGAGGAGTGGGATGTTGGGCTGTGGTAGGCTTGGCTGCAACTGTACTAAGGTAAGCAGCTATGGGGTGCGTACGCAGCTCCAATCCCCCCATCCCTGCCCTAGCTTGATTTTTACGCGTGCATCTCACCCCATCTCATACAACCAGATACAATGGAGAGGGAGGGGTCTTATGTAGGGCTTACTTTTGGGCTAGGCCTTATATTGGGTGCACATGTAAAAATTAAGCTAGGGCTTATTTTCAGGGTAGGTCTTATTTTCGGGAAAACACAGTACTTCATTTTTCTCACATAGCTCACATTGTGGCTTTCTTTTTATAAAAAAAAACTGCTAAGGATCAGATGCTTTTTACTATTTCCTGATATGTAAAACCATAGAACTCAAAGAGGGTTTACTTTCTTTTTCACATGACTGTACATCTTATTTTCCATTTTCATCCTACAAGTCTGCTTATTATATCAACATGCTATTTCCAATGCTTTTATAGATAAGTTGAATAGTATATGGGATAAAGGACAAGACTCCTTGGTACCTCTTGAAAATGTGATGGGGTCTGAATCATAATAGTCTTATCTGAGTTTTTTTTGTGCTTAAATATTTTCATACATCTTTTGAAAATCAGTCCCAAATTTGAATTTAATTTTTGTTATAAAAATTGTCAAAAAAAGAATCAAAAGCTTTAAATATATCTAAAGATCGAATAGCTAGCAAATCCTTATTAATTTGACTAAGCTGTATAATATTTAATAATTTCTTGATAGGAGTTGATATATTTTGATTTGGAATAAAGCCAGATTGAGTCATCTTAATTGATTGATTCATATTAATTTTATTAATCATCACTTTTAGTTGATTAATCAATATATATTTATACACTCATACACTAAGAGTCAGTTCAGGGAATATTTTTAACAATTGGTTAATTTTTATTGATGATGGATTATTTGCAGAATATAAATGTTGAAAAAACAGTTTAAACTGATTTGGCCACATCTGATTATTGCTAATTTTAACTGCATTAACACATCTATTGCCACTGGTGAGGACAGCATGTTAAGTTTTCTGCTCTTCTCTTGATCTAACTTGCCAGTTAATATATAGCCAGTTTAATATAGCCAGTTACCCTTGCTAAATATTTTATCATATAAAGAAATTAGTAAAGCAGTATGTTCAAGAAAGAAACTCTATGCAAAGGAGAAGGGATTAATGCCTACTTGGAAAACTTGAAGAAGGTTGAGGAGGCTCTCTGCAAAAGAAGGAGGAATGGACGGAAGGACTGTTCATGAGGAAGAACAGAATGGAAAATGGTAATTGGACAATTAATAAAACAAGCTAAAAACAACAAAAGATAGAATGGGACAAACATGCTGTGGGATATCTAAACACTTGGCATATATGTCAGAGCAAATGAATAAACAAGCTAAGGAAATATCACGGCAAATAGCAGATAGTGTTCAGAGAGCCTGCAATGCTTATAATATGGCTACAGATAACACTCTTGACATAGACAAGACTGAAAAGTGTGTTTCTGAAATAAAGATTGAACTGGCAGATTTACTGGATTGTAGCAAGAGAAATAATGTATGGATTAAAGAAGTGGCAGAGAAAAGCCGAATAAATAATTTGACTACTTACCTCATTTCTAAAATTAATGACCTGAGCTCTAATATAAAGTTGATGGATAAAGATATTGAACATGCTCACTGGGTTTACTCTCCTAGGAGCACACAAAACTTATAGACATTTTTATTAGAATTGTGAGCTCAAATATGAAAGATAACATTGTAAGAACAACATGTGAACTGAAGGTGATTAAATGGGGCTGTGAGAGAATATTGTTCTTTCAAGCTATCAGTGTAATTGAACTGCAGCAAAAAAAGAAATTCAAGCTACTGATAGAAAAACTTATGCAGAATGAAATTAGATACAGATAGGACTTTCCTTTCAAGTTAACTATTTTTATATCAAAAAGACAAAAATTATTTGAACTCTGAGATGCAGATGGGTGAAGGAAGGTATCTATCATTTGCCTTTGGAACTGTGCAAAACAGAATCAACTAGTCTACAAGCAGAAGATTAGTTAAGAATACTGCATTGAGCTATGGAGTACCAGAAATTATATTGACTGTAGTTTTTTTTCCTGTTTGAGTCTTCAGGTTGGGAGCAAAGAGAAAAAGGAGGGAGTTAAATAAATAAGGAGAATGTCAGATACAAGGAACCAGAATAATACTGGAAATTGAGCAGAGCAATATGCTTATTGTTACTCTTCTATTTACAAGAATCTAACCAAATTACACTAATTACAGAATAACTAGATAAGCACTGCAAAGTTCAAGGAGGATCTGTCTTCTGCTGCTTCCTCCCCTGCAATGATTCCAGGCTAACCAGTCTTTTAGTTCCTCCCACAACTTTAGTTGTAGATTACAGGGGAAGAAATACATCAAATAATAATGTAAATAACTCTATGGTTAAGGAACTAATGTAATTAAAATAGGCTGCAGTTGGGAATTGCCTTGGTACAAAACAGATAGAAAAGTAAAGATGGTTGTTGAATGGGATCGTATTTGAGCACATTTAGCTACAATACTTTGTACATATAGTTTGTGGCTTTATAAATCATCCCACACTTTCATTGCAGATCTCTCTTTATTACTCCTACTTGAAAACTTCCTTTTTGATTTCTAGGTAACTGCACCTCTCCAGTACCACCACCCCACTCAACACTAAAGGAAGATCCCCCGAAAAAAAGTTATCCAGTTGGGACTAACCTGACATACCATTGCATCACAGGTTATGAATATATACCTGGAATTAACCCTTCAGTTACATGCCTGAACACTTCAAAATGGTCTGAAATTTCAGAATTGTGTCAGGGTGAGTATCTTCATGATGGTTCCATTCTGAAAAATGCAGGGCTTGTTTTGTCATAGAATGCCCAGAATGGAGTTCCGGCACCTTTTTTGGATGGAGCTTTGTAGCGTAGGCAAGGCAGGTTGTATGACATGTGTGAGTTCCGGCACCTTTTTTTTTTTTTTACAAAGAAAGCACTGGAAAAATGTATCATCTGTGTTTACATTTCCTATATCTTAACCTTCGCTTGCTCCTCCCAAACATCAATATAAAATCCCATAAAAATACAAAACAAGCAACTTCAGTGCTTCGTATATCCTAGCTGGGAACCATGGCATTGTAATATATATGGTGAGTTAATAATGAATGAGAAAGCAAATTTCTTCCTTTTTGAAAACTACCTTATATGGGCAGGAGTCTAATCTTCATGGGATGTGTCCTCTGCAAGAAGGAGTCAATCTGACTACTGACTCTTCTGTCTTGAGGAACCCAATCTCTTACAATCTTGAGATTACACATAAACATGCCTACATAAAATCCCATTCCATTGTACTAGACAGACTACAGAAGCATTTGACAACTTGAACTGGGCCTTTACGTTTAAAGTAGTGGAAAAGATGGACTTTGGATTGGGCTGTATACAGGATTTGAACTCCAGCTATACACTCCAGAAAGCTTGGATTACAGTGAATGAAGATTTGATAAAACCATGTAAACCCAGAAAGAAACAAGACAGAGTGTCCTTTATCCCCTTTCTTATTTATTCTAGTGTTGAAACTGTTAAATAGAAATATTAGACAAGATAATAGAGCAAAGGGACTACAAATCAAAGTGCACAATTACAAACTATGTGATTTGTATTGATTGTGTAAGACTTGCTAAACAACACTGAATAGATTACGAGGAAGATCAAAATGTTTGGAGAAATTGTGGGTTTAAAAATAAATAAAGGACGACAATCCAAACTAAGAACATAAATGTGGAAGAAATTGGAATGTAAACATATCCAGCAATTTGGGAAAACTGTTTGCAGAAAGGTGTTTCCATATACCAGTAAAAAACAAAAACAAAAAAAACAGAGGAAAGCAAAGGAGAACCAACATTATTCTCTTTCTTCCATTTTATAGTAGACCTGTCCTCAACTAATGTTGCTACCCAATGAGTGACCTGCAAACACTTCCTTTTCTAATATTTATCTGGGAGGTGGAAACCAAATAAAGAACAAATTCGGCTATTATTTTAATTAATGTTACACTGAGCACTAGTTATATACATTTTGTAATTCTATTTATTGATACTTATCAATAAACATCGATCTCAATATAGATGATATAGATATAGATTTAGATAAACTTGCAACTCTGCATAGTTCCAATGTCAGTGCCACCCCTTTGGCAGACGTATTATGATGTCACAGAAGGATATGACGTGGGAGGGGTGGGGAAATACTGCATTGTAAAAATGCAAAGCCCTTTTTGTCATTTTGAAGTAAGCCTGCAATTCTGCAGATGCCTTGATTAACCTGGCGGGTGCTGCATTTCTCTAGTGCAAGAATGAGAGAAGTCTGGAATTAGATTAGCATTATACCCCAAAGATAGAAGTGCTGCATTCCCACATGATTGATTTACCCTTTGTGGGGACCTCTGTTTCCAGTCCTGTAATATGTCAGATCTGAATCACTTCTACACTAAACTGAGAGAGTGACATAGGAAGCACATCACAATAGTACATAGTACATATGTACATAGTACACACAGGTACATAGTACACATAGTACATAGTACACATAGGAAGCACATCACAATAGTAATGGGGGACTTTAACTACCCTGACATCAACTGGGAGACAAATTCTGCACCAAGTGGAAGATCAAACAGATTCCTGACAAATCTAAAAGACAACTTTGTCTCCCAAAAAGTAGAGAAGGGAACTAGGGGATTAGCCATTTTGGACCTAATTCTCACTAACAGAGATGAAATGATAGAAGGTGTTGAAGCCATAGGAGCCTTAGGAGGAAGTGATCATGCAGTATTGGAATTCAACATTATGGAAGCACAAGCAATAGAACACAGTCAAACTAGAGTCTTGGACTTTAAGAGAGCTAATTTCAATACACTTAGAGAGGGTTTGGAAGGATTCCATGGATGAGAATCCTCCAGGGGAAAACAACTCAAGATGCTTTTCAAAAATTTTGAAAAGTGAGATAATAACAGCCCAGTCTAGCACAATACCAACAAAGAGGAAAAATAACAGCTCTCAAAAGAAACCAGCATGGCTGCTTAAAGAACTCTCTGATCAATTGAAAGATAAAAAGGACAAGTATAGAAAGTGGAAAGAGGGACACATAACTAAGTCAGAATATCAGCAAATAGCCCGAGCTTGCAAAGACGAAGTGATGAAAGCTAAGACTCAAAATGAACTAAGGCTTGCAACCAAAGTCAAAAATAACAAAAAAAGCTTCTTTCAACATGTAAAAAACAAGAAAAAAGTGAAGGAAATGATTGGTCCATTAGTGGGTGAAAGTGGCAAGAAGGTGACAAGCAACAGGGAGAAAGCAGAACTATTTAACTTGTTTCTTGCATCTGTCTTTACACAAAGGGAAAAAACAGATCAACCTATCAAAAATAGTGCCATAAAAAACAAAATAGAAATATAAGTTAAGATAGGAAGAAAATGGTAAGTAAACACTTGTCCAGCCTAGACGAGTTCAAGTCGCCAGGACTAGATGGATTACACCCCAAGGTTCTTAAGGAACTGGCAGATGTGATCTCAGAACCACTGAACTATATTTTTCAAAGATCCTGGAGCACTGGGGAACTACCAGAAGACTGGAAAAGAGCTGAAGTAGTTCCCATCTTCAAAAAAGGACCCAAGAAATTACAGACCTATCAGCCTGACCTCAATACCTGGGAAGATTCTGGAAAAGATAAACAACGAATCAGCAAACACCTACAGGCAAACAAAGTCATTACTAAAAGCCAACATGGGTTTGTCAAAAAACAGATCATGCCAGACAAATCTTATTGCATTCTTTGACCAAGTGACAAAATTAGTGGACCAGAGGAATGCTGTGGATATAATTTACTTGGACTTCAGTAAGGCATTTGACAAAGTAGATCACAACCTACTACTTGATAAGATAGAAAAATGCGGGTTAGACAGCATCACCACCAGATGGATCCGTAGCTGGCTGATTGGCCGTACTCACCGTGTGGTCCTCAATGGAACCGCATCTACATGGAGGGAAGTGTGTAGTGGGGTGCCCCAGGGCTCTGTTCTGGGCCCAGTGCTCTTCAACATCTTCATCAATGATCTGGACGAGGGGATAGATGGGGAACTCATCAAATTTGCAGATGACACCAAGCTGGCAGGAATAGCCAAGACTCCAGAAGACAGGCTTAGGATACAGGAGGATCTGGACAGACTTGAACACTGAGCGCTATCTAACAAAATGAAATTCATGGTGAAAAAAATAAGGTTCTACATTTAGGCAAGAAAAACCAAATGTACAGGTATAGTATAGGGGATATCTTGCTCAGTAGTAGTAACTGTGAGAGGGATCTCAGAGTCCTAGTGGACAATTTTAAATATGAGCCAGCAGTATGCTGCAGCTGCCATAAAAGCCAATACAGTGCTAGGCTGCATTAACAGAGGGATAGAATCAAAATCACGTGAAGTATTAATACCACTTTACAATGCCTTGGTAAGGCCAACTTGGAATACTGCATCCAGTTTTGGTCACCATGATGTAAAAAGGATGTTGAGATTCTAGAAAGAGTACAGAGAAGAGCAACAAAGATGATTAGGGGACTGGAGGCTAAAACATATAAGGAACAGTTGCTGGAACTGGGTATGTCTAGTTTAACGAAGAGAAAGACGAGGGGGGACATGATAGCAGTGTTCCAATATCTCAGGGGCTGCCACAAAGAAAAAGGAGTCAAGCTATTTTCCAAAGTGCCTGAAGGCAGGACAAGAAGAAACGGGTGGAAACTAACCAAAGAGAGAAGCAACCTAGAACTAAGGAGAAACTTCCTGACAGTTAGAACAATTAACCAGTGGAACAACCTGCCTCCAGAAGCGGTGAATGCGCCAACACTGGAGGTTTTTAAGAAGAAACTGGACAGTCATTTGTCCGAAGTGGTATAGGGTTTCCTCCCTGAGCAGGGCATTGGACTAAATGACCCCCAAGGTCCCTTCCAACTTTATCATCATCATCATCATCATTATTATTATTATTACATGCTAATTATTCTTCCAGGGAAAAAATGTCCCGCTCCAATTATAGAGAATGGCAAGGTAGATGCTGAGGATGACGTCCGCCTTGGTGGTAGTGTCACTTTCTCCTGTGTACCCGGGTGAGTTGTAGTTCATCTCTTAAAATAGTTGCCTTAGAAACAATAGCCACAAAAATCAATTAAAAGTAAAATTAAGTTTGTTCTAAATTGTTCTTCTCAAATGTAACAGTATATAAACACCTCCTCTGTTTTTGTGTATAAATCAAGAAAAGTACATCTACCTGCTGCTTTTACATATGTATATAAATCATTTAGTGCAAAATAAAATGAGTCCTTTGCTCCCAACTGTGGAACATTCACCTAGACAGCATTTGTTCTGCTTGTCTGAGACTTTTTTAACTTGCTTCTTAAAAACTGCTTCATGGGACTCCTGCTTCTTTAATACTCTATTTTCTTTAAATATTTTTATCATCATTATTTTGTCTATTTATTTGATCATTTATCAAATTTAAATACCACTCATCTTGCTCTCTTATAATTCTTAAGAGATAACAACATAAGATTTAGAAATGTACATTCTGAATTTCTTTTTCTTTAGGTTTAGGCTTATTGGTGAAGCTACACGTAAGTGTATTCTGAAAGACGGCAAGGTTGACTGGAATAGCGCATTGCCACATTGTGAACGTAAGAAGAGATTTTGCTTTAAACTCATTAAAGTTTATGCCAGTATTGTTTGGTGCAGCTTCCAAAAAGTTGCAGTATAATGCTTAGGCTAAGATACAAGGGGGAAAAAATTAAGGCAGCTGAGGATTGACCACTCGCTTATCTAGCATTCAAGTTATGATAGATTTTTAAAAAGGTATTTATGATCTGTCCTTGAATTGACAAGTGCTATACACAGATTTCAGGCACTTGGCAATCCACTGTTATGAGTGGTGTTGTGTGGTCATGTGACATTTTCCAGTAGAAAATGGCAAAAAAACAACCACCCCTGCTTATTGGATATACTGGAATGTTCACTTAACAATCGTATGAATCAATTAGTAGCCTGATTTAACACTGGTAACAACAGTTGTAAAATTGAGTCAGGTTACACAGAGACCTTCTTAGCAACAACTATGACTTTTACCCAAACCTCTGGCCAATTCTGATTGTTAAGCAAGGTCTGTAGAAATAAATCTCCTTGAATAATCTTGTTTAATTAAAGAGTGCAATGAAATCTCCACAGGTTTCTTTATATAACAACTTATTGCGATTCCCAAGAATTGGAAGCAGATTTCTAGCAAGAATGCTAGCGCTTTCCTACTAAGATTAGAAGATAAATTCCTCAACCAAAACTATTAAACTGCCAGATCATGTTCTACAATTTTTTATACTTCTTCACACTAATTATCATTCATTCCCATTGTTGCCTAATGTATTTGCAGTAACTTCCCAATATCTCAAAAATAAGTATCTCTCAATCCTGCCAATGTACTGAAAATGGCATCAATCATAAGGACATTAGCATAATCCCTTTTACAGTTATGGCCTTTGACTGCAGCAACGCCTGGATGACAAAAACACACTCATGAACAGGGCAGTCAGAATGGTTTTATTTTTATGTATTTATTTATTAAATGTCTATGCCGCTCATTTTACTAATCCAGTGACTTGGGGGGAGGGGAGGAGCCTACAATATAATAAATAGTTTAAAAATGCTGTGATACAATTTATCCTCTGCTACACATGAAGTAAATACTTTGCTCTCAGCTGGTGAAAGGGGACCCTTTCCCTGAATGTTTATTTACTATAGCCCTTTGAATGAAACAACCAGAATATTCTTCCAGTGTCAAAGTATGGCTGTAATTCTAATTAAAAGGTGAATTCAAAGAAATCAGTCTCTCCCTCAGACATCCCTTGTGAGCGTCCTGTCAGTATTCTCAATGGACAATATGATCCTGACCCTAAAGACGAATATTACGTTGGATCAGTAGTAATCTATCGCTGCAAGGGTGATTTCTCCCTGATTGGACATTCAACGATCACATGCATAACTGCAGAAGATGGCGTAAATGGAAGGTGGAATTTCCCTGCCCCTGAATGTAAACGTAAGGAAAAATAGAAGTGTCTTTAAACTCTAATTAGCTAAATTGCTTTTTTAGTTGCTGTTGTTGGTAAATAAAATTCTTGCAGGAAGCAAATCATTACATAATCTCTGAAGCTCTAGGGTCCCTGCATGACAGGGGAATTTTAAAAATAACAAAGGGGACAGTATCATAAAACTACTTTGAGAAATACTGTAATAGTATATAATACATAGAGGAACTGTAACTGTAATTCTGATCTAATTAAAAGGTTAATTCAAAGAAATGATTCCCTCCATCAAACATCCCTTGTCCTCGTCCTAATAGACTTCCTGATTCTAATTACAAATATTAGTATGGATGAGTAGTAGTCTATCAAACTGAGTAGTAATCTATCAAATTGATTTTCCCTTTTTGGAAAGTCAAGGATCACAAGCATAGTTGCAGGAGATGGTCTAAATGGACAGCGCAATTCATAAGGCAACTATGAGAAATACTACTGTAGCACGTAGTATTTAATATTATACAAACCCTACATGCGCATATAAATATTCTGCTTTTTCTAAAATTTGGATTTCTCAGCTGAGTCCAAGTGACCACTTAGTGACCACTAAGTCTTATTGGAAGATAATAATATTCAGATTCACTATGAAAAATTTGTTATATTGTTCATCTCTTTTGGGGATTGCTTGTAAAATGACTGCGATTTCCAATTTCTGCAACAATAAGTAGTAACAATCATCCAACGTAGTTGCTAGGTTAGATAAGCAACCATTTAAAACTCCCAAAATGTGCAGTAGTAATGATAATACAGATAGTCCTTGACTTACCATAGTTCATTAAGTTATCTTGGAAGTTACAATGGTGTTGAAAAAGTGATTTATGACTGACGACCATTGCAGCATCCCTATGGTCCCATAGTCTAAATCTGGATCCTTGGCAACTGAAACATATTTATGATGGCTGCAGTGATTCCCTTTTGTGACAAGCAAAGTCAATGTGGAAGCCAGATTCACTTAACAACCGGGTTACTACTTTAACAACTGCAGTAATTCACTTAACAACTGTGGCAAGAAAGTCCATAAAATGGGGCAAAATTCTCTTAACAACTGTCTCACTTAGCAATGGAAATTTGGGGCTCAGTTGTGGTAATAATCAAGGACTACCTGTAGTAAAGAAAACCATGTACTTGATGGTATGAAAATCAACGGCAAAACACAAAATGAATAAAAGATCAACCAGATCTTATATTCTAATTGTTTAATCCCCGATACTGACAGAAGAAAGAAAAATAAAAGCAAATGCTAATTAAATATCCTTTTTAGACAAGAGTACTCCTGCTTATTTTTATTCATATGCTGTTGTTCACAGATGGTTTTTTTTTTTGTTTGTTTGTTTAAATGCTGCTTTCTCTTTTCAGAGGTCAAATGTGATCGACCAAAAGTGGAAAATGGGAAAATAACTAATTTACCTAAGCCTTCATATACCTATAATGAGGCCATCAGTTTTGAATGCAATTCTGGCTATTCTGCTATGGGAAGCCTCCATATTAAATGTGGGGCTAACAGTTCTTGGGTTCCTGCCATCCCCAAATGTGTCAAAGGTAATTAGTTTATGGTCCTACAGGAAAGTTGGGTTGACATTTAATACAGAACATTCTGCCTGGCTAATCTGAACCATCATTTCTGTTTTTCCCTAAGTATTACCTCTGCTACTTTCTCTTTTCCTACAAGTAGTGGCCACCACTGTTCATTCAGATGACATTTATTATTATTAATTTAGTCATTTATTGACTAAATTATTGAAAATATGCCTATGTCTCTACAGTTCTCCATACCAAAAGGGACTTGATTTGCTCTTAGTCTTCCCTTGTATAAGAAAATTCTTACACATACAACCCTTTTAATTAAATAGTAATAACTCAGTTTCTTCAAAAGAGAAATATGTACACAAACCATTTTGGCCCAGTGAATGAAAAACCTTCCTACACACCTGATTCCTCCTCCTCCTTTGGCTAGATTCATCCTTTCAGAATGTGGTATTTGACTGCCTTGTCCATAGTTACTGATTAGGATCCCATTTACTTAAATTTCTTTACTGGATGAGACTGAAATAGATCAAATCTTGGGAAGCAGAAAGATGGAGGCCTCCTATGAAGCTTACTCAATAACCATTGGTCTCTATCCAGGCGTGATTTTGCACACTCACTTATTATACCTTCATTCCAAATCTGAATTATATAAGTAGAGCTTTTGTCTAACCATAATATGAACAAAGGATGGCCAGGAAAACAATATGTACATTGTGCTAAGCCATGCTTTGTTAAACTTTTGTTTATTTGGCATGCCAGATTAAGTGGATATAACTAAGCTATAAAGCATGATTTATAAGGTAAGATCACAAATTATGCTACACCAAAATCCAAATGATTTCTGAATCCTCTGATGCATAGTTTCAGAATGGGATACAACACAAGCACCATGCCAGGAAATGCAAAAGTTCAAATCTAGCAAATTTTCTGCAGTAATTTTTTTTATTTGTTTATTTAAGGGTGATATGTTAGTTTTTTTAATTAAGTATCCATTAAATGACTTAAAAAACACAATGTTGAAAGTGCTTCTGAATACATGCAATTTTCATGTTGAATTATGAGCTGCTTTGGGTGATAGTTTTGGTTGTAAAATGGGATAAAATTTAAATCAGAAAAATGAGAAGGATGCCTCAGACCAATGCCATTATTACAGACAAAAGATTGCCTAAGCTTAAAAGTTTCTTGTTACAATTCTTGGGTAAACTCAGTTTTTTCTAGTATATAATCAATACTATAAAATGCTAACATAGAGAGCATCCCTACCACTGTAGTACAATGACTGATGTTGAAATTTTCATTCAGCCTCCAAGGTCAATTTGTGGATATAAGAGCATTGTTGGGTACATGATAAAATGACCTTTACTGTATATAGGCCCCCCTTTTCTGGTCACCCATCGAATGTTCCTTTTTGGTCTGAAATTCACATAATACTGGGGAAATTTTACTAGGAGAATTTCCAGTGCCTTTTGATGTACAATATATTGGCTTCTGTTGTTGGCTTTGTTGGGAATTGCCCTAGTACAATACAGATGGAAAAACAAAGAAGGTTCTTGATGGTGGCCATATTTGAGGAAATTTAGCTGCAATATTTTGTTAGAACATGGTCTCCTCAACACACACAAACATACACACATACATACACAAATACAAATGGTTTGTGGCTTTATAAATCATCCCACACTTTCATTATAAATCTCCTTTTATTACTCCTGCTTGAAGAACCTTCTTATCAATTTCCAGATAACTGCACCTCTCCGGTACTGCCACCTCATTCAACACTTAAGGAAGACATCCCAAAAGAAGGCTATCCAGTTGGGACTAACCTGACATACCACTGCATCACAGGTTATGAATATATACCTGGAATTAACCCTTCAGTTACATGTCTGAACACTTCAAAATGGACTGAAATTTCAGAATTGTGTCAGGGTGAGTATCTTCATGATAATTCCATTCTGAAAAATATATCATCTGTGTTTATATTTCCTATATCTTAGCCTTTGCTTGTTCCTCCCAAACATTAATATAAGTCCAATAAAAATACAAAACAAGCATCTGCAGTGCTTCATATATCCTAGCTGAGATCCACAGCATTCTAATATATTCTCCAAAGCACCTGAGGGCAGGACAAGAAACAATGGACAGAAACTAATCAAGGAGAGAGGCAACCTAGAACCAAGGAGAAATTTCCTGAGAGTTAGAACAATTAACCAGCGGAACAACTTGCCTCTAGAAGTTGTGAATGTTCCAACTCTGAAAATTTTTAAGAAGAGATTGGACAACCATTTGTCTTAAATGGTATAGGATTTCCTGCCTGAGCAGGGGGTTGGACCAGAAGACCTCCAAGATCCCTACCAACTATTTTATTCTATTCTATTCTATTCTATTCTATTCTATTCTATTCTGTTCTGTTCTGTTCTGTTCTGTTCTGTTCTGTTCTGTTCTATTCTATTCTATTCTATGCTTTACAGTGAGTTAATAATGATTGAAAACAGGAAGAACAAATTTCTTTCTTTCTGAAAACTACCTTATATGGGCAAGAGTCTAACCTTCATTAGATGTACCTTCTGCAATCAGGATCGGGCTTATACAGAGTCCATCTATACACTCCAGAAAGCTCAGATTATGGTAAATTAAGTTTTGATAAAACCATGTGAAATTCAGAAAGGAACAAGACAGAGTGTCCTTTATCCCCTTTGTTATTTATTGTAGTGTTGGAATTATGAAATATCTCTACTGAGCACTCGCTTCATTAGGCTAAACATATCTACTTTCCTTAGCCATTCATTGTATGACTTAGTCTCTAGCCCTCTTACCATCTTTGTTGCTGTCCTCTGCACTCTTTTTGGGGCCTAAGCAGTGGTGAGAATTCAGCCAGTTCGCACCACTTCGGCAGAACCAGTAGCTAATTTTTGTTGCCCAGGCCCAGAATGGACTTCCAGAAGTGGTATCCAAACAGAGAACCGGTTGTTCACATATTTGAATCTCACCACTGGGCCTAAACTTCCGTTTTATGTCATGGTGACCAGAACTGGACACAGTATTACAAAAGTGGCCTCACTAGTGCAGTATAGGATTTAGAATTTAGGTTAACATTACATCTTGGACATAGAACTGCAGCATTTCCACATGATAGGTTTTTTCTCTGTGGGTAACCTTTATTTCCAATCCTCAGATGTACCAGATCTGCATCATTTCTACACTTTTCTGAGAAACTGCATAATAACATACATGCTCATTATTCTTCCAGGGAAAAAATGTCCCGCTCCAATTATAGAGAATGGCAAGGTAGATGCTGAGGATGACGTCCGCCTTGGTGGTAGTGTCACTTTCTCCTGTGTACCCGGGTGAGTTGTAGTTCATCTCTTAAAATACCCCGTAAATGCCGGCGTATAAGGCGACTTCCGCGAGCGCTGAAATCGGCGCCAAAGACGGGGGTCGTCTTATACGCCGAGTCGTCTTATACGCCGGAAATACTGGTAGTTTCCGGCATATAAGACGACATTCTAGGAATGCGGCCCGGCTATAAAGACGGGGGTCGTCTTATACGCCGGGTTGCCTTGTACGCAGGCATTTACGGTAGTTGCCTTAGAAACAATAGCCACAAAAATCAATTAAAAGTAAAATTAAGTTTGTTCTAAATTGTTCTTCTCAAATGTAACAGTATATAAACACCTCCTCTGTTTTTGTGTATAAATCAAGAAAAGTACATCTACCTGCTGCTTTTACATATGTATATAAATCATTTAGTGCAAAATAAAATGAGTCCTTTGCTCCCAACTGTGGAACATTCACCTAGACAGCATTTGTTCTGCTTGTCTGAGACTTTTTT
This sequence comes from Crotalus tigris, assembly GCF_016545835.1. NCBI lineage: Eukaryota > Metazoa > Chordata > Lepidosauria > Squamata > Viperidae > Crotalus > Crotalus tigris. The sequence goes on from NW_024100082.1 coordinate 767,553, forward strand.
AACCTGCATCTTAAAAATTGCTTCATGGGACTCCTGCTTCTTTAATACTCTATTTTCTTTAAATATTTTTATCATCATTATTTTGTCTATTTATTTGATCATTTATCAAATTTAAATACCACTCATCTTGCTCTCTAATAATTCTTAAGAGATAACAACATAAGATTTAGAAATGTACATTCTGAATTTCTTTTTCTTTAGGTTTAGGCTTATTGGTGAAGCTACACGTAAGTGTATTCTGAAAGACGGCAAGGTTGACTGGAATAGCGCATTGCCACATTGTGAACGTAAGAAGAGATTTTGCTTTAAACTCATTAAAGTTTATGCCAGTATTGTTTGGTGCAGCTTCCAAAAAGTTGCAGTATAATGCTTAGGCTAAGATACAAGGGGGAAAAATTTAAGGCAGCTGAGGATTGACCACTCGCTTATCTAGCATTCAAGTTATGATAGATTTTTAAAAAGCTATCTATGATCTGTCCTTGAATTGACAAGTGCTATACACAGAACCTCAAAGATTTCAGGCACTTGGCAATCCACTGTTATGAGTGGTGTTGTGTGGTCATGTGACATTTTCCAGTAGAAAATGGCAAAAAAACAACCACCCCTGCTTATTGGATATACTGGAATGTTCACTTAACAATCGTATGAATCAATTAGTAGCCTGATTTAACACTGGTAACAACAGTTGTAAAATTGAGTCAGGTTACACAGAGACCTTCTTAGCAACAGCTATGACTTTTACCCAAACCTCTGGCCAATTCTGATTGTTAAGCAAGGTCTGTAGAAATAAATCTCCTTGAATAATCTTGTTTAACTAAAGAGTGCAATGAAATCTCCACAGGTTTCTTTATATAACAACTTATTGCGATTCCCAAGAATTGGAAGCAAATTTCTAGCAAGAATGCTAGCGCTTTCCTGCTAAGATTAGAAGATAAATTCCTCAACCAAAACTATTAAACTGCCAGATCATGTTCTACATTTTTTTATACTTCTTCACACTAATTATCATTCATTCCCATTGTTGCCTAATGTATTTGCAGTAACTTCCCAACATCTCAAAAATAAGTATCTCTCAATCCTGCCAATGTACTGAAAATGGCATAAGGACATTAGCATAATCCCTTTTACAGTTATGGCCTTTGACTGCAGCAATGCCTGGATGACAAAAACACACTCATGAACAGGGCGGTCAGAATGGTTTTATTTTTATGTATTTATTTATTAAATGTCTATGCCGCTCATTTTACTAATCCAGTGACTTGGGGGAGGGGAGGAGCCTACAATATAATAAATAGTTTAAAAATGCTGTGATACAATTTATCCTCTGCTACACGTGAAGTAAATACATTGCTCTCAGCTGGTGAAAGGGGACCCTTTCCCTGAATGTTTATTTACTATAGCCTTTTGAATGAAACAACCAGAATATTCTTCCAGTGTCAAAGTATGGCTGTAATTCTAATTAAAAGGTGAATTCAAAGAAATCATTCCCTCCCTCAGACATCCCTTGTGAGCGTCCTGTCAGTATTCTCAATGGACAATATGATCCTGACCCTAAAGACGAATATTACGTTGGATCAGTAGTAATCTATCGCTGCAAGGGTGATTTCTCCCTGATTGGAAATTCAACGATCACATGCATAACTGCAGAAGATGGCGTAAATGGAAGGTGGAATTTCCCTGCCCCTGAATGTAAACGTAAGGAAAAACAGAAGTGTCTTTAAACTCTAATTAGCTAAATTGCTTTTTTAGTTGCTGTTGTTGGTAAATAAAATTCTTGCAGGAAGCAAATCATTATATAATCTCTGAAGCTCTGGGGTCCCTGCATGACAGGGGAATTTTAAAAATAACAATGGGGACAGTGCCATGAAACTACTATGATGCAGCTGTCAAAATGGTTTTGTGCAGTCCTCGATGTGCCCATGTTTTACCTCACCTGTGCGAGCTGCTTTGGTTGTCAATTTGCTTCCGAGTGCAATTCAAGGTACTGATTGTCAGCTTTAAAGCCTTTCATGGCTTGAGAACTTCTAAGGGGACAAATTTTGATAAAATCTCGTACAAAGAATTGTTAATTTGTTCTGGTTCGAATTGGCATTTGAAATCCCTAGATGTATTAAGGCAGCAAAATATTCTACAGTCATGGTTTCAATATTTACAAATAATGGATAGATGGACTGTAGACAAGAAAGAGGGAATAACACTAGAAGATAGACAATTGGTTATTCAGATTAAAAACCAAGGTCCGGCTCATATAAAAAGAATATACAATGTTTTATTAGAGTTAGATTCGGAAACAGAATTGGTTAAAGACTGTATGATTAAATGGGCTCAGAATATACAGGAGCCGATCTCATTGGATTTATGGGAGACAATTTGGATAAGAAATGTTAAATTTACACAAGCTCAAAATTTGAGAGAAAATTTTTATAAAATGTTTTATAGATGGCACTTAGATCCTAAAAAATTATCTTGTATGTATTCCAACATACAGCCCAAATGTTGGAGATGTGGCAATAATGATGCGACATACTTTCATATTTGGTGGAACTGTAAAAAAGTAAAGGCTTTTTGGATTATGATTTGGTGGAACATTCAAAAGATTTTTAGAAAAAAGATAAAGTTTACTCCTCAACTATTTTTACTTGGTATTTTTGTTGACTTAAATGAAAAAGAAACTACTTTGATGTTGAATTTATTAACTGCAGCAAGGTTACTAGTAGGTTTATATTGGAAGAAAGATTCCTTGCCTACTTTAGAAGAATGGATATTTAAAGTATCTAGTTTTGCAGAAATGGCAAAAATTTCTGCTTATTTAAAGGATTATACACAAGAAAGATATATTACTGTATGGGGAAGGTGGATAGATTATATTCAGAAAAAGTATGGAATTAAAAAGTTTCATTTATTTTATGAATGAATATCAAATATTATAGAGAATTGTTTTATAGGTTATGGAGTTAAAGGTTAATTATGATATTTTTTCTCTCTTTTTTTTTCTTTTTTTCTTAATTATTATAATTTTCTTTTTTTAACCCTGTATTCTGCTCTGGGAAGTGAAGGGAGGGGGGTTGGGGTGGGAGGGAGGTTAAGGGGCGGTTTTCTCTATTTTAAAATTTTATTGTATTTTTATAAATGATTGTATGTTTTAAAAAATAAAAAATTTTCAATTAATAAAAAAAAAGCCTTTCATGGCTTGGGACCAGGTTATCTGAGGAACTGTCGCTTGCTGTTCACATCCACCTGACCCACTGGAGCAGGGAGGGAATGTTGTAGGTCCCGTCCCCTAAGAAGGTTCATCTGTCAGGACCCAGAAGAAAAGCCTTCTCTGTCATGGCTCCCACCATTTGGAACATCGTCCCTGCAGAAATTAGACTGGCGCCCACTTTGACAGTCTTTCATAAGGCCCTGAAGACTTGGTTTTGCCAGTCAGCCTGGAGAACCCAGAGTGTGATGAATCCCATTAAATGTGTTGTTGGGGGGGGGAGTTTTAAGTTTATATAACAGGTCTTTGGTTATTCGGGTTTTCTCCCGCATAAAATTGGAAGTGTCTTGGCGACGTTTCAATGAAGTCTCATTTGTCATCTTCAGGCTGGTGTTTTCGGCTTCGTGCTTCTAGGAGCAATGTGTGATCGTAGCTGTTTCTTCCTTTTAACTGCCAGTGGGGGTATGAACTGATTGGGTGGGAGCTTGGCTGTGTTATGATTGGGTGGAGATGTGTTCTGATTGGTTAGGATCTTGGCTGTGCTCTGATTGGATGGGGGGTTGGCTGTGCTCTGATTGGATGGGGGAGTGTTCTGTTTGGGTGGGGGCTTTGTTGTGCTCAGGTTAGTCTGAGTTGTAGGGGGATTTGAGATGGTGAGCTGCGTTGCTGTTGTTTGGCTTTACGTTCATGGTCGTACCTCATCTTCATGGTGGGTGTCAGTTTGCTTCATGTATGGATTGGAGGGGTTTAAAGTGGCTAATGATGCAGCTGTGGTCTGGCTTCTGGTTTGTGGTCGTGCCTCATCATCAGTGTGGGTTTGGGTTTGCTTTTTGCGTGGATGTGTGGTGGTGACATCCTGTGTGGTTTTTGTGAGTGTGGGTCTGGTGTAATTCTTTGAGTTAGGGACTCGTTTGTCAATAAGGGCGGGTTTCCAAATGGCTGGTAGGTGGGAGGTATCATCTCGTTTATTCCTGCTGTGTGGGCATTTTTCTATCTCGATGGCCTCTCTGATTATTCTATTATTAAAATGTTCAGTTTTGGCAATAGTTCTGGTCTTTTTAAAGTCAAATTCATGTCCTGTAGCTTTAAGGTGTTGGACCAGGGAAGAAGTTGGTTCCTCTTTTTTGACTGAGTTCTTGTGTTCTTCAACGCCAAATAACAGCAAATTGGAAGTGTCGCCAAGAAAGTGTCGCTCTACATTGGGCTACCCTTGAAAAGTATTCGGAGACTACAGTTGGTTCAAAATGCAGCCGCGCGAGTGATAGCGGGTGTTCCTCGGTATACCCACGTTACACCTATCCTCCGCGAGCTGCACTGGTTGCCTACTGGTCTCCGGGTCCAATTCAAGGTGTTGGTTATTACCTTTAAAGCTCTATATGGCTCAGGGCCAGGCTATTTGCGAGACCACCTACTACCTCATAGTTCCCTTCGTCCAGTTAAATCCCACAGGCTGGGCCTCCTTCAGGTCCCGCCGGCCAAGCAGTGCCATTTGGCGGGGCTGCGGGGGAGGGCTTTCTCTGTGATGGCGCCCACGTCTTGGAACCAGCCCCCCCCTGGAGATTAGGACCGCTTCCACCCTGTTGGTTTTCCGCAAGCTGCTTAAGACCTGGCTTTTCCGGCAGGCCTGGGGTTTATAAAATCTCACCCCTGGGTGAATGTTACTGTATTGTTTGTCTTGTTAAGTTATATTGTGTTTTTATTGTTAGCCGTCCGAAGTCCTGCGGGAGTGGGGCGGTTTATAAATTTTAATAAATAAAATAAAAATAAAATAAATAAATTTGACACGTGAGAAAACCCAAATAACCAAAGACCTGCTATATAAACTTAAAACTCCCCCCCCCCCCCGCAACAACACATTTAATGGGATCCATCACACTCTGGGTTCTCCAGGCTGGCTGGCAAAACCAAGTCTTCAGGGCCTTATGAAAGACTGTCTTGGATGACAGAAGGCAGAAATGGTATATAGAACGGCAGGTCAGGAGAGGAGAAAAACCAGAGGAGGGAGATGGGATAGGAATGGATAATGGAATGCAAAAACGGCAGGCAGACCAGCAGACCAATAAGGAGAATAAAAAGGGAAAACCCCATGGCAGGACTCTTGTAATACCGGATCGGAAGGTGTACCGTCAATGAGTAGGAAAGAGCAATTGGAGAGTATATCAGTAACAACAGTACAGGGAGGAGGAGGCTGGACAAGGATGACAGAGCAGAAAAATGCAAAATTGGAGTGCAATAAAGAGAGGGCGGGGCAACTAAGGCAATCAGGAAGAGTGGCCCTGTCACGCGAACAATGAGCAAGCAGTTAGATTGGCAAGGAGATAAAAAGAACTTCCCCACCCCCTGAGCCTCACTCTGAGGACGCTGGCAGAGGACCAGCGAAAGCTAAGTTGTTTTTAACTTTGTATATAACTGTTTTTATTGTTTTAAATATTGTTTTAACAATAAATAACTAGATTATACTCTTCCTGGAGATCGAAGATTGCATTATTGAACAAATATGCCCGGGATTCGCATTTTTACAACTATTAAGGACGTACATGTATATATATATACACTATATATATGTATATATATATATATATATATATATATATATATATATATATATATACACACATGTACGTCCTTAATAGTTGTAAAAATGCGAATCCCGGGCATATTTTATATATGTATATATATAAAACTTCCTGCATATATATATATATATATATATATATATATATATATATATATATATATATATATATATGTTTTCTGAGGTTTTCGCGGGTATTTGTATGTAGGTCTTTGGTTGTTCGGGTTTTCTCCCGCGTAAAATTGGAAGTGTCTTGGCAACGTTTCGACGAAGTCACATTCGTCATCTTCAGGCTGGTGTTTTTAGCTTCTTGCTTTGAGCAGCAATGTGTGGTTTTAGCTGTTTCTTCCTTTTAACTGCCAGTGAGGGTATGAACTGATTGGGTGGGAGCTTGGCTGTGTTCTGATTGGGTGGAGGTGTGTTCTGAATGGTTAGGGGCTTGGCTGTGCTCTGATTGGCTGGGGGAGTGTTCTGTTTGGTTGTGCTCAGGTTAGTCTGAGTTGCAGAGGGGTTTAAGATTTTGGGGTTAGGGAGTCGTTTGTCAATAAGGGCAGGTTTCCAAATGGCTGGTAGGCGGGAGGTATCATCTCGCTTGTTCATGCTGTGTGGGCGTTTTTCTATCTCGATGGCTTCTCTGATTATTCTGTTATTAAAATGTTCACTTTTGGCAATGGTTCTGGTATTTTTAAAGTCAATTTCGTGTCCTGTGGCTTTAAGGTGTTGGACCAGGGAAGATGTTGGTTCCTCTTTTTTGACTGAGTTCTTATGTTCTTCAATGCGTGCACTTATTCTTCTGTTGGTTTGTCCGATGTATGTGGTGGGACAAGTGGTGCATGGGATTTCGTATACTCCTTGATTTTCTAATTCAATTTTATCTTTGGGGTTTCTAAGGATGGTGGATATTTTTCTGTTTGTGCAGAATGCTGTTTTGATGTTGTGTTTATGGAGGATCTTACTGATTCTGTCTGTGGTGCCTTTTATGTATGGGAGGAGGGCTTTGCCGTTTTCTTGTTCTTTGTCTTGGATTTTAGTGGGGGTTTCTTTTTGGATTAGGTTTGTAATCTTATTTCTATGGAATCCATTGGATGTTAGTACATTGGTGAGAGTGTGTAGTTCGGGTTTTAGGTGTTGTTCGTCAGCTAAGCGTTTTGTTCTGGAGATGAGTGTCTTGGCTACAGAGTTGATCTGTGCTGGGTGGTGGTGTGAGAGAGCGTGCAGATAGCGGTTTGTGTGTGTTTTCTTCTGGTAGATGGTGTGTCCTAGGGAGCCATTGGATTTCTTGTAGACTAAGACATCCAGGAAGGGAAGTTGGTTGTTAGCTTCTGTTTCCATGGTGAACTGTATTTTGGGGTGTAGGCTGTTGAGGTGTGTGAGGAAGTTGTCCAGTTTTTCTTTCCCATGTGGCCAGATTATGAAGGTGTCGTCTACATATCTGAGCCAGAGTTTGGGTTTGTGATCCGATTTTTCTAGAGCTTGGGTTTCAAAGTGTTCCATGTAGAGGTTGGCAATGACAGGTGAGAGGGGTGATCCCATGGGTGCTCCTTCTGTTTGTTTGTATTTTTGTCCATTATAGATGAAGTATGTGTTGGATAGGCAGTGGTTGGTCAGATCTAAGATGTGTTTGGGGGGGGGGTTATATTTGTTTTGAATAGCTGTCAAGGCTTCTTTGATAGGCACTTGGGTGAAGAGGGATATGACATCGAAGCTCACTAGTAGGTCGCTGGGCTGTAAGTTTTGTTTCTTTATGATCTCTATAAACTGGAATGAGTTTTTTACGTGTGAGGTGATGGATTCTGCATAGGGCTGTAGTTGTTTGGCGAGAAATTTGGCTAGGTTTTGTAGAGGTGAGCCTATGGAGCTGACTATAGGTCTGAGTGGGGTTCCTTCTTTGTGTATCTTGGGGAGACCATAGAGTTTAGGGCATCTGGATGATTTCTCTCTGGGAATGATTCTTTGCTGGATCTCTTCGCTAATGGGGGAGGCTTTTATTTTGGTTCTGGTGGTTTTTTCCAGGTAGGTGGTGGGATCTGTATTTAGGGGTTTGTATGTGGAGTCTTGGAGTAGGTTGGTTAATTTGGTTTGGTAGTCAGATGTGTTCATAACCACCGTGGCGTTGCCCTTGTCTGCTGGTAGGATTATTATGCTGGTGTCTTCTTTCAGGTTACGTAGTGCTGTCTGTTCCTCTTTGGGTAAGTTGCTTTTGGGTGGCTTGCTGGTGCAGAGGATGTTGGTGATTTTGAGTCTGATTTTGTTAGCGTCATCGGGGTTGATTTTGGTCAGGCTGGTTTCAACTCCACATATAATGGTTTCAGTGGGGATGTGTTTGGGAGCGACTGCAAAGTTGAATCCTTTGGAAAGGACATTGGTTTCGGCTTTGGTGAGGATCCTATCTGAGATGTTATGCACTGTTTGTTTCATGTGTGGCTGTGAGGGAGGAGGGGTTTGTTTCTGGCGTTCTTGTAGTCTTCGGAGTTTGTTGGTGTGTGTATCTGTCTTGAGGGTGGTCTGTGTTTCGGCTCTCCAGACGGCGAGTTGTTTGGATTTGTCCCAAAGTGCGGGGTGGATCTTGTTGCTGAGTTTGAGGTGGAGTGTGAGGAGATCTTTGTTAATTCGGTCTAGGAGGAATCTTTTTGTGTGAAGTTCATTTCTGATTAGGGCCAATTCTGTTCTTTTCAGGATCCGTTTGGTGGCTGCAGAGTTGGAGTGGAATTTCAGTTGGAAACATGTGGGGATTAGATTTTGATCTCGGCAGTTACGTAGGAATGCGAGGTCACATAAAATGGAAGCTCTTTGGACTTCAAGTTTTTCATAGGTCCTGGTCAGATGGTGGATTTCCTCCCCGTAGAGGTTCGATATTTGTTTTCTGAGGTTTTCGCGGGTATTTGTATATAGGTCTTTGGTTGTTCGGGTTTTCTCCCGCGTAAAATTGGAAGTGTCTTGGCAACGTTTCGACGAAGTCACATTCGTCATCTTCAGGCTGGTGTTTTTAGCTTCTTGCTTTGAGCAGCAATGTGTGGTTTTAGCTGTTTCTTCCTTTTAACTGCCAGTGAGGGTATGAACTGATTGGATGGGAGCTTGGCTGTGTTCTGATTGGGTGGAGGTGTGTTCTGAATGGTTAGGGGCTTGGCTGTGCTCTGATTGGCTGGGGGAGTGTTCTGTTTGGTTGTGCTCAGGTTAGTCTGAGTTGCAGAGGGGTTTAAGATTTTGGGGTTAGGGAGTCGTTTGTCAATAAGGGCAGGTTTCCAAATGGCTGGTAGGCGGGAGGTACCACAGACAGAATCAGTAAGATCCTCCATAAACACAACATCAAAACAGCATTCTGCACAAACAGAAAAATATCCACCATCCTTAGAAACCCCAAAGATAAAATTGAATTAGAAAATCAAGGAGTATACGAAATCCCATGCACCACTTGTCCCACCACATACATCGGACAAACCAACAGAAGAATAAGTGCACGCATTGAAGAACATAAGAACTCAGTCAAAAAAGAGGAACCAACATCTTCCCTGGTCCAACACCTTAAAGCCACAGGACATGAAATTGACTTTAAAAATACCAGAACCATTGCCAAAAGTGAACATTTTAATAACAGAATAATCAGAGAAGCCATCGAGATAGAAAAACGCCCACACAGCATGAACAAGCGAGATGATACCTCCCGCCTACCAGCCATTTGGAAACCTGCCCTTATTGACAAACGACTCCCTAACCCCAAAATCTTAAACCCCTCTGCAACTCAGACTAACCTGAGCACAACCAAACAGAACACTCCCCCAGCCAATCAGAGCACAGCCAAGCCCCTAACCATTCAGAACACACCTCCACCCAATCAGAACACAGCCAAGCTCCCATCCAATCAGTTCATACCCTCACTGGCAGTTAAAAGGAAGAAACAGCTAAAACCACACATTGCTGCTCAAAGCAAGAAGCTAAAAACACCAGCCTGAAGATGACGAATGTGACTTCGTCGAAACGTTGCCAAGACACTTCCAATTTTACGCGGGAGAAAACCCGAACAACCAAAGACCTATATACAAATACCCGCGAAAACCTCAGAAAACAAATATCGAACCTCTACGGGGAGGAAATCCACCATCTGACCAGGACCTATGAAAAACTTGAAGTCCAAAGAGCTTCCATTTTATGTGACCTCGCATTCCTACGTAACTGCCGAGATCAAAATCTAATCCCCACATGTTTCCAACTGAAATTCCACTCCAACTCTGCAGCCACCAAACGGATCCTGAAAAGAACAGAATTGGCCCTAATCAGAAATGAACTTCACACAAAAAGATTCCTCCTAGACCGAATTAACAAAGATCTCCTCACACTCCACCTCAAACTCAGCAACAAGATCCACCCCGCACTTTGGGACAAATCCAAACAACTCGCCGTCTGGAGAGCCGAAACACAGACCACCCTCAAGACAGATACACACACCAACAAACTCCGAAGACTACAAGAACGCCAGAAACAAACCCCTCCTCCCTCACAGCCACACATGAAACAAACAGTGCATAACATCTCAGATAGGATCCTCACCAAAGCCGAAACCAATGTCCTTTCCAAAGGATTCAACTTTGCAGTCGCTCCCAAACACATCCCCACTGAAACCATTATATGTGGAGTTGAAACCAGCCTGACCAAAATCAACCCCGATGACGCTAACAAAATCAGACTCAAAATCACCAACATCCTCTGCACCAGCAAGCCACCCAAAAGCAACTTACCCAAAGAGGAACAGACAGCACTACGTAACCTGAAAGAAGACACCAGCATAATAATCCTACCAGCAGACAAGGGCAACGCCACGGTGGTTATGAACACATCTGACTACCAAACCAAATTAACCAACCTACTCCAAGACTCCACATACAAACCCCTAAATACAGATCCCACCACCTACCTGGAAAAAACCACCAGAACCAAGATAAAAGCCTCCCCCATTAGCGAAGAGATCCAGCAAAGAATCATTCCCAGAGAGAAATCATCCAGATGCCCTAAACTCTATGGTCTCCCCAAGATACACAAAGAAGGAACCCCACTCAGACCTATAGTCAGCTCCATAGGCTCACCTCTACAAAACCTAGCCAAATTTCTCGCCAAACAACTACAGCCCTATGCAGAATCCATCACCTCACACGTAAAAAACTCATTCCAGTTTATAGAGATCATAAAGAAACAAAGCTTACAGCCCAGCGACCTACTAGTGAGCTTCGATGTCATATCCCTCTTCACCCAAGTGCCTATCAAAGAAGCCTTGACAGCTATTCAAAACAAATATAACCCCCCCCAAACACATCTTAGATCTGACCAACCACTGCCTATCCAACACATACTTCATCTATAATGGACAAAAATACAAACAAACAGAAGGAGCACCCATGGGATCACCCCTCTCACCTGTCATTGCCAACCTCTACATGGAACACTTTGAAACCCAAGCTCTAGAAAAATCGGATCACAAACCCAAACTCTGGCTCAGATATGTAGACGACACCTTCATAATCTGGCCACATGGGAAAGAAAAACTGGACAACTTCCTCACACACCTCAACAGCCTACACCCCAAAATACAGTTCACCATGGAAACAGAAGCTAACAACCAACTTCCCTTCCTGGATGTCTTAGTCTACAAGAAATCCAATGGCTCCCTAGGACACACCATCTACCAGAAGAAAACACACACAAACCGCTATCTGCACGCTCTCTCACACCACCACCCAGCACAGATCAACTCTGTAGCCAAGACACTCATCTCCAGAACAAAACGCTTAGCTGACGAACAACACCTAAAACCCGAACTACACACTCTCACCAATGTACTAACATCCAATGGATTCCATAGAAATAAGATTACAAACCTAATCCAAAAAGAAACCCCCACCAAAATCCAAGACAAAGAACAAGAAAACGGCAAAGCCCTCCTCCCATACATAAAAGGCACCACAGACAGAATCAGTAAGATCCTCCATAAACACAACATCAAAACAGCATTCTGCACAAACAGAAAAATATCCACCATCCTTAGAAACCCCAAAGATAAAATTGAATTAGAAAATCAAGGAGTATACGAAATCCCATGCACCACTTGTCCCACCACATACATCGGACAAACCAACAGAAGAATAAGTGCACGCATTGAAGAACATAAGAACTCAGTCAAAAAAGAGGAACCAACATCTTCCCTGGTCCAACACCTTAAAGCCACAGGACATGAAATTGACTTTAAAAATACCAGAACCATTGCCAAAAGTGAACATTTTAATAACAGAATAATCAGAGAAGCCATCGAGATAGAAAAACGCCCACACAGCATGAACAAGCGAGATGATACCTCCCGCCTACCAGCCATTTGGAAACCTGCCCTTATTGACAAACGACTCCCTAACCCCAAAATCTTAAACCCCTCTGCAACTCAGACTAACCTGAGCACAACCAAACAGAACACTCCCCCAGCCAATCAGAGCACAGCCAAGCCCCTAACCATTCAGAACACACCTCCACCCAATCAGAACACAGCCAAGCTCCCATCCAATCAGTTCATACCCTCACTGGCAGTTAAAAGGAAGAAACAGCTAAAACCACACATTGCTGCTCAAAGCAAGAAGCTAAAAACACCAGCCTGAAGATGACGAATGTGACTTCGTCGAAACGTTGCCAAGACACTTCCAATTTTACGCGGGAGAAAACCCGAACAACCAAAGACCTATATATATATATATATATGTGTGTGTGTGTGTGTGTGTATGTGTGTGTGTGTGTGTATGCATATGCATATGTATATGTATATATATATTCAGTGTTTTTATTGTTTGTAAGCTGCCTAGAGTCACATGAGCAAGTAGGCAACTATATAAATGTTGTAAATAAATAAATAAATGCAAATAAAATATATTATAGTAGTATGTAGTATATAGTAGAACGTTAACTGTAATTCTGCTATAATTTAAAAGGCTAATTCAAAGAAATGGTCCTGTCCCTCAGATATCCGTTGTTGTCATCTTGATAGAATTGCTTATATACCCCTTTTAGCCAAGGGATAGTCTTGCTTTTTTAATTTTAGCCCCTAGGTTGTTGCTCTGGGCTGGATGATTCAAAAACAGTGGGAGACATGATTTTCTGGGTCAGAAGAGGGGGAAGCAAATGCTAACTATATATCCTTTTTAGACAAGAGCAGCTCTTGCTTCTTCTTTTTTTATTTTTAGTCCTGTTATTTTGAGCTGGATTCCTTTTCTCTTTTCAGAGGTCAAATGTGATCAACCAGAAGTGGAAAATGGGAAAATAACTAATTTACCTAAGCCTTCATATACCTATAATGAGGCTATCAGCATTGAATGCAATTCTGGCTATTCTGCTGTGGGAAGCCTCCATATTAAATGTGGGGCTAACAGTTCTTGGGTTCCTGCCATCCCCAAATGTGTCAAAGGTAATTAGTTTATGGTCCTACAGGAAAGTTTGGTTGACATTTAATACAGAACATTCTGCCTGGCTAATCTGAACCATCATTTTCTGTTTTTCCCTAAGTATTACCTCTGCTACTTTCTCTTTTCCTACAAGTAGTGGCCACCACTGTTCATTCAGATGACAGGTCTTATTGACTAAATTATTGAAAATATGCCTATGTCTCTATAGTTCTCCATGCCATTTGCTCTTAGTCTTCCCTTGTATAAGAAAATTCTTACACATATAACCCTTTTAATTAAATAGTAATAACTCAGTTTCTTCAAAAGAGAACACAAACCATTTTGGCCCAGTGAATGAAAAACCTTCCCACACACTTGATTCCTCCTCCTGCTTTGGCTAGATTCATCCTTCACCCTCTAGGCCAGTGATGACGAACCTTTTAGAGACCGAGTGCCCAAACTGCAACCCAAAACCCACTTATGCATCGTCGGGTGCCGGGTGGGTGTGGCCCATTGGGTGGGTGTGGCCAATTGGGTGGGTGTGACCCATTGGGTGGGTGTGGCTGCGATGGTAACAGCAGACTGGGTGGGACTAAAGATCAAACAATCAATTCCAACTTTGCAAGAACTTTTTTTCCTGTAAGAAGTTGAAATTGACTGATTGATTGAACCTTTTTTTTTTTTTTGCACACAGGAGTGGAGGCCTAAAGAGAAAAGGTTTTATAAAACTCAGCTGAAGGCCTAGGACTGGGGTGATGGCGTGCGTGCCCACAGAGAGGGCTCTGAGTGCCACCTCTGGCACCCGTGCCGTAGGTTCGCCACCACTGCTCTAGGCTGTTATTTTCAGCTGGATTCCTTTTCTCTTTTCAGAGGTCAAATGTGATCAACCAGAAGTGGAAAATGGGAAAATAACTGATTTATCTAAGCCTTCATATAGCTATAATGAGAGCATCAGCTTTGAATGCAATTCTGGCTATTCTGCTGTGGGAAGCCTCCATATTACATGTGGGGCTAACAGTTTGTGGCTTCCTGCCATCCCCAAATGTGTCAAAGGTAACTATTTTACGGTCTTACCGGAGAGTTGGGTTGACATTTACTACACAACATTCTGCCTGACTAATCTGAGTCATCGTTTTCTGTTTTCCCCAGTTACACTCCCCCCTACTCAATCAAGTACAGTTAACGGTGAGTTAAAATGTCACAGAACCATTAATGAGATTTGGGTGTTGAGCTGCTTCAATTAAGTTAGTAGAAATATTTCTGTACCTACAGAAGTCTCCATACAAAAGGAGCCTACTTTCTAATCTTTCTTATATAGAGAAGCTTGCAGAGGGAATGAATTGGGTATCCTGAAAGAAAGCTTTATTTGGCTGCCACACCAAATAATTCTAGATGATAACTTACACATGTAGGTCCCAAACAGTTTTTCAAAATACATTAGCATTTGGGAGACTAACAGTATATCCTAGCAAATGTTTTCTGTTCACTCTCCAAAACAAGTTTGAATTTTTGGGGACTGCTGTATTTATGATCCTATATTGAATATCCTTATTTATTAATTATATTTTTATCCCTCCTTTATTAATAATAGTTTAATAATAGTTTTCACTCTTGTACACAGCTTTTGCAGTGAAAATTGCCTTTGTATGTATCATATAAGTCTATTATCTGTAATATGTTTTTACATGTTATTTTATCTATTATTATTTTTAGAAATATAAAAGCAATTTTACAGCTTGTATTTGTAACCTAACATGGGTGTTCCCTAGGTGGAAACATTTTTTCTTCTTCTTTGAGTTTAATATTGATAACTCATCACAGTATTTTTTTATTTTTTTATTTTTGCTATATCACAGATTTTCATTAAAAAGTAGGGCTTTTGTTTTCTTTAGAAATCATTTAATTGGCTCTCACTTGCTCAGAGTTAAAATGTTTTTCATAATGATTTTATTAAAAGTTTAGCTAGAACATTAAAAGATAATATGAACTAAAAAAAAGAAAAAACGAAAGGAAAAAGGTTCAAGAAAGTAACTATATATTTCTTTATATATTGCTAAAAAAAAATCCTTTTCACCCCTATGGGCTGTATGTTTTCACAATGAATTTTATTTTATCAACATTTTCTCTCAAATTACAGAAAAGCCAAATACAACTTCAAAAGATTATGCAGGTAAGACTAAAATAGTATGAGGTGAGCTACTGCACTTGTACCAGCAAGATGGTTGCTTTTCAAATAGTGAAACTGTGGCAGTTTGTAATAAAAGACCTGGGAAAGAAAGAAAGAAAAACAAACAAAAATGGCATTTTCTTCAATTCAACAATACTTGTATGGAAACAATTGTACAATCTTTGTATCCTTCCATGCAACATAGACACAATAAAGTCCATTTTTTCATATTCAGCACCATATTTCTATCTGTTGTGCAAAGGGGCTTGTCCAAAATTAGATCAAATGAAAAGCAATTTAGCCAAATTTAGCCAATTTAGCCCCCCCACCCACCAAAAGTAACCTTCAGATCAAAGCTTTCAATAGTAGTGGTTGTAATATGATGTTACTCCTAGTATTTTTCCAGTTTTATTTCAGGGACTCTTTTTTTGTGCACTGTACACATTTTAGTTCACATATTGAAATTCACAATCTAGCACTTTACTTACCACACTACACTGGACCTCTATTATTTAATAACAAATGATAATGATATTTTAAATAAACCAGAAAGAGAAAACATACATTGATTCCAATAAGGCTCAAAAGTTTAGCTCATTTCTCTTTCCCTTTTTTTTCTGTTTTAGAATGTAACAGAACTACAGCACTTGGTAAGTAATTATATGATGAGATATTTCAAAGTGTAGCCAGTGCTATTCTGTTTTAATGAATGATGAAAATTTAATTTCTTATTGTTACCATTTCTTCATAATCCACACACGGGAGCTTGGCATGATGTATTTTGACTGCCCAAACTTATCCAGTGAGTTCTATAGACAAGTGAGGTATTGAACTTTTGTTTTTCCAATTTCAATTTAACACCTTAAATAATATATTACACTGGGATTGGAACACTTAAGGTTCAGTGTTATGTAAAACTCAACATGCTCATTGTGCTAAACTTTTATTTCTCTCTCTAGTGTTGATATGTTGGAATTGTCATTGAATTTAGACTTTGGGAGCAGTCTTAATTGAGAGTATCTTTCTCCAACTTCTCACAGAAACTTCATTTACATCTTTTTAAGAATACAGGAACTTCAGCAACTGAAATATTTGTCATATTTTACCCCTAAAACATCTTGGACAAAAAATCATTTTTTTTCTTATTGGCTGTTCTATGAAGTAGTGAGAAACTGAGCTGCTTTGCAGTTGATGGAAAGCTTTACAGTTCTCTGTTTACTAACTATTTCCTGGATCTTTATCAGCATGTGAACTAACGCTTACGTGTCCAACAAAGGCAGTCTAATTCTGTGTAATGGAGAACCTCCAAATATACATATAAAAGTCTTCATGTGAATGGAATCCTGGTAGTGAAAACTGATTGACTTATTTAGATGTGCAAAAGCTCACTATCAGAATCCTGGCTCACACTGAAGCCCAAACTCCCAAAGCCCAATCTTACTGCAGATCCTGTAATAGAAATGAAATAGACAAAACCCTGCACTTATTCAGGCCATACTTGAGAAACAAAGATATTGATCATAAAATCCAATATCAAAAATTATGCTACCACAAGGACATTAATGTGAAAAGTAAATATTTTTGCTCATTCAGAAGGGCAATTTCTATGATTTCTGTCATACATCCTGGTTTTCTGAAAGAGTTGAGCTATTTTTGATAGAGGGGTAAGGTGGCACGTAGGGACAAAAAACCCTCAACCCAATAAACTAGACCACACTGCAGTTTTCTGAAAGGAAAGATTGAATAGAGTCTCTGTCTTTGGCTATATGCTAATTAATTTTTATAAATAGCCTAGAGGATGGAATAGAAGAGAAATAATGTGCAGATAACACCAAGTTGGGTGGGGGTATTGGGAAATATTGCTTGTGACAAAATCACAATTCAAAATAACTGAATAAAATACTGAGTCGTATTCAACAGGGTGATGTTCGGTAGTTAGAAATTAATGTTCTGCATCTAGACAGGAAAAATCATAGACACGCATACTGCATAGGACAGGGGAGACCTGGCGGGGGAGCACTGAGTGTGAGAAAGATGTAGGGATTCTAGTAGAGCAAGCCATGTGATGCAACAACTGCTAAGGTCAACAAATTCTTGGGCTGCATTAAACTTTATGTCCTGATTCATAGGAAGTAATAGTTCCAATACATATATGCTGATCAGATTGCATTTGGATTACTGCAATACGTCTTGAGCATCACAATTTATAAAGTTTAGGTAAACTTGGAATAGGGTCAGAGGATCTAGAAATGAAACAATATGAAGAGTACATACGTGTCATCTCAGTTAGACTGAATATGTTTTGTCTGTCCCAGGATGTTTAGATCAGATACTCTAAATCAGTGATTCTCAACCTTGACAATTTTAAGGCATGTGGACTTCAACTCCCAGAATTCCACAGCCAGAAACACTGCTCTAAATAAAGCCCATATTTTATTTATGTTCATCAACATACATAAAAACCAACTGAATGTGAAAATCTTAAAATCTTCCTTATAAATCCACAAGGTTATAAAGCAAGCAGAGATACTGCTTTTGGCAATCCTATTTTTTTATACCTGTTGGGAAAGGAAGATGAGAGGCTTAATCCACCTAGCATCTCCTTGGTGAGATGGATGGCATAGAAGTTTAATAATAAATAAATAAAACGAAATATGAATGACAGGAGAAGGATCAAAGAGATTCATAGATTTCTTCTTCCAGTCCTTTCTTATTAGTAGCCTTACTCTATTATTCTTATTGGAAAAGCTGAAAGATCTAATGGAAGGAGAAACAGCAGGCACATTCAGTACATCGCATTTTCCCCAGACTATCCTACTAGACTCAGATCTTTTCTGTTATGTTTATATAAACATATATATGCATACACCTTCTCTTCTCTCCTGTCCCCTCCTGTCCTTTCCCCTTCCCCTCCCCTCCCTTCCCTTCCCTCCACTCTCTTCTCCTCTATTCTTTCTTCTGGCAATGTTATTACCCAAAGGAGAAAGCCAAAGTTTTTGACCCTGTGCAGTACTAGTGGTAGGGGGATAAATCTGTAAAGAGACAAAACAAGTGCTTGTCCATAAATCTCTCCAGCCCAATTTGGGGACATTTTATTTTTAAGGGAAACTTAAATATGAAAAATCATCTTTCTAATTCCCAAAAATTGGGCAATACTTTAAGGAACCACTTGTTCTATGAGGTAAAAAATGATTTTGGATGTTGTATGAAAATCCTGAGTTGTTCATTCTTGCCTAAGATAAGAGGTTTTGAATTATTTATTACAACTTTTTCCTAGGAAAACTGATCATCCTCCTGGCTGTTCTGTATAATTGCTGGTGAAGTCATGAGACTGAACACATGGAAAATCTATCAAGATTTTATCTGACTACATTGAATATCTGCTTTGCTTATTTATTTAATTTCATTGCTAAACATAAAATACAAACTCCTAAAACCATTTATCTGTCGATTTGTTTATTGTATTTATATTCCATTTTTTTCTGAAAGCAGGAATATATGGGTCACCTTATTTTATTCCCCAAATGGCAGCCCTGTTTAAAAAAAATGTCCTGAGGATGACTGAGCAAGGGTTACCTCATGAGTTCCATATTTTTTAATATGTTATTAAATTTCAAGAAAAATTAAAATACAAAATAACTACAAAAAAAAGGGGGGATTCAAAAGGTGAAAAGATGAAAAGGTGAAAAAAGAAAAAAGAAAAAAGGAAGGAGAAAAGTGAGGAAAGGCTTCCAACTTACTTAATATATATACAAATAGTTAATCAAATAATCTTTTATTCTAAGTCAAACATAATATAACCAATATCTAACTCTGAATTTGGCAACATATACAATATTTCACAGCCTTAAACAAATCCAATAATCAAATCATTAATTTCAAATTAGCCATCATTAAAAAACAAGATTATAAAAATAAACTCTAGTTTAAAAATAAGCCTAAACAAAATAATAAAATAACAATATTGTTCAATTTCAACATCTTCATCAATCCATTTTTCAAATTCACTTTTTGTTACTCATTTTTGCATTTACTTCCTCTCTATACATTATAATTCCTCACTAATATAATTGTAACAAGAAAAAAGAAAAAAGTCACATATTTCCTCCATTCTATTGATCCATTATAACAAAAAAAATCCCACCTCAAAGACATATTCATCTTTACATTTTTATATA
The DNA here is from genome assembly GCF_016545835.1 of Crotalus tigris. NCBI lineage: Eukaryota > Metazoa > Chordata > Lepidosauria > Squamata > Viperidae > Crotalus > Crotalus tigris. The sequence goes on from NW_024100082.1 coordinate 787,081, forward strand.
TAAAAATATATAAAAATAAAAGTAAATAATACATTTCACCACAAAATTCATTCCTTAAACCTACATAATTATCAATAATCAAAATTAATATTATACCCCAATCTTACAAAAAGAAGATCTGCCAGAAAAGATGGGGAAGAATACAAATATAAGAAATTCTGAGATAATGAAATAGATGAAGGATGGACTGAATTTTCCTGCCAAGGGGAATGCTGTGCTGCCAAGAAGAATTATTCAACAATGGATGATGCAGAGATATTTACAATAGAGACTTACGAACTTTGGGAATGAGATGCAACTGCTGGCAAAGTTCCCAGTTAAAAACCTAAAGAAACGTTTCATTACTAAGAAACAAATGAGGGTATTTGATCCTGGACTGATCAAACATAATGGTTGGGATGCTTTGTGATAAACTGTGCAGATTTTCTATAACTAAATTACAATAACAGACTGTTAACAGAGTGCTTTGAATTTTAGCTTCTCTGTTGTTTAATCTGTTAACTATTTTTTGCTTTCATATTTGTAATGTATGACAGGTCAACTGAGTTGCAAATAGTGATAGAAGCTCAAATTTGGCATCTGTTTTGCAGGGGGGAAAACTATTATTGTAATAGATTTGTCAGTGTTCAAGTAGGGCAATAATATGGGTTTTTGTTTTTTTAATTCACACATTTTTAAACATTTTGTCTAATTTTGCCTTTCTTTTGAATAAAATAAAAATTGCAAGAAAAAGAAACTAAGTAGATCTTTGAACATGATACAGTTCCCGTTTAATCTGATGAAATACAGTCCTTATTATGGTATATGTCTAGTAAAATAAAATGAAATAATAAAGAAAATAAAACCAATCTGTAGGTCAAAAGGGCATGAGTGATTGTCAGCAGAGTTCAGTGGTCCAGAAAGGGACATAACTGATATATAACCCAAAGTTATGCAGAGACCTTAACAAGTCCAAGTTGTCTCCAGATTGCACACTGTTTATTTAAGGATTATTTAAGTCAAGGGTCTCCAACCTTGGCAACTTTACAACTTGTGGACTTCAACTCCAGAATTCCTCAGCCAGCTGTTCTTTGCAGCTAGGCTGGCTGAGGAATTCTGAGACTTGAAGTCCAGCAGTCATAAAGTTGCCAAGGTTGGAGACCCCTGACTTACTGGGTAGGGCTGTACTCACACAGACTTTTTGTTGTACAGCAAGAGGATATAATAGCTATGTTAAAAAGTGAACAGAATGATTCTGGGCATTCCTTTCAATGATAAGTTAAGTTAGTAACAACTTGAACTGAACCTAATGACTGTGGTGCTTCACTTAAGAAATGTGGAAAGAAAGATTATAAAATGGGGCAAAACTCACTTAACACATTTCTCATTTAGCAACATAAATTATGGGCTCAGTTGTGTCCCAGGGCCAGGATCACATCACCGTTTGCAATCTGCCTTCCAACAATGAGAGAAGCTGGATTCACTTGACGACTGCACTAATTTGTTTAATTGTGGCAAAAAAATCATAAAACCAGGCATGACTCACTGAACCGCTACCTTGCTTAACAATGGAAATTTTGGTCCTAATTATGGTCGTAAGTGGATGATTCTTTGCAGCAAACAATTAAAACTTATTTAACAGCATTTATATCACAAATATTAGAGATATAAATTGTCTAATGAAATTCACCAACAAAATTATCGGTAATTTGGACACATTTTTGAATAAAAGGCCACCAGTTTGAGCCTTTTGAGACCCTTTTTTTTTTCACCTATCCAACTGAAAACAACTTCTCTGTCTTGCCAATCTTTAAGCTTTCTGCTAGGGTCACTTGGCCCACACTTTCAGTACTTCTTTGCTACCATCCAAATAACTGTAGACTACCAGTATGTATGGTAGTCTGAGTTTTATTAATCAGAAACTACATAAATTCATCATTTTAGGGCAGGGATGTCAAACTGCCTGCCTATGGGCCAGACGTGTTATGTGGAAGCCGTGCCCACCCCATTGCCGGCAATGGCAAAACTCTCCCGATACATTGTGTGACATCATGTGATGTCACAAGTTTGACATGTCTGCTTTAGGGGATCCCAATATACACACACACAAAAAAAAAAAAACAATGCCAAAATGACAATACTCATGCTGTGACTAATGCCAACTCTGCATCTTGCCATAAGCTTTAAGTCACAGCAGTTATTACACACATCTGTACCATTCCCTCGTATCCACTACAATCTCATGAACTTTAAGAGCTCCCCCACCTCCTACCCCTGCTCCAGTGTGTCCCTTGAATGCCAATGATCATTTATTATGTCTTTGAGCCAGTATTGACTCCTGGTGATTGCCTGGATTAGTCCCTGCAGTTTTCTTGGCAAGGTATCAGAATGTGGTTTGCCATTGCCTCCTTCCTACAGCTGAGAGAGAGTGACTGGCTTAAGGTAACCCAATTAGCTTTGTGCCTAAGGCAAGACTAGAACTCATGCTGTCTTAGTTTCTAGCTTGGTTCCTTAAATACTACATCAAACTAAACAATAATCAAATAAAAAAGCATTTTTATGAAGTTATTAACAAAATGATAACAAGGTTACCACTATAACTGCAGGCACACAACATCAATAAGTATTTCCCAGTTGGAGAATCTCCAGCAGACTTGCTCTTCAGTTTCCAGAACCTTTACCATCTAAGAGATGGACAGAAATCATGCTACCCAGATTTAACAGAATAACAGAGTTGAAAGGGACTTTGGCGGTCTTTTAGTCCAAACCCTTGTTCAGGCTGGAAACCTATACCATTTCAGACAAATGGTTGTCCAATATCATCTTAAAAACTTCCAATGCTGGAACATCCACAACTTCTGGAGGCAAGTCATTCCACTGATTTATTGTTCTGTCAGAAAATTTCTCCTTAGTTTTAAGTTGCTTCTCTCCTTGATTAGTTTCCATCCATTGCTTCTTGTCCTGCCCTCAGGTGCTTTGGAGAATAGCTTGACTCCCTCTTCTTAGTGGTAACTGCTCAGATATTGGAAGACTGCTGTCATGTCACCCCAAGTCCTTCCTTTTCTTCTCAAACAAAAATATAAGGTCATTCTTGACCTGTTCACTTGACCTTTTCTCTAAGAGTTGGTTTCTTGAGATACAGAAGCCAAATACCAATTAAGACAAGGGACTGAAAGCCAAGAAGCGAACTTGTTGTTTCTATATACATGAGAGCTTATGCACTGGAGACAAATTCCTTGTGTGACCAAACACACTTGGCCAATAAAGAATTTTATTCTATTTTTTTCTATATCAGAACATAAACCTAGACGCAAAAAACAAGGTTCGGAGGAATGTGTGTTTATTTAAGGATTATTTAAATCACTGCGTAGGGGTGTACTCCCCAGACTTTTTATTGTACAACAGAAGCAAAGCCCAAGGATATAGCTTTGTTAAAAAGCAAACAAATGATTTTGGGTGTTCCCTTCACATACAGGTTCAGTTCAAGTCTTTTAAGGTTCCCCTGTAACAAAGGGAAAGACTATTCCTTTGTGTAGTGAAGAGAAAAATGAAAAAAAATTGTAGGGTTGGAAGAAACCACAAAAATAATCTAATCTGAGTCACTGCACAAATGGGAAAAGTATTTAAAGAATCCATGAGACTCTCTTTTTAAGAACCTACAATCTCCACAACTAAACTGTTTCATTATTATACAGGTCTTATCATCAGGTTTTTTAATATACATTTAAATTAAATCCAGGTAGCTGCAACTTGGTATTTTTTATCCTAATTTCTGTGGCCATGGAAAATAGTTTCCATCTTCCCTGCAGTTTCTCTACTTGAGCACAGCTATAGCACAGCTTAAATGTCCTCAAAGTCTTATTCAGATTGACCATCCCAAATTCCTTCAATTCCTTAAGACCATGTCTCCATGTCCCATTATCATCTTTGTTACCACTCTCTGAACCAGTTATAATCTGTCAATCTCTTTCTGATAATATAGAATTCGGAATCAGTACCCAGGTATACTTTTGCTGGTGCCAGGCAGAGAGGAACAATGATTTCATGTGTTTTAATAAGTATTTTTAATGCAGTCCAGATTTATATTAATCTTTCTAGTAACTGCTTCTCACTACTGATTCACAGCTTCTTTTTTGAAAAAAATATACTTTATTAAATTACTTATTAAAATACATTTCTCCCTGAAGATACCTCTGCAACATTGAGACATTTCAAAACTTGGATAAAATCCAGGTTCCTTATATCTGTCATATTCCTTCTTGTCAATGGAATGGTGACCCTATTAGAGGATGAGACAAGATTTCTCTCACATTTTTTTTGTCAAAGTTATGTTGGCCTTTGTATCACAGATTATCTTTAAGATCCCTGAAAACTGCCCACTTTATTTACCTATTATAACATCATTCCGGATAATAAAGTTAAGCTCACTAGTCTATTGGGATTTTTTTTTCTTTCCTGAAGAGAGGGACCACATTCCACAATTTTTCAGGAGTGAACAAAGATGATTAATCGAGATCTTGAAAGTTCTTCTTCCAGTTCCTTCAGAACTGAATAGTAGGGCTTCATTACTATAATAGACTTTTATCTTTGTTCTCTACTTCAGAACTTCCTCCTTTTTACTTATCTACAGATGAGTGTCCAATTCCAGTTCTCCCTCGCCATTCTTCACTAAAAGAAGGAGTTAGCAGATGCCTATGCTGTTGGAACCATTTGTGGTTACAGTGCATCTCAGGTTATGCAAATATAATCAGAACAATTCCTACTATGACCTGTCTTGACAGTAATAAATGGTCAGAACTTCCTACACTTTGTCAAGGTGAATATCATTTGTCAACAATAGTGGCTGTTATGAAACAGTGAATGAAATATGTTTAAGTCTTCAAAGTTGTCATCTTTCCATCTGTGTTTCCCAATTATAAATCCTAAATGTCCTACTAATTCTGAACTTGAAATCAAAACTATTGTAATTAATTTTCAGAGATAACAGACTTCAATGAATTTGGCTAGTTGAAAATTATTTACTTCTATATATGCAAATGTTACAATCTTTTTGCTTCTCAATTTAGAAAAATGGTGAGAAAAAAAATGATGGATGATATGTATGAAGTGGAAATCATGGGCAAATCCAAAAAAGGTGACCAATAAGCTTAGTCAGATGTAGTGTCCATAAAGGCTGCTTTGAGAGTTTGATCTTGGTGTAAATCCTGACTCTCAACTGGGGAAGATTCAAAAGACCAATTTTCTAACCTGGATCCATCTCCATAACCTCCACAATGGCTTTTTTTTCCAAGTTGCAATGGCAAATTTCTTCAAACTCCTTTCACAGTAGAATGCCAAATCCCTAGTCACATGCTGTGCACTTTTCAGCATTATACTTGACTGCCAGAGCAGGGTGATGTGGTTGTAGAAGATTTTTTTTTTTTTGACCTGAGGTATGCAACGCAATGCTGTCATTACTAGAAAAATGGTGATGGTCATAATATTGTCTTTAAATGGCCCGCTTTATTACCTATTATTACATATTATAGCATTTTTTCAGAGATTGAGGTTAAGCTCACTAGTCTATTGGGGTCTTTTTTTTTTCCTTTCCTGAAGAGAGGGACCACATTTCTCAGTTTTCCAGGAATGGACAAAGATGATCTCTATCAGAGATCTTGAAAGTTCTTGTTTCTTTAGAACTGAATGGTTGGACTTCAGTAGTATTGTAGACCTTTATTTTGTTCTTTACTTCAGAACTTCCTTGTGTTTCCTTATCTATAGGCAGTGCTTTTTTTGTAAAAACAAACAAACAAAAAAAAAGATGCCGGAACTCACACACATCATACAACCTGCCTTGCCTACCCTACAAGGTTCCATCCAAAAAAGGTGCCGGAACTCCATTCTGGGCATTCTAAGACAAAAAAAAAAGCCCTGTTTACAGGTGTGTGTCCAACTCCAATTCTCCCTCCCCATTCTTCACTAAGAGGAGGAGGAGACCTAACAGATGCCTATTGTTTAGGAACTGTTCTGCGGTTACAGTACATTCCTGGTTATATGCCTATACCTGGATCAAGGCGTTCTATGGCATGATTTGACATTAATAAGTGGTCAGATCTTCCTATACTTTATCAAAGTGAATACCTTTTGTCATCAGTAGTGGCTGTTGTGGAATAATGAATGAAATATGTTTAATTCTTCAAAGTTATCAGATTTAAAGTTGTACATTTAATTCCCAGCCTATAACTTATTTTGAATAAAACAGTAACTGAAAATGCTTCTGACTACTAGATCATGAGAATTTGAGAAGTATACAGGTGGATGTTCCTGAATTGCTCTTTCTTGGTTTCTTCTGCCAGCAGAATTAGTTAAAAATACTAGAGCACATCAATTATTGTAATGCTGCCTTGAAGCTAATCATCTTAATTAAGATCTTTTTCTGTTTTGGAGGACAGCAGGTCCAGGATGCTAGGATGGATATACTGTAATGCTAACACTATGGATGGTAGGAGAAATCAACAAAAGTTTACTCAATGTATTATCATTTATGATGAAACATAATTCTTGCTTATTTATCATTTATTAAATTTATATTATCCTCTCATCTGAGAGCTCAAGGTGGCAAATCCATTCTAAAGAAAATCTTCAATAATGTTGAAAAGATTTTTTAAGTCATTAAAATGCTATCAGATTCTTAGTATCACTTAACTAGTTTCATCAACAAAACTTTAAATGACCTCACTAGATCAAACTATTAAATTGTTATCTGCTGGTAACTTGAAATGGAACCAATATGTTCAATCTGATAAAAGGCTCATCTAGCCTATGTGTGTGTGTTTAATTATTTAATAAATATATATTTATATTTAATACATTTAAGTATTTATTTAAATTTATATTTAGTGTGTGTGACGCAACTTTCCACCTGTGTTTCCCAATTATCAATCCTAAGTGTTTTACTATTTATTTATTAGCCCTTGGGCCATATCTAAGTGCAAAGTTCCAGAAACAAATTATTACTAAAATTTGATAAAAGCAATTTAAAATGGAATTAGATAAAATACAATTTAAAATGAAATTGGAATAAAATAAAATGAAATTGGGATAACCTAAGTGTTTTATTAATTCTGAACTTCAAGTAAACTATGGTAATTAATTTTTAGGAATAGCAGACTTCTATGAATTTGGCTGTATGAACATTGTTTATTTCTATATATGCAAATGTTACAATACTTTTGGTTCTCAGTTTAGAAAAATGGTTTGAAAAAAGATAGATAATATGTATGAAGTGAAATCATGGGCATTTTTCTACTTACTACATTGGAATGGGCAATCAAGGTTAGATAAAAGAAACTATTATATCCCATAGCATATGGCTATTCATGTGGATTAATGTTTCACATAGTTAAAATATTTACTTTCAGATTATCTGTGATTTTAAGATGTCAAAGTTTAAAGTATAATTGCTTCCAGCACTGCAATCAAAACATTGTAAAAAGAGAATGATATTCTTTGACTCCTTCAGAAAAACTCCTAGAATTACTTTGCTGCTTATCTGGGTTTCAATAAGGAAATCCTTCAGAACTTTAACAGATTGTTATAGTAACCATAAATAAAATGTATCCTTTGGCTTATCACTTCTAAAGAAGCCCTGAAGGTTTTTCAGAAGTGGTTTGTCATTGCTGTCTTCCCAGGGCTGAAAGCGAGGGAATGGCTCCTCCAGCTGGCTTTGTGCCTAAGGAAGAACCAGAACTCATGCTGTCCTGGTTTCTAGCTTGATGCCTTAATCACTACATCAAACTTGTTCTAATGTTACACATTCAAAATAACTTGGCCCAATGTTACACACTCCAAAATAACTTGGCCCAATAAGTGTTGAGCAGGCTCATAAGTCACAAAATTCAGTAATGACTAACTGTTGGAAAAAGGAAAATGGGCAAATGTTTAAGGCAGGGAGGCTACAACTGAATATGCCACTTCTGCTCAGCATATGTCTGGCTTTCTGGCATTCTAGTGGTGGGGGCAAACTGTTAGAAACCAGATTTTCCATCTTTTTTTTTTTAGTGGTTTACTTTACACTCTATCTCAGCTATATTGTACATATAAAGCAGAATGTATTTTATAGTGATTAAAATGATTTGTATTTAGTTGGCTAGATGTCTCTTAGTTATAAGTTATCCCGGAATTATAAATATGAGTAGTACTTTTTATATTCTTTTTAGAATCCAATCTGTCCTTCTACCTACCCCCAAAATGTTTCCTTTTTGCTGTATTTCTCCAAATGAAATTGTGCCCTCCATTACCACCACCACCACCATCACCATCATCATGCTGTACTTTTGAAATGTTACGTTGTTGCTTAAATCCCTTTTTTTACAGAACATGATACATAGGATAAATATTAATAATATTCAACTGAGCTAATTACAAATTAGGTAACATCATCAGTGCTAGATCAAAATATGGTAATATCTTGATCCTACCTCCAGCCTGATTTCTGCCCTAGGTATCCATTAGCCTAGCAATTCAAAGTTTCTGAAATGCTGAAATTCCAGAGAAAAATCAGATACATATTTTGAATAGTAATTTGAACTTATTATGTTATTGTAAGGACCCACCCCACTTTGCATCTTAAGAAGACAGAACTCTTGGAATAATTCTTCCAACAGGAATCCTTTATTAAGAGAAAATGGTTGCAGGCATGCTAGACAGGACTTGGGGTCCAAGCTCTCCCATTCAAGGTTTTAAGGGGTTCCCCAGTAGTCCCACCCAATCAACCCCCCTTCCAGTGATAGTTTCAAGTATCACAATTCCACTCCCTTTCTTCTTTCTTCCGTCTGGATGGAGACTTCAGATAACTACATGAAAGGCAACTTCCCTCCTTTGGTATGTTAACGCTTCGAGGTTACAATAAACACACATTCAGCATTCAGCTCTTTGAAGTGTAAAGAAGGAAGTGAGGGCCATAAAGCCCCTTTGTTCTCCCCCTTCTCTCCCTCTTATGGCAGAATCCAGAGAAGGCAGAATTGGGAGTTTCTATATTTGATAATTTAAAGATGAAATATAATTGGATTCTGACAGTTATGCATTTATTGTTCATAATGCAAATCCTTACCAGCACTTTTAATTTTATTGTTGGGTATATTCATGAAGCTCAAACATAATTGTTTTTTTTTATTTAAACCCACTTCAAAAGGTGTATTGTAAAAATATGTGTAGCAGAAGGGATGGCAAAACCTGGGGATCAGCCTAGAATCCTTACAAAGCTGCAAGTGAATTAAGTCCAATCACCTTGAGTGCCATTGATTCTTATCTAATCTAGCCAAGTGCTGACTGTTAGTTGAAAAGATACCTGTGCATAGGCTTTTAGCAATAATCAACTTAACTGAACTTTCTTGTGTGGACCTGGTCTTTCATTACTGACAATATGAGAACCATTCATTTTATGATGGAGATGTGATAATTGTGGAAAAATCAGTCTTTGTGCTATACATGATGTAGACATGCCATTGGTAATTTCTTATTATTTAAATTTTATTGTGATGAACAAATCTTGGACGGATGTAAAGAATGAAAGGTGTTCAAGAGGGTGTAAACATATATCCTCCAAATTAGGAATTTTTCCATCTAGTCTTTATATTGTACTTGGACTTTTGCAAAAAAAAAAGTGATTATGTATTCATGGAAAGGAAGTTTATACATTAAAAACATTGGCTTAATGATATTTTTCAACACTTGATTTTGAATTGGCTTTGTGTCAAAGGAGACGCAAATTTGAAGAATATGATTCTAATGTGCAGCCTAGGCACAGATCATTGTTGAATAATTGAAAAATAATTTTATAGTACAAAGCTTTACTAATAAAAGTTTAAAATTATAGGAGAGCAATGGAATTTTGAAATTTGAATTGTTGCAGGATTTTATTTTCTGTTTTAAGATTTTAGTTTGTTTAGATTGTTTTCTTTTTAAGAATGGAGTTCATTTTGTTATGGAATTTAACTTTAATATACACAGAGAATGTATGAAAGACTTTGAATCAGCAATGCAACCATTTTTTTTTCCAATTCATGCAGCTGCTTCATATTTTTGGCTGTTTTCACATGTAGTGCATGAACAGCCACTGAAGTGAACACATATGCGCAGATAACTGGGAATAGCAACTCTACCTGGCAAAACAACTGATACAATATAACATAAAATAGAGAAATATAAAGCTTGAATATCAAATGTAAAATGATACTTTATTTAAGCTTATTAGACTACCCTAAGTGCTTTTATGTTTAACTTCCTAGTAACAAAAGTTCAGTCTATCTAACCTTTAGTAGAATAATTCTGACCATTTACAAATATGGGAAATGCCTAAATGCATCATGTCAACAGAATTTATCTACTGTACTCTTCCTGCACTGTCTGAACAGTACACAGCAGTACACACATTCCTAAATCAGGTAAAAATTACAAAGTAAAAATAAAAGCAGTAACATAGAGTGCAGCAACAGCTAATAGTCCAAAGAATGTCAATCACATTGAATAGGCAAACACTTCACTACAAAAGAATATTCTTATAGTGCAATATTCCAATTCCCAAGGCCTTCCAAGAACAGCCAGGTGTTCATGGTTGGGGCCATTTTTAGGCATTTCTGAACGATTGCAAGAATTGGGTATTTCTAGTTTAACGAAGAGAAGGACAAGGGGGGACATGATAGCAGTATTCCAATATCTCAGGGGCTGCCATAAAGAAGAGGGAATTAAGCTATTTTCCAAAGCACCTAAAAGCAGGACAAGAAGCAACGGGTGGAAACTAACCAAAGAGAGAAGCAACCTAGAACTAAGGAGAAACTTCCTGACAGTGAGAACAATTAATCAGTGGAACAGCTTGCCTCCAGAAGCAGTAAATGCTCCAACACTGGAAGTTTTTAAGAAGAGACTGGACAGCCATTTGTCCGAAATGGTGTAGGGTTTCCTGCCCGAGCAGGGGGTTGGACTAGATGACCTCCAAGGTCCCTTCCAACTTTACTATTATTATTATTATTATTATTATACCCAGGTCATGGGCTGTTTAAGGCTTTAACGATGACAACCAATTTTAATAAACCCATTGCATAGCAGCTCTCAAAGTAGTAATGTTATATGGACAAAATGAGATGCACCCATAACTATTTGCATTTTGTGCATTTTTGACTAGGTATACCTTCTCAATGGTTTTCATGCACAATGCAATGTACAGTGTACTGCAATAGCTCAGCCAAGAGATTTTTAAGGCATGCATGAGTGACTAAGAATCTCCTGTTCCAAGAGATGTTGAAACTGACATGACACTGTGGAAAGACTCTATTAGCCACAGGTGCCCTACGTTCCTTGAGGAGCGCTTCCCAGATTATGAAGTACCCTGAACTAAAAAAGACTGTCCCAGATGGAATCAGATGGCTTCCTGATGCAGTTACTTCATCTTGCTTAGATTATACCTTTTACTCATCTTATGGCCTCCAGGTATCAGGAGAGCAATAGCGCCACAATTCAAGGTATAAAGTTAATATGCACATCAGAGTATGATAATACCTGACTGTGCTGAGAAATTACCTCCCCCCACCAGTGGCTTAATGTGGTCATTGAATAACACCAATCCTTATAATACTCTGGTCCATCATTGAAGGCTTTTAAACATGATTTTTTTCTCTGCCATCACTACTGGAACCAAAGGTGTTTTTTCAAAAAGCAACTGGACTTTCTTTTCCTTGAAGACATTTCACTTCTCATCCAAGAAACTTCTTCAGTTCTGAGTTCATGGTGACACTCCAAGAGAGTTCCAGACCCAGTGCTGGCTTCTTCTAATTTGTATGATCTCTGGCTTAATTATAGGAGCAGATATTTTAATAATTATTGCAATGGAACTAGGAACCTGAAACTAAAGAACAGTGGATTACCTAGTTAGCTATTACAAGAAGACTGAACAGACTGACTACAAACAATGGCATGACAAAATAACAACAATGATACATTGGGATATCTGCAAGAAATACCATTTCCTGCAAGCAAGAACTGGTGGGACTACAAAATAGAGTAACAGAAAATGAAGAAGTTAAAGTGCTCTAGAATTTTAGAATTCAAACAGACAGGCCCCTGTCACATAACCCTCTGGACTTAACAATTGTTGCTAAGAAAGACAAATTAATCTGGATAGTGCATGAAGCAGTATCTGGAGACAGCAGAAGAGAAAAGAACTGGAGAAAATTACAAAATACAAAGACCTGCAAATAGAAGTAGAACTACAATGGCAAAAGAAAGCAAATATAATGCCAATACTAATAGTTGCCTTGGGCGCAATCCCAAAAATAACTGGAGCAAGACTTGAACACCATTGGTATTGACAAAATTGCCATCAGTCAATTGGAAAAGACAACTTTCTTTGGAACATTTACATCCTGTGATCATACTTTTGATATTATTAAACAACAACATCTGTTTATCCCAGATCTTTGGAAAGAACTCAGTTGGCAGATAAAATGACAAATCTAGTCTAAATATCTGGCTGACTGTATGACCAACCCAAATTATAGAGATAATTTTATTTAATCCCAGAATAACCAGTAATATTTTTAAAAAAAATAATTTGAAGTGGTTTAATCATGTAGAGGGAATTGGGATCAAAATACAAAGAAGTATATGAAGGAAAAATGAATGAATTTAAAGGAAAAAGGAAAGTTATAGAAATTGAGAAGTCCATAAAAATTGAAAATAAAAGGTATATTTAAATGGATTTCATACTGTAATAGAAATTAGCAGTTTTCAGCAATAGAAAGATATGGAGAATTGGCATAAAATAGATTTTATCATTTTCACTATATCTCATATTTCATGTTTTTTATTTGTTTGCCTAATATTTCTTACTTCTTTGTGCTTTTCATACTTTTGTTTACTTGAAATGGGAATAGCATGATGTATACTATACAGTGTTCTATAGCAGTGGTTCTTAACCTTTTTGAACGAATCATCCCCTTGAGCCAATGAGGAAGTTGTCATCGCCCCCCCTCCCCCAACATAACATTTCAATCACAACATAGGAAATAATTCTTCAATTTATGCAAACACTTTTTTTGTTTTCTTTAAAATTGTCATCAGGACATATCGATGCAAATAATTTATTTCCAGTCTTTTTCCCATATCTCCCATATTCTGGCCAATGGCATGCCACTGTATGGGTAGAGGCTGCTGCGCAACGCGCATGAAGATAAGCAATGCATATTCACATATATACGGCGTTCTGTACTGAAGCTAGCTGAAGGAACATTTGAAAACACAATTCAATCTACTAATAGCGAGCAATCTGATGTTTTTGTACGACAGATATACAGTGATTCACTGTACGAAAAAGTCTCAAAAGTGTCCCCAAAACTTCTCGCTCCATCACCCCCATATTGCCCCCTTTTCGTTCCTTCGCCCCCGTGTCACCCCTTTTCATTCCATCGCCCCCCTGAAAAATGAAATCGCCCCCTGGGGTGCAATATCGCCCAGGTTAAGAACCACTGTTCTATAGAATAGTGTAAAACTCATTCAGTGGTTCTAACTAGAGAAATGCTTTGTTTCTTTTTCATCGATATATATAGCTTCTGATTTTTGCTCACTTTTCTTCTGGCTCTTTTCATTTCTAGGATCTGGCAAAAGCATTGGAATCACTATTGGTAAGTATTCACAGGCTGAACTACTGATATTGTATTTAATGATTGAAAGAAATGAACACAGACTATTTAATGCACAATTCCTTCCTTTGTGTCTTTAGAAGGGGTGGTCCTCCCCACCCTCGCTTCTTGCAGAGCAGGATCTTTTTTTATTTTTCCCCATGTTTTGGATATTCTTTTGGCTATTTTTAAAGATTTTGTTTCCTGGGTATGTTTATTTCCAGTCAAAACCAGGGGAGAGTATTCTAACTTCAGAAATTATTTTGGTTAAAATATAATTCTTAATATTTTCAATATATAAATGATTAGATATAGGCATTTTTATATTTATACAAATAATAATAATCTCTCTATATAACATTTTTTCAGCTTATATTATTCTCATAACCATCATCTCATTAGTTCAGCTTGCATTCTATTTTTATAATTTTTGTTCGCTTAAATTCCCTTATATTCAATTCAATTCTTATCAGTCATAATTTCTTCATGTTAGTCATCTAACTGTCCAAATTTTTCTATTTAGGTGCACCAATATTTTATGTCATGCATTATAAAAATACTATACTTTTTATCTATCTTATAATATCTAGATATAACATCCTTTTAATCAGTTTATATTTCACTTATATATTAATAAAAGTTATATCAACCTACTATTTTAACATTTCATATATTATAAAACATACTATATTACTTAAATCTCTTATCCTTCTTGTTATAAGGCCCCTTTGTATTCAAAATTCTCTGTTCTTTTAGCCATATTCAAACAAATGTTTATTCACATAATAATCCATCTGGTAGGGTGAGTCAAATCTCTTGTATCTGTCTCTGGTTTTCTTCTTTTGTCAAATAATTTTCCAAGTTGATATAATCTGCTTACCCAGCAGTTCCTGTATTTTTAGAATTGTTGTTGGGAATACAAAAGGTGAAGTAAGTAAGATAGATACTTTCTGTCTCCCAAACTTCGATGGTTCTCCTGATAATTCCATTTTTCTTGTTGTATAGATCCTTGAAGATTTTTTCCTGTTTATGTCAAATTGTAATTCTTTTCCTTTGTTGTTTCATCAATCTGATCATACTCTTCTAGTTTATAGTCTGCTGTTTGATTTATTTGTGCCTTTGTTGTTATTTCCTGAATATTTTTTAATTGTAAATTTAGATTGGAAATGCTTATTTAAATCATCAAACTTGTTTTGGATTTTCTTGTGGTTTGAATCTATTGTCATTTGTATTTGTCCTAACATTACATATATTTCCTCCTGAAAAGTATTTATCTTGCCTTGAAGTATTGCTTCTGGAGGCCCTTGAATTTCCAGGCTACATCCTTCAGGAGAAAATATTGAATGTGGCATCCTGTCATTTTTTGATATGTATGTGATATCCATGTTGTCTCCTCCCTTCAAATAATCTTTCATCGATGTTTTAATTCAAAAGTCAATTTATCAGTTAAAATTACAGTTCAGTATGTTAAGCCACTTTAAATCCTTCCTGTAGATTCTCCTCTAAAAAATTAGTCAAAAAGCCAAAGTTTTTCTTTTCCATAAACAGTTCTTAGATTTAAGCAACACTCCAGGTGTTTTTTTTTCCTTTCAGACACTTTTTAATCTTATAACTGGCTCTTCCTTTGCTCCCAGCTGTCTTCACGGTTATTTACAATTCAAAGGAACAACTTTTTCTTTGTTTCTAGCCATTCTGCCAATTTCTGAGTCCTTATTGTTCGTGTTCTATTCTCTGATTCTCCACTAGATATCAGCAGTTATTTCTTTTTTCAGTTTTTTTTTCAGTCAAAAAGTTATTTTTGTTATATATATTTATAATTCCATCAAAAATTCTTTAGGGTATAATCTTAACAGTTTTTTAGTTCCTAGATTTGTCCAGACTGTAGTATTGTAAATCAAATTTTAGTATATATCTTTCCTCCTTTAATATTAATTAACCATTTCCATCTGTAAGGGAATGGGGATATAGTCCCCTCCCTTCATTTCTGGAGATTTTCTTGTTTGGGGATCTTTTCAAGGATTTAGATCAGTGGTTCTCAACCTGTGGGTCGGGACCCCATTTGGGGTCGAATGACCATTTCATGGGGGTCGCCAAACAACGCAGTCCGCCATTTTTTCCCCCTTTTCCTTAGCTGTGCTACTCCCTTTTATTCTATTGGCTTTCAAAAGCCAATAGGAATTGTCCAGGCTGTCTCTGCCCTGCTGAGCCCGCCAAAAGTCCCATTCTGCAAACGGTGCTGCACCAGTTGAGTAGTCCTCGACTTACGACCGGTTGGGGGTCGCAGCATTAAAAAGGTAGAGAACCACTGATTTAGATAGTAGATAGAAGAAAGAAGATCAATACTCTCACCAATTCCAAGCACGCTGTTCACCAATGTTCAGGTTCATGCTCTGGGACTTCTGCTGTAAGTAGTTTGGGCTAGACACTGATCTCATGCTAGCCTTTCTCCTGTTGGGTTCGGAGGGCTTTCCCCGGATCAAACGAAGTAATTGCTGTCGCTTTGTGATCAATGGGGTGCCCCTCCTTCACGGTCACTTCTTCGGGGCAACTTCAGACCCATCTATGGTCTCCAAAGCAGGACAAAACTAGCCATGTGTTGAAGAAGGAGAATACAAATGTGAGAAGGGAAGATCAAAGAAATATATTAATTAATATATTAATTATGAATTATCAAATTAATTATTATTGGTAATTAATTATTATTGTCCTTTTTTTCTTGTTAAAATATAAACCAAAACAACATGCTGTACACCAGGCACTGGAGATTGTTATAGTTAAAAACCAATAAAATATTTATTAAAAAAAGAAATGATTTTGGCTATACATTGTTGTTGTCTTTTTAATTTTTATTATATCCAGTCAGTTTTACTGCTGGAATCTCTTACAGTATATAGAAAAAAAAGAGAGAGAAAAACTACCTGACTCTTTCAGAAATCAGGCAGTTCCATGAGGAAAATTGTATTTGTTTTTCCCCCTCCAAAAGGGAATAAATCCAGCCATGTTAAGATTATTCCTCAAGATACAAGTATCTGTTTTCAGATGGAATAATATTTCAAATTATTGTTTATGTATGCAGTTTACCTACTACCTCAATTCTCACAGATTCAGGAGGTTTTCATTTATTAAAATAGCACAAAATGTTACATTTTAAACAATCTGTAGCAAAAATACAGGTAATCCTTGACTTATGACCAGAACTGAGCCCAGAATTACTGTCCTAAACCATGTAAGTTATTAAGTAGATCACCACATGATCACACCTGATTTTATAATCTTTTTTTAGTGGTTGTTAGGTGAATGCTGTGATCATTAAGAATATCCATTGTCTGCAATGGTCAGTTTTTGCCAGAAACTGGAAGTATTTAGTGATTTCTAGCAAAAAAAGTTGTGGTTATATGACCATTGTTGCTCAGTTCTAGTTTGCAGATGATACAGTCTGCATCCAATATATACAGTAGTTTATCTTAAATGTAAATATTCATGGAAAAAATATTCGTGACAAAAAAATGCATATCTTTTTTTTTTAATTGAAAATTTTTAAAATTTTTACAGTAAAATCCCCTTCCCCAGTCCCTCCCAACCCACCCCAAAACCCTCCCCCAATCTTCCCAGAGCTGAATACAGGCTTAACTAGAACTTAAAAGAAAAAAAGAGAAAAAAAAATTTTTTTTAAACCCAAATAAACCTTAAACAAATATAGTTACAATCAGTAAACAAATTGTAAAATACTTTAACTCCATTATATATAAAAAACAGAAAGAGGAAAATTAAATGTAAATTATTCAAAAGCTGGATGGTATTCTCTTATATCATACTTATATTGTATAAAATTTATCCATATCTATAATTCAAAACTTCCGTTTCTTTCACAATTAATAAACCAATCATCTCTCTAACTTAATAACATTACAAAATATCATATTGCATATAAAATGAATTAGTTAGAATCTAATCCACCATTAAAATATTATAAACTTTAAGTATAAATTATTCAAAAAGCTAAACAATATTTTCTAATATCATACTTATATTATATAAAGTTTATCCATCTTTCTTTGTTATCACCATCAAAAACACACATTTAAACATTGCTTGTACCATTAAAATTCCCTTATACGTATTTAAAACAAAATATTCCTTTAAATGCTCCTTAAGTTTCTAAGCATGCACTACTTATCTAAAATTTTCATTCAATCTCCCTTATATCATACATATATTATATAAAATTTATCCCTCTTTCTTTGTCATCACAATCCAAAATACACATATAAACATTAATTGTACCATTGAAATTCCCTTATACATATTTAAAACAAAATATTCCTTTAAATGCTCCTTAAATTTCTAAATGTACACGTCTTATCTAAAGTTTTCATTCAATCTCCATAATCTTCTCTCCTCTTTTCCAATGACCAGTTCCATCCGCAATGGACTATAATCTGTCAATAACCTTGAAGCAATCTGTACATTCTTTACCCATCTCTCTTAACCAATAACCTCGAAAAAACTGCTTGAAGATCTACCATTGAAGATTGCGCCAAAGAACTCTTAGGTCTTGTTTCTCCCAAAGACTTCTGTTGTTCCTCTTCCTTGCGTTTATATGCTGCCCGAGTCATTCTCTGCTCCTTCATCTCCACTTATTGAGACCCCTCAGTCTGTGATATTCCAACTTTCATCAATACAGCTTCTTCAGACTGCAATTCTACCTTCTTCTCTTCCAAGACTTTAAACATTATAGGTGATGATGAGCATGCTCCCAGGACCGAAGTATGAAACTCCTTTGCTTTAAAAACAGTATTAAGTCTATAACGTGTCCCCGCATAGCTCACCACTATTCCAATCGGGATATCCCATCTGAATGGCATCTGCCTCTTTTTAAGTTCATCTGCTAAAAAAGCAAACTCCTTTCTTCTTCTTAAAATTTTAGATGGAATCTCCTTTAAAATTATAACATCTTGTGCAGCAATCTGAAACCTCTTATTGTAAAAAACTTGTATAATTTCATTGCATAGGGATCTTTTCCCAAAGTAAATTACCACATCTCTTGGCAGATATCTTTGCTTTGCAACCCAAGAGTTAACTCTAAATATTTTTTCAATTTCTCTGAGTATTTCCTCTTTTTCTCTATCCAAAATCACAGCAAAATCATTTGCAACCATCTGTCTCAGATCTCCTTGCAGATGTTCACTCAAGCCTCTGATTCTTAAAGCGAATTCCATCTCTCTATATTGAAACATAAGAATCTCATCTTGAAAATTTTCCATCTTTTTTTCCATGCCATCAAATTTTCCCTCCAAGACCTCCACTTTATCTGCAACTTCTTCAACACGAAAATCCAACTTTTCAACAACAGAGGCAAGTCCTTTTAAAGCCAAAACTATATCTTGCCTCAAGATCCTATTATTTTCCACTAAAATCTCTTTCACTTCTCCCCTAATTTGAGATATAGCATTTCCCATTACATCTTGCAAATCTTTTACCGTTAGTGACTGTGCAGGAGAAGAGGGTAATAATGTTGATTTAGGTTATTGCACTGGTAATATCACCAAAGAAGAAACCACCTTAGGAATTGTAGAAATTACTGGGCGTTTTGAAGCCATCTTAAAAGAAAAAAAATTATTTTCCTCTTTCCTCCTTCTTAAAAAATACAAAAAAAAAAAGAAAAAAAAGAGTTAAACAAAAAAGAGGGAGATTAACTCCAAAAACCCAAATCCTCCTTCAAAAAAATCATTGTAATAAGAAAAAGAGAAATAGGAAAAGAAGAGAAAAAAAATTAATAATAATTAAATAGACAAAATCCATTCCATCTCCTTAAAAGAAAAAACGTCAAATCGCCATTTTACTTTCCCTCTCAACAAAGGAAAAAAAGAAAAGGAAAATGAAAGTAACTCTTTAAACTTGAAATCCAAACTTAAAATCCAAATAAAATCAAAAAATAAAATCCTCTAATCAGCTCTGTTCGCTTTTTAAATAACTCACCAGTTCTCTTTAAGCGCGGAGGTGGGAGCGGCGTCTTGCTTTGTCCCAAACAACAAGGGACAAAGGCACCTGAGAAGCGGAGATACCCTGAACTCTGTGGGAGCACTCCTTTCACCCCAAAAGAAACTCCTTTGGGGATCTCAGAGGCTCAACCACTATTCAGGGTGAAACTCCCCTCCCTCCCTTGGCCCGGGAAGGAGGTTTCAAACTGCGGAACAGCTGATGCCTGCTGTTCTCAGCGGTTTTAACGCTGTCTCAGGAGGACGGCTACAAAGTAGCCGCCATCGCCAGCACTACACCATATCTTTTTGTCATGTATATGTATACATTCAAACTAGGCTGATGTTTCTCTGTATCATATATGTGTGTGTATGTGAGTATATGCATAATGGTATTTTTCTGAGAGATGAATGCAACAAAATTTTATTGTAATGTATGCTGATTAATGTACATTTAAAGTGATAATAAAGTTCTATTCTATTCTATTCTATTCTATTCTATTCTATTCTATTCTATTCTATTCTATTCTATTCCATTCCATTCCATTCTATATCCAAGTTTGTACTGAAACTGTGATTCCCTATGTTCCTAAACTTGCCATGAGGGAACATAATTACCTTTATATATTTTTCATTTTCCTGCTATTTAGCTTTTAGTTCAAATGAGTGGATCTGCCATGAATAATAGTAAAGTTGGAAGGGACCCTGGAGGTCATCTAGTCCAACCCCCTGCTCAGGCAGGAAACCCTATACCATTTCGGACAAATGGCTATCCAGTCTCTTCTTAAAAACTTCCAGGGTTGAAAATAGCTTGACTCCCTCTTCTTTGTGGCAGCCCCTGAGATATTGGAACACTGCTATCATGTCCCCCCTCGTCCTTCTCTTTGTTAAACTAGACATACCCAATTCCAGCAGCCGTTCCAATTCTTTGTTGCCTTTCTCTGTATTCTTTCTAGAGTCTCAACATCTTTTTTACATCGCAGTGACCAAAACTGGATGCAGTATTCCAAGTGTGGCCTCACCAAAGCATTGTAAAGTGGTATTAACACTTCATGTGATCTTGATTCTATCCCTCTGTTAATGCAGCCTAGCACTGTGTTGGCCTTTTTGGCAGCTGCAGCACACTGCTGGCTCATATTTAAGTGATTGTCCATTAGGACTCCAAGATCCCTCTCACAGTTACTACTATTGAGCAAGGTACCTCCTATACTATATCTGTGCATTTGTTTTTTCTTGCCTAAATGTAGAACCTTGCTTTTTTCACCATTGAATTTCATTTTGTTAGATAGTGCCCAGTGTTCAAGTCTGTCCAGATCCTTCTGTATCTTAAGCCTGTCTTCTGAAGTGTTGGCTATTCCTGCCAGTTTGGTGTCATATGAAAATTTGATGAGTTCCCCATCTATCCCCTCGTCCAAATCATTGATGAAGATGTTGAAGAGCACTGGGCCCAGAACAGAGCCTTGGGGCACCCCACTACACACTTCCCTTCATGTAGATGCGGTTCCATTGAGGACCACACGCTGAGTACGGCCAGTTAGCCAGCTACGGATCCATCTGGTGATGATGCTGTCTACCCCACATTTTACCCCACATAAAACAGAAAATTTAAATATTGTCAACATCAAGACCTGAGAAGCTAAACTATTGCATGAATATGTGTATTTCAGAATCAACTAACATCTTAAGTTTTATTTTCCTCACACATAAAAAATGTAAAAACATACTATAGCCGTCTCTTGTTGTAAATTTATATATACTGTAAGTGTTGGGTGCACTCTATAATTATATACTTCTAAGACATATACTGTATAAGAAGTATTAATATGCCAAGAATTCTCTAAATATTATACCTCTCATCCTTCTAATCACTGCCATAAATCTGAGATAGCTTCAATGCTAGATGTAGACAAAGTTTGGTTTTGTCTGAAGAATTTGACTTGTGAAATTTTAGCATTGATACCACACAACTTCCCCATGGGTACAAAGAGATGCTGATTTGTTACTCAAGAACAATTATCTAAAACATATTCATTACACTTTTTTCTATAAGCTGCAATGCTTATAGAATGATTCATTTTTACATCAAATATTCTGTAGCTATTAATCTAAAATGCTTTGTTTCCAGAGTTGGATTTTCCTAACTAAAATGAATTTTATTTTACAGAATGTAATGTGTGTTTGTGTGTGTGTGTTGTTTTTGCTTATTTATTCACAAAACTAAAAATAATTTTTAGAAACTTCTTTAAATGGCATACATAACTATGAATTTAAATTTTGTGTCTAATGCTCATCCTGCCTCTTCTGATACTTATCATGTAGTTTCAAAAAAAGATGTGGCTTTGAAAAAAAAAGACTAATCTGAGTCCTTTGAATGTCTGCCCTGAAATTTTAGTAACCTTTCAACAATTTCCCACTTGAGAACCAAAAATAATAGGAACTCAGTGAAGATTTAGTAATACTCATAGTTCTGCAGTTTGGCTATTGCAGAAGGCATTTAATACATGAAACAATCAACATATGATCTACAAAACTATTCTTTTGCATATTCTGCTTCTATATTCTAATAGTTTGCCCTTAAATCCTTCCAGAGTAGCTCCTAGCATGTCTGATTCTTATCACTCATATACAGAATCTGAGGGACCGATCATGTTTCTACTTTCAGGATGATGCATTATGCTGGTATCAAGATATGACTATACTTGTGCTGTCCTGCTTACATATGCACATACCACAGTGGCTTAAAGGTCTTTATTGAACTACCCATGCCCAATTATTCAATCCCTAGCAGCTTTAGAATCACCAAAACCCATGCCCACTTCTGGTTCCACCGGAGGCTCTGAAAACCTGACAAGAAGAGCAAGTTAAATTACCAAACTTAGGCAGCAGCTAGAACAACCACACACAGCAAGGCAAGAGTCCAAGGCTCAGATTAATCAATGAGGTAAAGCACAAGGGCCAGGCATCAATCCAAGGTCCAAAAATGAGTCCAAAGGTAAGAAACATAGGAAAATGAAGTAAGGCAACCAAACATGTTGTTCTAGCAACATTCTTCGCTTTGGACAGGGTTAAATAGTTAACACTGGTATAGCCCCTCACAGTGGGAGAGACTCACAAGTAATCTGGCCAACTGGCATTGTTCCTGTTGCCTCTCAGCCCTGTGCACCCTATATCTGGGGGAGGGGTTGACCCTACCTCATTCTCACTGACCACTGGCAGCTGATCTCACTCTGAGCCTGAAGCCTCTAGACCAGAGATTCTCAACCTGTGGGTCGTGACCCTTTTGGAGGTCGAATGACCCTTTCACAGGGGTTGCCTAAGACCATCAGAAAACACATATTTCCAATGGCCTTAGGAACTGAGTCACCACTCTCTTTGTTGCAGCCTCACTCTCGTCCATCTTCTTTTCCTTCCCGCTTCCCCGCGAGCTTGCGATACCCCTCAGGGCCTCACGTTGCCTCCTGGAGGACTCAGCTGTTCAGCAGCCAGAAGTTGGAGCCACTCAGCTGTTGGTCGGGACGCCCACGGAGCCAACACCCACGCTGCCAGGTAGAACAGCGCCGGTCGCTGGTCTCCTTTGCCGCCCCGCATGTTGTCCTCGACCTCTCCCCTGCCCATTCATGTCAACCCCACGGAGGCTTGACAGGGAGAGAGGAAGGGAAGGAGGAAGGGACTCCTCCTTCTCTCCTAAAGTTCAAAGCATGGTCAGCTTCCCAAGGGCGCCACAATCCCAATTCAATGTGTTTCTGCCATACCTCCTCGGTGCTCCTGGGAACGAGGTGGGTGGAAGAAAGCTTGGCTAGGCTAAGCAAAGAAAAGCCACGGAGCCACGAGCTAAGATGCAGGCATGCCGGGGAAGGGGGTGAAGAAGAGGAAGGGGATTGGGAGAGAGGAAACGCCAAGCTTGTCCTCACCTTTCCCAAGAACCTCCTGCGCTACCTCACAGGAACACCTGGTTTCAGATTTACACTGCAAAAGTTTTTCTTGCACAGAGGAGAGAGGAAAAACAATTGCGGAACACTCAGGAATCCCTTGCAAGGTACCATGTACCTTGGTGCTTATTTCCTAATGCCTTCCCCCCGTGTTTTCTGCTCCACCCCAAATTTGCCTCCCTTCCACTCTCCTTACGCAGCCATCTATGGTCTTAATACAGCTCTCAGTCTGTCTCCCTTTCAACACCCCCTAAAATTCTTCATTCAGGCAGGTTTCCAGAATTCAGCTGGCAGGATGCAGGTAACCCCTCCCCCCTGTTCTGCCGCCTCCCATGGCACCGTGCCACTCCGTGTCCCGTGCCTCAAGCCTCCATGGCACAGGACCGCTGGCATGGTCGCCAATGCCCGCTGACTTACTCCCCACCGCTGACGACCATGCAAGCCCTGGCAACTGCTCCAGCCAAAGAAGCAGGCGGATGGGAGGCTGCCGCGGTGCCAACCTCCTGCGCCCATCAGCTGGCTACCTCCAGACCTGCGCCTGTCAGCTGGAACGTCTGGCAACGCTTTGGCGGATGAGGAAGGCGAAGGGGAGGCCACCTCAGTGCTGAACTCTGCGCCCATCTACTGGCAACCCCCAAACTTGTGCTTGTCAGCTGGAAGGTCTGGCAAGGGAGCTGGCTGGCGTGGAGGGCAATGGGGAGGCGGTGGCTTGGCAGGCAGGGTCCTGCCTGCCCGCGAATGTCAGGCCCACCCACCCCATCTGTAAAAGAAAAAGTCTTCCACCCAAGCATAACTTTTAAGGATTTTAAGGATCTTTGCAAGGGAGAGAGAAACAGAGAGAGGGAGAGAAAGAGGGAAAGAGAAATAGAGAGAGGAAGAGAGAGAAAGAGGAGAGGGAGAAAGAGGAAAAGAGAAGAGAGAGAGACAGGGAGAGAGAAAAAAAGAGAAGGAGAGGGAGAGAGAAAGAGAGAAAGGGAGACGGAGATAGAGAAAGAAAGGGAGAAAGAGGGAGATAGAAAGAGACAGGGAGGGAGAAAGAAAGGGAGAAAGGGAAAGAGAAAGGGAGAGAAAGAGAAAGAGAGGGTGAGAGAGAAAGAAAGAGGGAGAGAGATTAAATTAATAACATGGTTATTCAGTGAATCTGGTTTCCCCACTAACTTTGCTTGTCACAAGGTTGCAAAAGGTGATCACATGACCCTGGAATAATTTTATGGTTGGGGGTCACCACAACATGAGGAACTGTATTAAAGGGTCATGGCATTAGGAAGGTTGAGAACCACTGCTGTAGACTAACTTGCTGTGACTTCCTCTGCTCAAGCTGAGCTGGCTGCCCATCCGGTTGCTCCAGCTGCAATTGCTCCATCAAGTTGGAACCCTCTGCTCAATGGTCCATGTCTCCAATAACCCCCAGGCTCACTGTCCTGGCTTCCTCAGAGGTGCCAGGGATCAGCTCATCCTTTCTCCAAACTAGCATCCAAAGAGGAGACTGGCAGCCCATCCATTAAAATACTAGATTATAAGAGTTGGCTCTTTTAATAGCATGGCTCTTAAATTGGCTTCTGAGTTTATGTGGCATCCAAAGAAAAGTTACCTAGCTTTCAGGATTTTAAATTTTTGCTGAAACAATAAGCTTTGCCTAATATAAATTGTGCTCTGTTTTATATTTTAACAGTCAACTTAAATTCTGCAGATTGAAGAACTTTCCTGGAGGCAGCTGAAAAATTCTCCAGACACAAGGAGAATCCAAGAAATCAACACAGATATTTTGTGAGGGAGTCGCTTTTCCAATTGTTTGGTAAGTGGCCAGTTGGGAGGCAGGGTTTTCATCAGGCTCAACTGCTGCTTGGTGTAGCAAGGACAATTGGACAGTAGATTTTGCCTCCCCATTTCTTAGCCACTTATTTAACTTCAGGTTAAAGAGAGGCTTCCTTCAGTTAAGTAGCTGTATCCCTCTTGGTGGCTTTCAATATTTCAGATTGATCTGGAGTGAAAAAAGAGCGTTACCTGAATGCTTTTTCTCAGCAGGATGGTGTAGACTCCACTGATTGGGTAATTTAATCCCACCTGTTCAGACTAAGACAAAAAAACTCTGCCACGCCTCCTTCTGAGTGTGACTTCCCAGTTTTTGTCGAGGCGAAGCTACCAGACGCAAGGCTCCAAACAAAAAAGAAAGACACAGGCCTAGACTAACACTAACAGGGTGGGTGTGGAGTCTACACCATCCTGCTGAGAAAAAGCGTTCAGGTAAGACAACGCTCTTTTCTCCATCAGGATGGATGTAGACTCCACTGATTGGGACATACCAAAGCTGCTCATGTCCCTATAGGGAGGGAGTCTAGGCTTGTGACCCCTGAGAACCCACTATTTGCTGTAGGACTCTCCTACCGAAAGCAGCCTCAGCTGCTGCAAATTGATCTATCCTATAATGTTTTATGAATGAGGAAGGAGAGGACCATGTCGCTGCTCTGCAAATCTCCTCGAGTGATGCCTGGGTAGACCAAGCCGCTGAAACAGCGGCACTACGTGTAGAGTGAGCAGTAATATGTGAAGGTACCGGAAGGGACTGGGAAATATAAGCCCTGGAAATACACATCCTTATCCACCGACCAATGGTGGAAGAAGAGACCTTCCGACCCATAGTTGAGGGTTGAAAGGACACGAATAATGCCTCGGACTTCCTGAAGGTCGAGGTTCGTTTAATGTAATGGCGCAGAGCCCTGCGCACATCCAACATATGCCACCGTCTCTCCAGATGATGGGAAGGGTTAGGACAGAAGTTAGGAAGGATTAGTTCCTGCGAGCGGTGAAACCCTGTATTGATCTTTGGAACAAATGCAGGATCCAACCTGAGGACCACTCTATCCTCATGGAACATGCACAAGTCCTCCCTGACCGACAGGGCCGCCAATTCTGAAATCCTCCTGGCCGACGTGATGGCCACTAGGAAGGCTACCTTCAATGTAAGGAAGTGAAGGGAACAAACTTTCAGAGGTTCAAATGGAGAGGACGTTAAAGCCTGTAACACCTTAGACAGGTCCCAGGATGGATAACGATGAACCGTGGGGGGCCCTACATTGGCCGCACCCTTGAGAAAGGCACTGACTGCTGGGTGTTGGGACAGGGAAACCTGGTTGTCACAGGTGAGAACTGTCAACAAGGCTGCTATCTGCCTACGTATGGTGCTGGTTGACAGACCTCTAGTTAACCCCTCAAGTAAGTAATCTAATATGTCTGGGATGGAGACAGCAAGCGGTGAAAGCCGCTTTTTGGTACACCAAGAGCAAAAACTTCTCCAAGTGGCATCATAGATTCTGTTGGTCGAGGGACGCCTCGAGGCCTGGATGACGGAAATAACCCCAGAGGAGAAAGACTGTTTGGTCAGACTCTCCCGCTCAAATGCCAAGCGGCTAATTGGAGCCACTGTGGATCCGGATGTTGGAGGTTCCCCTGGCTGAGAGCTACTCGGTCCGGGGGAATCTTCCATGGAGGTGAAATTGACAGGTCCACCAGTCGGCAAACCACGGGCGTCTTGGCCAAAATGGAGCCACTAAAATTAGCTCTGCCTGTTCCTGGATGAGCTTGCGAATGGTCGCTTGTATTAGTGGAAGAGGAGGGAATCCTGAAGTGTTTGAATAGTGATTGCCAGGTCCGACTGCCCTGATTGGAAAGATTTGGACTGTATCAGTATGTCGTCCAGGTAGCACTGTACCCGTACGGGTATCATCCTTAGATGAGCCGCCAGCACGGCCAAGATTTTTGTGAAGACCCTCGGGGCCGAGGATAGGCCGAAGGGAAGAGCCCGGTACTGGTAGTGTTTGTGTGCGTAACAGAACCGCAGGAACCTGCGGTGTTCCTGGATGATCGGAATGTGTAAGTAAGCCTCTGTCAGGTCGATGGAGGAAAGGAAATCCCCCTTCCTGATACTTGCCAAGATGGACTTTAGGGTCTGCATCTTGAACCTCCTGTAAATGAGGAAGTAATTTAGACCCTTTAGGTCCAGTATCGCCCTCCAACCGCCTGAGGCTTTGGGAACTACAAACAGGATGGAGTAGAACCCTTCCCCGATCTGTTCCTGAGGAACCCTTTCTATGGCTCTGATCTCTAATAAATGAGCGATGGCTGTTGTGATTAGTTGTGTTTTTGATGTATTGTTTGAAACCGGGCACTGTATAAAACGATCTGGGGGAGAAGATCGAAACTCTAGGGAGAGACCCTGTCTTATGGTCTCTCTGACCCAGGCGTCTGTGGTTGTGTTTTCCCAAACGTCGTAAAACAGTGCCAGTCGACCCCAATGGGGTAGTCCTCCTTGGCGTCACTTGGACCGCCTGTAAGGACGACTGCCTGATCCCCTGAAGGGACGCTTGGTCTGGAACTGACCCCTGGCTGCACTACTCTGGCGGTCCTGTTGCCGATCCTGTCTGAAAGAATAGGATCGCGAGCCTCTGGGCCAATCCCAGGACTGCCCTGCCCGAAAGGGCTGTCTCCAATCCCAGGAACCGCTGGGATGGAATGATGGCCTACAGAAGTCCTGTTGGGGCCGTCTATCTGGTTTTTTAGAGGGATGGGCCAGCGCCTTGCGCTTGTCCTTGCCCTCAATGATATGAGGCTCTAGGACCGGACCAAAAAGGTGGGTGCCACTGTACCTAGATGTTGCTAAGTGCCACTTTGCCTTTAAATCCGTGCGCCATTGCTTCAACCAGAGCAGCCTACGTGACGCCACTGAGGCTGCAATGGATCTGGCTGAACATCTAGCCGAGTGTAAGGATCCATCTGCAATGTATTCGGCTGCTGCCACTATTTTCCCTATTGTTTGGTGCGCTCTGACCTGATCCGGCGGAATGAGCGTCTGGAGTTCCTGCAACCACATAATTGCCGAGCGTGCAAAGAAGGAGGATGAGGTTGCCGCCCTTATGGCCCAAGCCGAAGATTGGTGAGCTCTACGAAAAGAGAACTCGAACTTTTTGTCCTC
The DNA here is from genome assembly GCF_016545835.1 of Crotalus tigris. Taxonomy (NCBI): domain Eukaryota; kingdom Metazoa; phylum Chordata; class Lepidosauria; order Squamata; family Viperidae; genus Crotalus; species Crotalus tigris. Next base: position 815,588 of record NW_024100082.1, read on the forward strand.
TGCCTTCAAGAATTCAGCCATGTCCCCCGGGACGGCGGTATTGGAGAACAGAGAGGTCAGCAGAGCGTCTACAGATGGGACTTCTAGAAGAGAAGCAAAAGAAGAAGAGACATTGTAAAGTTTCTTGTCTAAACTGCTCTGTGAAGGAGTGGTAGCAAGGGATGCCCACTGCTTTTCCACCGTAGACCTGAAGACTAGTGGGCATGGAATCTGCGGTTCCTCCTTGACCTTTTCTGCAAACAGAGGGTTGGCTTCCTGGTTGGATGAGGAAGAAGGAGTCTCCTCCTGGGCTGAGGTAAGTTTTACCGTGTCAATAGCCCTTACGAGGAGTGACCGAAAAATGGACGGATCAAAAAGCCCGGAAGAGGTCACCTGTTCAGGAGCTGGATCCTCCTCCTCAGACAAGGGAGTGTCTGCTACTCCCAGTTCCACTGATCCCTCCTCCCCTAATTGTGAGGATGTCTCCGAAACAGCAGAGCTAGGTCTAGTATCACGTTCCACCTGAGGTGGGGGAATAGATGCGGGAGGAGTAGGATGGGACTGCACCTGGCTACTCTCAGTTGATGACATAAACTGCCTGAATGCTTGGTGCATGAAGGCCTGGAATTGAGCCTGGGACCACATTTCCCCTTGGTCCCTGGAACTGACCCCAACCTCCGTTGAGGCACACCTGGTCTCAGGTGGTGGTGTGCTGATGAAGGAGAGGAGCGAGGAGGACCTACCTGCTCGGTTTCCCCCCGAGGAGACCAAGGTCTTGGGGCATCCTGAGATGATTCAAATTGAGGTTCTGTCAAAGGAGTATCCAGTGGGGCGGGGGAAACCATTTCAGTCCCACTGGATCTGAGCCTTTGTGCCTTGGAGAATTCTCTCTCCAATGCTAAGTGTCTCCTTGTGGCCTCTCGCCCGGCTGATTTGGAAGTATCTTTGGAAGACAGATGTTTGGTTTTAGCTTTTTTCTTCCCCCCCCCATGCCCAATTCTTCAGATCTGCGCTTTGCTTGAGCGGGGGGGACACTAGATTGAGAAGCCTGGGGCGAGAAACTGTCTGCCATTGCCGTCTAGGTATTCCTGGACAGTAGTACCTAGAAATGGGGGGAGGAACCCAACACGCAGATCACAGTCAGAGATGTAAAACCGATCCTCGCTCTGAACAGAAGGCAATGGCAAGAACAGCCAGACAGTGTTCTAATGCTGTCTGTACAGGCCTTGTGACAAAAGGTCATGGGCTAAACTGAGAAACAGGTGGACAATAAAAGAATCTCTTCGCTCTTCTCTTCTAGGCCTTAGGACCAGTTAATAACACCTTGGTCTGCTCAAATGCAGCCAAGGCCCACACCTGGAGTAGCCCCCTCAAGTTTGACCACAACTCCTGTGGATACAAAAATATCTTCCCCCCTGAACAGGTCTGCTCACAGACCAAGTGACACAGGCAACAACTATGCGTCTGCAATAATGCAGGAATAACTGCCAATGATATGCAAAAATTTCAATTAGGCCTCCAAAATGGCGTCCGCCACGTGGGACCTCTAGAAGCAGCCGCGCTAGATCATGTGGTCAAAATGGCGGCCGCCAGGCCTTAAGGCCTGGAGAAGGAAAACCCTGTCGTATTTTAAACAGGAGAATCAATTACACAGCAGGGGAGCACAAGGCTGATTTGGGATTCCTCCCCCAGTCCCCAAGCACTTGCGATTAGTAGCGCAGCCCCTGCTGCGATCCAGATAAAGCTGCAGTCAGGAATTCTCCCTCAAGGCCTCGAGGCAAATAAATCACTCAGGAGGTCTCCGAGTTGAAAAGCCGACCTCCGCTACCCAGCTGAATTGGCGGAACCGCAAAGAGGCTACAGATCGTCGAAACGGGAGCTCCCTAACGAACGAAGCCTGCAGCCTCCTTTTCAAAGCCCAAAGGGCTGCAGGGGAGGGAGGACAGAGTCCCTATCCCCCCCAACGCAATCCTCTTAATTTGGAAGTGAAAGCCGAATTAATCTAATTGTTAATCAATTTGAATTTAAAGTATCCAATTTTAATTTGAATAGCCTAAAAGAAAAAAGGAAAGAATCAAACTTAGCTAGGAGCCTTCTGAAAAGCGTCTTGCTGAGCACGAGACTAAGACAAAAACTGGGAAGACACACCCAGAAGGAGGCGTGGCAGAGTTTTTTTGTCTTAGTCTGAGCAGGTGGGATTAAATTACCCAATCAGTGGAGTCTACATCCATCCTGATGGAGAAAAATTGGTATGGGACTTGGATTTAGTTTATAGAACAAGAAGATGGAGTTTTGGATATTAAAACTTTGGGGTGGGGAATGAAGCTGTTTCTTTTATTAAAGGAATAAAACTTTTCCGCAAATCCGTGTTTACGGTATTTGAGGCTGCATTTTTTCTTTCTAATTTTAGACTTTGTGGGAATATTGTTATAATTAGAGCAGCTTTCTGGCCCTACTTTCTTTACTTTCTCTTAAAAAACATAAACTGTAATTACTTCCCTTGGCCACTAGGGGTTGGAAAAATGAAAACTATTTTTAGAGATGGATTTTTTAAATTAAAATCTTGTTACAATTTTTAGAAGCTAAGTTTGAGAAAATTGAAATGCTATTAAGATAATATTGGATAAGATCCACATGGAACACCAAGACATTAAAGATAACAGAATTAAAAATTAGGAAAACTATTTTATAAATACATTTTATGTTTCAAAAGAAAAAAATGAATGAAGAAAATGTGAGATTTTTTTTAAAGTATTTTATTAGAGAAGTAATATAATGTGTAAAGATGAAACAAATGTAAAAATTAGTAGCATAAAGAATGTTGGAAAAATGATAGAGGGAGTATCTAGGGGAGTAAATTTGGATAAGATTTCTTATAAGGAATTACTTAGTTTAGTTGGGCAGTATTGGCAATTAAAGCCCTTAACTGAGCTGAAGCAAGAAAATGTTGTATATTCTTGGTTTTATTATAATCAATTGTTAGTGAGGTGGAATATAGATCAAAAGGTTGGTATTACTTTAGAGGATGTGAATTTGGTAAAACAGACTGAAGATCAAAGTCGAGCTCATATAAAAAGAATTTATAGTGCTTTAATAGAATTGGACTCTGAAACGTAGTTAGTTAAAGATTGTATGGTCAAATGGGCTCAAAATATTCAAGATCCGATTTTATTGGATACATGGGAGACAATTTGGGTTAGAAATGTAAAATTTAAGAGAAAATTTTTATAAAATGTTTTATAGATGGCATTTGGATCCCCAAAAGTTGTCTCGCATGTATCCGAATTTACAGCCCAAATGTTGGAGATGTGGAAATTTAGATGCAACTTATTTTCATATCTGGTGGACCTGTGAAAGCTTTTTGGATTAAGATTTGGTAGAATATTCAAAAGAATTTTAAGAGAAAGATAAAGTTTACTTCGCAATTATTTTTGTTGGGTATTATTGTAGATTCTGATGTTAAAGAAATCAATTTGATGTTGAATCTTATAACAGCTGCAAGATTATTGGTGGGGCAATATTGGAAGAAAAACTCACTGCCTACTTTGGAAGAATGGATACTTAAGGTGTCTAATTTAGCAGAAATGGTGAAAATCTCTGCCTACTTGAAGGACCATTCACAAGAAAGATACATTATGGTTTGAAGAAGGTGGATTGATTATATTCAAAAGAAATATGAAACTGAAAAGTATTACCTTGCTTTTGAGTAGATTTTAGATAATTATTAATAGTTTTAATTATATTATTATTTTTGTTTTAATTTGTTAATATTTGTTTTGAGAAGGAGTTAAAGTGTGTTATGGTTTTGATTGATAGTATAGTTGGTTTATGTTAGTTAGATTATGTTTGTTTATTTGTTACCCTGTAATCAGCTCTGGGAAGTGGGGGAGGGGGGAAAGGGGAGAGGGGTGGGGGGTTTATATTGTAATAAATTTTTAAAACTTTTAATAAAAAAAAGAATGTTGAAAAAATGAATAGATGGAGGCATTGAAATTAGTCATTTTAATATTTTGTTTACTTTTATTTTTAAACTATTATTTTTTTAGAAATTATTTTAAATTTTGTTCATTAATGATGGATAAATATTTTTGATTTAATGATTGTCTTCTTGAATTCAAAACTGTAAGACTATTGTGAATTTTGTTAAACTTGCATATACTGTAGATTTTTATCTCTCTCCCCCTTTCCCCTTTTTTACACTTTTTAATCTTTTCCCCTTTTGAATTACCTGCTCCTTTTTTGTTATTTTATACTTTATTTTTTCTTGAAATTTAATAAAGTTATATTAAAATATTTCCATAACTGTTTGTTTGATAAGTCTGTAATAGCATCTCCCACCTCCTGATGGTTTGTCTTGGAAGAATCTCTTAAATTAACATTTGAAGTGAAAAGCAGAAATTCTGGGGAGATGGTCTGGTGGGCCAGCATATGGACCATGCAAAAGAGGAAGGAGACAAAAGTATACAAGGCCTTGCCACTTTCCCTTTCTTTCTAGTTATTCCATGTTTGCCACCATCAAATATTCCCCATGGCAAGTACACTGAAAATTATTTGGAATATGTCTCCTATGGGACAGGTGTAACATATGCGCATGAAGGCTTACCCCTCATTGGAAATGCTTCTATTTGCTTACTACAAAGACAGAATAAATGGAGAATGGAGCGGCCATGCATATTGTGCAACTGGGTTTTCATGCTCCAATCCTTGTTTCTTGTGTTGTTCCCTAAGCAAAGATTATCTCGTATCGTTAACCTGGAATATTTAAAATTATTCCTTCAAACATTTCCCTGGGGACCCCACACAGAAAAACTAGCTATCCTTATTTCACAGCTACCCAAACTGAACCAATCAAGCCTGACACTTCTGCAGAGTGATTCCAGTTCTTTCTCCTTATCTACTTCTGATAGTGACACAGTGTCCATCTCCTCAGATTAAGACTGGAAGGACTGACTCTAGGAAGAATGCAGAAAAGAGCAATAAAGATGATTGCGGGACTAAAGGCTAAAATTGTTGCAGGAATTCAGTATGTCTAATTTAATAAAAAGAAGAATTGGGGGTGACATGATAGTACTGTTCCAATATCCAAGGGGCAACCACAAAGAAGAGGGAGCCAACTTATTCTCCAAAGCACCTGAACAAAGAACAAGAAGCAATGAGTGGGAACTAATCAAGGAAAGAACCAACCTAGAATCAAGGAGAAATTTTCTGACATAATTATTAATCAGTGGAATGGCTTGCCTTCAGAAATTGTGGTAGCTGCAACACTTGAGTTTTTAAGAACAGATAGGTTAACCATTTGTCTGAAATGATAGAGGGTTTCCTGCTTGAGAAGGGGGTTGGACTAGACCTCCAAGATCCCTTCCAACTCTATTATTCTGGTTGAAATTTCGAGTAGCTACACAAGGTTAGCTTGGAGACCATGGGATGGAGACACAAGATGGTTGGCTCCAGAGGAATTCATTGCCAAGTGGATAGTACGTAGATCTTGTCTGTGAAAATCTATGGAGATTCTCAGTCATCCAGGACACGCTTGTCCCAAAGGTGCTTTTTCAAGAGGCAACTGGACTTTCTTGTTTTTCTTTGAAGACATTTTGCTTCTCAACCAAGAAACTTGGATGAGCTGAAGCTCTGGCTGGAGGGTGGGGAATGGAAGGATTTATATTCCTTGCAGACAGCTGATCATTTGTACTCTTTTAGAGAGTATCTGAGGCCACTTGGAGATTTGTCTGTGTCCTCAGGGTCACCTGTGTTGTGCAAATGGGTGTGCAGCCTTCTTGGAACTGCTGAAAGGATCGTGTTGTGGAGCTGTGCTTTCTGCAGGATGTTTTCTGCCCTTTGTCCCTTCATTGTTGAGATGCAGACAGTGCAGACTTATCCCCGGCAGCCTGTGCCTGTGTTCAACAGAATACTTTGTTGTGGGTTTGAGTCTTATTCTTTTAATGCTGTGATCCCGAACATAGGTATTTGAACAGATTACTGCTGACAGAAAGACAAGTTAAAAAAACACACATTCATACCAAACCTTTTCAACCAAAACTGAAGGAGTACAGGCAAATGTAATCCTGGACAAAGAATGCAAGTGCTGTACAGTTTCCAGCAGTCCTATCAGATATGTTATCTTATTCCACAGTTCCTCTCTAATCATGGGTGGATCATTTGTTACTAGAAACATTCAAATAATTGTTGTTTGAATTTTTTTTTTTTTGCTTGTAGTGAGCTGAGTCACAGCATGATGAATTGCTGCTTCCTCCCCCACCCTGCTATCTGCACTCTCTTTACTCAGAGTTGCTTCTATTTTCTTACTAGCCAAATAAAGTCACAAAGTACAGTGCTCTTTGCACATCCTGTCCCTTACTAGATTAGACCCACAGGAATATGATTATTGGAACTACTTGTTAGAACCACAACTTCTAAACTGATGTTTTAATTCTTTATTAAAAGAGGATAAATAGACAATATTCACATTGTCCCCTTTTCTCCTTGCCAAAAGAACATGAACACGTCATATTTATACCTAGAATATACTTAAAATGTTATACATGCATCAGAAGTTAAGACATTCCCTATTTGCAATCAACAGATGCAATACAAACGAAAGTGAAAGGAAAGATAACACTGAAGGAATTGGTGCTTCCCTAATTAAAAGTCTTCAATCACTCTTCATAGAAATTAGTTTCTAGACTTCTGATTTGTTGCCACAAGGAAACATCTGATTATCCTATTGGCAAAATTTCATCTCTCTTGTATAAAAGGTATAGTTGGATTGTCCAGGTAATGGCTTCTTCGATTGGGGTTTAGTATTGTTAACTTTTAACTCCAAAATTAAAGGTATTGCAAGAAACAAGTAGTGGTGAGGCCTGAGCAATTGACATCTGAAATGGAATTCTGATTGCTGGAAGGAAACTTAAAATCAAAAGGGAGGGAAATGCTATAGAAGGATGGATATCCACCAACACACAGTAATCAGTTTCTGCAGGTCCTCTATCAGCTGTAACAGAAGCCAATTCTGCTACACTGCATGGCACAGCCAAGGGATAAGTTTATTAAGCTGCTTCTGTTGATGGCTTTTAGGCCTGACTAAACACAAAGCAACACTCTGAAAACTGTCTGCCAGAACACTATTGAATAAACCTATAATAGCCTGCTTTAAAAATGCATTTATTGCTGTTTTTGAGTTTTCTGTCCCTTTTGCTAATATATTCGCATTATATTTGGCAACCACATAGCATTCGAGTTGAACCACTTTCTGCATAACAAATACACTAGAATATCTTTGGAAACTAACATTCCTGGGTATTTCACAAATATTTACACATATTTTGCAGAATTTTAAGAACAGTAGTTTCTCTTTTGACCCGAACTATATTTTTCAAAGATCCTGGAGCACTGGGGAACTACCGGAGGACTGGAAAAGAGCTAATGTAGTTCCCATCTTCAAAAAAGGGAAAAAAATGGTCCCAGGAAATAACAGACCTATCAGCCTGACCTCAATACCTGGGAAGATTCTGGAAAAGATAATCAAACAACAAATCAGCAAACACCTAGAGACACAAAGTCATTACTAAAAGCCAACATGGGTTTGTCAAAAACAGATCATGCCAGACAAATCTTATTGCATTCTTTGGCTAAGTGACAAAATTAGTGGCTCAGAAGAATGCTGTGGATATAATTTACTTGGACTTCAGTAAGGCATTTGATAAAGTAGATCACAACCTACTACTTGACAAGATAGAAAAATGTGGCGTACACAGCATCACCACCAGATGGATTCATAGCTGGCTGACAGGCCGTACTCAGCATGTGGTCCTCAATGGAACCGCATCTACATGGAGGGAAGTGTGTAGTGGGGTGCCCCAAGGCTCTGTTCTGGGCCCAGTGCTCTTCAACATCTTCATCAATTATTTGGACGAGGGGATAGATGGGGAACTCATCAAATTTTCAGACGACACCAAACTGGCAGGAATAGCCACACGCCAGAAGACAGGCTTAAGATACAGAAAAATCTGTACAGACTTGAACACTGGGCATTATCTAACAAAATGAAATTCAGGGGTGAAAAAAGCAAGGTTCTACATTTAGGCAAGAAAAACCAAATATACAGGTATAGTATAGGGGGTACCTTGCTCAATAGTAGTAACTGTGAGAGGGACCTCGGAGTCCTAGTGGACAATCACTTAAATATGAGCCAGCAGTGTGCTGCAACTGCCAAGGCCAGCACAGTGCTAGGCTGCATTAACAGAAGGATAGAATCAAAATCACGTGAAGTATTAATACCACTTTACAATGCATTGGTAAGGCCACACTTGGAATACTGCATCCAGTTTTGGTCACCACAATGTAAAAAAGATGTTGAAACTCTAGAAAGAGTACAGAAAAGAGCAACAATGATGATTAGGGGACTGGAGGCTAAAACGTATAAGGAACGGGTTGCTGGAATTGGGTATGTTTAGTTTAACGAAGAGAAGGACGAGGGGGGACATGATAGCAGTGTTCCAATATCTCAGAGGCTGCCACAAAGAAGAGGGAGTCAAGCTATTTTCCAAAGCGCCTGAAGGCAGGACAAGAAGCAACGGGTGAAAACTAATCAAGGAGAGAAGCAACCTAGAACTAAGAAACTTCCTGACAGTTAGAACAATTAACCAGTGGAACAACCTGCCTCCAGAAACGGTGAATGCTCCAGCACTGGAAGTTTTTAAGAAGAGACTGGACAGCCATTTGTCCGAAATGGTATAGGGTTTCCTGCCTGAGCAGGGGGTTGGACTAGATGACCTCCAAGGTCCCTTCCAACTTTATTATTATTATTATTATTATTATTATTATTATTATTATTACTACTACTACTACTACTACTACTACTACTACTACTACTACTACTGATAACAATAAATTCAATCCTGAAGGTTATAATCTAAAGATCTAAACCCTATAATAAAATACTCATTTCATTAAAAAAAAGACTATTAAGAAAAAATAAACTCATGCCCTGGACTCACTCCTTAAAATCAAGAAGATACATTTTTTACACTTATACAAAAAATATCCTCTATGCTGTATATCAAAGTTCTTCATGAGATGACAAATTCCGTACCTTAGGAATATAGTTCAATATCTCATTATGTTCCCTAACTATAATATTTCTTCCCAAATGTCTATTAACAAAGGTAGTAATATGAAACCAAAACAAGGCACTAGCTGGATTAGACCAGATCATAGTGGAAGAATATTCAAATTTCTTACAACAAAATCTAATGTCTTTTCCCTTAGTATTGGGTGGGGGTATTCAATAAATGTAAAGTAATATTTTCTGATGAAATAATTTCATTTTTAAATCATAACTTTTGTAAACATACTTCACATTCAGGAGTATATTTCATGTTTCTTACTTCCTTACCACAAACGTTTTCAGAACACAATGGAATGGAGATGTGAGGCAACCAGACAACTGTAAAATCAATAACCACTATTATTACTTCATATAAAATTGATAATAGTATTTTAAAAATCCGGATTATAGTATTGAGACATAGGTAATGATATAACCTGGAATTAGTGTTCTTGTGGAAGTAAAGCAGTCATATATTTTGGAAAAGGCAACAATTTTGTGGTAGAACATACAGATTTTAATCTTTTAAAAGAACAGAAAATGAAGTCCGCAAGGATGCGTACCATAGATGGACATATTTGGAGGCTGGCTCTGCCTGTTAGGTGTGGTAAAACAGTCATTTCCGGATTTCTGAAAACGGGGAAAACAGAATGTGTGTTTGACACAACATATGCCTAGCAATGAACCACAAAGACAGTCCTGTCAGACTTTTGAAGGGGACGAGACCAAGAATTGGAGTGAATTATTAAAAAAAAATGCAGGGCAACGTAATTCGAACTTTCGCAACTGTTTGATTTATCCACCGCCCTGTTTCCCCAGCAACTGGTCGCGGGGAAGCCCTTACTTAAGCCTACTGTCCTCGGAGGGATTCCCCAAATTAGTCTTTATCGCCCGCACCCTATGCAGTTCCGCCCTCATTCCTGGCGCGTTAGAGATTCATTCTTTGAAAGAAAGAATAAAATGAATGGAAGTTGCACTGTGATGTTTGGAGATTTCTTTTCCCACCTGGCTCCGAGAATCTTGGTGCTCTTCTCACTGTTTTCCGGAATGCTGGGTAAGTAACTGGAAGGATTAGAGGGGAGGACGGAAGTGCGTCGCTTCGTTTGCAGGGCCACTTACTCGACAAGGAGCCAGCCGGTCCCTGTTGCCTTCCCATCCTCCAAATAACGGTTGTTCCGAAAAAGGAACAACCTGTTCCTGCCCTGTTTCTCTTCCGTTCCAAATTAATCTTCAAAATATATTAATAGGAGGAAGTCCGTGATCACGATTACTACTTCATATAAACATCGATAAGAATGGAAAAGACAAGAAAAAAAGAAAAGAAAATGCATTTTATGTTTTGTGAAGCCACTTACTAATATTGGTTCTGACCAGGCAATCGTGGGAACTATCAGGACACCAAATATAAATTTACCAACCATGCTGCTGTCAAACTTTAGTTTCGATCTCACTCCACCCTTTTTTACATTTGCTTCTACGTGTAAAATGCTTCAGCCTGGAAAGCAACTATTTCCAAGAAAAAAAATGGCAAAATGGTGTATAACTTTGAGTTATTTTGGTTTAAATACTATGAACATAATTCAGTTAAAGTTAATTGCATCTGCTGCAGTTCTGGATTCTACAGAGGCACAAAAGAGTCATTAAAATTTCAAACTGTTTATAGTTAGGTTTACTATATTAGGAATGCTTTAACACCTTCATGTAATCGTAATGCATTTCCATCTTTGGAATACTGTGTATAGTTCTCATTGCTAAGTTTGGGAAAAAATATAATACAGCTGAAAAGCTACAGAAGAGGATATTCAAAATAAACACTGAGATTATTTAGCTCTGAAAGAAATCCAAGTGGTTCTTGTTTCCTGAGTTTGACTGCCTCAATGGGCTTGACAGCCAACTTTACTGGACTGTCATCTTATCCGAATGAGAAAGGAAAGATGCAGAGAAGTCTGAAAAGCCACTATCTTGGAATGTTTGGAGTGCCTTTGTAATGTTTTTTGACTAAAAAACTTAAAAGGGTATGATTTGACAACCCAGTGTCCAGTTGTGGGCATGGTTGGCCAGGTGGAATCTATGGCTGGAGGTTAGAGAACTGACAATGGTAAAAAAATAACTTTGCGATCAATCCTTGCATTTATGATCATTGTAGGTTTATAAAGCAAAGGAAAGCTGAAGTAAGATTGTAAGTACAATCATGATTTAAGTTAGTGACTGCTTTGTTTAGTGACCTAGTTGCCAGTCCCAATTATGGTTGCTAAATGATAGCCACCTGTACTTTTGAATATTGTAAAAAATGCCTCACTGTCCTTTTTTCAGTTAACTTGGGGAGTTTGGTATGGCTAAATCTGCCAATATCTCCAACCCAAGGGATGACTCAGTTGACTTCTCTAGAGGTCTGAGCTCCCTTTAGCAATACCCCGACCCCCACCTATAGGTCTTTGAATGCTTCTCGCCACACATCTCACTCTGACTTTACTGTCTTTAGATATTCACAGCTTTCATTTTCTCTCCACGTTTCTCCTTATCCTCTTCCTTCCTTTTCATTACTGTACAGGACTCTGATATGGCCTCCTTGTTATCTCATCATGGCTTTCACGTGGTCAGCTCAGATATCAGAAGGTATACCTTTCTCAGTTTCCTCCACACCCCAGGGTCTCTTTTCTCCTTTAATCTTTTCTCTGCCCCAGCAAAGCACTTACTTTTTTCTTTTTCTTTTCTAGTCTTCTAAGTAGGTGAGGCCTTGGGGTAATATATTGGCTATCACCTAGAGCCCAAACTGTCTCTTCTCTTGCTTGTTAAGTTTCTTTTTTATTAATCTGAATCTTCACTAATTTTCATTTTATTTTAAATGCTGCTGAGTTCAATTCACTTGCTCAATTGGGAGCCTTCCCCCTTTTCCCAGCTAAAAACCACTACAGCCACATCATATGTGTGTTGCAGTTACATTGTTGGCTGCAAACAAATTTTTGAGTGGAATTTAAAATACTGGTTTTAAGGCTTTACATGGCTTGAGCTAAGAAACCTTCAGGACCATCTTCTGTAGGTGAAACCACCTCCCCTAAATATTTAACCCAGGTGGAGAACCTTGGAGTACTTCAATGTTGAATGTTCAGTGCCAGATGTAAGAAGACCCAAAGTCAATGTGTTTCTCTAATGATCCCACATTAGGGAACAGTTTCCCATCAAAGTTCAGTTTGGGCCCATGTAGTCATCATTTAGAAATAATCTGCAAACAAAGCTTTCTTTGCAAGGAATTTGGTGTATTGCAGTTTTACAATCCAGCACATTGATATTGTATGTTCTTTATTATCTTATGTATTAGTATAGTTTATAATATGGTGTTCCCAGTAGTAATGTATGGCTTTTCGAGTTAGACCATAAGGAAGGCTGAACCCTAAAGAATTGCTTTTGAATTGTGGTATTGGAGAAGATTCCTGAGAGTCCCTTGGACTGCAAGAAGATCAAATCAGTCAATTCTCAGGGAAACCAAACCCTGATTGTTCTTTGGAAGGACAGATACTGAAGCTGAAGCTTTGGCCACCTAAGGACTAAAGAGGACTCATTGGGAAAGACCCTGATGTTGGGAAAGATTGAACACAAAAGGAGAAGGGGCAGCAGAGGATGAAATGGTTAGATAGTGTCATTGATGCAATGGACTTGAATTTGGGCAAATTCTGATAGACAGTGAGAACAGGTGGACCTGATGTGCTATGGTCCATGGGGTCATGAAGAGTTGGACACAACTAAGTGACTGAACAACAACAACAAAAATTACTGATTTCATGGCTGAAAACATAGATTGAAGGTGGTAGTATAGTAAAGTAATAAATAAATCCCAATAAATAAAATTATTTTTCATTGCATAGTTAGTATAAACATATTATTATATATTCTATTACAGTGGTTCTCAACCTGTGGTCTGCAGATCCCTGGGGGGGGTCACCATGTCCTCACAGGGGGTCCAGGAAAGCTTGAAGAAATGATTTAAATATTAAGTCTTCGGGGTCCATGGCTATGGTCCGTGGCCACAAAAAGTATTTAAAGAAAGTCCGCAGTGAAGAAAAGGTTGAGAACCACTGTTCTATTAAAAATCAAAAATATTGCACAGCAAACTAGCTGCACATTGACTAAAATTAATGTTTTCTCTTTAATTTAGGTGACTGTGGACCTCCACCAGTATTGAAACATGCTATGCCATACGATCCTGTTAAATCTATTTACAAACCTTATCAGTCAGTAACCTACAAATGTCTTCCTGGCTATAGAGAAAACCATGAAAAAAAACACATTGCAACTTGTTTTCCAGAAACAGGATGGAACTCGATGGAAGAGTTTTGTGAGAGTAAGTTTTTTTCTTCTTTATATTTTCTTGTTATATCACCACTGGCTTATTAAAAAGAAGGGAGTAATTAAGAATTATCTAATACTTAGGCTCTTTATTTATTTATTTGTTAGACTTGTAAGGATGTAAAGGCACATTTTCTGAATCCTGTTTTTCTTCCTTACTCCCCTAAATCCTCACTCTCCTGCTCTGTTCTTCTTTCTCTTGCTTCCTCTTCCACTTTTTCTTTTCCTTTTTTCCATGCCTCTGTTTTTACTCTTATTTTATCTTTTCTTCTCTTCCCGCCCGTCTTCCCCTTTTTCAATTTTTTTGAATATCAGCTCCTTCCAACCTGCTTCTTCTCCTCTTTTGGTCTCCCCATACTTGTTTCCCTAGTGTGGAAAAAAAAAAGGACTTACCCCCTCTCACCAAAAAAGCATTATGGGAAGCAGATTGATTTTGCAGATTAGCTTGAAATTTCAGAGGCCAAGAAAAAAGTGAAAGAAGCAGGAAGAGCCCCCTTTTCCTCCATCTCCTTGCTCCCCCAACCCACTCCACAGGAGGAAGCCAGTTAGTTGTTGGGCGGGGCATCAAACGTGAGGGTAGAAGTTTCCATATGGCACAAAGAAATCAAAATTGAGATTCCCATAGTTCTGGACGCACTGCACTTTTAGCAAAGCTGGCAGCATCAAAAGGGCAAATATAACTAGCTTTCTAAAATACCTATATATTTTATACTCTTTTTAAAAATAGTGTAAACTTTGCTATTTTCAGAATCCGATGTTGTTTTCTTTTTCTTAATTTTCTTGGTAACTGCATTCTGACAGATTTATGCTCTATTTCTATGAGTTCAAGAAGACAAATTAAGAATTAGTGATGCTATCCCATTGGCATTCAATTATATACGAATAAATTTGCTGTTATTTCTAAATATTACAATACCAATATAGTAATTGAAGATGTATAAAATGCTGCAAAGGATGTACAGCTATGCATTTATTTTCTAATTGTTTGAATGCAGGCTGTATACAATTATTCAGATAATCTCTAAATTAGATTATCTCCCTTTCTTTTAGAGAGTATTTCTGCAGTATGAGTCTCACATCTAGCTGCAGAATTTGGCTATAAATCCCCCATGAAAAATGAGGGTGTAGGGTCTCCTCACGTCACTGGAAATTGTCCCAGGGGAAACCTTTATTGTGTTAAGTGACGAGAATGAATAATTGGAAATAAGACAAGAAAATATAGAATCACTGGGGCATCTGGAGACCTCACAATTAATAAGAACACTGAATAATTCTCTCAAGCTTTCACTATATAAAAACCACAATTGATTTTATATTTAATTTAGTGAAGGCTACAAGGAGGAAGAATGGTTCTAAGTGTTGGTAGATCATGTTTTAGTAAGGCCAACAATGGATCTTGGGATAAAATGGCCATAGAAGAAAAGGAACAAAATAAAATATAAATGCTTGGAAGCTGCTTGGAATAATATGAAAAAATACAGACATTAAAATAAAAGCCCAAGAATTAATATAGCTGAAAATCTGATAGTTACCATCCTTATAAAATAAATTTGGCAAATGATAGTTGAAGGGCTTTATCCTACCATAAGTTCTTATTAATTTAACCATAAAAATGCTCTTATTAATTCATTTATCTTTATAAAGTATCCAAGAGACTTTGGAAACTCTGTTAAGACATTAATTTATATTTAATATTTGTTTTGATAACATTAATCTTACTCCAAAGACTAATAGGAACTCTAATCATTGATTATACAGTACCTACTGAAATTATAGCTATACATTTATGCAGTAGTAACTGTGAGAGGGATCTTGGAGTCCTAGTGGATAGTCACTGAAATATGAGCCAGCAATGTGCTGCAGCTGCCAAAAAAGCAAACACAGTTCTACGCTGTATTAATAGAGGGATAGAATCAAGATCATGTAAAGTATTAATACCACTTTACAATGCCTTGGTAAGGACACAGTTGGAATACTGCATCCAGTTTTGATCACCATGATGTAAAAAAAATGTTGAGACTCTAGAAAAAGTGCAGAGAAGAGCAACAAAGATGATCAGGGGACTGGAGGCTAAAACCTATAAGAAACGGTTGCTGGAATTGAGTATATCTAGTTTAATGGAGAGAAGGACGAGTGGTGACATGATAGCAGTGTTCCAATATATCAGGAGTTGCCACAAAGAAGAGAGAGTCAAGCTATTCTCCAAAGCACCTGAGGGCAAAACAAGAAGCAATGGATGGAGAGAAGCAACCTAGAACTAAGAAGAAACTTCCTGACAGTTAGAACAATTAACCAGTGGAACAACTTGCCTCCAAAAGTTGTTAATGCGCCAACACTGGAAGTTTTTAAGAAGAGATTGGACAGACATTTGTCTGAAATGGTATAGGGTTTCCTGCCTGAGCAGGGAGTTGGACTAGAAGACCTCCAAGGTCCCTTCCAACTCTGTTATTCTATTCTATTCTGTTCTGTTCTGCTCTAAATTTATACATATATAATAGAACATACTACATACTTTTCAAGAAAAGTATCATCATCTTCATCATCATCATCATCATATCTGTCCACTGCAGGATGAAGGTCTCTTTCATGTGTTTCCATCCTATACAGTCCTGAGCTTTCTTTTGCCAATTGGGCCCTCAATACTTGCTGATGTTTTCAATCCATCTTGTTTTAGTCTCTTTCATGGATGTTTTTTTATCAAGTAAACAAAGTATAAACTGAAGTATTTTATTTTTGTATAAATTCAAATCCTGCCTTTTTAGAATAATATGATGACCCAGGGCACAGTACAAAGGCAATGCAGACAGCTGGCAATGTAAACAGTTCTTTAATGGTTGCAAATTTCCTTCAAATGCTCCCACATTTGCTGGCAAGCCTCCAACCCAAATTCACACACTCACCTTCCAGCCGACTTTGGCTGAAGGCAGTTTCAATATAGCCTGATTATTATAGGAATGTCCTCAAGGCCAAACCAAACAATACATCAACTTAATGAGTCCGCTTGAATCTCAGCTTGCCTGCAGAGTTTGCAAAGAGAAAAGTCAAAATGCAGTCTGAGGTCGTAATTCAGGAAATCCATGTAGTCAGCCAGTCCGGTTGTCAAGGTGTCCAGGTTTTCCAAAGGTACAGAACAAGAGCAACAATACACACTTTCCCAAGATTCAACATTTGTTCCCGACAAAGTCCCCACCCCACAGCAGCTCCTTATATCTCAATCCCCAGGTGTGCCTTGTGGGGTGGGGCGGGACACTCTCCTCCTGAGCAAGTGAGCCTGCCTGTGTTGTTCCCTCCTCTTCTCCACTCTCCTAGCTCTAGGATCAGGTGGGGATGGGCCTTGCTTCTCACCTGAACTCTGTCTCCCCTGTTCCAAACTTGAAGGGCCCTGGCCTGCCTCAGCCTGCTCCTCCCCACAGTCCTCTGAAGCCACAAACACCTCTCCCTGAGCCTCCATAGGGTCCTGTTGCAGCTCCATTTCTTCCTCCGATTCAGGCTCAGATGGAGGCATGACAAATAATCTATAAATATAGTGAATTCCTGCAGTAATAAATTAAACATTCCAGGTAAAGCTATAATGAGAATATAAATACTCTTGTTATGGAACTTTAAAAAGCTCTGTTATTGCATGATTATTGAGAATAACTATAATTTTATCAGTGTATAAAAGCAATTTATATTCAGAGTTGAATGTCATCATTATCTTGAAACTATTTAATAGAAGTCAATGATTCAAGCCAATCTCATGAACTTATTTCCACCTGACTAGTCTACTGTAATGCATTCTACTTGGGACTGCTTTTAAAAAAACTGCAGTTGACCCAAATTGCAGTGGCCCACATACTTTAAAGCCCTGAAAGTTGGGAGCACATAACACTGCATGTTTAGACCCTGCATTGACTAGCAGTCAGGTTCTAGGTCCAATTTAAGGTGCTGGGTTTGATCTCTAAAGTCCTTGTAGCTTGGCACCTGGATACCCACAAGACTCCCTTTCCAATTAATAACAGTCTGACTGATTAGATAAACAGGAAGCAACAGCTAGAAAACCTACACTTTTGTGTCATAGCATTTCTTTGTGGAAATCAGGCTAGCTACATTATTGTCCCTGAAACAGGCTAGTTGGCCAATGTATGAATAGTCAATTCACACATCGAGTAGAGACTATAAAAGTTTATTCTGTGTAGAACAATGGTATAAGAAGATAATTTGCCAAAGCAAGCACAAGCACTCAGTGAGAAAGGAGTACTTATGTAAGATTTTGCATATAGTTTCAACAATAATTACAAGATTGCAGAAGTTACAAATCATTAATAAGCTTCAAAAATTACTACAAGATAGGCCTCCCTATATGAAGCTTCTCTGCTATCTTACAGAAAACATAAATTGAGAATGTTCCTTCCCTACATGTACATATATTGTTTTTTCAAATTATTCTTTCTGAGGGAAGATCCTTGACAGGGCAAGATAGAATAATTTCAGGCTAACACCTTGCCTTTTTGCTGGACTTCAGAAGTTCATGAAGATTGAGTTGTGAAACTGAAAGTTGGAGGCACCATGTTATAGTGGTTATATTTTTACATGAACAGATGTTTTGAGTGGGGAAAAATCCAGACCTCAGATTATTTTATGGCATGCCCCAGGCTTGATTCCATCCCTTACTTTACTTAACATTTAAGCCAAAGGATTGGAAGAAATCACCCACCCACAATATTCTTTTTTTATATATATATTTTATTGATTTTCTCATTTTACAATTGAATATTTAAAAAGCAACGTGATACTGGGTTAGTCAATAATTCAATAGTGTACATAAATCTTTAATATAAATCTCACGTTACAGCATCAAATATTTCCTCTCTTTTTCCATTAATATCTGTTTCTCATATTGGGCTAGCAATTCTTATTGTTATCAACTAAATAAAAACATCTTTGTAACCATTATCAATAATTTTTAGCTTATACATGTCTTAATTGCGTTTGCACGTAATCCTTGTATACAATCAATGTCCTATTATTGCTTTTTTTTCAAGCTTTAATTTCCCATCAATATTCAAAATAACACTATTATTTATGATTTCCAAGTACTTTATGTTTAGGTGACCAAAAGTTTCCCTTATCTCAACTTCTTCCTTTTTCCCTTTTCCTACCAAAGTCTAATATTCTGGTTACACATCTTATCTATTTGATTATAATATTACTCTATTTTCTAAAAGTTATCTATTTTCCACCATATTTAACTATCTAATTGGTAATATAATATCCCTTCTAATAAGTCAAAGCCATTATTTTCTTCAGCCTTACTCTGGCTTTTTTACCTTGCCAGCTAACTCTTCCATGTCAATGCCTTTGAATCATCGAACAGTTCTCCCTCTGTTTTTATATATATTATTTGGAATAAGAAAGACCATTTGGTTGGGTTTTTTTTGGAAGAATAAGTCCATTAGAAACTTATTCTTCCAAAAAAACTCCAATTTCCCACAATTGTCCTAATAGCTTTATCTTCCATTCAATCTGTTCTTCTTCCTTTTCCTCAAATATGTTCTGATTTCTTAATTTCTTAATTTGTGAAAAGTCTTTTCCATTTTCAATGTTGTCGCTCCATTTTCTGATTTTTCAGCTGGCTGGGTCAGTTGGTCAGTTGGCTCCTCTATCTTAGCATTTAGTTATTCCAATTTTCTTTTTATTTTTTGCGTTGTTAATTGTTTGCTTGTAATCAAGATCTGGGTTTGTACATTTAAGCTAGAACATTGTTCCTTTGTGTTGCTTCTTATTTTATTACAAGCTGAAAGAATACCGTAAATGCCGGCGTACAAGGCGACCCGGCGTATAAGACGACCCCCATCTTTATAGCCGGGCCGCATTCCTAGAACGTCGTCTTATACGCCGGAAACTACCAGTATTTCAAGCGTATAAGACGACTCGGCGTATAAGCCGACCTCCGTCTTTGGCGCCGATTTCAGCACTCGCGGAAGTCGTCTTATACGCCGGCATTTACGGTAGTTTTGTGTATTGATTTCAACATGGAAAGGATTTTTTCCTGATCTTCATCCATATTTTCTTGATAGTATGTTAAGTTGAAGACTTTAGAGTGAAATGTTAAAAATATTTTTTTGTTTTTTGTAGCTAGGTATGGGACATCTATTTCACTTTTTATAGGTGGTCTTTATAATAGAAATTGTTTATCAAGTGAGAGTTTATAATCCAAGGTGTTTCATCATCTCGTGTAATAATATATGCTTCTCATGCAGGGAAATAGGAAAGTAGTTCCATAAACATAGCTCTGAGAGTCAATAAAAGTTTAGATTCATAGTTCAAGGAAGGCAGTTTCCAAAACAGTCTGCCACACAGATAAACCGCCTAGAGATCCCTTCTTTGCAGCTGGTTTTTCAAAGGTAGTAGCTGTCAAGGCCAAACAAGTCTTATCTGAAGTCTGGGCTTCAAGCCAGATTTCTTTTAGGCTCAGGAATTCTGGGAATTGAAGTCCACGAGTCATAAAAGAGCCAAGGTTGCCTACCCCTGTTTTAGGCAATAACAAATTGTAATAACATAATTCACCACAAGATGTCACCAATGCTGTTTTATAGCTTTTTAAGTCCAAAACTTATATGGTGGTTTTTCAAGTCTTTTTTTTTAAAGACAAAAGTCTCCAATAAGAGAAAATAACATTTTTAGTCTCCAAGTTTTTTTAAAAAAATACATCCAATTAGTTTAAAATTAATCTTATGGTTTGCTCTGTTTCCCCTGGGTAGTTAGTCAGCGCTTTTCTTAGAGCAGTGGTTCTCAACCTGTGGGTCGGGACCCCATTTGGGGTCGAACGACCATTTCACGGAGGTCGCCAAACAAGGCTGTCTGCCATTTTTTCCCCCTTTTCTTTGGCCACGCCCCTGGCACCTGGTGATGTATAAGTGGTTGGGGGTCACCACAACATGGGGAACTGTATTATGGGGTCGCGGCATTAGAAAGGTTGAGAACCACTGTCTTAGAGGGTGGGGTAGAAGTTCCCTTCCCTCTCTCCTCACAGGAGGAAAAATGCTTTAGGCAGCTTTTTCAGGAAATAAAACTTAGGATTTTAAAGAGAGTATCAGGTCTCACCCAGTTTCATCCATGTTGCTTGAAAGTTGCTTGGTGGTGCTTTTTGCTTCAGCTGTCAGCAGCTTTGTGACCAGTCATTCCCCTGGGATTTGGAGGGCTTCCCTGGATCAAATGGAAGGGCCACTGCCCTCCCGTGATCAAATGGGGGTCCTTGCTCTACAGGGAGATTTTCGACCCTTTCCAGGATCTCCCAGCGGAGCAAATTCAGACACGAAAGATGTGTCTTGTTAAAATATAAACCAAGACAACACCCTGTACACCAGGTACTGGAGAGTATTATAGTTAAAAACTAATAAAATATCTATGAAAAAAGAAGAAAGAAGTGTTTGTTTGAAAGGTATACATCTGCCAGAAAAGATTGAAAGAAGCATGAATGTAAGAAATTTTGAGATAATAGATATAACAAAGGATGGACTGGACTTTCATGGCAAGAGGAATGTTATGTTGTCAAGGAGAATAATTCAACAATGGATGTTGCAGAGATATTTACAACAGAGACTTATGAACTTTGGAAATGGGATGCAATTGTTGGGAAAGTTTCCAATTAAAAACCTAAGGAAAAGTTTCACTATTAAGAACGAAGTGAGGGTATTTGCCCCTGGATTCAGAGATACTGATCGGGGTGATTTGTGGTAAATAAGAAACCGCTGTAGACTTTCTAAGAGGAAATTATAATAACAGACTGTTAACAGAGTACTTTGAACTTAAACTTTGCTGTTGTTTAACATGTTAACTATTTCTCCTTTCATATATGTAATGTATGACAGATCAATTGGATTGTGAATACCTTATACATTTTGGACCTGGTTTGCAAGGGCCAGAACTATTATTGTTGCAATAGATTTGTCAGGGGGATAATACGTATTTTTATCCTTTGTTTCTTTTTAATTCACATTTTTAAATTTTTAAATTTTTGTTTAGTTTATTTTTATCTCTATTTAATTTTTTTCTTTTGTATTTTGATCTTTCAAGTAAAATAAAATGGTTGAAAAAAAATCTGGTTGCTACTTTTAAAGTTTTATATGGCTAAAACCTAGCTATTTAAGAGACTGCCTTTCCAAAACAGTCTATGCCCATCTTCTCCATAATTTTCTAGAAGTAATATATCTTGATTTTTCCAGAAAACATTTGTGAAGCGATTGAACTTTTAGGCACTTATATGTCTATGTTTTTTATAATTTGATATTAATCATTATAGTGTTGTTACTGAAATTTAAATATATAATTTTATTGCAATTTTAGCATCTATAAACTGCTTAAGTCTATGAAGATTAATTTGGTAAATAAATTCAATAAATATATTGATCAATTTCTGATTTCATTTTTAAAACTTAATTAACACATGTATGCTAAGTGGAAACTCCATCTTTTTAACAATCTTTTCTATAAAAAAGATTGTGATGAAATGCTAATATCAAAGCAAGCAAAAAGGCATATACCCATATGATATCTGCAGAAACACTAAAATACAACGGTGGGAGAAAAAAATGAAAAGAAATAAATACAGTGATACTAAAAGTAATCAAATATGGTATATCAGTTTCTTCCTTCCACCTCTCCAGTTTAATGAACAATTTAAGTATAGGTAGTTCTCAGCTTACAACCATAATGAAGCCTTGCTATTATAGTCATAAGTTGTGAGGTTGTTAAATAAGGCATCCTCATGATCACCTTGCTAAATGACCACAATTCTTGCTTCCATGTTACAGATGTTAAGTGACATTGTAGGTTATTAAGCAAAAGCATGGGTGTCTCAAGTATAAGGGACCACAGCCTTTCTTATGACTGAGATACCCCAAGCTTTTCTTAATAACCCACACTCACTTAATGACTGTAACGTATAAAGTAAGGATTGTGGTCATTTAACAAGTGCAATAACAGCCAAATATAAAAAAGCTTAACAATTAAATACAAATAATAGCAAAATATGAACAAAATGATTTTTTTCTCTAAAAGAATTTCAGTAGGATCATAAAAGGCAGTATATTTTTCATCTTCCACATTTATGAATTCTGTTCTAAATACTGTTTGATAGTTTCCAAACACATGGTATGAACCTGATAAAACATTAAAGACCCTTATCCTGAACAACCTTTATTCCTGTTTCAGACATCTTTCTGTATTGTTTTTTTATTACCTCCTTTCAGTGTCTGCATTGTGATTTGGTTTTCCTCATTCTTTCAGCCACATTCTCCTGTCCCAGTGTTATTCTATGAAATCACTTGGGTGGATCAGTCACAATCAGAATGAAGCAAGAAATGTAGACTCATTTCTTGGGTGTGAGATTACTGCCAGGAAGCGGTTAAATATAACAGCTAGTTACTTGTATGCCCTTTCTTCTATCAGTTATCAACACATAATAAATACTGTATACATGACACATATTTTAACAAGTAATTTTTTTTAAAAAAAGCCTTTCTTCTGTCTGCTTTTGTCCACAGGTGGCTGTGAGAGTCCACGAGAGACCAGATTTTCTGTAGTGGATGATGAATTTCTTCATTTTTATCCTGTGGGATCAGTTGTGCACCATATTTGCCATCGAAGCGCTGAGCACATTCCTGGTCATCCAAAAAGGCCTGCTATTACTTGCCTTTCAAATTATACCTGGTCATCAATCCCTGTCTTTTGTAAAGGTCAGGATCTTCCATTGCAATTAACTTCAAAATTGCATTGAATAATTGTTGATTCATTTGATAATGATTTTACAAAGGTATGATCCTACATGGGCCAACTGATGTGTGCAGTTAATTAATAATGTTTATAATGGTGCTGAATTCCTGAATTACACTTCTGAGGCTCTTAAAAGACTAATAGGTACACTATATTTTTAGTTTGGTTGATATCATATGCAGCTTTATTGGCATCTTTATTTTTAGTATTATGTTTAAATTATTTCTTTTTTGAGGAACTGCTTATAGATAGGCTATGAACTACCTGGCATGTAGTTATAGCACGTTTTTAATCTCATGGAATACTGTTAGATATTGGCTAACTTTTGACCTTCTTTTATGAAATATTTATTCAGATTTATTATTTTATTTCTGTCAGAAACGTAGACACTAGGTGACTTGAGGGTTGATGGCTATGATTCAGGTTGGAATAATGGCTTCCACAGTGAAAAAGGGGAATCTAGGTGTGATCTAGGGTGATTGATTATATTCTTCTTCAAGTAGAAATAATTCAGACCTTTTCTGCTCATAGAGTCATAGTGGCACTTACAAAATGTAAACACTTCAGTTTGATATTAATTTATAATTTTTTATAATTATTATTATACATTGGCATTTATAGTCCAAATTAAGCCTTTTGCCAATTATTATCTTCTCTTAATACAGTATGTAATTTAAATGCCAGAATGGAGATCAATATTTTATGTATTTATTTATTTTATTATTCCAATTAATATATCTGCTCATATATATGATTTGAGTGGTTAAACAAATAAAACAAATACAACAATATGAAACACAACAAAAACAATGCAATATAATACAACGGCAAATTAAAAGCATCATAAAAATTCATAGACAGTGTAACAATACCACTTGGTACAACCACTATACTGGTTCTGCCACATTCCCTGTTTCAAAATAATGTCTTCAGAATCTTTCAAGAGGCTAGCAGGGTTGTGACCAATAAGATCTCTGGCAGCACTGGGTGGGTTCCATAGCAGAAAAAGCTTTTCTCCTTGGCCCTGTTAGGTGATGCTCCCTAGCTGACAGGATCCAGAGCCTGCTAGATATGATGGAATAGGAAAATGTGATTGAGAAGAGCTCAAGTAACGTGGTCCCATGCTGTGTAGGGCTTTATAGCTCATAACCAGCACCTTGATTTGGACACAGAAGCAGACTGGTAGCCCTTGTGGGTTGTGGGGCAGGGTTGTAACTTGCACTGATTGTGGAATGCACTTAACTGCACACGTAGCTGCATTTTACTTCAGTTGAAGTTTCTGAATACTCTTCAAGGGAAGCCTCGGGTAGAGCATGTTGCAGTAATCCATATGAGAGATGACTAAAGTCAGCAAGGCTGCTGGTGCAGGAATAGGAATAACTGGTGCACAACATGGGTAGTGCTAAGGCGCTCCTTGCAACCGCTGCCACGTGATCTTCAAACGGGTTGTGAGTCCAAAAAGACCCAAAAGTTGCACATAGTTGCAGTGGTGCAACTCCATCCAGACCAAGAAGGAAAGTCCTCATAACCAGGGAATTCCAACATCCAAAGACACTCAGCTTTGTTTGGGTTCAGTTGAAGCCTGCTGGCCCCTGTCCAAATGCTGACAATCTCCAGACACCAGAGTTTTTGGCTTTAAATGATTATATTTAGCATCAAAGCTGCTCCCATAATGTTTTCAAATATTCTTGAATTATTCCGAAGTATAATATGTTGCTCCTTCTTTATCAGTAAATCTCTTATTCTTTAATTATTTCAGTTAATTATGAACTTTAGTTCTTTCTGATCCCATATAGATTTTCTAATCCAGTGATGGCGAACCTTTTAGAGACCGAGTGCCCAAACTGCAACCCAAAACCCACTTATTTATCGCCGGGTGCCGGGTGGGCGTGGCCACAGTGGTCATGGCAGACTGGGTGGGTGGGGCCAGGGTGGCAGGGGCCAGTCCCTCACCATCTCTGGGGCACAGCATGGGTGCCCACAGAGAGAGCCCTGAGTGCCGCCTCTGGCACGCGTGCCATAGGTTCGCCACTACTGTTCTAATCAATAACACTTTCCCATGGGAAGGATTCTTATAATTAATTTCAAAATCTTACTGTATCTTTTATAGAATTCTAAACAACCCACAGAAAGGATTCTTGTAATTAATTTCAAAATCTTTAAATCCATCTAGCCCATTTAATCTATTTATAATTACCCCAAATCAACATTCTAATATCTTTTTGCTTTATTTCAAAATAAGAAATTTATAAGTCCTTAAACTTGCATAAAACTCACCCTGTGTGATTAAATGTGACATTCTGAAGATTCTTGATATCTGAAAAACCATTTGTAAGCTATTTCCAGTGGTGATTATGAAAAGAAGTCTGACTCTTGTCTGACTCTGACTCTCTTTTGCTGCTGTGTATTCAGTGTGTCTTTTATTTATTTGTATCCTGTCTTTATTATTTTTTATAAATAGCTCAAGGCAGCAAATGTATCCAATACACTTTTCTCCTATTTTCTTCACAACAACCCTGTGAGGTTGGTTGGGCTGAGAGAGCAATGAGGTTGACAAACACTGCTCTAAAAGAATGCATTAATATGCCTGAAGCATCAGCCATGAAAGCTAGCTGTGTGGCTTTGGGCCAGTCAAGGTCGGGCTTGAATTCATGGTCTTCCGTTTTCTAGCCAAGTGCCTTAACTACTAAACCAAACTGGCTCATTGCTTTCTAAGAAATCCACAGTTGCCCCAGATAAGGATGATGCTTCAGTCATATTAATGCATTATTTTAGAGTAGTGTTTCTCAACCTCAATTACTTTAAGATGCATGACGTCAACTCCCAGAATTCCAACTCCCAGGATTGATACCATTTTAACTCTACCCAATCTATGTTAATACTTCGCTCATCTTCTTTGCTAGATGGTACATTTAATTATTCCCCTTTTAATGAACTTCTTAGTTCTTGGATTGTTGAAAAAGTTGGCTATCTTGCATATTCTTATCTCATTTTTTTCATGATAAAAAAATTAAAGAAAACAAAGAGTGAAGGAATAAAATCAGAGGGAAAAAATGAGAGATTATAAATTATTTTTCAATAATTCAGAAAGTGATTGAAGATACTTGGTATACTGTATTTATAATTTAAAACCTGCGTGTCATTATTAAACTCTATGCAGAATACAAATACTGGAAGCAACAGACAGCACAGTAAAATTATAAATAGTGATAAATTATTTTCTTGAAAAGGAAAAAGTGACACTATATAAAAAAGAAAATCAAAACTTACTAAAAATATTACTGAAAGCTATTTCCCTGTTGTTATTATTATTATACACAACAATGGGAAATCACAGCTGCCAGCTGTTTTGCTGGTATTGGTCTTCATCTGCATCAAGTTTTTTTCCCAAGAATCTAGATGTTATAATAGAATAGAGCTGGAAGGGATCTTGGAGGTCTTCTAGTCCACCCCACCCCCCTGCTCAAGCAGGAGAACCTATACCATCTCAGACAGGTGATTGTCCAGTCTCTTCTTAAAAATCTCCAGTGATGGAGCGCCCACGATTTCTGGGGGTAAGTTGTTCCACTGATTGATTGTCTTCACTGTCAAGAAGTTTCTCCTTAATTCTAGGTTGATTCTCTCTTTGATCAGTTTCCAACCATTGTTTATTGTTCTGCCCTCTGGTGCTCTGGTGAACAACCTGACTCCCTCTGCCAGTACTGGAATACTGCTATCATATCTCCCCTATTTCTTCTTTTCTTTAGACTAGCCAAACCCAAGTTCCGTAGCCATTCTTCTTATGTTTTGGTCTCCAGGCCTTTGATCATTTTAGTTGCTCTTCTCTGAATTCATTCCAACTCTTAACATTTTTTTTGTGATATAGTGACCAAAATTGGCTGCAGTATTCGGGTCTTACTAGGGCTTTATAAAGTGGTACTAATACTTCATGTGATCTTGCTTCTATGCCTCTGTTTATACAACCCAGGATTGTATTAGCTTTTTTGGTTGCTGCTGCACACTGCTGGCTCATAGTTAAGTGATCGTCCACTAGGACTCCAAGGTCCCTCTCACAGTTACTGTTTTTAAGCCAGGTCTCGCCCAATATGTATTTGTTCCTTTGGTTTTTCCTGCCTAAATGTAAGACTTTGCTTTTCTACATTGAAACTCATTTTGTTGGATAGGGCCCATTGTTCAAGTTTGTCAAGATCTTTTTCGATCCTGAATTTGTCTTCTGGGGTGTTGGCTACTCCTGACAGTTTGATGTCATCTGCAAATTTGATGAGTTCCCCTTCTATTCCCTTGTCTAAATCATTTATGAAGATGTTGAAAAGTACTGGGCTTAAGACGGAACCTTGTGGTATCCCACTGCTTACGTCTCTCCATGTAGATGTAGTGCCATTGAGAACTACTCATTGAATATGGTTTGTCAGCCAACTACAATCCATCTGGTGTTGATGCCGTCTATTCCACCTTTTTCTAGCTTACCAAGGAGTAGGTTGTGGTCCATTTTGTCAAATGCCTTACTGAAATCTATGTCCACTGCATTTTGCTGGTTTACTAGTTTTGTTACTTTATCGAAGAATGAGATAAGATTGGTTTGGCATGATCTGTTTTTAAAAAACCTGTGCTGGCTGCTAGTTATGACTTTGTTTGCCTCTAGTTGTTTGCAGATCTGTTTTTTGATTATCTTTTCTAGGATCTTCCCAGGTATTGATGTTAAACTGATTGGTCTGTAATTTCCTGGGTTCATTTTTTTCCTTTCTTGAAGATGGGACTACAACAGCCCTTCTGTAATCCTCGGGTACTTCCCCGGTGCTCCAGGATTTGTGAAAGATGTGGTGCAATGGTTCTGAGATAACATCTGCCAGCTCTTTCAGAACTCTGGGATGTAATCTGTCGGGTCCTGGTGATTTATATTCATCAAGGTTGGATAAGTGTTCTCTTACCATTTTCTTGCTTATTTTGATTTTTGTTTCTAGTATGTTTTTGCAATGTTTTTTTTTTTTTGGGGTCTGTTGGGCTATGATTTCTTTTTTTGTGAAGACTGATGCAAAGTATGAGTTGAGGAGCTCTGCTTTCTCCCTATTGCCTATAATTTCCTTGCCATCTTCTCTCTTTAGTGGGCCTACAGTTTCCTTGACTTTTTTCTTGTTGTTAATATGTTGGAAGAAACTTTTTTTGTTGTCCTTGATTTCTGCTGCGAGTCTTTGTTCATTCTGGGCCTTTGCTTTCCTGACTTCTTTGCATGTTCTGGCTGTCTGCTGATATTGCTTTCCTGACTTCTTCTTTGCATGTTCTGGCTGTCTGCTGATAATCGGCCTTGGTTATGTGCTCCTCTTTCCATTTTTTGTATTTGTCCTTTTTGTCGTTTAGTTTGTTAGAGAGATCTTTGTGCAGCCATGCTAGTTTCTTCTTGGATTTCTTGTTTTTCTTTCTCAATGGTATTGTGCTGGTCTGAGCTTTTGTGATCGCATTTTTCAGGGTTTCCATGCTTCTTGGGTTATTTTCCCCTTTAGGATTTTTATCCATGGGATCTTTCCTAAGTTCTCTCTGAGTTTGTTAAAGTCGGCTCTTTTGAAGTTTAGGATGTTGGTTGGATTGTTTTCTGTTGCTAGTGTTTGCCTTATATTAAATTCCAGTATGACATGGTCACTTTTACCCAAGGTTCCGGCAATTTTGATTCCCTCTATCACTTTTCTATTTGTAAGGATTAAGTCCAGTACAGCTTTGTGTCTAGTTCCCTCCTCCCCCTTTTGGATGACAAAGTTGTCAGCTAGGTTGATTAGAAATCTATTTGATCTCCCCACTCACTGCAGAGTTTGTCTCCCAATTGATATCTAGATAGTTGAAGTCTCCCATTACTACTGTTATATGCTTCCTAGATACATTTGTTAACTGGTTGGCAAAAAGTTCATCTATTTTTTCTTATTGGTTGGGTGGCCTATAATATACACCTATGATAATGTCACTTTTTTTCTCTTTTATATTGACCTATGTTGTAATATATTGTCATAGCATATGTGGAGATCCAAGCAGTGTGGCCTTTTGTAATTGACAAATGGAAATTTTATCAATGTGCAGATATTTTTGGTATGGCAACCAGTGGGCTGATAACCAATAACCACTGGGAACAACATAGCTAGTTTATGCCCATAATCTTTTGATTTTCAGATCTTGATACTTTGCTTCTTTAATTTTTTTGTCTTCTGTCCTAGTATCCCCCATTATTGCTGCATCAGTTATCCATGTTTTCTTTTTTACAACCACAGATAAATCTGGAATATTATGAATTGGGACTTTATCACTTTTTATTTATAAATCCCACAATATTTTCAACTACTTTTTCTACTGTATGTTCACATAATTTTTTCATTTTGGGCACATAATTATTTTTACAAAAGTTCCAGTGTATCATTTTGTATTATATCATCATTTATAATCAGTTTGTGCAATGTTTTTGCATGATCTGAATATATGATCTACTGTTTCTTCTGCTTCTTTGCACAATCTGCACTTTGAATCCTTTCTAATTATTTATTACATTTTATGGAAATACATACAACAATTTCATTTCACTTCTTTTACTATCCTTCCTGGATATCCAGATGATTTTTATATTTCTGAACTTTTATCAGATAAATAGCCCATTATTTATTTGCAAGATACCCATTATCTGCTAAGTAATAAAGCTCACTAATATATTATTAGGGTTCATCAATTTGGCTAGAATATATTTTGAAACTGCAACTCATAATTTTATTTATTTATTGATCTCTGTGTTGCTGGTCTGGGACTATAATAAAGTTATTTTCTATCTAATGTTGAGCATTTTTCAGGGCATTAATTTTTGTTGATTACATTAAAGTACAATATATAAATTAGCTTGTCTTTCCAGTATGACTGTTCTCCCAAGAAAATGTATAAGCTTTCTTTATGACTGATTGAAATTATGGCATATATATACAGAGGCATGGAACAGTAATTCTCAATATTTTTTTTCTATTAGGACAATCATGTGGTGATCCAGGGAAACCAGAAAATGGTGACCGCATTATTCTAATGGATTTCCTGCTAAAAGCGAAAGTAAATTTCACCTGTAATAAAGGGTGCGTGTTGAGTTAGCTGGCTTAGCAAAATCTAATTATGATACAAGTAGTCCTTTATTTTAGACAGTAATTGGGATTGGGATTTTTGTTAAGTGATGCATTTGTAAAGCACAAGACTCAGAGAAAGGGTGCATGAATGTAGCAAGGCTGAGGGAGGGCACACGGAGATTGCAAGTGGTCAGCATGGTAATAGCACAGTAAATCAATAAGGATGAATCAAAAAAATGAATGTTCCACTTTTCATGATTTGTTTTCCAATGTTTACTTTGCTGTGGATGATAATTTTTATAGTGGAGTTGGACTTTTTGCTACTTATGAAATGACTAGATTTGTTCTTAATGATGTAAGCAAAGATGAAAAAGAAAAAAAGAAGGGAGGGAGGGAGGGAGGGAGGGAGGGAAGGAAGGAAGGAAGGAAGGAAGGAAGGAAGGAAGGAAGGAAGGAAGGAAGGAAGGAAGGAAGTCTATCTGGTAACTGTCTTTGCTTAAATAATTTTCACATCTCCCAATAGTGCACCCATCACTGCTGTAATTGTGCCATTCTCTTCTCTCCTTTCCCAGAAACATGGACTTCTCAAGGGACCTGCTTCTTCACATAATATGCCCAAAATGTTGTAATTTGACTTTAATAATTTGTCTTAAGTAATACAGTCAATCTTCAATAATATGTTTTCTTGGCTATCCATAGTATTCTCCAATCTTTTAAACAAGAAAGAGATTAACATGTATTATGTTTTCTTTTCTTGAGGTACCAATTAATTGGATCACCTACAAGCCAGTGCTTACCACGTACACTTTCTAATAATGCAGTCATATGGAAACCAAAGCCTCCAATATGTTTCAGTAAGATTCTTTAATTCTTTCAAACAGCCTGGGGCCAGGATTCGCCTGTGGATTGCAGCGGGGCAATGAAGGAGTATGAAATGCTTAGAATACCCTGGGATTCCACTGGAGCATCTCTAAGTTTAGCAGCTCCTCATGCTAGTTTCAGGCACTCAGAAATTGGATTAAAGCTGATACAGGGAACTAGATGTCTTGTGGCATTCATGGGTTTTTCCCTTTTGTGTTTCTTCTGTTTTAATCTCTCTTCTGGAATTGAATTATCATCCAAGAGTGTAATCAGTGCTGTCTCATTTCCATATCAGGTTTGAATCTTCACTGGAAAGACTCCAGACAATTTGGTTTAAATCTTTAGCAGTCACCCTCTCTACAATCCTTCCTAAAAATGGAAGATTTGAAACTGGATGGAAATTATTAAGGACAGTGGGGTCTACTAATGGCCCTTTATGAGGGGTAAACCAAGACATGGCAGGAACACCCCCTTTCTCAAAGAGGAATTAACTATCGTCAGAACCAAAGGTTGCTGACTAGCTAGGAGACAGATGTATCTAATACAGAGATGGCCAACCTAACAGTTTGAAGGATCCTATCTAATTCCTCAGGCTTGACAAGATCAAACTCTCCCCCAGATAATCAAGCCAAACCTGACCTCCAATAGCCTCTGTCAGACCCGTATTCAACTGTCTTGGTGCTAGCATATTCTTCATAATGTCCATTTAGGTAAAGAGATAGATAGACAGACCGACAGACTGACCGACAGACAGATAGACAATCCAGCTTCCTCTCCTAGAAAAAATAGTTACTCATTTGTTTTGGCAATTTTTTTTTACAAGTCACAAAATTTTGTCTCTATTTCAGGACCCACTTGTCCTCCTCCTCCAGAAATAAAGAATGGAGCTTATACCGGAGGAAAGAATGGAACTTTCCCCCTTAACTCAAAAGTCACCTATATCTGTGATCTTGGGTTTTCACTTTCTGCAGATGATCTTCTCCATTGTATAACTGAAGATAATAAAACTGGGATCTGGAGAGGGTCTGTTCCTGAATGCAAAGGTAAAATATAATCTCAAAACTTCTTTTTTTCCCTAAGTTGAATGATGTTTTACATTTTAATTCAGTGATTTTAATAGCTTTTTAGAAAAAGATGCAAAAATATGAAATATTAAATGTGATGTTTGTTTTGCATAATATTTAATGTTTTATGGTGAGATACTTTCCCAAGTTTGAATAATAATAATAATAATAATAATAATAATAATAATAATACCTTGATGTGGTTGTGGGGCTTGTGTACTCTGAGGAAGATGAGACCTATGCCAGAGGTTCAACCATACTGGACAGGTCTCATCAGAGGAGTCAGACAAAGAGTGTCTCTCCCATAAAAAATATGGTGAGACGTAAATTTCAGAATGCCATACCGGCTCGGACGTCGCCCGGGTTAACAAGGTCCACACTAGATATTGGAGTTCCTGGATATCTGGTGAAAAATGGGTTACAGGACTCAGGACTGTTGGCTGAGCAACCAGGGCCAGCAGCTGCAGAACTACTGGAAGAAAAGGTGTTTACCCGTCGCAGATACACAGTGATGGAAAACAAAGAAATAATGATCTGTTACTACAGATCAAGTCCAACAAGACGAGGATATCTAAAACGAATGCACGAATTCTGGAAAGAACAACATCCAGAATCAGAAATAACAGAACAGAGACTAGCAGATCAACGCCGATTTATAACACGAAATAAAGTATTTACAGAAACAGAATTGGACGAACTGCAAAGGTTTACCCAGGGCAAAGAAATCAAAGCCTTACAAGAAGTAATTCAGAATGTAGAGGCAAACCAGGGGGAGTTGGCAGTGAAAGAATCCAGTAGAGATATACAACTGTTCTCATTTGGAAACCAGGCACCTCTTCCTCAGGAAGAACAAAACCCTCTAACTAAAGAAATAAAAGAATTGAAACAAAGAATAACTGAGCATCTAGAACAGCACAAAAACAACAGAATAAGGCTGCCTGCATTGAAGCTTGTTCCAAAGAAACAGCTAGCACAAGCATTAAAAGATGCAAATACTGCAATAGCAAGTATAAGCACCAATTCACTGCAAGAAACAAACCAACTAATGTACAGCACAGCTGCAGTTATAACAGAATACCTGGGATGTAAAATCAACAAAAAAGAAAAACAAACAAACAGTGCACCACAAAAATGGAAGGTTAGACTAGAAAATAAGATCAGCAAGTTAAGATCACATGCAAGCAAGCTAGAACAGATGAAAGAAAAGAAGCTGAAGAACAAGAAGACCAAAGAATACCTAATCAAGAAATACCACTTAGAAACAAGGAAGATCAAGGAAGCACTGGAAATAATAAAGCAACAAATAACAGCTATAGCCAGGAAAATCAGTAGATATGAAGCTCGAATTGCAAACTATAGGCAGAACCTCCAATTTCAATCCAATCAGAAACGTTTCTACCAATCCATCAATGGAGAAACTGCAAGGAATCAGTCAGTACCTGACAAGGAAGAAACAGTGCAGTTCTGGAAGCAGATATGGGATAACCCAAAGAAATACAACAAGGATGCGGCTTGGTTAAAAGAGGTGGATGCAAATAAAACAGAAGTTGAAATGAAAGAACTAGTAATAACAACAAAAATGGTAGAAAAAAGAGCAAAGAAAATCAAAAATTGGTCAGCACCAGGTGAAGATGAACTGCATGGGTTTTGGTTGAAACATCTAACTGTTATACACCCACTCATTGCCAAGCAGTTCAACAATATACTACAAGGAGGAGAAATTGAAAAGTGGCTAACAACTGGGAAAACCTACCTAATAATGAAAAATCCAGCAAAAGGGGCAACACCAGGTAACTACAGGCCAATTACCTGCTTGCCAACAACATTCAAATTACTAACTGGTGTGGTAGCTGATGCAGTACAACAGCATCTAGTTGAAAACAATCTCTTTCCACCTGAGCAGAAAGGAAACCGCCCCAATAGCAGAGGAACAAAAGATCAACTCCTAATAGACAAAATGATCTTGGAAAACTGCAAGAGAAGGAAGACCAACCTGAATGTGGCATGGATTGACTACAAAAAGGCATTTGACTCTCTGCCACATGATTGGATAATCAAGTGCCTAGAAATAACAGGAGTAAGTAGAAACATCAGAAAATTTGTGCAAAAATCAATGGCACAATGGAAGACACAGTTGCAGATCAATGGTGAGAAAGCTGGGAGAGGTTAATATCAAGAGAGGAATATTTCAAGGAGATTCATTATCACCATTACTATTTGTTATTGCACTGTTTCCTCTGTCAACAATACTGAATAACTCAGGACATGGCTATCAAACATCAAAAACATCTGCCAGACTATCCCACCTCCTTTACATGGATGATCTGAAGCTGTATGGAAAAACATCATCTGAAATAGAATCGCTGCTCAACACTGTCCGTATATATAGCCAAGATATTGTAATGGAGTTTGGCTTGGACAAATGTGCCACACTTACTATCAAACAAGGAAAAATAGTGAAAACTGAAGGAATCAAGATGCCCCACGAAAATAACATTAAGAGTCTGGATGAGGAAGAGTACTACAAATACTTGGGTATCCTTCAAGCTGACAACATCAAGCACACTGAAGTCAAGAAAAAGATTAGAGGTGAATACATCAAGAGAGTGAAGAAGATCTTAAAATCCAAACTCAATGGAGGAAATACCATAAAGGCAATCAACACCTGGGCAATCCCAGTCATTAGGTACACAGCTGGAATAGTGGACTGGACTCAAGCAGAACTAAAAGCAATGGATAGGCAGACCAGAAAAATAATGACAATGAATCATGCCCTTCATCCACGCAGTGACATTGATAGACTTTATCTACCAAGGCAAATAGGTGGGCGTGGAATGCTACAAGTACATCAGATGGTTGAAGAAGAAAAAATGGCTTTGGAAGAATATCTGAAGAACAATGATGAAGATGCACTGAAATTAGTATATCAGGAAGGCTTACTAACTACTGGAGAGACCAAACTGGCCTACAAGAAAGACCAAATGAAGAACAGAATAGAGGCATGGGAAGACAAAGCACTACATGGCCAATACATGAAAAAAATAGCTGGGAAAGCAGATAATAATAAAACCTGGCAATGGCTAAGAGCAGGAAAATTGAAGAAAGAGACCGAGGGACTAATTCTGGCTGCACAAGACCAAGCCTTAAGGACAAATGCATACAAAGTCAAAATTGAGAAGACAGCAACAGACAGTAAGTGCCGCCTATGCAAAGAAGCTGAAGAAACAGTGGACCACTTGGTAAGCTGTTGCAAGAAGATTGCACAGACTGATTACAAGCAGCGGCATGACAAAGTAGCAACAATGGTGCATTGGAAGATCTGCAAAAAATATCATTTGCCTGTAAGCAAAAACTGGTGGGATCATAAAATAGAGAAAGTCATAGAAAATGATAAAATTAAACTGCTCTGGGACTTCAGAATTCAAACAGACAAGCACCTGCAACATAACACCCCAGACTTAACAATTGTCGATAAGAAAGACAAAAAAGTCTGGATAGTGGACGTGGCAGTGCCTGGAGATAGCAGAATAGAAGAGAAAGAACTGGAGAAGATAACAAAATACAAAGACCTACAAATAGAAATAGAAAGACTGTGGCAAAAGCAAGCAAGGGTAGTACCAATAGTCATAGGCTCCTTGGGTGCAATCCCAAAACAACTGGAGCACCACTTGAACACCATTGGCATTGACAAATTTGCTATTAGTCAATTGCAAAAGGCGGCCTTATTAGGAACTGCTTCCATCCTGCGACGATACCTGTAATACCATCAAACATCCACATCTGCCTATCCCAGGTCCTGGGTAAGGACTCGATAGGTAGACAAAATGCCAAATCCAGTCTGAACATCTGGCTGACTGTGCGATGAATGATAATAATAATAATAATAATATAGATCGCACAGACTGACTACAAGCAGCGGCATGACAAAGTAGCAACAATGGTGCATTGGAAGATCTGCAAAAAATATCATTTGCCTGTAAGCAAAAACTGGTGGGATCATAAAACAGAGAAAGTCATAGAAAATGGGACTTCAGAATTCAAACAGACAAGCACCTGCAACATAACACCCCAGACTTAACAATTGTCAATAAGAAAGACAAAAAAGTCTGGATAGTGGACGTGGCAGTACCTGGAGACAGCAGAATAGAGGAGAAAGAACTGGAGAAGATAACAAAATACAAAGACCTACAAATAGAAATAGAAAGACTGTGGCAAAACCAAGCAAGGGTAGTACCAATAGTGATAGGCTCCTTGGGTGCAATCCCAAAATAACTGGAGCACCACTTGAACACCATTGGCATTGACAAATTCGCTATTAGTCAATTGCAAAAGGCGGCCTTACTAGGAACTGCTTCCATCCTGCGACGATATCTGTAATACCATCAAACATCCACATCTGCCTATCCCAGGGTAAGGACTCGATAGGTAGACAAAATGCCAAATCCAGTCTGAACATCTGGCTGACTGTGCGATGATCCATAATAATAATAATATATTGAGTATGGCAGTGATGCTGTTCCACAGATAACATGGGCAGCTTCCACAAAGAGAAATATACTTTAGAGTTTTGTTCCCTTTTCTTCATTAAGTATTTTATACTAAATAAGAAAAATTCTTTCTCCCTTCCATATGCAAAATGACATTTCTAGATTCAACAATAAACATTATATATTTTGTTTGAATACAACTACATGTAACAAGCATATGTACTTAACTTTAAGTGTTAAGTAGAAAAGTAAAATATTTTAAATACTTTTATAAATATATGGTGCTATTCTAGACACTGGATAATTTTTAAAACTTGGCTTGCCATATTAGCATAAGAAATATTTTTTCATCAGCATAGTATTAACTCTACCTTTATTGGGTACTATTTGGCACTAAAAGCTTCCTTGTTATAAGGAAATGTTTTCAAAGGATATGAGGTCATCAACTGGGGAAATGAATCCAAATCCAAATTTAAATCTTTGGGACTCCATAGACAGTTGCATGTCTCTTTTAGTAGTCTCCAAAGTTATGTTTGGGGAATCAGAGGCATAGCTTTTGATCCTGCTGTATTTCTTATATAATTCCCATCTATTTCAGAGGTGGTAGATTTCTAACAATAACATTGTATCTGTGACAATTCACCATAGACAACTTGCCATGGACAACTCACTGCGGGACAAGAGTTACACTAATATCAAAGAAGTTGTGGAATAGAATCATTAAAGGATGCAAAAGGAGAGACAAAAATGAAATGTGAATGGTAAAAATTAAGAAAAATGATTTTAAATAATTAAATAGAATTGTTAAATTGTCATGCAGTAAGTTGTCCCAAAGGAGTTGGCTGTAGCGAGTTGTCCAGTGGCGAATTGGCCATGGCAAGTTGGCTGTGACAAGTTTCCCATTCCGATAACATTTGCTAAACTAAGAAGTATTGAAAAACATTGCCATCTATGGAATAATATGGTGAGAGTTGCTGGACAGACCTCAGAATAGAGGTTAATATGCTACCTGCTCCTCCTTTTATACAGTTGTACAGGTAGCCCTTGACTTACAAAAATTCAATGACTGAAGTTACTACGGCATTGAAAATAGTGATTTCTGACTATTTTTCACACTTACAACTATTGCAGAATCCCCATGGTCATGTGATCAAAATCTGGATGCTTGGCAACTGGCATGTATTAATGTCTGCTTTTTATAATTCTTACTCTGTACCTTTATTCTGTTCCTATCCTTTGCCATTCTCTTTTCACCAAAGGAAAAATAAAAAAAGTAAAAGATTTCTGGAGGGGGAAAAATTATTTTATTTTTAGAAACATTTTTTCTGGAAAAATGGAAAAAGTAGAGGAAACATGAACTTTTTGTAAAAAAATGAATGCAATAAGACAAGATACCATGCATCAGTATCTTTTATTGATCCAAAATGTTTTCTATAATAGAATACAGGAAGACTTTTCTCAGTATACTCAGTAACTTACTATTCCTGTATACAGAATACAACTAGTGCTTCCAGCAGGCATTGCCACTTTTACCAAAAAGGGTGCCTGATTTGCTTGTGAATTTCTTTGCTGCTAACATTTCAAAAACTCTAGAGCACTAGATAAAAGTTCTCAAAATATTTAATGTAAAATAATTAAACATAATATGAGCAAACCAAATTATACTAATGCATTGTATGTTCTTAAAATAGCAGTGTCAGTTTAGATCAGTAAAGGACGGTGTAGAAATGGATACTGCATATAATTCTATTTTCTCCAAATTTCCATTTTTTCTCGAAGGCTTGTTTCTTTTGGTGGTTTCAACATTTTCAGAAATGTTATGTCTCTATTCGTGGGATGAAGGGGCCTATTAAGGGCTACTTATGTGACCTAATTGTACCCAAGCTGGGCATCCCTGCTATATATTAAGGTATGTGTCCATTAATCTGTGTCACAATTTTTTATTTTATATGCTGCAGGCATATATTAAATATCTGGATAGTGTATTACTCCAATGATATCTAGTGGGGACTGCATTTATCATTCTTGATACTATTTATTTATACTATTATCCTCCACAAATTTTTTATTTGTGATTCCAATGAAACATTCAGCTTATCTATTGATTTGTCATGGCCATCACCTCATTCTAGTAGCAAATGGTTGTTGCATTAATCAAGAAGTAATCTTATAAGGCTAAGGATACAGAAGGGTGTGGAAGTAAGCTTTTTTGTTACAACAATACAATATCCACCCTATTCGGAAAGAACAAATTGTTGTTTTTTTAAAAATATGTGACCTATTGAACAGAATTAGTGCTTGTTTTATACCACAGTAGAAAAAAAATCACACACTTGGTATCAGCTTTACTGAAAGTCCAAATGTCAATGATTGTTCACAAGCTAAATTTATTGAAGTATCATCATGCACTGCTTTATTCAAGAATAGATGACTCAATGGAGAGATTGATTGCACATTTCTTTCCTTGGCTTAACTGATCTGTCTTCCTGTTACAAAATATTAATTTCACCTTTAAGTCTTCTTCAGATTATGCTGAATGCCAGAGGATTTATTTATATATTCATCAGTCTTCTGGAATTCTCAAATTTTAGTCAGCCTTTCTCAGTTCTTGCCCAGCACATAGGTATAAAAAATATAAATTGAAGTCAGTGAAAAACTAATAGATATTTAACAATTTTGTCATCTTTCTTTCTATTGTAGAGGGAAGGAGTGAGGCTTTGAAATTTGTTCAAACCATAGCTGACCTACTTGTGTGCATTTAAAAAATATTTTACTTTTTAAGCATTTAAAAGATAGAGTAAAGCATTAAATAACAAATACAACAAGATATAAATTAAATTAACACTATTAAGAAACTATAGAACAGCTAAGGAAAGATAGAAAATCAAAATGTCTGCACAGACAGATAAGCTTTTAATATATAGTAGAAACATTCCAGAATTGGCTGGAGGGACTATTGAACAGATACAGGGAATTTATTTCATATGGTTAGTACCATAATTAAGAATGTCCACTTCCGCTCTATAATTAATCACTTATCAGGATGTAAGGACTGTTAGAAATTATCCAAATCTTAGTTCAAAGTTTTTTATCAGAGAATCAGAGAAATCAACAGTGGTTTATTAAAATGACTGAATGGCTAAATGAATTAGTGCAGATTCTTCAGAAATGGAGGTATGTAGAATTCTGAGTTATTTGCAGATTTTG
This sequence comes from Crotalus tigris, assembly GCF_016545835.1. Taxonomy (NCBI): domain Eukaryota; kingdom Metazoa; phylum Chordata; class Lepidosauria; order Squamata; family Viperidae; genus Crotalus; species Crotalus tigris. Next base: position 855,465 of record NW_024100082.1, read on the forward strand.
AACTACTCTCAAGGAAAATCCCCTAATGTTACCTTTAAGCAATCAACTTAAAACTATTTCTGTCAGGGAAGGCTGGAGCTGATGTACAAGCCAAAATTGTTAATAGGCTGTTCTACCCAGTGACATCTGTAGAATATCCGGTAATAAGAGTAAATTCACAATAAACTCAACTAAGTACTATTTTTATTAGGCGAATGCAATCCTCTCCAAAATAAATTATATAACTTCCAAGCCAGGGATCAATTTCTCAACCTTATTTACCTTGTTTCATAATGCTTTGCATTTATTCTCAGCCTCAGGCATTCATTTTTGTGAAAAATCTAAATTAACTACTATTAGCAACTTTTCTGAGTGCCATAGCAGTTCCTAGAAAAATATCAGCCACTGAATACTGATTTAACTTTATTGCTCTCAAAATACAGAAACATTCTATTAATTTTAAGAGTAAAAAGTGCTCTTATTTCAGTATTTTCCATCACCCAGAATAAAATTAAACAATAGAATTTGCTACCACATAAAACATAAGGTAAAGCTGCTTGGTCTTTTTAAAAAATAGAATGGATTCTTCATCTGATCCAGCATGGTGCTACACATGTAATGAGGTTCTTAAGAAACAATTGCCTTCAAATACTTCTAATTATTAACGTAAATGTTTGCAGAAACATTTCATCAACTGAAGAAAATAAGCTATATGATAAAAAGCGCAGGTAAAATGTTTTAGTGCACTTTTTCTACCATTTTTTTTTTACGCAATCCTATATGTGCTTATTCAGAACTGGTTTCCTTTCTATTTGTTGAAAAGCTAAGTTGCTTGGAAGCAAATGAAATTATTTAGAACTTAAACATACAATTGCTTTATCATAAGTGCCAAATGTCTTGTGCTTCTTTTAGATTTATATTTCGTAGTTCCACTTTTGTTGATGCTCTAGCATGAATGATTGGCAGTAACAAACCACTTCTAAAATCTTGCCAATAGTAGAGGGGACTTCTCCAGATAGTTGCTAGGAGTCAAGACTGTTTGGACTAGTCCCTGCAGTCTTCCTGGCAGTATTTCAGAAGTGGTTTGCTACTGCCTCCTTCCTAGAACAGAGAGAGTGATTGGCCCAAGACATTCGGCTGGCTTTGAGTCTAAGCCAGGATTAGAACTCATGTTGTCCTGATTTCTGGCTTGGTGCCTTAAACACTAACTAAATCAAGCTGGTTGATAACGTGAATTAAAAAAAGAATTTAATGAAAATACCACTACAACTGCAAGCATGCACCATCAACAACTATTTCCCAGTTGGATACTCTCCACCATTATTGTTCTTCAGTTCCAGAACCTTTAGAATTTAAGACATGAACAGTAGTTATGCTATCCACATTTATGAGAACTGAAGCCTAACATAGCTGTCAACAAGCTGGGGAAGGTTCAAAACACCAGCTTTCTAGCCTGGATTCATCCTTACAACCTCCGCCGAGTTAGTTATTTCTTTCTTTCCTTTCCTTTCCTTTCCTTTCCTTTTCTTTCTCTTTCTGAGTTAAAAACCGCAAATTTCTTCAAAACTCCTCTTACAGCACGAAGTCAAACCACCGCCCACCCGTTTCCTCCCTCCAGTCAACCAAGGAAACCCAGTTCCTGTTCGGAACCACGTGCTCCATGCTTTTCTGCATTACACCTGACCGCCGCAGAGCAGCGCGCCGTAGTCTTAGAAACTTCCTGTTTGTCATGACGTTATAAAGGTCGGGTTATAAAGACAAAGCTGCTCACGCCCATTTACCAGAAAAGCGGTGGCTGTGTATTTTTCGTCTTCCGGTAGTATTTGGGAGTGCCGCCCTTTTCTGCTTTTAGACTCCCGGAGTGTTTCTCCAACTCCCGCCAGCTGTTGCGATGGGTCTTTTGGCTTCTTGTTCCGCTGAGGTTCTTTCAGCGGCCTTGCTCCTGCTGTTATTCTCGTCCACGGCTTTGTGTGAGTAAGAAGCGCCTCTAGGAGCTTGCGAAAGTTCGTGCTCTAAAATGGGCGGGGTGAGAGGGAGGAAAAACACCTTAATTATTGCCTAGAGAGGGGAGCATATCGAGATTCCGTCGACAAGGCGGGGAGTCGCTTTGTCCCTGGCTCCGGAGAGCCGCGATTTCTTATTTTGCGACCGAGAACAAGAAAGCCCCTCGCCAGGCAGAGCTGCTGCTCCAGCTGCGTACCGCAAAGACACTTCATCTTGTTGAGTCGAAAGAAAAAGAACGAAGCCAGCCAGAGCCTGTCGCCGGGGCCCTCTGCGGTCTGGGAGAGGCTGGGGCTGCCACGCCCACGCCCATTCGCCTATATCGTATCAAGCCTAGTGGCTCCTCAGTGGCCGTGGATTCTCCATCCTTCACTTCCCCCTCCCCACCCCTGGACCCTTTGTTTGGTTGACTGCGGGATTCAGAAACAGCCGGGCTTTTAGCCAGATCTGGCTTCTAGAAGGCAGAGGTAGTAGAGCAGTGTTTCTCAACCTTGACAATTTTAAGGCATGTGGACTTCAACTCCCAGAATTCCACAGCCAGCATTGCTGGCTGTGGAATTCTGGAAGTTGAAGTCCACATGCCTTAAAATTGTCAAGGTTGAGAAACACTGCAGTAGAGTGCCTTAACTGAGGTTCTTTTAATTGTTAATACAATGGTTACTGCTCCTGATGGGAATAACATCATAGTTGTTTTGTGGATGATATTTGTTCTTTCTCAAACAGATATGTAACTCTTAAGGGGAAGAAGTTGGTTTTTCCGTTCTTGACCTGTTCACTTGACCTTTTCTCTTAAGAGTTGGTTTCTTGAGTTACAGAAGTCAAACACCAAACAGGGACTGAAAGCCAAGAAGTGAACTTCTGTTTCAGAACATAAAAGCTGGACTCAGAAACCAAGGTTCAGAGGAATGTTTTTTTTTTTAAGGATTATTTAAGTTACTGGTAGGGCTATATGTTCACATAGTCTATTATAACTGCAAAAGCAAAGCCCTAAGATTTAATTATGTTAAGCAAATAATTTTTGCAAATGAAGGAATATATATGTGTCCCATGAGAATGTTGCAGGAGCCAATCTGAGTCAGTCTTGGTTTATTCTTCCAAGCTTTCAGGCTCACACTAGAATCCCATCATCAGGGAACTTCTCTCTCTCTCTCTCTCTCTCTCTCTCCAGAATATGTGCACTAGGTTGTTCTTGTTCATTGCAATGTGAAGCTACCAATGAGTTTGTCTCCTCATCTAACCACTCCCTTGTGCTTTTGCAATCTGATGATTAACTTCCTCTGTGTCTATCCCACATAGCTGCAGGGGCAATCCATGCAGGAAATCTGGTAAATTACATTTGAGGTTTCTCCTACCTCTAAACCAGGGGTGTTAAACTGCCGGCCCGGGGGCTGGATGTGTCATGTGGAAGCCATGCCCACCCCATTGCCGGCAATGGCAAAACAGTGCTGATACGTTGCACGATGTCACGTGACATCGCGGGTTTGACATGTCTGCTCTGAACGAATGGTTTTCAATCTACCTTGAAAAATAAGGTAAAATAGGATAGATAGCTTTAAATTCCTCTAAAAGTAAAGAGTATCCTTTGTGTAGTGAAAGGAAAATGAGAAAATTGTAGTTTGGAAGAACCTGTAAAGATCATCTAGTCTGACTTACTGCAAAATATAGGAAAATTATTTATAGAATCCATGAGAGATTCAACTTAAGAACTTCCAAGAATGGAGAATCTACAACCTCCACAGCTAAACTGCTACACAAGTCTTATCAGGAGGCTTTTTTACACATTTAAATGAAATCCAGGTAGCTGCAACTTGTTATTTCTGATCCTAATTTAGGTGGCCATGGGAAATAGTTTCATTTCATAATCATCTTTGTTACTGCACTCTGAAGAAGTTCTAACCCATCAATCTCCTTCTGATAATGTAGTATTCAGAATCAGATACAGTACTCCAGGTGTAGTCTTGCAAGTGCCAAGTAGAGGGGAACAATGATTTTATGTGTTTTTAATGTGTGCTTCTAATGCAATTCAAATTTGTATCCATTCTAATAACTGTTTCATACTCCTGACTTGTGGTCAGCTTCTTGTCAGTGGCCACACCTAAATCCTCAGATGTAGCATTTTAAGCCATGACTCCACCATCTTGTATGTTTGTCTTACATTTTTTTTCTCTCTAAATGTAATACTTCACATTTTTTTCCTGTTAAAGGATGTATTTTTCCTTTCAACCCTGTCTTTGGTGCTAGATTGCAATCAAATACTTTTATCCTATGTGTTGTTAAGAACTTCCAGTTTTGTGTCACTCACACATTTGATAGCTATTTAGTTCATTAATGAAAATGTTAAGTTATACTGGATCTAAAACAGGCATGTCATGTGACGTGCAATGTATCGGGCCAGTTTTGCCATTGCCAGCAATGGGGTGGGCGCGGCTTCCATGTGATGCATCCGGCCCGTGGGCCGGCAGTTTGACACCCCTGGTCTAAAACCTATATCTGAAACTTTCTTAGTTACTGCTTTCCATCTTGATAGATATCCATTAATGTTGATTCTCTGGTGTGGTTAGCCAACCCTGCTTTATTAGAATGTCTTCTAAATTACACTAATAGCTTGTCATTGAAGATATTCTCTGGGACACTGAGACCTTTTCAAAACTTGGGAAATTCCAGGTTCCTTATATCAGTCATATTCCTCTAGGTCAGTGAAATGGTTACCTTGCCAGAGGAGGAGACAAGATTTCTCTCACATTTGTTTTTTTTTGGGGGGGGGGGGTAAAGCTGTGTTGGCCTTTGGGTCACAGTATTGTCTTTAAGATCCCTGCAAATAGCTCTCTTTATTGCCTACTATAATGCCTTTACTACACCCTTATTGACTTGTACCTATTGCATTTGTTTCCTTTCTGTACCATTCAAGTGACCATTTCAGAGGTAAAATAGAAGTCAAGTTTCTCTGCTTTTTCTTGGTCATCTGTTAAAATTTCTGCATCCTAAATAAGCAGTGGGCCTGCCATTTTTGTTATCTTCTGGCTCTTGTCATATTTCAAGAAACCTTTGCTGGATTATGGTTCTCTTGCTACTCTTACCTAATTTTCTGCTTTTGCGCTCCTAACCTTAATCCTACATTTCTGGGCTGAAGATTCTTTGGCATAAGCTCCCAGTGACTTAAAACTGAATGGTTGGGCTTCAGTAGTATAATAGACCTTTATTTCTATTCTCTACTTCAGAACTTCCTAATTTTTACTTAACTACAGCTCAATGTCCAGCTCCAGTTCTACCTCCCCATTCTTCACTAAAAGGAGGAGGAGACCTAGCAGAAAGCTATGCAGTTGACACTACTCTGCGGTTACAGTGCATTCCAGGTTATGATTATCTACCTGGAACAATTCCTACTATAAGATGTCTTGATACTAATAAGTGGTCAGATCTTCCTGCACTTTGTCAAGGTGAGTATCTTTTGTCAAAACAAAGGCTGCTATGAAATGTTGAATGAAATATATATAGTTCTTCAAAATTATCAGATTTAAAGTTGTACATTTGAGACTTCCAGCCTATAACTTACTTTGAATAAAACAGTAACTGAAAATTCTTCTGACTATTCCATCATGAGAATTTAGCAAAGGATATTTATACCAAGCAAAAAGAATAATGTAAAGTTTTAATAATGCAAATAAAAATGTGTTTTTTAAAGAAATTAAAAATTGCTTAGCAAAATGAACCTACAGTACAGAAGAAAAACATTAAAAAATTATCTGAGTAAATTTGTAATAGAGGATAAAGTTAAAATGGCAGTCAAAAAGATAAAGCCAGAAAAAGTTCCACAAACAGAATTGAAAAAAATTTTTCAAGAAGCAAGCTCCAGCCTTTTTTTTTTTTTTTTTTTTTGCATAAGGGGTCTTGGTCAATGTGCAAAAGAAAGCTCTAGGTGGTGTGTGAAAGAAGGACCTGGTCAGTAGTGGGGCACAGCAGGCACAGACAGCCCTGCCAGTCTTTGGAACCTTTCCATGGTGCCTCCCCCTGCACCTGGCTGGGATTATAAGCCCAGTGGAGGGAACGCAGGTAACAGAATGAGACAACTTGCTGTGGCCAACTTACCACAGGAGAACTTCCTGAGGGACAATTCAGTTTAGTTTAATTATTTTAAATTTTTATTTTTGTCAGTCGCATTTTATTTTGTTCCTCCTCTTGCACCCTTTCTTTAATGATTCTATTTCACCATTTCTTTAATATTACTGTAACTCTTGTCCTGTGGCAAGTTGACTGGTGAATTGACCACAGTGAGTTGTCCCAGACCTCAGGCAAGCAAGCTGGCAAAGATGACCAAGGTCAGACATTTCCACATGTTAGCAAACTACTCTGAAGGAAAGTTTAACTAAACTTTAACCAAAAAACATATCAATATTACAATAATAGAATCATAGGGCTGGAAGCAACCTTGGAGATTTTCTAGTCCAAGAACCAAATTAGGAATCCTTGTACCATCCTGAATAAATGGTTGTCCTATCTTTGGACAATAATGCAGAAGATTAATTTTTATTCCCCCATTATGTCTAACAAAAGAGATAATTGTTTGCTATCCTGTTTCAAGATAAACAATTAAGGAGAGGAGGGGACAGAGATCTTTAGGGTGTAGATTCAATAAATTAAAATAAATTTAATATTGTATTTATTGATAAAAAGGTCCTGAGAGATAGACATAAAAATTAAGCTTCATTTATACCAGTCCCCTGGACTGCAAGGCAATCAAACCGGTCAGTCCTAGAGGAGATCAACCCTGACTGCTCTTTAGAAGGCCAGATCCTGAAGTTAAAACTCAGGTACTTTGGCCACCTAATGAGAAGGAAGGACTCAGTGGAGCTTAATGCTGGGAAAGATTGAGGGCAATAGAAGAAGGGGACAACAGAGAATGAGGTGGCTGGATGGAGTCACTGAAGCAGTAGGCGTGAGCTTAAATGGACTCCAGAAGATGGTAGAGGCAGGAAGGCCGGGAGGAACCTTGTCCATGGGGTCACGATGGGTTGGACACAACTTCGCAATTAACAATAACAATAATACCAGTACTCCAGAATCTATGAAATACCTGGAGATTATTAGTCTAAGGAAAATATCCTGTCTAATAGATAGGAGTTTTGCAATTTAAATTTCCCAGATGAGAGGGGATATTAAGATGTGGTTGAAGATATCTCTGTTTCTGAGGAACATTAATATTGCACCAAGATAGTTGCTTCCACAAATATTTTAAACAGATAAATTAATAGTGAAATATTCATGGAAGGAACAAATAACCAGGATTTCTTAAAGTTAAGCTTTTATACAATTATGGTGATTTTAATTGTTATGATTTTAAAGGACTAGCTTATTAATAACAATCTGGTATTAAATGAAAGTTATTTTGTCTACTAACCATTGTTGGCTCAACTTACTATTTAGCATTTTGAATTCCTGATTCAAAATACAGTATTTTCCGGCGTATAGGATGACTCAGCGTATAAGACGACCCCCGACTTCGGCGCCGATTTGCATGCCTAGAAAGTTGTCTTATACGCCGGAAACTACCGTATTTTCTGGCGTATAAGACGACTTGGCGTATAAGACGACCCCCGACTTCGGAGCCGATTTGCATGCTTTAGAAAGTCTTCTTATACGCCGGAAAATACAATATGCTAGTAATTAAGCCTTTAATATTAATCAGAAGTATTTGGGCCTTACTGGGCAAAAGTTAAAATTTTATTTTCATTATCATTAGAAATTAACTTGTTGGAGTATTTTGCTTAAAATACTTGGTCACACTTTTATTTTAGAAACCATGACCTCTTCTGACATTCTGTAGAAGGAATATAACACATAGAATTAAAGCTTTTGATGTGTTCATTGTTTGGCTCTGATGCCATACAGACTTTGGAAACTCCAGAGGCATTGAGTAAACCCACAATTTATTAGCATCAGGATTTTTAAAAAAATATATAAAAATACACTTTCAAGAAGTTCGAAATAGAGAATTAGACTCTATTGTCCAGTCATATTTCAGGTTTAAAGAATGTTAGCGTTGAATATGCTTTATATGATTTAAAAACTTCAGTAGGCAAAATAACTTTGAGAAGAGATGTGTTATTGTGCTGATGAACAAATGTAAAAATATTGATACCATTCATTTTATGATGTAGACATAATAATTTTGAAAAACAGTCTTCCTGCTATACGTGATGCAAATACACCAATAATAATTTCTTATTGTTTAAATATTATTACTGTGATGAAGAGTGTCTTGGAAGAAGTTAAGAATGAAAACTATTTAATGATCTGTTGAAATATATCCTCCAAATTAGGAATTTTTCCATCTACAAAGATTAGTTTGCATGTTCTGTTTTGTCTTCTGCAAAAAAGTCAATTATGTACACATGGAGGGATGTTAATATATTCGAAAACAATTGACTTAATGACATTTTTTCAACACCTGACCTTTGAATTTGCTTTGTGTCAAAACAGAGTTAAGTTTGAAGAATTCCATTCTGGGCTGCCTTGGTTCAGTTTATGGTTTAACAATTGAAAAGTAATGTTTGAAATTTTGAAATTTGCGTAGTTCCAGTGTTTTATTATCTGTTTTAAGGTTTTTAGTTTGTTTAGCTTGTTTTCTTTTTAAGCATATAATTTATTTTACTATCATTCTATATTATACATATGTAATTATAATCATGTTAATAACAGTCATTTTTATTGTTATGATATAATTATAATTTCAAGAGATTTTAATATACACAGAGAATGTTTTGAAAGATTTTGACTTAGTATAAAGCATCCAGCTTTTTTCCAATTCATGCAGCTGCTTCATAAACTACTTTTGGCTATTTTCATATGTAAGTGCATGAACAGCCATGGAAGTGAACAGATATATACAGAAGCTGTGGATAGTTTACAAAGCAGCTCTCCACTGCAAAACAACTTTGAGGAATACAACTATAATATACTTTGGAGAAGTGTAAAGCTAGAATAATACAATTTCTAGACTTGTGTTTATTTTGTTTTAAGATTCGCAAGGGGACATGTTAACATCAGTTCCAATCTTTTAGGAAGGCGATGTCCTGTTCCACATATAGAAAATGGCAGAATAATAGATTCAGATGACCTCCGGCTTGGTGAAGAAATAACCCTTGCTTGTAATGATGGGTAAGTTAGAGATTATTTGTTGAAGCAATTTGTAAAAATATATTTGGAGATAATGGACAAAAAATAGTGATAATAAAAATCTGAATTGTTAACTATATATTATTGTGAACTTTATATTATAATTATATTCCACTAGATAATTATAATATATAGTTACTTTGTAAGATACACATCTTTCAAAATGACTTAAAACAGATTTGCAGAAATCTGCAGAAATTATTTAAAGGCATCATTAATATATAAGTCAGTACAGGTAATCCCAGAGTCATGAGCGTTCACTTAACACTCGTTTGAAGTTATGTGATCAGCGCCCCTTAGTATTTATGAGCAAGTCCCAAAATTACAAATATCGCAGCACCATGGCAGTTGTTCGGCCTTACAAATGACTGCAGAGGCTCTGCAACTTTCACCCTATTCCCCCCTTCCTTCCTGCCACGCCCGACTCACCTTGCAAAATCTGACTCCTCTTTGCCGCGGGTTCTTTCCTTTGAGGGAGAGGAGAAAAGCTTGCAAATGCTGACAATGGAAGCTCCTGGGTGCCATAATATCACGCGAGTTCAAACACCCATTCTCTGAAAAAGAGATCATGGCCCCGGAAGTTTCTATTCTCTGGGGAGGGTTTGCTTCGTTTCCACAACAATGGGGCAAAGCGTGGAATCGTCTGTGGCCCAGCTGAGTGGTTGCTTGTGTGCGCCAGCCTTAGTTTGAGGGCAGGAATGAAGCCTTCAACTAAGTGGGGAGGCATTGTGGGGCCAGGTCCCTGGCACCTACATCCAAGCCGGCAGCAGTGGCAACCACCTGAGTGGCCATGATCCTCCTCTCCAGCCAGCCACCCACCCTGCCGAATCTACTTGCCTAGCTGGCCAGCTGGCACAAATTCTCACCGCTCTTCTCCTCCTCTTCCTCCTCACTCAAGTGGCAGCAGCAGCTTGGGTTTCTCAGCTCCGTGCGCAGCAGGATTGCTCTCAAAAAATAAGACCTGGGTGTGCTGCTTGCTTGCGTGCGCCGGCCTTATTAAGAGCAATCCCGCTGCTGTGTCTCTGCTTTCCTCCACTCAGATGGAGCTGAGAAACCCAAGCCACTGCCGCTCATAAACCTTTTATCAGAAAGGAGACTTTGGGGAAACTGGATTCTCCATCTGTGAGCAAATGGGGCAGTTCAAAACAAAGCAAATCGCTTCGTTTTCAAATGCTTGATAGGCTCTCATAAACTTTTTATCAGAAAGGTAACTGGATTTTCTCTCTGAGCAAATGGGGAGGTTCAAAACGAAACAAATTTGCTGAGTTTTCAAGTGTTGCATTCACACACAGAAGGAGCTCCCCATCTCCGCAAGGTCTTCGTTCAGATAAAAACTGTTTGAGTGGCAGCAGCTTGAGTTTCTCTGCTCCGTCTGAAAGGAAGAAATTGGAGGCACAGACCAGGATAAAACCAGCAGCGCATCCATATCTTCTTGAGAGCAATCCTGCTCTGCGCCTCCAGTTTCTTTCTTAAGGAGCAGAGCTTGAGTTGGGAGGACAACATGGAAAAGAGTGGTCAAGATTTCGGCTACTGGCTAGTCAGGCAAGGACTGCATGGGGTGGACTGCATGGCTGGCTGGGGAGGCAAGATCGTGACCACTCAGGTGACTGCCACCTTCGCCAGCAGCTTGGGTGCAGGTGCAAGATGACTCACTCTGCGATGCCTCCCCACTTAGTTGAAGGCTTCGGTCCTCCCCTCAAACTAAGGCCAGTGCATGTGACCGAGAAACGCATCCAGGCGTTGGTTCCTACTCCCAGCCGCTCTGATTCCACACTTTGCCCCATAGGCAAGCAAATGAAGCAAACACTCCCCCCCCCCCAGAATGGAAGCTTCTGGGGGCCATGATCTTTTTTGAACTCACACAATATTACAGCACCCAAGAGCTTCCATTGTCTATGTGAAAAGCATTTCCAAGGTGACTCTCCTCTCCCTCAAAGGGAAAGAAACTACAACAGAAAGGATTTTTGCAAGGTAAGTGAGTCCAGCACGGCAGGGAGGGAGGGAGGGGGAAACATGAGGTATATTAGTGGGTCAGGAAGGCCTTGGGGGCCTGTTCCATCACTAGGTCTTCCATGGCCTTCCCCACCCTGAGATACCTTGTGTGCACTTAACCAGCCGTGTGTGAACAGGGAGTTTTTTTGTTCGAGGTACAAGATTCACTCCCACAAATTTTCAAGTTACAAATGGAATGGGCAGGCTCCATTACATTTGTAACTCAAAAATTACCTGTAAAATTCTGCCAATATGTCGATGTTTATTAATTACCCTAGGTCAGGGGTAGGCAAACCTTGGCTCTTTTATGACGTGTGGACTTCAACTCCCAGAATTCCTGAGTCAGCATGACAGAATATACTGGAAGAAACTCTGATGCTGTCTTTATCTGCCTGTTTTGTCAGCATTGCAAATTGCCTTACAAATGGATATTAAGTTTAATTCCAACTTGTAGGAAGTCCTGTTTATCTTAACCTACATTTCTGGCTAGATTGATGTAATAAATTAGTTTAAAACCAAGAAAAGAGCAGCTACAAACCGCTGGCTTTATAAGGTGAGACGAAAAGGGCCAAGATTTGTAGTTTGGGACTGAAATAGATAGAGCAAGTTTCTACTGTGCTGGTGTCCTAAGAATTTCTTTATATGTGATTTCCTAAATCTCAGTAACTTTCTTGTATCTGTTTGGGAATGTGGGGAGAGGAGAGCGAGATTTAGACCAGCCAGGGTAGTGGAGGTATAAAGCTTTGATACTGGTTTGAAGGTGAACACTTATTGTATACAGCACCTATCAAGTTATCAGGATATACTTCTAAAGATACTTACTAGGAAAATAAGTACCAGAGTATTATAATGGTTGGAGTCCTATATTTTAGTACATCATAATATAATTTGTTTGGTTTGAGTGAGCATGTTGTGTGAACTCAACCTGTTGTGGCTTATTTTAGAAATTGCAACTAAAAAAATCAATTGCTGAGACATAAGACTTTTCTTCCCTTTAGGTTCAGAATTATAGGTGGTAACACTCGACGGTGTACTTTGAAATCAGGCAAAGTTGACTGGAATAGAGAGCTTCCATTTTGTGAACGTAAGATATTTTATTTTAAGCTTTTACATTTAGCTTAATAGCAAAGATTCACTCTGCCTAGCCTTTAGTTGAATATCCCAAAGGTGCTTTTTCAAAAGGCAACTGGACTTTCTTTGTTTTTGCTTGAAGGCATTTTGCTTCTCATGCAAGAAGCTTCTTCAGTTTTGAAACTTCACCTCACCCAAGCTTTTTGAATGAGAAGTGAAACATCTTCAATCAGAAACAAAGCCAGTCCAGTTGCTTTTTGAAAAAGCACCTTTGGGCTAACCATGACCTGGATATACATATCCACTCTAGATGAGCTCAAATTCAAAGGATCAGATGGATTGTCTCAAAAGTGCTTTTTCAAAAGGCAACTGGATTGTTTTTTTCCTGAGGAGGAAGAACAAAATGTTTTGCTTCTCATCTAAGAAGCTTCATCAGTTTTATCACTTCTTGGATGAGAAGTGTAATATTTTGTTCTTCCTTAGGGGGGAGTCCAGATGCCTTTTGAAAAAGCACCTTTGAAACAATTATGACCTGGATGACTGAGAATTTCCACAGACATTTGACCAAATAGATTAAATTCAGGATTCTGAAAAAGCTGGCAGACAACCTGCCCCCAGAAGTAGTGAATGCTCCAACACTGGAAGTTTTTAAGAAGAGATTGGACAACCATTTGTCTGAAATGGTATAGGATTTCCTGCCTGAGCAGGGGGTTGGACTAGATGACCTGCAAGATCCCTTCCAACTTTATTATTATTATTATCTTAGAACCACTGAACATAATCTTTCATAGCTCCTGGAGCAGAGGGGAACTTACCAGAAGACTGGAAAAGAGCTAATGTGATTCTGATTTACACATAGGGGAAAAATGGATACAGGAAGCCACCATATGCTGCCTTTTCCTAATTTTTACTATCTTTGTAGTAGGAGAAAATATTGGAAAAAAATATTGCAGTGGAATCAGGAATCTTTGGAAATAACCAGTTTAACCTTAGTATGATTAATGTCCGTCCACTAAAGAAACTATTGTTCCTGCTATTAGCATTGCATTCTGCCAAAAAATAAGCATCTGCAAGCATTTAAATGCTTTCCCATTATAATTTATGAATGAATCCTTTTTGAAATCACAACCTTGCATTGAATCTGCCTCTTTAAATCTCAAACCTTTAGGTCAAGTCACATTAGCATAATGTAAACAGGCAATGGCTCTTCTGTTGTGAGCCTCACCTACCATGCAACGCTTTTCTTGATGAAGTATATACTTCTGAGTATATATTCTGTCAAGAGATGGGTGACTTCCATGTTACTTCCATAGGAAGAATGTACTTTTTCTAGTTTAAACTTGCATATGGAAGAGATCCTAATGAGGAAGACCACTTTGATAATAAGAACATTATGAAGAAATCCTACCCAGGATCTGGACAGCAGATATTTATTAGATAGGAATATTGTCCTTGGCAAAGTGACTTTGATGTTCTGGTTGACAGTAGAAAGAATGTTTGCATTTACCTGATGGGGTCAAGTAATTAATTCAAGCAGCTAAACATTTATACCATGAGGTAATTTTATCCAAAAGATTTGCAATTCTAACCTAGTTAAATCAGTGTTGATTTTTTTCTCCAGGTATTCCTTGTGTTCGTCCTCCTATAATTGCCAATGGAAGATATGATCCCAATCCTTTAGATACATATGATGCTGGCTCAACAGTACTCTATCGATGTGATCCTGATTACTCCCTTATTGGAAAATCTGCTATTACATGTATAGTTGAAGAAAATGGTGTAGATGGAAAGTGGGATCTGTCTCCACCTGAATGCAAAAGTAATGGAATTTATGTTATTTTCCTTACCTTCAATATGCCAAATTGCTTTTTTGTTAGTTCCATTAGTTATATACATTATACTCTTGCTAAAATCTGGTAATCTTGTCTTCTAAGCATTGGGTTCTGTGGATTACTAAGTGGAAACTACCTGAGTGAAACTGGTTCGTACAAGTTAGTATTGAAAGAAATGCAAACATAATTCAGATAATTTCTTCTATTACTTGTGTTCAGATTTGGTAATAATGCCCTATAGCTGAATTGGACTTATTGTGCTCCATTGTGTTAGGAGCATAATAAAAAAAGTTTCGTTTTCATTTCCTTCTGATTTATTTATTAAATTTGTATGCTGCCCATCTCACTATCCAAAGTGACTCTGAGTGGCTTACAATACAATAAAAATAGAAATATAAATACATATATAAATACATAAGAACATTTAAAATTACAAAAATTGAGGAATAGACTAAAAACCAAGGATTCAAGCAGAAGGGGGTGGTATCTTCTTCAACCTAAAGCGTCTCTATCATGCCCCACACCATCCATGGAGTAATACAAGGTAAAACATTGGATAGTATCTTAAAATCTAATGAGATTATTCCCAATTCCAAGAGAACCGTTTCTCTTAATCATAGAAACCTTAGGTGAACTCCTTCATCCTAATCTAAAATACTATATCTCACTAACTGTCAATGTTGCATATTTATAATAATAGTTATATATGTGGCTCAGTTAATTATTAAATCAGCAGGTAATCGTGTGTGTATCCATTTAATTTTGTTTCATACAACTCCTGCAAACAAGATGCAGCCATATTAGATAGTTATTCTTTTTGGCGGAAGGTAAGCAGATAATGATTTCCAGGCTTAAGATTCCTAGTGCCAGCAGCACACCATAATTACATCACATGGTGATGCCACTACATGCATACATGTCACCATTATGTATCTGTTTCTCATTCTGTGACTGAAATATATAACTCACAGCATTTGACTAACAATAACATGCATACTTTCTCATTTGCTTCTCACAAAGCCAGTTGGTCATTCAGGGCAAAGTAAACACTGATTTCTTTTCCAGAGGTTGAGTGTCACAGACCAAGAGTCGAAAATGGGAGAGTGGCAAGTGTGTTTCAAGCTACATATACGTATGAGAATAAAATACAGATTGAATGCAATCCTGGCCACACTTTGGTAGGGTCTTCTACAATTGAGTGTGGTGCTGATAGTCAGTGGAAATCTGTTCCAACATGTCGTATACGTAAGTAATTTTTCTTAAATCTTTGTTGAACCTCAGTATTGAAAATTTTAAAGTTGAGCATCCTGGATCTGGAGAAAACTACATAAACATTTTCCCTTTCTTTTTGTGTAGTCTCTACCACTTCCAAACCAACCAAATCCCCTACACCTACTGTTCCTCCTACACCCCAATTTCCCCCTAGGCCTGACACTGTTTCTCCAAGAGAAGATGGCACTGAAGGTGAGTCATCACATAATTGGAGTGCTAATCACAGCCCTTTTTCAGGATTCAGATGATTTGGTCTTGGAGGAAAGACTCTGTAGCCACATCTGTGTTTTCTAACTGCTTTCCATCCTTTTCTTGTGCAGATAATCTACAGAGTGGCTTACAACCATGGGGTTGTGCTTACTTGAGGAATATGTTTCATTTCATTTAACAATGTATCATGTGGTATTTTGTTGCCTTTTGAAAGAAGTATGACATGAGCTGTAAATCTCCCTTTTGCCCATGGAACAAATATGGACCCCCGTAGAGCACTGAGTGTAAACAAATTATCCTGCAGTGTTACTGTCACTTTACTGTCACCATGGTTGTAACTGAATTGCACAATTTATGAAAGAGATGTTAGTGGTTTAGATTTTAAAGAGCAGCAGAGTCACGTTAGGGTGTGGTTTCAAAGGGCAGGCATCACAATATACTTCCTGGATTCTTCAGACATTATTTTATTGATGGACCAGAACAGAAATTTGTGGAGAAAGGTGGTTCTGCAAATCTTAAGTCCCTGCATAATGTAGGAAATCTTCTAGAGTTTATAGATTCTTTGGCAAGAATCCTCTCCTTCATATAGTTTATGGAAGACTGGATAAAGCGCTCACTGGTCTGTCAAAACCAGACTAACATTGTGTCTATTTTCTGAGGTAGTCATTGATCTGGAATCTTTTATATTTTATCCATTTTTATATTTCATCATTTTCATTATATTTTTTTATTGATTTCTGTTTGTTATGCATGAACGAATTTATGACAATTGCTCTTCTCTGAGCTTTTTAGTCTTGATCTAAAAACCTTGAAGGAGCTGCTTTGCAAGTGCCATTGTTGCAGAAGCAAATCTTCCCCTTAGACGGAAGGTACTTTCTGTTTGCTGGGGCAACATACTGTAAATTCTTGAAAATGTTGCAAAGTGATTATTAAACAAGTTTTTTGCAATCACTCATCCATTTGTGAACCACACAAGAGTAAGCTCTTGCAGCTGCAAATTCCAATTCCTTCATCTTCAGCTATTTTCAAAGCTTCTGCCATGCCTCAGAAATTTCCTGGGAAATTTCTCAAGTGTGTATGAATACTGGTCAACTGCTGGAGCCTTCAGGATTCACCTACATAGGCATTAACATTATGGACCTCATAAAGTAAAAGGCTAAAGGCTCCTAAAAGATTTGTTTCACTCAGTCCTGATCCGAGGGGAAGAACTATAGTAATATTAGTTGAGAATCCTGCCTACACACAGTCCACTAATTTAGAACCTGTATTTATAGGTTTGATCATGCTAGTTTTCTCTGATCTCCATTGCTGGGCTTGCTCTTCTGAAATCTTTGAGTACTCCACTGGGTTGAGACTATTTATGACAGTGATACGTTGATAGACATTGATGTAAGTCATTGCTTTCCAAATAATTTATGCTCCAAACTAGGATAATTAGGATGATCCCCTTATCAAAATGTATCCAAAGCCAATCACCTTGCAGAGTATTTTGACTCTAGTGATCATAATTTCCCAGTTAGCTGCAGTTTCATATCTTCACATTAGCTTTTGCTTTTTTCCTAGGACTGATTAAATTTTGTCACATCTAGTCAGCTGATGTATAATTCCTAATGCAGTTCAAGATGCTATGATGCCTATTGCTGCCCCTCTATCCTATTCTCTTCCTGTTTTCTTTCATTTAAAAGCCATGAGTCTCCAATTTAAAATTGTCTTCAGGAATGATCTGTAAGTGGCAGCTCCTAAAATGGATATTCCTTCTGTTCAGGATCCTCCTTCAAGGCAACTCATGTCTGGTTCAAATCTTGCATGATTGCTTATTCAAATATCACTGCCCTCTTAATCATCAGGGAGCTGTTCTGTATTTTTGAACATTCTCAAATCACAAATAATTCTTTAACTGCTTTATGTCCTGTTATTCACCATTTTGTAAAGTTCTGTTTTCTCTATTAGAAGGTGATAATTATGTCCCCAGTGTAACCTTTTTTGCTGGTTTCTAGTTTTGTTGTTGTTGCTTAATACTCATTTTAGGAACCAGACACTGAGTTTATTGTCAGCTTTATGGTTATAGGCAAATTTGCCAAATGGCATTTGTCTTTCAGCCTGAAAAATCAACAGTCTTTACAGATATAGATAAGATACCACATCTCCAGTCCTTATCCATATGCTTACCAAGAAGCATAGATATGCATGAAACATTCAAATACCAGACAATGGAAGAAGAAAAAAGGTTATTGGAAGAACATCTGAAGAATAGTGAAAAAAAATGCACTGAAGCTAGTATACCACGAAGGCTTATTTATGTACTGGAGACACCAAATTGGCTTAGAAAAAATACCACATGAAGAATAACAAGGATACATGGCAAAGCAAAGTATTACATGGCTATTACATTAAAAGAAATAGGCAAAGCAGTTAATAAACAAGACTTGGCAAAAACCACAGCTGGGAGAGCCAGGATCACGGTTGTTGAGCGAGACGGTGTCATGGTGTGCCTTGTGTAATGACTGCTACAACCGTCTACCCAAACTCTAGGCTTAATTATGGTGATAAGTCAAGGTGTATCTGTAGGTGGACAGAAATGCCAAAACCAGTCAAAACATCTGTCTGACTGAACAACTGCCATAGAGATCTTACTGCAAAGCAATATTTTGCCATAGATATATTGCCTGCCTTTTCTTGAATCAGTTGACATTTAAAGTAGAGTTGGTCTATTTTCTCAGTGGCTCAAAAGCACTATCCTTCTGTTAGCTTGGGCTTTGTTTATTTTTGGTCTAATAAAGCTATTTGGATCTTCCTAATTTTCATTAAGCAGCATAGTCATTATTATCTAAATGTATTATCAACAGCTGATAAGTAGCAGTGCCTCCTGGGATCTGCAGTCTCTCTAAGGAAGCTATGGTAACATTTGCAGGTTTATGAGATTTATCTACCAAAACTCCGCAAGTAGCTACAAGAATCCAGCTTTCTACTTTCGTACAACACAATTGATTGAACCTCTTTACTGAACCCTAACCATTTTGTTATCTCCAGAGAGCATCTGGAGTCTATGCAAACAAAATAATTTTCTGGGAGGAAAATGTGTCTTAAACCTCTTAAGAAAAAAAAAGTTATTGTGGTTCTCTGTAATTTCACATCTCTGAAATTATGATATATCTCAATCTGGAGTCCTCCATGGCAAAACATTTTTGACTCCTGAAATTTACTCTAAAATTATGCCAAATGTGAGCTAACATCCTTAGTACTTCATGATCACGTGAAGTATTAATACCACTTTACAATGCCTTGGTAAGGCCACACTTGGAATATTGCATCCAGTTTTGGTCACCACAATGTAAAAAAGATGCTGAGACTCTAGAAAGAGTACAGAGAAGAGCAACAAAGATGATTAGGGGACTGGAGGCTAAAACATATAAGGAACGGTTGCTGGGATTGAGTATGTCTAGTTTAATGAAGAGAAGCATGAGGGGGGACATGATAGTGTTCCAATATCTCAGGGGCTGCCACAAAGAAGAGGGAGTCAAGCTATTCTCCAAAGCGCCTGAAGACAGGACAAGAAGCAATGGATGGAAACTAATCCATTGCAACGTAGAACTAAGGAGAAACTTCTTGACAGTTAGAACAATTAACCAGTGGAACAACCTGCCTCCAGAAGCTCTGAATGCTCCAACACTGGAAGTTTTTAAGAAGAGACTGGACAGCCATTTGTCTGAAATGGTATAGGGCAGGGGTGTCAAACTGCCGGCCCATGGGCCAGACACATCATGTGGAAGCTACGCCCACCCCATTGCCGGCAATGGCAAAACCGGCCCGATGTGCGACGTCACATGACGTCGCAAGTTTGACATGTCTGGTATAGGGTTTCCTGCCTGAGCAGGGGGTTGGACTAGATGACCTCCAAGGTCCCTTCCAACTTTTTTATTATTGTTATTATTATTAATAATAATACTACCACCAACCTTTGCTGTCTTAACTCAGAGGGGGAGGTAGCTGGCATTCCTGGTTTCATTTTTACTAGAAATGTTTTATCATTGCTAGGGATTTTTGGACTTCCTTCAAGTCTAGAGTTTCCCAAATGGCCTAATTTAGAGAATGTATTTCTGCTCTTGCTTTTCTTTGATATTCTATACATTCTCAGCTTTTTCTTCCCCTTAACCTTCCTTCTGCCTTTTTGGTTCCTTTGAGGCTTTAAAGGAGGAAATTCGATTAGGCACCTTCTGTCAACAGCCATCATAAAGCCTGACTCAGTACAATTATTCTTACATTTTCCTGTTAACTTCTGCTTTAATTGTTTATGCTTCATATACATTTTAATCTTTTTTTATTGAAACAGACAATGCATTGTGTCAATAAAGGAATTTATTTAATAATTATAACAAAATGATTTTGGAAAACTGCAAGAGAAAAATGATCAATCTAAACGTAGCATCGATTGATATAAAAAGGCATTCAACTCTCTACCACATGATGGATAATCAAGTGCCTAGAGGAGTCGGTAGAAATATCAGAAACTTTGTGCAAAGATCAATGGCACAATGGAAGACATAGTTGCAGATCAATGGTGAGAGATTGGGAGAGGTTAATATCAAGAGCAGAATATTTCAAGGAGCTTCACTATCACCACTAATATATTTCTTTGCACTGTTTCCTCTATCAACAATACTGAATAACTTAGGCCATGATTATCAAACATCAAAAACATCTGCCAAACTATCCCACCTCTTTTACATGGATGATCTGAAGCTGAATGGAAAAACACCATCTGAAATAGAATTACTGCTCAGCACTGGCTGTATATACAGGCAAGATATTGCAGTGGAGTTTGGACTGAACAAATATGCCACACTCACCATCAAAAAAAAGAAAAATAGTAAAAACTGAAAGAATCAAGATGTCCTATGAAAATAACATCAAGGATCTGGATGAAGATGATTACTACAAATACTTGGGTATCCTTCAAGCTGACAACATCAAGCACACTGAAGTCAAGAAAAAAATTAGGAGTGAAAATATCAAGACAGTGAAGAAGATCTTAAAGTCCAAACTCAATGGAGGAAATACCAGCAAGACAACACATGAGCAATTCTGATCATTAGGTACACAGCTGGAATAGTGAACTTGTACTCAACTGAACTAAAAGCAATGGATGGAAAGACCAGAAAAATAATGACAATGAATTCATTTTTCATTTTTGTAGCAACATTCACAGACTCTATTTACCAAGGCAGTGTTGTAATGAGCCTGGGCGTGGAATGTTGCAAAAGTACATGAGATGGCTGAAAAAGTAAAAAGGGCTTTGGAAGAATATCTGAAGGACAATGAAGAAAATGCACTGAAATTAGTATACCAGAAAAGCTTCCTGACTACTGGAGAGACCAAACTGACTTACAAGAAAGACCAGATGAACAGAATGGAGGCATAGGAAGACAAAGCACTACATAGCCAGTACATTAAAAAAATTAGCAGGGTAAGCAGGTAATAAATAACAAGACCTGGCAATGGCTAAGAGCAGGAAAGTTGAAGAAAGAGACCGAGGGATTAATTCCGGATGCACAAGACCAAGCCTTAAGAACAAATCATACAAAGCCAGAATTGAGAAGACAGCAATATAGTAAGTGCTGCCTATGCAAAGAAGCTGAAGAAACAGTGGGTTACTTGGAAATCTGCTGCAAGAAAATCACACAGACTGTATAACAGCGTGACAAAGTAGCAACAATGGTGCACTGAAAATCTGCAAGAAATATAATTTGCCTGCAAGCAAGAACTGATGGAATCATAAAATAGAGAAGCCCTTAGAAAAACGAAGAAGCTATAGAATTCAAACAGAGAGACATCTGCCATACAGCACCTCAAACTTAACAATTGTCGATAAGAAAGACAATAATGTTTGGATAGTGGATGTGGTAGTACCTGGAGACAGCAGAATAAAAGAGAAAGAACTGGAAAAGTTAACAAAATACAAATAGAAATAGAACAACTGTGGCAAAAGCAAGCAAAGGTAGTACCAATAATAGGATCCTTGGGTGCAGTCCTAAAACAACTGGAGCACCACTTGAACACCATCAACATTGATAAATTCGCCATCAGTCAATTGCAAAGGGTAGCTTTACTTGGAACCTGCGATAATATCCGTAACACCATCAAACATCTAGATCTGCCTATCCCAAGGCCTTGGAAAGGACTCAGTAGGTAGACAAAAATGCCGAATCCAGTGTAAACATCTGGCTGACTGCAACAAACAACAACAGCAATTGTTGTTGTTGTTGTTGTTATTATTATTATTATTATTTGCAAGGTATAATATATATTGTATATATTGTGTAATATATACATTGAGGCTATACATTGAGACATCTTTATTCCAGACAAGTCTTTCAGCTTGTTAAATGTTATGCATGGTATTGCCTGAAAGATTCTGAGTAGTGTTTTAAACCTGTTTTTTTTTCTCATAGAAACTACAGCATCTCCAACTGCAAGTCAAACAACTCCCACACATGAATCAGGTAAAACCCCAAAGTGTTGACGATGGAAAGTAATTATTTAGACTAATTTTTGCATTTTTATAAGAGGTCACTTTTGTTTTTTTGTTCTGAAATAGTTTTCTCTGAATTCTCTGAAATATGAGAAATATGAGAGGGAGGGAATATTAATGATTCAAGAATCCTTTTTTAAAATCTTTCTGATCAGTTTCATAGAAATGTACTGTATTTCAAAATTTCTTATAACTTACACTCCTATATTTCAAAATACATGTGCAATACATGTACTTAATGAGGGTTGAATCTATTAGAACAGTATTGATGAGTGAAAGTACAGACAATAGAAGGATATGGCAAGTAGTGAATTATATTGGCATAATTAGCTTTAATTGTTTTACTATCTCATATTTCATCTTTTTTATTTATTTTGCTTTATATTTTTTTTTACTTTTTACGTGCTTTGAATAATTTTGTTTACCCAAAAAGGGAATAACACGATGGATATAATGTACATGTCTGTTAAAATAGCGTGAAACTAGAGAAATTTTTTCTTTCACTTTTACTATATATGTTCAGGTTTTTAATCACTTTTCTTCTCTTCTGTTTTAGGTTCTAACAACACTGTCGGTATTGTTTTTGGTACGTACTTACAGACTGAACTATTGTTGCATTTAATGTTTGACAGAAATGATCACAGACTATTCGATGTACAATTCCTCCCTTTTTGTCTTTAGAAGGGGCTGTGACTCCCACCCCTTCTTATAAGGCAAGATCTTTTTCTCCCGTCCCAATTTTTCCCATGCTTTAGAAACTCTTTTGGCTATTTTTAAAGATTTTGTTTCCTGTGTTTGTTTGTTAGTTAAACTCAAGGGAGAGTATTTCAACTTGAGAAATTATTTTGGTTACACAGTGGTGGTTTTTTTTTCTCTCTTTATGTCAGGGTCAATTTACAGCTGGAATCTCTTAAAGGCAGAAAAAATCTGGTTGTTGCAGAAATCAGTAAATTCCAAGAGGAAAACTGTATTTGTCATCCCCCCAACCCTCCCCCCAAAAGGGAACAGGTCCAGTTCCATATTAAGCTTATTATTCAAGGTATCTGTTTTCCAACTGAATAATCTACCACCTCAATTCTCATGGATCACAGGGAGTTTGCAAATATTAAAATAGCAAAAAATACACATTTTTAAAATTCCACAAAAATATAGCTAATATTAGCATATAAGAAAATTGTGCCCTATACATATATTCTCTCTCTCTCTCTCTCTCTCTCTCTCTCTCTCTCTCTCTCTCTCTCTCTCTCTCTCTCTCTCTCTCTCTCTCTCTCTCTCTCTCTCACAGACACACACACACACATACACACACACACACACACCCCTATATAATACCCAAAGTCCTTCTGGAAAAATCAATTTTTACTATTTTTAAAGTGTTGGGTTGCAAAGCATTTTTGATTGGGGATAGGCTGTCCCTCGATGAACTGCCACTGAAAATACCTCTTATTGACACACCTTCCACTTCAATTCCGGTTTGGTAGGGACCTTCCATAGATACTATCTCCATATCCAAGAGGGATGGGCAGGAACAATTTGGGGAAAGTGCAATGGGCAGGAGCAATATAAGGAAAGTAATTTGTTAGATAACCAGCCCTTCGCCATAAAGGGTCTCAAAGAAATCAAAACCTTGAATTTGGTTTTGGGAAACACATTGGTAAACAGCACAGAATTGTAATCAGGAAAGACAACAATTGTAATTGTCCTCAGGGCATCCTGTTCTAGGTAAGATTGCAACTGGAAACCAGCCAAAGCTGGGCAAAATGCCTCCTACCCATAACTTCTATCTGCTCCTTAAGCAGGAGCTTTGAGTCTAGAAGTTTTAAAGTTGCAAATCTGTTCTCTCTGCAGTACCATAACTTCATCAAGAGTCAAAGACACTTGGAATCATAAGGCTTTTACATTAATAGTAACACCATTCTGTTTGGCTTAAATTGCAACCTGTTTCTCCCCATCCAATCCCTGATAACCACCAGGCCCTGGGACAAGACTTCTACCACATCTCTAATTGGGCCTGGATGGAGATGTACAATTGGATATCATCAACATATTGAGGATACATCATCCTACCTTGGCAAATTAATTTGCCCAATAGGGGTTATGTAAATTGTTTAATAGATCAAGTAGATATGGGACTACTGTAACAAAATGTCTCCAACTTGCAACCCTTGTGAGAGTCTTAGCAAGCCATTGAGAGATCTATCTGTGAGGGCAAGGTGCTTTGTACACTGTCCCAGCACAGGTAAACCATGAGAGTAACCAATACAATTTTTGTTCCCATATCTAAAACTGAAGCTAGTATTACCATACAGTCCCTCTCCCCTCTGTTAAATTATCCAACCCACCAATCACTGTCTACTCAGCCAGTTGGGATCAGAGGGAGCTAGGCCTCTCCATTTCTGTTGTCTCATTCCGAGGGGGGGGGGCTGATTCTCAATAATCCAACGAATGCTTAGCTTTATTTTGGACTTTGTCCCAATTGTCAGGTGAGAGTTGTCATCAATATTAACAGTAATCACTATTTATGCTGATGGGCTACCTTAAACCTTTCCTGGTTTTATTATAAATGTAGAATATACCTTATCATTGAATTAAATTGGATACCAGGAAAGTGAGCAAATATTAATGCTACATTTATTTGTCTCTGGTTTAGTTTTATTCTTGTGCAGGATGACTAGTTGCCATTCATAGGTGTAATTTGTTTTTTTGCCATTTATCAATACCTTTGTTGTATTTGACATTTTTTTCCATGAAGATTCTATTGAGTCTTGAATGTCAGATTCTGTTCAGAACATGCACAAGCATAAAGCAGCAGCTTTATATAATTCACTAAAACAGCTGTGTCTGATTCCAAGAATGCTCAGCAGAATCTGAAGCTTCCTTTCGGCAGTCAAATGATCCCAGATAAAAAATGTAGAATTTAATTAATTTCACATGGTTGCTGCAAACGTGCTTCTGTGCATTCTGAAGCATCTTTTTAAAGCAATTCAGATTCCTATTTTTTTCTGCGTATATAAAGGAGTATACCAAATGTCAGTCCACATAATAGGCCAATCAGAATACGTTTTATTTATTTTCAGATAAAATGTTACTAAGTGCACTAAGGTAATGCAGCAATAAGGAAATGTTGAGAAAAAAATTCAAACACGTAATGTAATTTCTATACATAATTGTCTATACATCCTGACTTTTGGTATCCCCTGTATATACAATGTGATATGGGTAAAGTGATCTGAAACATATTGAAAGTACTGCCAGGAGTTTGTATATGAAGATTGGTATATTTTTGAATATGAAACTATCACATTATCTTTTTCCCTTCAAGGAGCTGTCACTGCTGTTATAGTTCTGGCTGCTTTAATTTTTGCAGCTGTGAAATGGTTCTCTCTCCAGGGGTGAGTCAGCCCAAGATACGCTGTCTCTGATTCTTTCTAGCTTCTTCATAGCTGCATGAGCAGCCATCTCTAACTTTTCACTGCCGTCTCTAAAGCCTACAATTTTCATATAAATGTGCTTTATGTCCAGAAGTAACTTCTGTGCTGTGTGCTTGAATAACTGCAAAGATCTGCAACAAAGGAGGAAGACAAACAAAACATTATAGTTTGTCTAGAATGGCTAATCTGAATTTAATCACATCTTCAGCATTGGTGTTCTGGAGTGACAGAAATCATCTGTCTCTTTCTGTTTGCTATTTGTTCAACTGCAGGCTTGGCAATGTGTTGTTGAAAAAAGTACGATTATTCTTATTGCCCTGATCTGCTGGTATCAGAGACACTTGTAATGATTTCTGTCTCTGACTTACTGGCAACCTAATGAAATTGAATCATTGGAATGGTTCTATGCAAAGTTTGCATTGTCTTTTGAGAACAGCTTTTAGTCTACTTGCAACTTTGGTATATTTCTAGACAGATTACAATGGAAATCTTGTCTTGTATATTGCTTGCTTTCTGTCTCTGTGCAGGAGTGTTGTTTCTGATACAACATTATATTAACTTTATTTTCGTATCATTCGTGTACAGTTACAGGATGTTATAAGCACTAATTTAGATTTGTTCATAAATTGATTTTCAAATCAGTTTCTTAACCATAAGTACTTTGAGTGGTAATGCTTTAATCACTATCATTACATGTACTCATCTTTATGTTTAAAGAGTATATAGATGTAATCTTTTGATAGAATAGTTAATACATATTTTTGAGAGTTTTAATAGACTAACACGTGCAATCTGGGGGAAGCTGTAATATGATGTTTTGCAAATAAATTACTGTGGACTTTACCTTTTTTTCTAGCATTTATGAAAGACTGTCTCCAGTTTTAAAACTCAAGATTAGTTAATCTGTTCATTTTTCTAATTTCTAATTGAATATTATCTGTCTCTCCTTATATATCTTTTAGGCCACAGCATGCTAATTACGTCTTTATTTTGCTAAAAGACTTCTTTAAATAATAAACAATTTTCTGTTTTCAGGTTTTCTATTAGTATCATCTAATTTGCTTGCAGAAATCAGTTGTATTGGGGTCTTCATACAGGAAGATGGGTGAACAATTACTGATTTAAGCATGCGCCCAGGAGAAGTGGGAATGCCTGTTTCCTCCATTGATTCGATTTTGCTTTGTTTGCTGCCTTCTTCCCTTTTATATAAAATTAACTCATTTAAATTGTATAGTTTGATTCCTGATCAAATGCGTTGAATAACTTGAAGCCAAAAACATCCTTCGGGATAATGTATATTTTAAAACAGCTCTTATTCCAGAGACCCACTTTTTCTCTCCCTCCCTTCCCCCACTTGATCACCTCAGTCTTCATTTAAGAATTATCCCTTTTGCCTAATTAACTGTAACATTAAAAGTGCTGAGACATTGTTTATTTTTAGTTTTACAGTTGTTTTAGCTTCAGGATAACATCAAAGAACCATTCTTCAATCTAATTAATATCATCCACTGAAGGCTGGAAACGTATATAACTTATTTATTGCTATTTATTTATATCATTGATTTTATATTGCTAAATATACTTCTGGATGCAGAGGGACTCCCCATCCCTAGCCCCTGTATTTTACTCCATTTTACTCAATTTACAGTAGGGTTTAACAGTAGGGCTTCTCAAGTGGTCGCACCAGCGTTTTTCATTCAATATGTATATTCAGCTGCAATATCTGCATAAATAAAAACTCAAAGTTTTTATTGAGTTTTATTTACTACAATTGTCTTCGGCTGCTAATGGCATTGTTTGTTCTTTACTCCTTCCTTAGAGGAGGAGGGGGAATGGCCCCTCTCTTATCTCAAAAAGCAGTACCTTAGCACAGGTGGAAAGAAACCTTTCAAATTATTTGAGAAACAGCCTTAATAAACTCTTTATCAATGAGAATTGGAGATTTCTCTTGTACTTTCCAAGATTCTGGATCTGTCTTACACTAGCATTAAAGTTATCTTACTGAAATCTCTTTTTTAAAAGATAATCTTTTGAAAATAAATCACTATCACATGCCAGGGTACATACTCCAAAAATGCAAATATATCCTGTAACTAATAAGCTTATGGATTATAGGCATTATCATACAGTGTTCTCAGTGTTAAATAAGCATCTCACATTACCATTAGGAGTAGTGTTTGCCTGTTTTGGGATGCAGGTAAAATATATTGGGATTCTCTCTATTGTTGCTCAGTCCTAGTTTGCAGATGATGCAGCCTGCATCCAATATATACAGTATAGATAAAGGAAAAATGCACATATCCATGTTTGTACTGAATCTGTGGTTCCCTATATTCCTAAACTTGTCATGAGGGAACATAATTATACTTTCTTCACCTTTCTGCTGTTTAGCTTCTAGTTCAAATGAGTGGGTCTTCTTCCATGGATAATAAAATTGAGATGCTTTAAATATTTTTGTCAATATCAAGACCTGAGAAGCTAAACTTTTACATAAACTTGTAAATTTATATATAAGTGTTTAGTGTGGTGTACAGTTATATATTTCTTCATAGCTACCTGAACAGGTGTACTGCATAGAAGTGTTAGCATGCCAAGACTTTTTCTGTCTCCCATCCTTCTAATTAATCATTGCCATAAATCTGAGATAGCTTCAGCGCTAGCTGTAGACAGAACTTGGTTTTGTCTGTACACCTTGACCTATGAGATTTCAGCATTGAAACCAAAGTTTCCCCATGGATACAAAAGAGATGCTGATGTGTGATTCAAGAGCAATTGACTAAAAAACATATATTTTCTATACTAAATCTGATGTGATATTTACAGAAAATTATTTTTTAATGTCAAATATTCTGCAACTATTAAGATGCTTTGGTTTTCAGAGTTGGATTGTTCTAACTAAGATGCATTTTCTTTTATCTTACAGATTGAAATGTGTAAATCTGTGTATTGCTTTTTGCTAGGACTAAAGAAAATAATTTTTGAAAATGTCTTTAAATAGCATATATAAATATGAATTTATTTTTATGTCATCTTTTACAGGAAAGCTAACGTTCCTCATGCTTCTACTGATTCTTATCATGTAGTTTCAGAGAAAGATATGACTTTGGAAGAAAAACGAACAAAAGATTGATTTGGGTTTACTGAACTTCTGCAATAAAACTTTAATAACCTTTCAACAGTTTCCCATTTGAGAACTGAAAAAGAGGAACTCAGTGAAGATTTGAGTTCATAGTTTTACAGTTTGGCCATTGGAAGAGGCAGTTAATACATGAAGCAATCAGCATTTGATCTACAAGACTACTCCTTTTTCGTATTCTGCTTCAACATTCTAGTAGATTGCACTTAAATCCTTTCAGAATATCTCTTAGCATGTCTGTTTCTTATCACTCAGATACAGAATCTGAGGGACCTCCATATCTCTACTTCAGGGATGATGCATTATCAAGAGATGACTATTCTAGAATGAAAGAGTCAGCAAGTCCTGTGTAGTTCTTTTAACAGCCTGGTTCTTAAATCAGCTTCCAAATTCATGTGGCATCTAAAGAAAAGTTAACTTGCTTTCTGGGTTTTAAATTGATGCTGAAACAATAAGCTTTGCCTAATATAAATTGTGTTCTGTTTTATATTTTAACAGTCAACATAAATTTTACAACCAATAAATTGAGATACATGTCCTAGTGGGGAAGATTCAATTTTTGTCTTTACAGTCACTGTAATGAGAAAGTGTGTTTTGGCTGAATGGAGCCGATCCTGAAATATTCAACCTAGTTGTTGGGGAGGAGAGTGGCAAAATGTCTGTTACGATGCTCTGTGTGACATCACAACATATATTCTGTCACTTTGACACTATTTTGGTCAGCCATGGATGCCTGTGGTATTCAAGAAAGTATTTTGTATGTTTGCAAAAGTTGTATTTATAAATTTTATTGTATTCCTTATATGGGAAAAATGAATTAAATGCAATGGCTGTATATAGAGAAATGTCTGGCCGTGGTAATATTAAAGATTGAATTGCACGAGCACTTATCGTTGTTCTATTTAAAGTCATTTGGGGAGTTGATGCTATGGTAATTCTTAACACTGTAGAAACTATTTACTGGTTATATTTTCATGTATGCACCATTATTGAAAGGCAATTGGGAGATGACCCTATTACCAGAGAGAGCCAGATTGGTATAGCAATTAAGATGCTGGCCTAGAAACCAGGAGACTGAGTTCCAGGCCTCCCTTAGTCATGAAAGCCAGCTGGGTGTCTTTGAACCAGTCCCTAGTTGGATATGTTTGCTCTTTTACATTTAATGTATATTATATAAAAATATAACAAGAGTTTACAAAATGCTATCCAATGTGCACCCTAGCATCTTATTTACAAAGGAGATAAAGCAAAACCAATATTTAGAATTTATAATGGAAAACAAGTGTCCACAAGAAATTTTGTTTCTTACTCTTTTCTTAGGAGAGGAAGGAAGGTAGCCCATCCTTTACCTCAAAAAGCAGCACTTTAGCAGAGGTGAAAAGCATTTGAACGTATTTTAAGAAATTGATTTAACAAACTTTTTATCAGTGAGAATAGAACAGTGGTGGCGAACCTATGGCACGGATGCCAGAGGCGGCACGCAGAGCCCTCTTTGTGGGCACGCGTGCCGTCACCCCACTCCTAGGCCTTCAGCTGGGTTTTATAAAACCTTTTCACTTTAGGCCTCCGTGACCGTGTGCAAAAAAAAAAAAGGTTCAGTCAATTTCAACTTCTCGCTGGAAAAAAAAATCTTACAAAGTTGAAATTGATGGATTGAACTTTTTAATCCCAACCAGTCTGCCGTTACCACCGCAGTCATACTCAATTGGCCATGCCCACCCAATTGGCCACACCCAGCCAATGGGCCACACCCACCTGGCACTTGATGACGCATAAGTGGGTTTTGGGTTGCAGTTTGGGCACTCAATCTCTAAAAGGTTCGCCATCACTGGAATAGAAGATTCCTCTTTTAGTTCCAAGATTCTGTATCTATACTATGTTAGCACTAAAAATATCTTACTGAAATATATTTTTTAAAAAATAAATTACTAATCACATAGCAGGGAACATACTTTAAGAATGCAAATATATCCAGTAACTAATAAACTTATGGAACTACACACACAATCATACAGTGTTCTCAATGTTAAATAATAATAATGTTACTGTTAAGAGTAGAGTAGTCTGCCTAAGTTGGGATGCAGGTAAAAGTAAAGAAATACATTTTCTAAGAGATGCGTCATAGTTCCAAACTGTAGTTCTGGGAATTGCATAAGCACTTAAACATTTTACTGGTCAGTTTAGCAACTTAATTGTTTCCATAATTCTGAGCATAGAATATGGATTTTTTTGCCTGATGGATTCTTATTTAATGTGTTATACAGATCCAATGTTTAGAATTTATAATGCAAAACAAGATTCCAAAAGAGCTTTTGTGGCAGTTATTAAAGTAGCATTTACCAGAAAGTCCTTCCTATTCAGCTAATCTAATTGGGAAATACAGTTTGGTGTCTGTTATTACTTTAATTATTAGTGACAATAACTTACTATAGGTGATTTTTATTCCAACTTTCAGATGTTGATTTCTCCTTATGCTAACTTATAAGATTCATTAGTTTTTAAAATACTCTTAACTTTTCCTAGCCAAATACAACAAAAACAATCTTGATATAATCCAGCATTTTATCTCACATCAGACTAAATGGATACAGAACTATTGGGGTGACCTATACACACACATTTATCTCTATGTATGTTGTATGTATGTGGTGCTCAGAACCAGTATTTTTGAAACTGATTTCACACTGATAAAATTGCAGAGTGTGCAAGATAAAATTTCATAGTATACCAACAAGAAGTTCCATTGTCCAAATTCCTCTGGGGCTTTTGGTATAAAAGCCCCTGTTTTATTTGCTTGTCAGTATTGCTGCTTCCTGTTTTGCATTGATATACATAGGTGCATGGGTTCTGCTGCCAGCTTCATAGTCATCACTGAAACAGGAGCAATGATTTCTGCCTACACACTCAGCCTTTTGTCTGCTGCTGCCTTCCTGGCTGCTGCTTTAGTGAACCAAGGTGAGAAGTTAACCTCTCTCTGTCAACCCTCTTCCCCACAAATAGTTTTAAAAATAGTTGTGTATTCTGTTCCAGTTCTGATAACTTTTTTCTTTTGAACTTTGATCCTCACCTGGGAGAAAAGAGCATGTTGTAAGCTCTGGAGAGGTCAAAGGCAAAGAAATTAAATCTAACTTTGTGCTCAGCTGCTGATATATAGAAACTGAAGACAATTATTTAAATACAGTATTTTCTCAGTCACGACTGACATTTTTCCCCTCACCTATTTGTATTCACTGGAGTTATGCCTATCGGAACTGGTTTGCAAATTTCAG
This sequence comes from Crotalus tigris, assembly GCF_016545835.1. Lineage (NCBI taxonomy): Eukaryota > Metazoa > Chordata > Lepidosauria > Squamata > Viperidae > Crotalus > Crotalus tigris. Next base: position 887,360 of record NW_024100082.1, read on the forward strand.
AAAAATCATTGAATGGCAGATTTTCTCTTTATTACTTTCCACTAAATGTTTCGATATTTCCAGCTCAGATCTAACGGCTCTAAATCAAGTGAAGGTTTCTGCTGTATTACAGTTCAGATTTTAAACATACAGTACAATTCTGAATTTTATAGGTACATTCATAGATTTAATAAAATTAAGAGCTATCCTTATAATTTTCTTGGCAACTTTTGAACCCATTACTATATTGTGTAATAGTAACCCGTGAATGGCAAATTTTTTCTTCCTTGAAATATGATACGGGAGAAATCTAAACTTGAGTGGAGGTTGATGATAGTCTTTATTTCCTTTTTTTGCCCTATTTTTAGCTGCAGGGTGAATTTCCTTCCGCATTTGTTTCTGTAAACATACACGGGCATATAACCCCAACACCTGACTGAATTTAAAATGCTATTAGTTTTCCTACAAGCTTTGTTTCCCTTTTACCTCACCTATTAGCTTGACTTTAAGAACTGGTTTAAAATTAAGAGGGATTCACTTGTTGAATTTAAAGCCTTTTCCGTAGAATAATGATCCTTGAACAGTTTGAATTCAGGATCCATTTACATGATTAAAATGACTGAGGACCCCCCAAAAGCTTTGGTTTATATTGATACTGATTGTATTAGAAATTCAAAATGAGAAATTCAAAATGTAGCTTCTCAGCCCTGGCTATTAGTTTAAACTAAGAAATACTGATTATCCACTGAACTGCATGGAAGAGTATGATTGAGAACTGGATCTTGCCAAAGCTTGCCCAACATTTTAATTTAATAGAAATGGAAGTTGTTTTCCTTCCAATTCACTTTTTGCACAATTCTGTCAGGTTATTTAATAATCCTACCCTCTTGAAAATATTACCAATCTCACAGTTTTTTCTTCCAGCAAAATAAACTATATACTGTATGCAGTTTCTTCTCTCTCTTTTTATTCTCACAACAGTCTATGAGAGAAAAAAGTAAAATAATGGCTTGAGTTGTCATCTAGCAATCTAGCTACAATGCAACACTGGCTCCAATTAGTCACCTCTCAGGTGACACAGCCCTTCAGGGACCCAGGCCAGAGCCAGGTTTTTCTCTTTTGCAAGGCCAAAAGGGGGGGGGGTGCAGATCTCACCTTGGGGGTGGCAGGATGTTCTAAACCAGGGGTCTACAACTCCCAGACGGCTGCCTAGTACTGAGCTGTGAGCCATTCAGAACTAGGCCGTGGAAGCAGTGGCTTGGCGGGTGTGTGTATCCCCCCTTGTGTGAGCAGCTGGGGGGAGCATGCAGACATGCTCCATTTGCACAAGCAGCAGGTGGAGCTGTGTGTGCGCACACGTGCCAGCCATTTGCGTGGAACCATCCCCTCCCCCCCACCAGTCCACAAAGCCGGAAAGGTTGGGGAACTCTGTTCTAAAGGGCAGAGTCCACAGCTCATCTAGACCCTACCAGCCAGAATTCATTGACTGATATCGTCTACAGTATACCACTTCTGCTGGTGGATGGGGTGGGCCAATCCCATTAAGGTGAGACAGTTCCTCAGACAATCTGGAACCATGCTATGAAGAGCTTTAAACTGGTGGGATTCAGCCAGTTTGCACCAGTTCAGCAGAACCAGTAGTTAATTTTTTGTTGTCCAGGTCCAGAATGGACTTCTGGAAGTGGCATCCACACAGAGAACCGGTTGTTCACATATTTGAATCCCACCACTGGCTTTAAAGGTAAGAATGAAGACTTTGAAATTAGCTACCCTTTACAGCTTGATAGCTATAACCACAGACAATAAAGCCTAGATATTACTTTTTCTTTAATTAGATTTAACTATTTTTCAATCTTTATAGGATCCTTTAATAGATTTTGCTTTCTTTCACAAAACTTTGAAACTTCAATTTATGAAACATTCTGGAGAATATCTAATCCCTGCTTGTTTTTAAATACCAGCTTTACAATATATATATTAAATTTGCTGAAATTATCTTGGCTTACAAACTAAAGGGAACTCTCTAGAAATTGATGTAACATGAAATAGCTTATTCTACAATGGCATTACTTAAATATAATGTAGCCTGGCTTTCTAGGAAAAAGATAACCATTTCTCTCTCCACTCAGTGCAAGATGTTTTCTTGCCTGAGGCAAAGCTGTCTGAACACTTTTATAAATGCTTTCTTCCATATAAAGAAGTTGCCCAGGCTAGACGCTGAATCTTGGGTAGTAGGCTATGTGCTGAGTGGAAGGGGGACTATAGACAGTAGAGAGGACAGACTTGGTGAAGAGAGGAAAGATCCATTTCCAAAGCAATGAAAAAATAAACATACAATAGCTTAAGCTCATACCAAGTAGAAATTTATAAAAATTCTTTAGGTACGTCCCTCCCTTAATTCATACATAGATAAGAGGGAGGAGGGAAAACATTCAGATTTTCAAGATTTCTGTAAACATTTTAATATAAGTGGTTTAAGGCATACATGACATCTGTTTTTTGACTGGGTCTACCTTGTAGGGCAGATGGGAGAGAGCAACAGACTAATTTAGATGGCACAGAACAGGTCCATCCTGCAACATTTTGTCTTGCTACTTCCTGCCCCCAAGAGAGGTGCATAATGCTCCATGTATGGGACAGCTAGTTTCTAATCACCAGTATACTGGCAAAAATAAATGCAGTTGATCCATATCCAAACTCAAAAACTTGAATTTCAAGTGGGGTTGTTTCAAATGAAAATGAAAAAAAAAAGCCAAAAACAATAGTGGCAGTAACACAATTGCATCTGAGAGGAGGTAAGAAAAGTATGATTCTAGAAAGAAGAATAGGTGGGTCAGTGCAATAACCTTCACCAGTGCCTTTGATTTCAAGTGGAGCATATCTAGTATGCCTGGCTATTTTCACAGCTTTTTTTGTCTACTTGCCAATGATGTCCTCATTTCCAATAATAATAATAATAATAATAATAATAATAATAATAATAATAATAAAGTTGGAAGGGACCTTGGAGGTCATCTAGTCCAACCCCCTGCTCAGGCAGGAAACCCTATACCATTTTGGACAAATGGCTGTCCAGTTTCTTCTTAAAAACTTCCAGTGTTGGAGCATTCACCGCTTCTGGAGGCAGGTTGTTCCACTGGTTAATTGTTCTAACTGTCAGGAAGTTTCTCCTTTGTTCTAGGTTGCTTCTCTCTTTGGTTAGTTTCCACTCATTGCTTCTTGTCCTGCCTTCAGGCGCTTTGGAAAATAGCTTGACTCCCTCTTCTTTGTGGCAGCCTCTGAGATATTGGAACACTGCTATCATGTCCCCCCTCGTCCTTCTCTTCGTTAAACTAAACATACCCAATTCCAGCAACCCGTTCCTTATACGTTTTAGCCTCCAGTCCCCTAATCATCATTGTTGCTCTTTTCTGTACTCTTTCTAGAGTTTCAACATCTTTTTTACATTGTGGTGACCAAAACTGGATGCAGTATTCCAAGTGTGGCCTTACCAACGCATTGTAAAGTGGTATTAATACTTCACGTGATTTTGATTCTATCCCTCTGTTAATGCAGCCTAGCACTCTGTTGGCTTTTTTGGCAGCTGCAGCACACTGCTGGCTCATATTTAAATGATTGTCCACTAGGACTCCGAGATCCCTCTCACAATTACTACTGTTGAGCAAGGTACCCTCTATACTATACCTGCACATTTGGTTTTTCTTGCCTAAATGTAGAACCTTACTTTTTCAGCATTAAATTTCATTTTGATCCTCCTGTATCCTAAGCCTGTAAGGAAAGGTAGTGTGATGAAAATGTGCTGGATGGAAGATACTGGTTGGATATCCACCACCAAGCCCCTTAACTGCAGAATACAATCACAGACTTTATTAATCAGTTTGAATGCATAGAAATATGGGCTAGAATGCAGAATCTTAAAAACTGATATAATCCTCCTTTATTATTAACTTCATTAAGTATGATGTCTTTGGACCTTTTGAAGCTTTTTTCACAAAATATTCCCATAACTGTATATTTGATGAACCTCTCATGGTGTCTCCCATCTGCTGATAGTTTGTCTTGAAAGAATCTCTTAAATTCAAATTTGAAGAGAAAAGGAAGTAGGGAAGCAAAAGTTCTGGGAAGATGGGCTGGTGGGCCAGCACATGAACCATGCAAAAGAAGAAGGAGGCAAGAGTACACAAGACTTACCATACTTGACTCATGCATCCATTTCAGATTTTGTTTCCACTGAACCCTAGAACAACTGAATTCCAGGTTTTAAAAAGTTCTGCTGAACTGCAAACCACCCAGGATGGTTTGGGAGAACTTCTGAGGCAAGGTGTTTTTGCTTTGAAACAAGACATATTTTTGTTTCATGTACATTTTAGATCTGTTTACTTCTGCCTGGGCCAGTTCTGACCATCTAAATAAACATATAACAAAGGTAAAACAGTATGAGAGAACTTATAGGAGGAAGTCATGACAATCCAAGATTCATATTTCTTATTGGATATATTATTTATCAGTTTATCCACTCCTATCATAGAATGGAAAAAGTAGACACAATCTGCTATCCTGGTATGTAATCTCCCAAATATGCAGGCATATTTATGACTCTGATGAAGGAAAATATTTATAGCTCAGGGTTGAAATGAGGGGTACTCTGAGCTTGGTTGTTTTTTGCAGATGTTTCATTATCCAAATTAGATAACATCATCAGTGATATCACTTAGTTTGGTTAATGAAACGTCTGCAAGAAAACAACCAAGTTCAGACATTGGCAAGGAGCCCTCATACTTATGACTAAAAAGAACTAGACAAGGTTTTTCAATGCATGGGCATACAATGGCGTGGGCACGCGCGCGCACGCGCGCGCACACACACACACACACACACACACACACACACACACAGAGTTTCTAACCAGGTACTGTAACCAACTGGAGAAGGGAATTTGAAATGGACTAAGGAGCTGTCAGGAAGTGTTTTGAATGGAAAGGAGAAAATAAATAAGCTAGTAAGCAAAAAAGGTCTTAAGCGGTCCTGGACTGATGAGCAGAAAGACTTCATAACAATAGATCAGTTTTCTGACCCAAATTTCTGGAAGAACAAGACATGAAAACAGAAGATAATACTTCCGCTAGCACAAGAATTTGCCAGCTCACATCTTATGCCCTTGATTCAAAGAATAGTTTACTATATTTAAAGTAGAAGCCAAATCAAGAGAATGGGCACTAAAGCTGAATGCAACCTGCACTTCTATTGAAAAGAATCAGTCTTTTGAAGAAACAAATGCTTTTTGTACTGGGTACTTTAGGAATATTTTTTTTAAATCAAACTAATTCACAAGAAGATGTTAGCATATTGTCTTTTGATCAATCCTAAGAAATCCCCCCCCACACACACACACTCACAACCCCTTTTCTTATATCTTTTTCTTATATCTTTTGTTTAGTTGAATCTAAAGCTCCAGGTTTCATTCTGCACAATTGCTTTCCATGAGACATTATCTGCATTATTCTCTTGATCTGAATAAAATTCACACTTATCCTTAAATTTTTATTTGTTAAACGGAAAGAGGCTTCTTTTTAATTAAAACATGACATTCAGGGAAGGGTCTAGAAACTTTCTGGAATAAATCAACTGTAACTCTTCAAGTATGATCGTATTCAGTAGTGTTATTCAGCTGGTTTGCACCACTTCAGCAGAACCGGTAGCTAATTTATTGTTGCCCAGGCCCAGAATGGACTTCTGGAAGCGGCATCCACCCAGAGAACTGGTTGTTCACATATTTGAATCCCACCACTGATCGTATTCCCTTATACTCCAAGGTATGGAGAGCCACCTCCAGATCATAGGGGAATAAGTGGAAACTAAATTTAAAATTGAATCTGGCAAATTTCATTGCTGTCTTTTCTTTTTACCATTAGATAGCTGTGATTACCCACCTAGGTTACTTTCTGCTGAATTAATGGATGAATATAAAGAAAAAGATTTCTTTCCTGCTGGATCAACAGTGAAATACAAATGTCGACCAGGTTACATGAAAATCTCTAGGCTGTATTCTATTACATGTAATGGAAACCAGCAGTGGTCAAGCATTCGAGAGCCCTGTAAACGTAAGTCTTTTTATATTCTTATTAAACAAATTCTGTAAATTTATGTAAGGGAACAGATTTTTCTGCTAAATTTAGATGCAAACTTTGAAACAGTTTTATGCATTTTATGTTACAATGTAGACTTTGTCCTGTTTTTTATTAGGAAAAACATGTGGACATCCAGGAGAACCAGATGGTGGCAGATTGCTTGTAAGAGGCGATTTTGACTTAGGATCCACTGCAAATTACCAGTGTAATGAAGGGTAAGATTCAGGGAATCCCAACATAATTTCCAGTGGTGTGATTCTTCTTCTTTCTTCCTCCTTTGAACAGTGTAACCTGAAATTGTTTGGTAAGAACTTTTCTGGGTGGAATGGAGGAAATCTCACTTTCCTCACCAGTCATTGGGCAAGGCCTATGCTTCAATGAGAAAGGAGTAGAGATATAAAATTTCTGGAAATTTTGAAGCCATGGGAAAAAATCATTTTCCCCCATGATTTTTTCCCAGAAAAAAAATATAAATTTTGGAAAAAAAATGTGGAATAGGTTTACAAATTGAGTGAAATGCAGTTTATATAAAAGTATTATTCTTGCAATAAAACAGGTAGCCACCCCCCTTTCCCTCTAAAGCAACAAAAAAAGGAAGAAACCATCATCATGCAAATTAAACTGGAGCTTTTTCCCTGCAGTGCCCCATAGTGGCACAAATGCATATTTCTCTTGTTTGGGAACCACATTGAAAAGTATAGAGTTACTTGAATTGTATTCCAAGATTTGCTTGTCTTCAGCTAAGACAGGGGTAGGCAACCTTGGCTCTTTTATGTCTTGTGGACTTCAATTCCTGGCTCAGGAATTCTGGGAGTTGAAGTCCACAAGTCATAAAAGAGCCAAGGTTGCCTACCCCTGAGCTAAGAGAACTTGCAATAATTATAGACTTAACAAAAAGTCTCAGAAATATTTCATTAAGCTCTTCATGTTATATAGATTGAATACAATGTCATATATATATTATTTATCATTGGAAAAGAATATATTCCACACTCCTTTTTCCCCAGTTTTTCCAGGGAAAAAAACAGCTTTGAAAAAAACATGGGAAAAAAAAACATTTTTTCCAGTTTTATTTCCAGATCTTCCCATCTGTGGGAAGGAGCAGTACTGGCCAGATTGGGAGTCTTCAACTTGCTGCTTTATTTTTGCATCTTTTTCTTTTGATTTAAGTTTGCTAAAACAAAAGCATCAGCAAAAATTAGAACTAAGTTGAATGAAAAGGAAGGACAATTGTCTGATTCACAGATTACATTAATGAACAGTGAAGTAAGAAATTTTTCTTTCCACTATATGATATTACAAAATTTTTGCCAAGAATAAGACTAAGCAATCACGGAAACTAATTTTTCCTGCACGTTGCTATTTTGCTATCTAGAAATCTGTCTCTAACAATTCACATATGAATGCACATAAATATTGACTGACATCACATGAATAAAAAAGCGTGGGATGAATGAATACTAAAATACTTTACGAGACCTTTAGTAATAGATTATTTATTCCTGCATTTTACTCAGACTTGAAGGCCACCTTGGAACTGAAACAACTCTAAGCAGCTCATTTTGAACTAGAGTAGACAAATGGATCTAGAATATTCATTTGATCCCAACCATCTAAAGTCTGCATCCTTAAACAAAAAACAAAAGGGTGATGTGCTATTTCTTCTGTCTTGACATAGGCGTAGGCTGATTGGCCAGTCTACCAGAAGGTGTAAAGTATCGAATAATAAAATGGCATGGACTGATCAAGTTCCCTATTGTGAGAGTAAGTAGTACTATGTATATAGGTAATATATAAAAATATTTTTATTGTTTCATGCCAATATAAGTCCAGAAGAAAATGAACTAATGAATTAATATACATTGCTTACTGGTGTACACCGCTTAGAGAGTGCTTGCACTTAAAGCGGTATATAAGTCTCATAAATAAATAAATAAATAAATAATTGAAAATTAATTGAATTGAAAAGTACATATTCAGCTAAAAAGACACAAAATATTCTTTTTAGTTCTTCATTTTTCCATTCTTTCTAGTTATTCCATGTTTGCCACCACCAAATATTCCCCATGGCAAGCACAGTGGAATGTATTTGAAAGAGTTCTACTATGGGACAGCTGTAAGTTATACTTGTGATAAAGGCTACCCCCTTACTGGAAATGCCTCCATTTACTGTACATCTAAGGATGGGATAAACGGAGAATGGAGTGGCCGTGCTTATTGTGGAGGTGAGTTTTCCTGCTCCAATCCTTGGTTCTTGGGTTCCTTCTCAAGCAAGGACTATCAGCTACTAACCAGAAACATTTAAGATGATTTCTTCAAACATTTCGTTGGGCATCTCACACTGACAAACTAATTACCTCTATTCCTTAGCTATCCAAATTGAACTAATCAGGCCTGACACTTTTACAGAGCGATTCCAGTTTTCCTCCTAATGTGCTTCTGATATATGTTTCATTTTTCAGTACCACAGTGTCCATCTCCTCAGATCAAGAATGGAAGGATTGTGGCTGAAGTTTCCAGCACCTACAAATATAACCAGAAAGTTAGCTTTGAGTGCATTGGGGGCCACAATATGGTTGGTTCCAAAGTGATCTATTGCCAAATGGATGGTACATGGAATCCCCCCATTCCTGTCTGTGAACCTGGTAAGGATGAATCTGGATTTTCTATTTTTTGAACAATATTAAACTTCTGTTCTTTTTTGACTGTGCATTCCAATTTCCTTCATTCTCAGTCAGTGGAAACTATGGTGCTTGCAGTTGGGCCTAGAGAATAACTAGTATCTTACTTTTTCCCTGATATATCATCCTAGAGTCTATTCTTAATTTGATTTTCTTCCCAATCTTCTCTCTTCTTCTTTTAGGGAGGCAATGCCCACCACCTCCAGGCATTCAAAATGGGATTTGCAGCAACCAGGAAACAGGAGTATTTCCCAGTGGAATGCTTGTGAAATACACATGCAATCCTGGCTATGTTCTGATTGGAGCGGTAACTCTTCATTGCACAAATGCTGGCAGATGGTCTTCTCCTGCTCCTAACTGTGAAGGTACCTTTTGTGACCACAACATTTTTTCTGTAAGCTCTTGAAGAAGGTCCAGAAACAAAGGATCACTCTTCAGGTGGATTCCCACTTCATTACTGAATGAAATGTTTCTAAAGAAATTCCTATCTGAAGGCTGCTTTAAAAACTACTGAAGCACTAGAACTAGCAAAATTTAGATAGAGTCTAGAATTTTCTAACTATTTCTGAGGTTTCACTGAAGAAACACTGAAAAGGTATTAACTCCTGAGGAAAAAACTCTTTCCTAGCAACCATTCCTTTTGGGGGATCCCTAATGTTCACCTGGGAATAGTTGCAGTGAGCTGTGAATAGTTTTGGAATATTTTATTGGGACTGATGTGTGAATTTAACTTTGGAAAAATCACAGATTTAGTTTGTTTCATCCTGCCTGAGAAAATCACATATAGTCTGAAGCACTATAAATAGTTTTAGAAATTAAAGTCACCTAGCCTATTAGCAAACTGCACAGGAATTAATGTACAATATTGGTGAGGCAGATTGTTTTTATTTTTATACCCCTGAGATAAATTTCATTGCTAGTCAGAAGAAGGGAAGGGAGACAGGATAATTTAATACTCTCCTTCCATACACATTGCTTCCTCTACTAAGATAAAATAAGGATAATAGTGTGCTGTAGGCAATATCCTGTCTGACTTTAGTTGTCAAGGGATACGTTGGGTGGCTAGAAGAGGAAGAAAGGACCATTAGTATATTTGGGTGACATGTTCTTCATGTTCTACTGCATTCATTTCTTTAGCAGCCTTTGTGTTTGCAGCTATTCCTTAGTTGCTTGGGAGTTCTTATCCATCAACAAGCAGGTGAAAGTCTCTTTTTACTAAGTTTATCATCTGTTCAGCAGATTATATTTTCAAATCAAAGATATGGTTCTTCATGCTGGAAGAGGAATGTTTGGAAATTATGTTCCCTAAAAAGAAAGAGTGCCATCAGTTCTTAAGGAGGCCATTATTTACCTAGAGCTAGACTAAGTTTTACTACTGCTCTTTCATTTTCAGTTCTATGTTGTATGAATCCAGGTAATTATTAGATCCAAAGAAGTTTATCAACCCATATTAACAATTATCTTTGAATGTGATTTTGGCTATACTTTAAAAGGCAATCATACAATTCAGTGCCAACATGACATGTGGTATTTTCCAGCATCCATCTGTCAGTGACATGTAGTGAAGCCGGATTTCATCAATGCCTCTCATTAGAAAACTTAATTAATTCCCATCCTGTCTCCCTCCCATCCCCATGCTTGCCAGTTTCTTCTATGAACACTAAATTTGAAAAAAGCCTTTCCTGAGCGTTTTCTTATTAATTAATAGCATGCTATTTTGAGAACAGAATGTTGATGCCCATTCACTCTATTTTTTTATTCATTCACCAAACAAGTAACTCTGGGCAGCATACAACAAAACTAAGCACCCAATAAAAACCTGAATACCATTATAAAACCATAAAAAGACTATAAAAACAGAGCAAGAACAAAGAAGTAGCATACAAAGGGATTTTAATAATAATGGAACATATTAGTTCTCCTATTCTCCGGGGGTGCCAGGTCTGCTGGCATAATCAGATCTTAAGGGATCTTCAGAAGCTCAAATCTCACCTGAGTTGGGAAGAAGATTCATCACAGCAGAAAAGGCCCACTGCCTCAGGGCTGCCAAATGTAGCTCCCTGGCCAACAGAATCCATAACATACTGGATCTGATGGGATGGGCAGATGGATTTGGGGAGAAAGAGTTTCTCAAGCACCCCTATTCCATGAAGGACTTTCAACATGAAAACCAGCACCTTAAATTAGAACCAGAAGCAAACTATTAACCAATGCACCTTGCAAAGCAGAGGTATAATGTGTGCTCTACGGGAACATTCATAACTGCTTACGTTGCTTCATTTTGTACTAGCTGAAGTTTCTGGATAGTCTTCAAGGATAGCCCCAGCTAGAGTACATTGCACTAATACAACCAGGAGATGACCATGAGTAGGGTCCCTCAATCTGGGAATGGGCACAATTTGCACACAAAATGAAGTTATGCAAAGGCCCTCTTAGCTGCAGCTGCCACTTGTTCATTAAGCAGGAGTCATGAATCCAGGGGGACTACCAAATTGAAAGGATGCTTTGGAACATTTCACAATCATTTTTTGAGGGAAAACTTCTCAATCTTGAAAGAAATGTATCAGCCCAAAGTATGTTCTTAATCCCTTTTTCTTCCCAATTTTCTCCCTTTTTCTTCTAGTGGTGCAATGCCAGACACCCCCAGACATTCAAAATGGGACTCGCAGCAACCAGGAAACAGCAATATTCCCCAGTGGAATGATTGTGAAATATACATGCAACCCAGGCTACGCTCTGATTGGAGAGGCAACTATACAATGTATGGATAATGGCACATGGTCTTCTTCTGCCCCTAATTGTGAAGGTACATTTCATGACCACAGCATTTTGTATATTGGCTCTTGAAGTGCTGAAGTATTTTTTTTTAAGTGAAGGAATTTATTCAGAAGTTGAACCATAAAATCTAACAATAAACACTGACTTCATTTTTTTTTCTCCTTTTTTTAAATCAGGAGGTAACTGTGCCACCCCCATTAGGTTAGACTTTGCAGAGCTCACTGATGAGTACCAGAAAATGAATTCCTTTCCCGTTGGGTCATTGGTGCAATACAAATGCAACCCAGGTTATGTTAAGCACCCTCGAATGAATGCCTCCTCTATATGTATCAGGAATCAAGTGTGGTCAGAAGTTCAAGAATTTTGTAAAAGTGAGTTTCTTTTTATATATTTTTAAAATAGGTGCAAATATTCTTCATTTTTTGAATGTCTTGTGAAATATTCATATGATATATAGTTGTAAAGTTAAGGTCTTGGCATAAGAAAGATACAACTTTTCTTTTCTTTTCTAGAAAAATCATGTGGCCATCCAGGAGAACCAGAAAATGGTAGGCTTATTGTATCAGGAGATTTTCTGTTTGGTTCTACATTAAGTTATATTTGTGAGGAAGGGTAGGTATACACAAAACTCGTATTGTTTTCATGTATTTTGCAATAAGACTGGTGGATGGAAATTTATATCCTGATTTTTCAGAAGAATGGATTTTGAGCTAGGATGAGTTTCCAAGATGAATATTATTATGGTCAACTGAGCAGACATATTTCCAAAGTAGATTTGTGCATCAGACAAAGAATTTGGTGCCTTTTTATATGCTTCTGTATGCACATGCATACTATTATCCTAGTTCAAAAAGTGTTGCTATGATGAAGAACAAGGTGGTGCTTCTCTGCTTATATATAAAAGCTGAATGAACAAAACAAAAGCTTGTAGTGAGACAAATAGGAGGAAATAGCCAAAATATGGTTTGCATTGGCCATAGTGTATTGCCCAAGTGGTTTGTTCAATAGACTATGGCTTGGTGCAAAGCATGAACCCACTGAAAGTGTTGCAAGTTGCATACTTTCACCCTGAGGATCATTACAGACTTTTGTAGAACTTAATACAGGCAGATAGGATTGCACTTACAGTGAAATCATGTCACAAATCTACTGATTCATTTCTCCAATTTATTTCTCATCCCTATTAGATGTGATTAATGTAAGTAGTTTTTTTATTGCAGGTGGTCTTTGGCTTACAACCATCCATTTGTAACTTTTTTTGAAATTATAACAGCACTGAAGAAAGTGACTTATGACTGTTTTTCACACAAGTGTTGCAGCATCCCCATAGTCGTGTAATCAAAATTTGGATGCTTGGCAACTGTTTTCTATTTATGATGGCTGCGGTGTCCTGGGGTTAAGTGATTATCTTTTGTGATCTTCTGCCAAACAAATCAATGAAGAAGCTGGTTTCACTTAACCCTGTTACTAACTTAACAACAGCAGTGATTTACTTAACAACTGTGGCAAGAATTTAAGTAGACAATCAGTTAAATATGAGCCAGCAGTGTGCTGCAGCTGCCAAAAAAGCCAACACAGGCATTAACAGAGGGATAGAATCAAGATCATGTGAAGTGTTAATACCACTTTACCATGACTTGGTAAGGCCACACTTGGAATACTGCATCCAGTTTTGGTCACCACAATGTAAAAAAGATGTTGAGACTCTAGAAAGAGTACAGAGAAGAGCAACAAAGATGATAAGGGGACTGGAGGCTAAAACATATAAGGAACGGTTGCTGGAATTGGGTATGTCTAGTTTATCGAAGAGAAGGACTAGGGGTTACATGATAGCAGTATTCCAATATCTCAGGGGTTGCCACAAAGAAGAGGGAGTCAAGCTATTTTCCAAGGTGCCTTAAGGCAGGACAAGAAGCAATGGATAGAAACTAATCAAGGAGAGAAGCAACATAGCACTAAGGAGAAATTTCCTGACAGTTAGAACAATTGATCAGTGGAACAACTTGCCTCCAGAAGTTGTGAACACTCCAATACTAGAAGTTTATTAAAAGAGTTTGGACAACCATTTGTCTGAAATGGTATAGGGTTTTCTGCCTGAGCAGGGGTTGGACTAGATGACCTCCAAGATTCCTTCCAACTTTATTGTTGTTGTTGTTGTTGTAAAATGGAGTAAAACTCACTTAATAACTGTCTAGCTTTGCAACAGAAATTTTGGGCTCAATTGTGGTCGTAAGTCAAGGACTACCTATATTTATGTGTTGATATTTTAGATTAGAGGCCTAGATTGCTTGCCCAAACAAGATTGGGTTTGAAAGGCAGAATATTATAAGTGAAGACTGCAAGAGATATGCTTTCCTGTAATAATTCTTCAATATGCACATTCATTGTTTGTTCTTTGTAAGTATTGGTAATAGATTTTCACTATAGTATTTATATGCAGTGTTGTTAGCACATGGTCTTCTAGGAGTTGCTGAGTTGTAATTCTTCTATTCTTTTCCACTGGCATTTCTGGGAATGGCTGAAAGGAAATTGAACCCAGGAAAAATAAATGGCCATTCCATAGTAGTTTCTGTTTTAATGCAGGTACATTTTGATTGGACAGTCTTCCATACAATGTGTCTTGCATGAAAAAAAAGTAAAATGGAATGACAGCTTTCCTGAATGTCAGCGTAAGTAGAGCATACAATCATATTTATTTAGCTAAATAATGATTCCAATGTGACCTCTTTTCAAAATCATGTCTGATATCATGTACTTCAATGAACAAGCATGTCTGGAAATTTGGAAAGCTAAAATGCTATTAATCTGGAGAATGCCAAAGTTCAGAATAAAAGTTTTAGTTGTGGATATGAAGCGTGTTCATCAGAGTTGGTGATATCACTATCAAAAATGGGGTCTAACCTACCATTAATGTCTCATGTGCAGACTCTATTCAAATTGATGAGTCTGATATTAGAGCACAGCAGTGCAAGCAAAGTGTAATTCAAGGTACAATATGCTCTTCTACATTATTATAAAATAACCTTAATTGTGTTTCATATATATATATATGTATGTATGTATGTATGTATGTATGTATGTATGTACGTATGTGTTATGTCCTGAGCCTGTGGAAGCAGGCTCGGGGCATTGCAACGGTCCTGGGCAGTTGCAAGCTGCCCGGGAGCAGACTGGTTGTCGCCAGCACTTGCGCGCATGCGCGGGTGCTAGCGCACCAAATGTTGCAATTTAGCCCGGGAATCGCCTATAAAAGAGGCAGGGAGATTTGGGCGTTGTCGGCGTCTTGTAACCAGTATGCTGAACAGAAATAAAGAGTTCCTGAGAACTACAACTGCTTCTCGTGTCATTGCCATTTCGCGAAGGACTTAACAGTATGTATGTATAATTTTTGTATATACAAATTCAGAGATTTCATCTTTTGATTTAAAGAACATGTGCACAAAATAATTTTTACTAACTTTCTATCCCATTAGGAACTGATTAAATAACATAAATAAAATAATATTGTTATTAACTAGAAAATTTGTGGCAGCTTCATTTTATCATTTTCAGTGCAGTATAAACTGTCATGAACACAATTGTGTTGCAATAATTAATCTTGAAAATGCTAAAGAATTGAACATATTTTTGCAATTACATCTAAAAGTCACATTATTTGCTTGAATCCATTTTTTTGGGGATTTTGTAGCGGCTTATCATATCTATGTGATTTTCCCTGGAGTCTGGGAAAAGAGAGATATGACTTAAAACATATGGATTTTTGATTGATGGATGCATATATTATTCAAATTGTATGTTAATTGATACTTTCATATACTGCACTAATGGGCACTGAGTGATTTATTGTCCACAGAAAAATCAGAACATTTCAGAGCCTCCAGCATAGTGTTGGGAAGCCTGTGGATCTCCATATTGTATATTGTTCAAAAACAGTTCCCATTACCTAATGCCATTCCCAAGGATATCTGGATCTGATGGGAATCTGGGAGTCCAGCAAAATCCTGAATGTTCCAACTGTACCACTTCCCACCTCTTTTTTTATGTTCTTTTAGTGTCATACTCTCAAAGAAAATAACATAAGTTATTTTGGTAACAATGGTTCATCTAAAATGCCATAGGACAGTGGTTCTCAACCTGTGGGTCGGGACCCCATTTGGGGTCGAACGACCATTTCACGGGGGTCGCCAAACAACGCAGTCCGCCATTTTTTTCCCCTTTTCCTTAGCTGTGCTACTCCCTTTTATTCTATTGGCTTTTGAAAGCCAATAGAATAGACTCTCTTGAATAGAGTCTAATTCTATTGGCTTTCAAAAGCCAATAGGAATTGTCCAGGCTGTCTCTGCCCTGCTGAGCCCGCAAAAAGTCCCATTCTGCAAACGGTGCTGCACCACTTGAGTAGTCCTCGACTTACGACCGGTTGAGTAGTCCTCAATTTACGACCGGTTGGGGGGGGGTCGCGGCATTAAAAAGGTTGAGAACCACTGCCATAGGAGTAGATGTCCATGGCTGTGAACAGTAGATGCCTTGGTCACATGGGGACCATCCATTTTTAATATCTCCTATCTCCTAGTAATGAATTTGAGGGTTGCAGTAGGGAGGAGACTGAGAACTGACCAGACTGTGATCCAACTGTAGTGCAGATGTGATCTTCAGTGACAAACAGAAAATAATCAGAATTCAACAAAACCCAAATATTCATTTCCTCCAGGCAGTAATTTCTTCTATTTGCATGTCAACATCCCAACATCAATTAAAGTTCAATTCAGATATCCCAAAAAAGAGAAAATGCTTATACCACAACACTCTTGTTAAATGACATCAGCCAATCAAACATGCCTGAAGCCCAGAGGTCATGATGATTTTTTTTTTTAAACTTAGAACTGATGATGTTATGTAGTTTACTAATGAAAACAAAACATCAACCTTCGAGAGCACCAAAGATCCCACAATTCATTGCCAACCTACAAATTTTGTCTTCTATTGTAACCTTTATTAGTTTTCAGTTTTGATAACTATCAATATTTAATTTCAACAATGAATTTTTCCCCATATTGATTCTGCCCAAATAAAACTTTCTTATCATCTGTCCTTTAGGTGTATTTTTTTCTAGTCCAAGCTTACCAAAGTTTCAGCTGAGTGAAAATGGTCTGACTTCTTTTTTTAAAAAAATCCTTTTTCTGTATGTCCCTGAAACAACATCAAAGAATCAGTGTGAAAAATTAACATGTCAGAGATAGTTATACACTGTTTTTAAAAGAAGAGTACTAAGACCCCTAATATCAATTACTTGTAAAAGCCTTAAAAAAGGCAAATTACTGACTCCATGGTAGTTTTTCTATTTACAGCTGCAACTGCCACAGCAGATAATGATGCTTGAAATAGCATACGTGTTTTAACTTTGACCATTCTTTTTAACAACATATTACATCAGAGACATGAATATTATAAATGTTCCAGGGTTTATATCCACTCTCTGATAAGGAAAATGGAGTTCATTTATTTTTATAACACAACCTTTACCTTTTTCTAGCTATCTTGTGTTCATCACCACCAAATATTCCCCATGGCAAGCACAGTGGAATGAATTTGAAAGAGTTCTACTATGGGACAGCTGTAAGTTATACTTGTGATAAAGGCTACCCCCTTACCGGAAATGCCTCCATTTACTGTACATCTAAGGATGGGATAAACGGAGAATGGAGTGGCCGTGCTTATTGTGGAGGTGAGTTTTCCTGCTCCAATCCTTGGTTCTTGGGTTCCTTCTCAAGCAAGGACTATCAGATGCTAACCAGAAACATTTAAGATGATTTCTTCAAACATTTCCTTGGGCACCTCACATTGACAAACTAATTACCTCTATTCCTTAGCTACTCAAACTGAACTAATCAGGCCTGACACTTTTACAGAGCGATTCCAGTTTTTCTCCTTATGTGCTTCTGATATATGTTTCATTTTTCAGTGCCACAGTGTCCATCTCCTCAGATCAAGAATGGAAGGATTGTGGCTGGAGTTTCCAGCACCTACAAATATAACCAGAAAGTTAGCTTTGAGTGCATTGGTGGCCACAATATAGTTGGCTCCAAAGTGATCTATTGCCAAATGGATGGTACATGGAATCCCCCCATTCCTGTCTGTGAACCTGGTAAGGATGAATCTGGATTTTCTATTTTTTGAACAATATTAAACTTCTGTTCTTTTTTGACTGTGCATTCCAATTTCCTTCATTCTCAGTCAGTGGAAACTATGGTGCTTGCAGTTGGGCCTAGAGAACAACTAGTATCTTACTTTTTCCCCTGATGCATCATCTCAGAGTCTATTCTTAATTTGATTTTCTTCCCAATCTTCTCTCTTCTTCTTTTAGGAAGGCAATGCCCAACACCTCCAGACATTCAAAATGGGATTCGCAGCAACCAGGAAACAGGAATATTTCCCAGTGGAATACTTGTGAAATACATATGCAATCCTGGCTACGTTCTGATTGGAGCGGCAACTCTTCATTGCACAAATGCTGGCAGATGGTCTTCTCCTGCTCCTAACTGTAAAGGTACCTTTTGTGACCACAACATTTTTTTCTGTAAGCTCTTGAAGGAATGAGATCCAGAAACAGAGGATCACTCTTCATATGGGTTTCCACTTATTTACTGAATGAAATGTTTCGAAAGAAATCCTTAACTTTCTTCAAAAGCTGCTGTGGTGTCAGAACTAGCAATATTTAGGCTAGAGTCCAACATTTTATGACTGGTGATTTGAAGCTTCACTGAAGGGGTCTGGAAAAGGAATAATTGCTGACAAAAAGTCCTTTCCTGGGCTATTCCTTTGGGGGGGGGGATCATGGTGCTGCTCTCCCCATCTCTAGTGTTCATGTGGGAATAGTTGCAGAGAGCTATGAATAGTTTGGAAATCTTTTATTGGGACTGATGTGATATTAGTGTGAATTTAGTTTTTGAAAAGCACACATTTAGGGTTTTTTTTAAATGAAACAATAAAAGCATATGTACTCAATTAATAATAAGCCTTGAGTTCTTCAAGACAAGGTTTGATGAATAAGCCTACTAACCTTGCAGACTGTGAAAAATACCCATTCTTGATCTGTTTTACTCATTCTCATGTCCATATTTGGGATAAACGTACAATGCAACAAAACCAAGATTATATCAGAATTTTGTGTTCAGACCCAATGCAAATTATGATAAAGAAATTCTGGATTTATAAATCAAGGAGAGTCATGATTTTGAGTTCTACATTCTTGATGAAAGATTAGTATAAAACTAAATTATAAAACTAGTATAAAACTAAATAGGAAATGCCATCAATTATTGGTATTTTTAAACCCTGCAGTGTAATTGATGTAAGAGGAAGATACTGTTTTCCCCTTTCTAAAGTGTTTAGATTTTCAAAATATATGTACCTTGTTAACTATTTTTGGTAGGGAAGAATATAAAGAAATTCTACTCTTTTTATCTTTGATTGACTGTTCTCTAATTAATAGTGTTCTGTAATTAAAATTGAGAAAGTTATAGAAAATTAGTGTAGGTAATCAGGTAGAATTAGGAATAATCGAAGTTTCCCTATCTATCAAATTGAACATGGCAATAGTATGTTCAGTGATAATGCTAATAGTATTAATAATACTAATTATAGCTGACTATTTTAAATTTGTTTGTTTTTTTGTTTTGGAGGCACCTGTGGCCTTCCCATTCAGTTAGATTGGGCAGAGATTGCAGATGAATAATAAAAAAATAAGTTGTTTCTTCTGGATTCAGTTGTGAAATATATATGTCATCCTGGTTATGTTAGGAATCCTGAACTGAAAACCACAATGACATGCATTAGGAATAAGATTTGGTCACAAATTCATAAATTCTGTCAAAATGAGTCTTCCTTTACTCTGATCAAACTATACGATAGGATGGATACCCTTTCAGAGTGTATCAAAGTCTTAACCTTTGAGAGTGTTGCTAAATACAGACAGAAACTTTGAATCAGTGTTATACATTTTGTGTTACCCAAAACATAACATGGAAAAGTAGAATCTCTCTGTTTTCTACTAGGAAAATCATGTGGACATCCAGGAGAACCAAAGGGTGGCAGATTGCTTGTAACAGGAGATTTTCACTTTGGTTCCACTGTAAATTATCAATGTGAGGAAGGGTAAGTTTCAAGGAATCCAGCACAATTTCCAATGATGAGATTCTTCCTGTTTCTTTCTTCCTCCTTTGAATAGTGTAACCTGAAATTGTCTGATGAGAACTCTTTTGGGTGGGGTGTAGGAAATTTCATTTTCCTCACCAGTCATTGGGCAGGGCCTGTACCTCAATGAGGAAGAGGCATGCACACACATGCCAAGGAGTTTTTAACATTTTGTTGAAACACTGCAAGCCCCCACTGTTGTTCTTCAGGTGCCACTAGCAGAGGCTTGTCAGCAAATGGCCCTCCACTAAGGCCCAATAAACCAGAGTCCACAAAGCTTAACCATGAAATACAAAGTCTGAAGTCAAGGCATAAGTCTGCAAAGCCACACATGAAGTCCAAAATCTAGGCCCAAGCCTCAAGTCCAGGCATGGTATCCAAAATCCAAGTCCAAAACCCAGGCATGAAATCCAAAGTTCAAAAATGAGGTCAGAAAGGAAACAAGGCACAGGTCCAGAATCAGGAAACACTACGTTAGAGCACATACATGGCAGGGAAGTGAATGGTTGTCTCCAACACCGCTTTGTTCCAGGTATCAGACTAAGTGGTCACCAGCTGGAGCAACTCATTAGGAGAGACAAGGCAGCCTCCTCATGAGTAGCCTCACCTAATTTCCATGTGCCTTCATCTGCTTGGCTCTATGTGCCCTGGGATCTGGCAGGGAGGCAATTCCTTCTTGTCTCCTCTAACCAGGTACAATTATGCCTCTTCTTCACCCTGTACCTCTGGCTGATCATCCATGCTTCCCAGCTCAGCTGTGTCACTTCTCTTTCCTCTTCAGCCAGGCCCTCATTCAGTCACTACCCCACCAGCCCTTCCAATGTTCCTGACCTCTCCTTCTCTTGCCCATCCACTCCTGGCATGGCGTCTCCTGCGCCTTCCCTATGCTTCTCTGCATCCTTCCCCAAAGTCCCTAGAACTGGCTCTTGTGGTCTGAGCCAACATCCAGGGAAGCCTGTCCTGGCCAGGTTGGGAGGCCTTAGCCTGCTGTTGCATCTTTTGCATCTTTCTCTTTCAATCTAAGTTTGCTAAAAACAAAATCATAAGCAAAAATTAGACTAAGCAGAATGAAAAGGAAGGACCACTGTCAGGTTCAAAGATTGTATCATTGAACAGCAGAGTTAAACAGATTCCTCCTTCTATATATTTTCTCTAGAAAAAAACCAGTAGGAAATTTCTGTTTCTATTGTATGATTATAAATATATAAGACTTTTGCCAAAATAAGACTTAGCAGTCATGAAAACTAATGTCTCCTGCACGTTGCTATTTTGCTATCTAGCAATCTGTCTCTACACATAACACATATGCTGTCTGTCTACACATGAATGCATATAAATATCTATTGACACCACATGAATAAAAAAGCATGGGATGAATGAATACTAAAAGACTTAGACATATTTATTCCTGCATTTTATTCAGACCTGAAGATCACCTCGGAACTGAGACAACTCTAAACAGCTCATTTTGAATTAAACAAAGGGATGTAGAATGTCCATTTGATTCCAACCATCTAAAGTCTGCATTCTTATACAAAAAAATAAAATGATTATATGCTGTTTCTTTTGTCTTGCTATAGGTATAGGCTGATTGGAAAGTCTTCCAGAAGCTGTGCATTGTTCGGTAAAACAGTAGCATGGACAGGTGACCTTCCTTATTGCCAGAGTAAGCAGCACTCAAAATGCAGATCTAGCCTAGGATAATTGTTAGAAAAGGTTTATGAATGTCGATATTCTAAAACAGAAACTATAGAAGACAGATAAAGTGATGCAAGTCATATTGAAGATAATGAAACCTAAAAGAGTACTTCACCCTTAGGCAACATTATATCCAGCTGCAAGCAAGTTATATTACAGCATAGCCCTAAATGCTAATTGAGCTATAATGTTTATAAGAAAATCTATGGACAAACCAGTTACTTCTATCCCTCAGGTGTATAAACTGAATCAATCAGGCCTGTCCCTTCCGCAGAGTGATTCCAATTTTTTCTCCCTTTGTGTTTCTGATACATGTTTTATTTTTCAGTGACACAGTGTCCATCTCCTCAGATTAAGAATGGAAGGATTGTGGCTGGTATTTTCAGCTCTTACAAATATAACCAGAAGGTTAGCATTGAATGCATTGGGGGCCACAAGATGGTTGGTTCCAGAGAGATCCATTGCCAGGTGGATGGTACGTGGGATCCCCCCATTCCTGTCTGTGAACAGGGTAAGATTTTCCATTTTTAAAAAAATAATTTTCAGAGCTCTGTTTTATTCTGTTTGACCTAAGCATTACATTTTCCTTCTCTCACTGTGTTGAGAGAACAATAGGTTCACAATTGTTGCAGCCAAGAGAACAAGTTGTATCTTAATAATTTTTTTTATTATTCAACTATTGACAAAGTGGTATTAAAACATTTATTGAATATGAAAATGCATTATATTAATTAGAAACATTATATCATTTAGGAAACACAATCTAAAGTACTGCAAATAGGCTGGAAAATTTAAGCTACTTGGCCCATTACTGAACATATAGCAATTAATGTACAGTATGGGGCCTCCATAAACACCATTTACTTTTATGCTTGTGATGATCAATTTCACCACTAGTCAGAGGAGGTAAAGAGGGACAGGACAATTTAATACTCATCAACCCTAAACTATGAAAACTAATAGGAAAAGATAAAGATAATAATGAGCAGGACGCAATGCGCTAAGTGGAAGAGGAAACCATATATTTATCTAAAGCAGGGGTAGGCAAACTCAATTTGTTTATGACTCATGGACTTCAACTCCCAGAATTCCTCAGTCAGCTTAGCATAGCTGATTCTGGGAGCTGAAGTCCATGAGTCATAAAAGAGTCAAGGTTGCCTACCCCTGAATTCTAAAGGATTAGCATTTGGGAAAATTTCTTCAGGTTTCATTATCTTCTTTCCTTGACTGCTTTTACTCTTTGAAAATCAATAGTGCTTTTATACCTTTTCAGAGATTGAATGCAAGTCACCTCCAGATATCCAGAATGGAGTTCACAGCAACCAGGAAGTAATGGTATTCAAAAGAGGAATGTGTGTGAAATATACATGCAACTTTGGCTATACTCTAATTGGAGATGCTACTATTCATTGCACAGACTCTGGCACATGGACCTTTCCTGCCCCTCATTGTGAAAGTAATTTTTTTTTTATTAATTGCTGCTGGTAACATAAAGCTTCATAGCATAAAAAGCGGCCTTTGGGATTGAATTTGGATATGCAATATAGGTTAAAGAATCTACTCAATCATGAGCCTCACTAACTTACTCTAAATGAGATATTGCCAGGGTTTCCTAATTGCATTAAGTCCAAAATGTGGTTTGTTTGTTCTGACTTTGTGTATTAGTGAACTCAAAAAGAGTTGAGGTTCTGTGACTAGGTTCTGTGGCTTAATATTATAGGTAAACCACTCTATTCAACAAACATGGCTTAAGACATATCTAACCTATTTTATTGGGCTCTGCAATAATGGGAAAAAAAATTAGAGTAGAGGAGATCACACAAGGTGTCTAATGCCCTTAGAAAAATGAAGGGATCAACTTGTAGTAAATGGCCTTTAATTGCAGCTTTCTACTAAGTATCACATCAAAATGGAATTCTGAACACTGTCCTCTGACTTCATTTTTTTTTTCTTTTAGAATCACAGTGTCCCTTTCCTCCAAGCATAGCCAATGGAAAACATGATGGTTTGGCTTTGCAAATGTTTACTTCTGAAATGGCTGTAACCTATTCTTGTGATCCAGGCTATTTGCTTGTTGGAAAGGCATCTATTTCCTGTGGACCTTCTGGAACCTGGAGCCTTCCTGTGCCATCCTGTGAAAGTAATAAAAACTGCAACATATTTGGGCTAACATAGAATATCATTACTTTGTATTGCACATACCAGTCTTTTCCTTCAATTTATTGTATTTCAAGCACACTTTGAAACCATTTTGAATTATGTAATTCAATTCTGGGGTTGTTGGAAGGCAACTCTCTTGGTTTGATTTGAGAAAAAGATAGCTCTCAAATAAGAATGCATTGTCATTCTCAATTTGTTCAAAAGGTGACTAACATAAGCAGAATTACCAAAGTTTGTTTCTGGAGAATACATGCATCACATCTGTCACAACAGCTATTTTCTTAGTGGGATGATGTTTGATCAATTACAGCTTTTGGCAGATCTCAAATGAAGGTACTTACCATTCTTTGATCTTTTGTAGTTATGCATTGTCTCCCACCCCCGAAAATCATCCATGGGAAGCATGTTGGTGAGGACTTCACATATGGGAAATCAGTAATCTATATTTGTGATGCCGGCTATTCCTGCATTGGAAACTACAGTGTTACATGTATTTGGAACAGCTCAAACTCTGTAAAGTGGAGTGAAGCCCCCAGATGCCAAGGTCCTTTATTGCTTGTATTTTGCAAATCAGAGGCTCAGTCTTCTCTGCTACCTTTCACAGGGATTGGGGTGGCTTGTCAGGGATGGGTGCTTGAAGCCAGATGAAAAAGAGTACTATAATTGGACTGTGCATACTGTCATGCTAATGACTTTTATAGCATTATTTATTGAAGGTCTATGATAGGTGTATCACAGCCAATCTGAATGTAATAATTTGGGTGGAATTTGAGAGGTAAATCGACATTGTGGTAATACAGTTGCATCACTTCTTTCTGTAGGTTGCCTTGCACCACAAAGTATTGCCCATAGCAAACGAGACAATGTTACTTTGGAAGATTTCCCCTATGGCTCCTCTGTGACTTATCATTGTGATCCAGGCTTTTCTCTTATTGGAGCACCAACCATTTACTGCCAGACTTCTGGAACATGGGATCAACCTGTCCCTCAGTGTAAAAGTGGAGAATGTATGTGAGAGTTAGTTATTAAACTTGTACTTCAATAGTGTTAAGTGACATCTGGTGTCAAGCATGTGGGGTGCTTCCCACAGTAAGAGCTGCACTGCCTAGACCTCAGTAACTGAAACTAGCAGCATCTGAGAGAAATACATGTGCCAAGGAATCAAGAGCTTTGTCACTGTGTCTCTTGAAAATGCATTGTGACAATATACAAGCAAGACCTGTGTTGTCCCACTGAACTTTTGTTTCTTCCAGAAGAGCAAACTTAGAAGTGGTGTTTTATACAAACATTCTTTTATAAATTAATGAGCACTTTTTGAGCTCATTAATGAGCTGTGGTGGCACAGTGGTTAGAATGCAGTACTGCAGGCTACTTCTGCTGACTGCTGGCTGCCTGCAGTTCAGCAGTTTGATTCTCACTGGCTCAAGGTTGACTTAGCCTTCCATCCTTCCGAGGTCAGTAAAATAAGGACCCAGACTGTTTGGGGCAATATGCTGACTCTGTAAACCACTTAGAGAGGGCTGTAAAGCACTATGGTGTGGTATATAAGTCTAAGTGCTATTACTAGTGCTATTTTGTTTTGTTAATCACCTTGACACTAAGGTAGTCCTTCACTTACAACCATTTGTTTAGCAACCATTTGAATTTACAATAACACTGAAAAAAAAGAGTTATAACCGTTTTTCGCATTTATGACTATCACAGCATCCCCAGGTCAAAATTCAAATACTTGGCAATCAACATGTATTTACAATGGTTGCAGCATCCCAGGGTCATCTGATTGCCATTTGTGACCTGGTCAGCCAGCTTCCAACAAGCAAAGTCAATGAGAGAAGCCAAATTCATTTAATGGCTGTGTGAGTCACTTAACAACAGCAGTGTTTTGCTTAACAACCATGGCAAAAAAGTCATAAAGTTGGGTGTGACATAACATAACTGCGTTCCTTAGCAACAGAAATTATGATCCATAAGTTGAGGGCTAGTTATATTTCTTTTGCAGTGCGGAAACCATGCAAATGATTGTTTTTTGTTTTAGGAAACCGATCACACAATTTGTTACCAAGCCATTAAAAAAAAATCATAGTGGTTTTGAAGGTTTAATTACTTCATTTTTTTTTAGATATGGAGGCTATCAAACAAGGTGACTCCCAGGTGATCAAGGATGAGAACAATCAAATAGAAAAAATAATTGGATCATTCATAAAAAGCACAATACATTCAAAAATCAACAAAACAACTACCAAGGACTTAGCAACTACCTTAACCCTAGGCCTTGGAGTAGAGCCAGATATTCAAAGATTTCTGGAACCATTAAATGGTGGGAGCCAAAGAGATCTCCAGAAAGATGCTTTTCCAGAGGTCAGAAATTGCAGTGGAGAAGGTGTGTTTCTTAGCTTCCAATAGAAAGGCAGGATGAAGAACTGTATTCTTTAGTGATTTATTATATTTCTATATATCATTGTATTTCTCAATATTTCTCATGGCCCTGTCTCTGGTAAGGAATGCTAATGATTATTTATTTATTTATTAAATTTATATGTTGCCCATCTCACTATCCAAAGTGATGCTGGAAGGCTTACAATACAATTATAACAGCAACAGCTGGAGGATACAGGGTTTCTATCACAAAGGGACATCTTTTTTATATGTGATGGCATATTTCTAAATAAGGGACACTATGAAATATGAAGTTATGTATCAATTACATCTAGACAAATTTTATATATATACTTAATGACCAAGTCAGTGTGAAGACTAATTCACTCCCTGGAGTTTTTGGATCAGTACAAGGAATAAAAGCATCTGCCAATTTCTGCTTTTTTTTTTGAGCCTTATAAGTAATTATTTTATCTCAGAGGCCACAGGCTATTATTGCTTGAATATGACATTATTCCTTGAATGTAATCAATACCTTTCAGATGTATTGAATTTTTGAATGTAATTTGTAAATATCTCAGAACGAGGCTCCAAACATAGCATGTTAATGAATGATGAATGTGATACAATAATTAATTAGGATCCAGGTCCTGCTTGAAAAATATGGTGTTAAGTTTAAAACTGCAGCCCCCAACCTTATACACACAATTGTTTCCTGCCCAAGATAATTTTTGATAGCATGAGAATCAAATTATCTTCCTCTAAAACTGTGATGGCCAGGGTACAGTTAAGTTATTGTAATTTCTCTCCTCCCAAAAATCTATTAGCATTAATGTCATTAGTGGCAGCAAACTTATTTAGGTGGAGGCAGGAAATTGTCAGTGAGGGTGAAAGTGTGGGTAAAAATTAAGATGAAAATAAATTAACTGTCCTATTTTCTATTATTCTTATTTAAACTTCAGTAAAAAAATATTTTTGCTCTACCTCTTTGAATGATATTGCTGCATCTCTGGCAACCCCCCTACAATTTGAGTTGTAAAGGCAAGTGTGGCTCCTTGCTGGAAAAAGTGTCTTAAGAACTTTTCTTCAACTTTGATTTTCAGTAGATGGCTGCACCCTCCCACCACTTTCTGATAGCAGGGAAGCAGAAATAGAAACTATGAGTGCTAAGGTGACTCTGGAGTGTGAAAATGGTTATGTCAGGAATGATACTTCTCCTATTCAAGCGCAACAGATAGGATGGGATGCCCCTGTGCCAGCATGTACATCAAGTAAACAAAGTAAGTTGGAAATAAGGCTCTAAAGATTTGAGAGGGAATTTAAATTTATATTGTTTGGAGAGCCTCTCAAAAATATTTTCAAGAGCTGGTAAATTTAATTTCCCCTTTCACTGACAGATTGTAACTCTTGTTTTGCTTCTTTCTTTAGGCTCCTACAATTTTGCTACACTAGGTTTTGGTAAGTAATTTTTAGAACCTCCCATTGAGTGCAGAAAGACATAGCATTGTGGACCTTGCATTCCATAAACACTGGATAAGATAGGCCAGTGGCTACTAGTCAAATGTCTGCCCTGTTCTTTAGTTGTCTTTGTCAGATGAGCACATATACATAATGGAGTTAAACGAAAATGAGAAAGGAAAAGAAGGTATTGCACTGCATATGATAATAGCAAAGTTGTTGAAGCAACCTGACATAAGAGAAAGAAAAAAAATAACTTTTCATTCATAATATTATTCTGAATTATATATTATTCAGCTTAGTTTGTAATAAAATCAGTGCTTTCTTTAACCTTTCCTTTTAGAGAAAATCATAACCGAACAAAGAAAAATATATTTGTTTGGTTTTAATAGGTTCTGTGGGAAGTATCCTATTACTTGTTCTCATTTTTGGTGGTGTGATATGGATTGTCCTTCTGCAAAAGAAAAAGCGGTGAGCATTTATTTATTCGTTTAATATATTTTATTGACTTTTTACAATAACAATTGTTAGTACTTGGTAAACAACTTGTTGTTTGGGTTCACATATTTAATAACAATCAACAATAATTAATTTCTATGATTTCATAATCAACATACTAATTAGAAATACCTTTCCTTGATCCTCGCTTCTTCCAATAATATTCTCCTTTTACCAACATTGAGTAAATATAGTTCTTAGTATTTTTAATACATATAAAGTTGAATATAATTTTTTTCTAATATTTATATGAATAACAATAACATCAATATGTAGCATCTTTTCTAATCAGCTTATTTTACAACTGCGTTTGCAAAAAGTCATCTTATGTAAATCGCTTTAAGTCCTGTTTTCAGAATTCTTATTTAAGCTTAATTTTCTACAGTAATCAAAACATTTCTTGTCAATTATAATTTTCTCAAAATTGATTATATTTAAATATCCAAAACATTTCATACATTTAAATCATCCCAGTATTTTACGTTTCCCATATCATTAAAAATACTATACTATTTATAAATCACATCTCTCTTATTATAAAACCCATTCATGTCTGAAATTTAACTATTCTTTTAATCATATTCAAACAAGTATTTGATCATATAATACTCCATATGTTAGGTCACATCATCTCTCGAGACTGGTTCTCTCCTATTCTTATTTAAGTTTAATTTCCCCTCAGTATTCAGAACATTTCTTATCAATTATAATTTTCTCCAAGTTGATTACATTTAAATATCCAAAATATTTTGTTTAATTCATCCCATTATTTTTACATTTCCCATATCATAAAGAGATACTATACTATTTATAAATCATTATTTCTCTTGCTATAAAACTCATTCATATCCAAGATTTAACTATTCTTTTAACCATATTCAAACAAGTGTTTAGTCATGCAGTACTCCATCTGGTAGGTTAAATCATCTCTCTTGGGTCTAGCTCTCACCTTCTTCTTTTATCAGACAGCTTTCCAAATCAGTATGTTCAGTTTGCTAAGGGATTCTTCCTGTATTTTTATAAGTGTTGTTAAAAATGGGAAAGACAAGTTGAGTAAGGCGCTTTTGAGGGGGAGTTTCACCCATTTATATTTGTGTCACTTTTGTGTCATTTGTGTCACTTTCCTCTGGTTTTTGTTCTATTGTCTGAATTATTTGTCCATTCTTTGTCATCATTTTCTGAGAGTTTTTTAATTGTGAATTTAGGTCAAGAATGTGCTCATTTATATCATCAAAATTATTTTTAATCTCATCATGATTTGAAACAATTGTCATTTGAATTAATTGCAACATAGCATGCATTTCCTCCTGGAAGATATTTGTCTTGTCTTGAAGTATTACTCCTCCAGATTTCTGCTACTCCAGACTGGAGATTTTAGAATAGAATATTGAGTGTGGTTTCTTATCACTTTTGGTTATGCATTCCATTTTCATCAAACCAACCAGTCTTAAGTTCCAAACACCGTAGTCTTATATAGTTTTTATCTTTGTGAACAGTCCAAAATGTTCAACCACTTAAAAACAATCCAGTAATTTCCCCCCTAGAAAAGGGGCCAACAAATCAAGGTTTTTCTTTCTCTGCAAACAATTCTTGAACTTAAATATCACAGCTCAGTAAGTATTTATAATCCGAGGTCAGCATATTTTATAACAGTTGTGTTTCTCATTCTGCAAAAGATAGCCCAGTGTATTTTCTTTCCTCTGTTCCCAGCTGTTCTCTATTTAGCTAAAATTCACTGAGGATCAAAGGAACAAATTGTATTCTATTTCTGGACGTCTTGCCAATTTCTGAGGCAGGGCAGCTGTAGTTCTATAGTCTGATCCACCACTAGATGTCAGTAGCTATTTATTTTCCAACTTTTAAAACAAAAACATCTTTTTTTGTATTTTTCTCAATATTCTTTCAAATGAAAAATCTTAACAATTTCCATAGCTTTCAATTTTATCCAGGTTACAGCTTTACATTAATCCATGTCAATATATTTCTGTCCCCCATAAAGATTAATTTGCCGCTTCTGTCTATGGAAAGGTGGGGTTATAATCCCCTTCCTTCTCACTTTGGAGGATTTTTTTACTTCTTGGGGATTTTTTCCAGTTAATCAGTTTCAAATAGAATAGAGCTGGAAGGGACCTTAGAGGTCTTCTAGTCAAGCCTCCTGCTCAAGCAGGAGAACCTATACCATTTCAGACAAGTGACTATCTTAGCCTTTTTAAAAATCTCCAGTAATTGAGTGCCCATGATTTCTGGGGGCAAACTGTTCCACTGGTTTCAAAATAGAGATCTATGTTCTCACCCAGTTCCAAACACGCTGTTTAGTTGTTCTTAGTTGGTACTTTTGGACTTTGGATGTTGGTAGCTTGGGCTAGTCCCCGGAGTGCAGTTAACCTTTCTCCTGCCGGGTTGGAGGGCTTTCCCTGAATCAAACGGATCGACCACCATCATTCCATGATCAATGGGAGGGGGGCCTGCCTTTGTCGCCTCTCCAGGGCGACTTTAGACCCATTTAGGGTCCCCTGGCAGGGTGAAACCAGCTGTGGGGTACGGAGCTCTGCAATCCCTTGGCTGTGTTGCTACGACACAAAACCGAAAGTCCCTCTCGGTGAGCATTTATTTATTTACATATTTATATTGAAGGAAGTACGAATTTGAGTAGTAGTAAGTAGTAAGAATTTGAGATGAACATTCCACCAAATATCAATATGGAATATATGCACTGAAATACAGGTATTTTATAAGGAAAAGGTTTTTGCCATTCCCATGAGCATATCTATTTTGAGTTTAGCATTGGTTAAATAAGAACAGGCCATTAATCCATAGGAATTTTCATTTGCCATTTCAAACAATGCATCTAAATGTATTTTTAAGTCTTATACTCATTTGGTTTATCTTCTCAATTATGTTCTCACTATTACTTCAGCAATTGTACCTGTGAAGCCCAAAGAAAGTATTGCGTTGATAATTATGAAGATTCCCCACTCTAAGAAAACTTTGTCTTCATAGCTACAGGTAATAATCTCACTATAAGATTACTACTTTAGGATGAAAGTACATTACTTGTATAAAGGAATATGGCTGTGAGTCAGATGGTTTAAAATAATTTACAGCACATATATAATTTGGGGATGAGCTGTTGTTCAGCGACTTGTTAGGAAAATTTCTTTGTACCTTCTCTAGCTTTTCATTGTCAACCTGTTAGAAAGTAGGTGAAATCAGTTGTGTATTATTTGCTTACGAGTGATTTTACTACCTTCCTATTATCTCTACATTACATATGCCTGCTTTTTTATATTTACTGAAATTCTTGTTCTCATTCAATGAAATGTCATCTTTATTTTTTTCCTAGGACAAGATATTATTCTTAATTGGCAGTTTCTTCTGAGCAAGCAAGTAAAAATTAGCAACAAATATCAAGCTAACATTGATGGTTATCTGAGAAGCAATTAATGTATAATATACTCCTGAAAAATAAATATGAAGCAGAGTTAGTTATATGACATACATGCTTAGGAAGGAATGGATTAGGTCAGTATGATTTTGCTACAAAAGCTGGAATTTTCAGATAACATTCTCTTGAACTACATACCAGTACAGGGAATTTGACAACTGAATGATATAAATGTATTATCCATGCCCTTATTATGACCAAAAGATTGGTATTGCAGCATTGGGAAAATAAATGTATGTTCCCTTTCACTCAATGGACTGAAAACCTGGTTGCAATTGCCCCCCATGAGTGAATTGCTTATTGAAGATTGTGTATGGACAAGTATAATGAAATATGGGACACATTTATACAGAATAAAATAGGTTAAAAGTTTATGAATGTGTAAGACATATAAACATTTCGAATAATATTTGCATTAGAGAAGTAAGTATAGAATTGGGACCATTTATTGACATATATTATGCTTTTTGTTGCATTTTTTCACTTCGTTATAGCATTGCTTGTTTTTTCTTCTTTGATAATGTATCATGATCACTATTTTTTGTTTTATTGTTCCAAAACATAAATAAATAAACAAATCAATGCTTTATTACTTCGGACTTCACCTAACCCTTTGATGAAACAGACCCTCCCAATTTATTGTGCTTGCTATCTTTTATTTATATTTTATTGATTTTTTTATGAAATGTCTATTTTTGATTGTTGTAAGCTTCCCAGAGTCTGGCAGATATGAGTTTAATAAATTATTATCCATTCATATTGCATATTCATTAAGCAGCAACTACTTCAAGTGTGTTGAGCAAGCTGATACCAGGATATACAGTAAATAATAAAAATTCAATTTATCTTTTTAGAAATTATTAAAACAATTCTAGGTCCAGTCCTAAAATAAATTTCCAAACAAAATAAACTAGTATTCGTGGTATTTCTTTGGGGTTGGGAGGGACTTTTGGAGAAAAAGGAAAGCAGAGATTAAATTATGAATATGGGCACAACTTTGTCAAGACAGGACCTCCGGCAAAAGAGCTGCTGGAAATCATTCCGCCAGTGCTTCTTCACGCCATTCAGTCCATTGGACAGCAACAGAACCTGGTAGGAAATTTTGATACCCCTACATTGAATTGCTAATCTCTCCCATAAAGTTTGCTGATTAAAAGAGTACTTGGTGGCATTCAAGCCTGATGATCTCAAAACGGCAGCAACCTCGCTTGCCGCTTTGCTTCTGTGCCTGGCCGTGCCAACCAGAGCAATTTCGCCTGTCTACTTCCGAATCTGGCTATTTCCAAATGTCCAACGTCTCTGACCTGACCTATATCCAGAGGCGAACTAAATTAAGCTCGCACAAAATTTTCTAGATCTGTACGGACCAAGTTCCATTTGCAGTCTACTTGCCTCTTCCTCAGGGACAGCCAACCGCGGCCACTCCCGAGAGAACCGTGAGCCGAGATAGCTGCCCTCGCGGGGATCTCGCGTCCTCGCGGCGCCTCCCTTTGTCGGGTTAACGCCGATCCTGGCGTGGAATGGAAATGAGAGGCAAGGCCGACTTCCCGGCAAGCACAACATTGGCTACGACCCTCCCCCTCCCCCAGCAGCGGTCGGAGCTTGCGCTCGAGCCCTGGAACGCGCCCCTCCGCGGCGCGCGTCTCATCCCAACGTTTCTTGGTCCTCCTGCGCGTTGAGCCATGTCGCGACAACGACTACGCCTTTCGTGTCTCTTCGCTATTTTGCCGCTGGCAGCGACGACTCGGAACTTGTCAGGTGAGTATGATGCGCTTCTCCTCCCACGATAGCGCGCTGGTCTGCGGTTCCGGGCCCTGGCTCAGCTTCCTCTCTCCCGGCCTTACCTCCCTCTGGGAGGAGGTGGTGCGTTTCATCTCCGCCTGCCTCCCTGGCGCGACCTGCCAGGGCACCGGAGGTCTGAAGAGCCAGGTGGCGATAGAGGACTCCGGTCGGAACCCCATGCGGGGATTGCCTCGACGTCCTCTAGGCTTCCGCTTCTGGAGGAAGAGCCTGAGGCAGGCGGGGCTCGTAACGTAAAATGCCAAGGCCCTGTCGGCCAGCCTTTTTCAGATGGATGGGGAACATCTCGCATTGGAGGTGCAAATCCACGGGCGCGGACTCTTCGGCGCTTGGTGACCTTTTAACGGCAAGAAACACAGGGTGTAGATAGAGAGTTTAAACCAGCGTTTCTCAACTTTGGCCACTGTAAAACGCGAGGACTTCTATTCCCAGAATTCACTAACATGTCTGGGCTAAGGAATTCTGGGAATTGAAGTTCACACATCTTAAAGTTGCCGAGCTGGAAAAACTTGGAAAAACTGCTTTAAAATATTGGTGTTCCTTCTTTGCCTGTAAAAGATTGATAATTGCAACATTGAAGACCACCCTTTTCCTTAGGGTTTTAGGGGAATGAATTAGAAGCCACAACCAGATTTTAAAAGGATTTTTTTTAAAAAAATAATAATTTTAAACTTGGATTGCATGGATTTTTTTCAACCTCCTTGGATTGCTTGAGTAGATAGTACAATAAATATAAATAAATAAGCTGAGATGGCTTCCTTCTGCCAGGCATACATGCGAAGAATACTTGTCTTTGAGTCTTCCCCTCTAATTAGCCAGACACAGTGAAATAAATATTTTTTCTACTCAAATTATAAAACCTGATTTACTGATCATTGCTAACATTGCTCATAGGAATATACAAACACACATTTTAGCTTCCAATAAAGGAAAGCATGTGAAGGTTGAGACCAACAGTAATGTCCTTCATGTCAGACTCT
The DNA here is from genome assembly GCF_016545835.1 of Crotalus tigris. Taxonomy (NCBI): domain Eukaryota; kingdom Metazoa; phylum Chordata; class Lepidosauria; order Squamata; family Viperidae; genus Crotalus; species Crotalus tigris. The sequence goes on from NW_024100082.1 coordinate 921,531, forward strand.
CCCTTTGAGGGAAGCCAAGTCTTAAATTATTTTGTTCTTGACACTCATATAAATCATGAGTAGAACTTTTTTCCTTCCCTGCACTTGTCACATCTTGTCATAGATGTGGTCTTAAACAAAAAAGGAGCTTGCTTAGCTAGAGTGATGAAAGCTGGATAAATTTAATTTGATATTGTAAAGGCATTGTGGAGACTCAGACCTTGGGCCAGAAATGTTTGTAGCTCAAAAAGAATCAGTCTTAGGATTCAATCCTGTGGAATCCTCCCAGGAGCAAATTTTACTCTTGTCTTGAACAGATCAAGGAGCAGTGGTGGTGCAATGGTTAGAATGCAGTATTGCAGGCTAACCCTGCCCCTCTGCCAGGCATTCGATTCTAACTGGCTCAAGGTTGATTCAGCCTTCCATCGTTCAGAGGTCACTAAAATGAGGACCCAGATTGTTGGGAGCAATATGCTGACTCTGTAAACTGCTCAGAGAGTGCTATAAAGCACTGTGGAGCAGTATATGTCTATGTGTTATTGCTATTGCTATTACGAAAAAGATTGAAAGACTCATAGCTGCGAAGCTTTGTGCGGTTCCTGAGGAAACACTCTTCTCCTCACTCAAAGCTGCTTTGTGCTGGCCTCCGCTTTCTTCAGCTTGGACGGAGTAGAGCCACCTAAGCTGCTAGCAGCCGATTTGAGTGAGGAGGAGGAGAGCGTTTCCTCAGGAACCACCCAAAGCTCCGCAGCTCGAAGAGCTTCAGCAGAGGCTGCTTTACACCTTCTCCAGCCTCGAAGCCACTTAGCACTGTTGGCTGCAGAAAGCCATTCCGTCTCTCAGCTGGTTTTGGCATGGGTCACTTCAGCTGGCGGGAAAAAATACCTCGTGGTGCTGGGAAAGAGTCCAATTGCTCCGCTGGCCAGTAGATTGCGAGGCCTCCCGGGGCTCGGGGCTCAATGGGCTGATAGTCATCTCGGGCAAGGCGGCTCTGGCATTTGCACCACGAGGCACGCAACCCAGCAGCAGAAAGCCTGCCAGAGGGCTTTGCACGATCTGCTGGACATAGAACATCCAGACGGAGGGGGTTCTCTTGACTCCGCCATGGGAGAACCCGGCTGCCCAGGGATCCTTGCCCCCCTTGTCGGAGTGGCCAGAGCCGCAGGGTGTGAGCCTGAGTGAGTTGTCCTCCGCGCTGCTCGAGAGTTCGTCTCCCACCTTCTCCTCGCTCTCACCGTCACTGCTGTCCTGGAAGATGCCCTCTGACGGGCTGTGGCCGAGGCTGGAAGAGGCAGTAGGTCACGGGGAGCAATCCAGCACCCTGGCTGGGTTGAGCCTGGGCGAGCAGGCAAAAGCCAAGAAGAAGGGCCCGCCGGCCAAGAAAGGCGCACCAGGGCAGCAGGCTGCCTGGACGTGCAGCTGGGCCCAGGGCAAGCGGTGCTGGCGGGCAGTGGGGGAGGGGGAGGGAGGAGGAGAGAGAGAGCATGTGAACTGAGGCAAGGCTGGTGGGAGGAGGGAGGGAGAGGAAGGGAGCATGTGAACTGCAGCAGAGGCTGGTGGGAGGGAGAAGGGAAGGGAGAGGGAAGGAGAGAGGGAGGGAGGGAAGGAGGGAGAGAGCATGTGAACTGCAGCAGCGGCTGGTGGGAGGGGGAAGGAGGGGGGAGAGGGAGGGGGAGGGAGGGAAGAAGAGAGCAGTTCATTGATTTCATAAATGCAACACACTATATTTTTTTTATACATAGCATAAAGGTAAAAAATGATATATGCAGTGTTATCTTAATTTTAGATGTCAAAAGGGTTTTGTGGCTCCCAGTGTTTTCTTTTCTGTGGTAAATGGGTCCAAGTGGCTCTTTGAGTGTTTAAAGTTGCCAAACCCTGGTATAGGAGGAGCTGGAGTAGTTTAGTGGTTAGAATGCCGTATTTCAGGCTAACACTGCTGACTACCAGCAGCTTGATTTTGACTGGCTCAAGATTGACTCAGTCTTCCATCTTTCTGAGGTCAGTAAAATGAGGATCCAGATTGTTGAGTGCAATATGCTAACTCTGTAAACTGCTTAGAGCTGTAAAGCACTATGAAGTGGTATATTTTAAGTGCTGTTGCTATTACTATAAAAAGCACACTAGGAAGTAATGATATAGAAATAGAATTGAACGCTTTCAGCTGGTTGGTTGACTACCCAATTAACCAACATTGGTATACATCCACAAATGAACTCTAAAGATGCTATAACAATTGAAAATATAACTGCATGAAAAAAACCATAAGCTATTGGAGAATATTATTGTTTTTTCCTAAAAGGTCTTTGATTTTTCAGTATAGTTGTTTCCATCTGATAACAGTGGAAGCAGTAATAAGAGGATGGAAGCTCCAATGGATTATCAGGCAAAAACTGAATTGGACTTAAATTGTGGACCTATACAAAAGCTTATGTCCCTAACCAAAAAATACATACAACAAATTGATTATGTCTGGTACTGCTGAAGTATTACTAGAGCTAGCTTAATAATTAAAAGTGAATCATACCAATTGGTCTTAGATACTCTGGTACACACCATACTTCTCTGGAGAATAGAACTTACGCTATTAAGCTGGTTCACTTTTTTCCGCTGTGCTTGGTTCTGCTGGGTGTTCATAGAAAAGGAAACAAATTTAGACCCTAGTATGTGACTTATCTCAGGGCTCCATGTTCTTGCTTATTCTGTTTCATATTTGTTGAGATCATTCATCATTTTGGGTTCAGGTATCATCAATATGTGGATGTTATCCAAATGTATATTTCAACCTGAAACTGACCAGGCAATGCTTGAATGAGGTAAAGGCCTGAATGAATAGGTTCAAGTTCGCCCCTGAAAGTGGGCTGTGTTTGGAACTCCTAGAGCCAAGGAAGTTCCATATCTAGTTCTGAATGAAGTTCCATATCTAGTTTTGAATGAAGTTGGTGTGCAATTTGAGAGTCTTCCTGGACACACAGCTCCTACTTGAGAAGCAAGTAGCAGCTGTGACTGAGGACGCCTTTCCACATACACATCATGTATACAAATTGTGTCTTTAAACTGCCACTCATGCTGTGGTAAACCTGAACATGGAATTTTGCAGTGCACCCTACATAAAGCTGTCCTTGAAAGCCACCCAGAAACTTCACTTGATATATAATTCAACAGCATGGGCGATTATGGACATGGTATAATTTACTTCATGAGCTGAAGTGGTTATATAAAGGATTATCTGACTTTTGTACTTTCTGCTAGACTGTAATGACTGGACAGAGTAGGCATGATTCAGGTCTTCTCTGTTAAGCTATTCCATTTGGTGGGATTTAGGGAGCCTTGTATGCTAGGATCTGCTCTTGAGAACATATCTATACCCTGTTTTGATGGTTTAAAAGAGTCTTGAAATCTTTTTTTTTTAAATATTTTTATTCATAATACAATTAAAACAAAAATGGACAAACATGACATTCCAGAATGAATTTTCCTATCAGTTTGTTTCTCATGGTACAAAAGCTAAAACATCATTCTTAACCTCTATATAAGCCTCATCTTCTATACAATACAATTATATATACAATTATATGTACAGTTATATATATTTTTAATTCTATCAACTTGAAGTCCGAGCAGTTCTCCTTAATTCATACCAATGGTAAAATTTGCCCCAGATTTCGAAGTATTCGTGTTCTGTCTTGTCTTTCATAATCATTGTAAGCCTGTCTATCTCAGCACATGGTAAAATTTTATGCAGGATCCCTTCTTCCGTTGGAGTTCCCTTATTCCTCCAATTTTGAGCAAAAACCAGTCTGGAAGCCGTTAAAATGTGTAGCATTAAATAAAGTACGCCTTCGTCATGCTTTTGCGTAGTTAAACCTAATAGAAAGAGTTCTGGTTTTGGTTCTACCACTTGCTCTAATATTTCTTCCAACCATACTTTAATCTTGTTCCAAAAATCACGAGCTCGCGTGCATTCCCACCACATATGATAGTATGTTCCACTTGTCAAATTACATTTCCAGCATTTAGGGGAGACATTGGTACACATTTTAGCCAATCTTGTGGGTGGGAGATGCCATCTATAAAACATTTTGTAAGGTTCTCTTTGTAAGAGGTGGCCAAAGTAAGCTTCTTGTTTCTTGCCCATAGTTCTTGCCAGATGTGCAAATCAAAATTAAGACCAAAGTCCTTGCTCCAATTCAACATAGTCACTTTTACTTGTTCCTCGTACATTGCCTGATCTAACAAATAGTGGTATAATTTTTTAATCATTTTATCCTCCAACCCCAATATTATTTTATCCAATTCTATTGGTTCTAATTTAATGCCTAACTCTTTTTTATCTTTCCAATATCTTGCCTGCAGTTGCAGGTATGCCCACCATTCTAATTCTATCCCTTCATCCTGGAGGGTTTTCCTGGATTTCAATTCCCCTCTTTCATCTAAGATATTTTTATATGTTATGGTCTTGTCTAATTGGGTAAATTTTGGGTGTACATATATTTCTAACGGTGAGATCCAACTAGGTACTTGGGTATAATTTGGTTGCCAAATTTTTGTCCATACATCAATAAGAGCTTGCCTAATATAGTGTCTTCGAAAATATTTATGTACTTTATATTTATGATCCCATAATATGGCATGCCATCCTATTTGTAGGTCATGGCCCTCCAGACATAATAGTCTCCTGTTCTTTAGTAATATCCAATCTCTTACCCATACTAATGCTGTAGCCTGGTAATATTTCTCCAAGTGGAAGACCAAATCCCCCTCTTTCCTTTGAGTCCTGCAATAATTTTAATTTAATCCTTGCTCTTTTTCCTTGCCAAATGAATTTACACATCATTTTATTCAAATTTTGAAAAAAATTCTTGTCTAATTTTATAGGTATACATTGGAATAAAAATAAGATTTTTGGCAACACATTCATTTTAATCACTGCAATTCTGCCCATAAGAGAGAGCTGTAGGTTAGTCCAAATATCAAAGTCTTTTTGAATCTGTTCTATTAACTTATCATAGTTATCCCTTTTAAGTGTAGCGCATTTGGCAGTCAATTGTATCCCTAAATATCTAATTTTATTTGTGATTTGAACACCTATTCTGTCAACCAATTCATTTTTCTGTATTTTAGTCATATTTTTGACGAGCATTTTAGTTTTTTCTTTATTTATCTTTAAACCTGCTATTTCCCCGTATCTGTTCAGTGTTTCCAACAGTCTTGTCCCTGATTGTAGTGGTTCTTCAATTATAAAGACTAAATCATCTGCAAAGACTTGTATTTTAAATGTCTCTTTCTTGATTTCTAACCTTGGATCTGTTCATCTTGCCGGATTACTCTAGTTAATACCTCAAGAGATAATATAAACAACAGGGTGATAGTGCGCAACCTTGCCTCGTGCCTTTTTGAATTTGGAAACTCTCAGTCGGTTCTCCATTGATTATTACTTTGGCCACCTGCTTAGAGTAAACTGATTTAAACATATTTAAGAAATTTTCCCCAAAGTCCATATACAATAATTTACTCTTGGCCGTTCCCTCAGACCTTGGACTGAACAACTAGTGGGTTCTCTGTATTTCTTTTGGATAAAGTAGCTTTTACTTCTTCTGGCCTTTTGGTGTTTCCCATTTGTATTTTATCTCTAATTTATTTGTACTTTTTATTCTATGCTACATAGAATCATTATAGAGTTTGGTAACTTCATACATTTTATAAAATCAGTCAGTCAATTAATAGTTCATTTCAGCTTCAGGGAATTTTTTCTTTTAAAGTTATGTCTATATATGTCATCATGGTTGAAATCTGGTCAACTAATGATGTACTGCTGATGGATTTTTGTTCATTTTTATAAGAAACAATAGCTAATCTGGGAAATGATAGACTAAAGGAAGATTTCCATTGCTTTGAGTAGTAAAAGAAGTAGTGAGACAATCCTCATGTAAATAAAACATTATCTGTTTTAGTCATAATATTAATAGATATTATGCCTAGTGAGGCAATATGCATAGGTTAGGAAACAGTTATGCACTGATCTCTCTTTTTCTGTATGTATATACATATTCATATATTCACATTCCTTTTTCCTAGATATATAGATAGTGGTCACAAATGATTTAAATGTTAAATTAGGCCCAGATATCATCCTTTTATAAGATAGATACAAGGGTTGCCGATCCAACATTAAAACAGAGCCTCTTTCCTTGATCTAGTATTTGAAGGATAGTAAGTTAAACTGCTTAGGATTTTATTCAGCTTGGATGGCCAGATCCCTTAGCTACTGTAAGTATTTTGAATAACTTCATTGGAAACAAGGGCTGCACATAGAATTTACTTAATGCTGCCTGTCATCCCCAAACAGTCCATTTCATAGAACAGCACTGTTCCACATAAGGCTTGAGAATCCCATTGGAGAGAATTTTATAAAGAAGAATTTGTGAATCAAAAAAGACATTGACATTCTACTGAAAACCTTGTTTTAGCTGCTGATTGAGGATTGCTAAAGTTAAGAACATACAGTAGTAGTGGCTAACTTCAGACAGAGCTAATCTTCAGGCGATGATTTAATATCTCAGATAATAAAGGATACTTTAGATTAGTGAGCTTCTGTTTTAGCTTTCTGTTTGTGTTTATACATAAATTGTATACCAAAACCAATGAACTTAAAGTACCCAACTCTTAAAAAGGGAAAAGAGATGACCCAAGAAATTACAGACCATTGGGAAAAGCAACTGGCTTCATGAAGGGATAGTTATCTGTCCACCAATAACTAGAGCTATGCTTTTCCCATGTTTCTATATACAAGTATATTGTTTATTGATTTCAAATTGGTATTTAGATCTGTTTATCATTTTACATTTCTGATTTTGTTACATACTTTTGTATATTTCATGATTTTAAAAGGAGTTCTCTTTTTGTTAAAATTATTGGGTTGCTTTAATCATGAATCTTATAAGATGAGAATAGTGAAAAGAGGATATTTGCTAACTTTATAAGAAAAGACCCATGAAAAAGATCTAAAGATACACTGTAAAATGTTTTTGTTGCAGGCTTTATTATTATTAAAACATGCTTTATTAATTCTCTTTATTTTTTAATACATATTCATATCATTTTTATTCCTGTTGTTTTATATGACATCTTTAACAATTATTTTCCTTTTTTATATAAAAAGTTTTTTTTATTTATAGTACAGTTAAAAACAAAGATGGACATAACATGACATTCCAAAATAAATATTCCTAACAATTTGTTCCTCTTGATACATGTAGTTAATACATAGTTCTTGATCTCTATATAAACATATTCTTCTATACAATACGGTTATATATACAGTTATATATAATTTTATCTTAACGCTAATTTAAAACCCGAGCAGTTATCCTTGATTCACACCAATGATAAAATTTGTCCCAGATCTCGAAATAGTCTGATTCTGTCTTATCCTTCATTTCCATTATGAGCCTATCCATTTCAGCACACGATAAAATTTTATATATAATCTCTTCTTCTGTTGGAATTCCTTTATTCCTCCAGTTTTGAGCATACACCAATCTAGCAGCCGTGAGAATGTGTAACATCAAATAAAACAAAGAGATAACACCTACAGAACTCTTGGAGGCAATTAAGAAACAAAAAAATAATAAAGCACCTGGGCCAGATGGTATACCTGTAGAAATGTATAAAATTGCACAAGAATCTTTAAGCCCAATGTTGTTGGTTCTGTTCAGTGAGGTCTTAACTAAAGCTAAAATACCAGCCTCATGGGAAGAACCCTTCTCACTTTGATTCCTAAGGAAAATTCAGACTTGGCGCATATTAAGAACTATAGACCTATTTCTCTATTAAATTTGGATTATAAGATCTTCATGGCTACAATGGCGCAAAGGCTTGAAAGATTCCTAGCCGATTTTATTCATTCTGATCAAAATGGCTTTCTACCCAAAAGATACATAAGAAACAATGTCAGGATTGTTTTGGACATATTGGAGTATTATGAAATGCACAATGAAAAGCAAATGGGTTTAATTTTCCTTGACGCACAAAAAGCATTCGACAATGTGAAATGGGATTTTATGTTCAATCAATTATTTTATATGGATTTTGGGGGAAAAATTTTAAATATGTTCAAATCAGTTTATTCTAAACAGGCAGCAAAAGTAGTAATTAATGGAGAAATGACTGACAGCTTCCAAATTCAAAAAGGCATGAGGCAAGGTTGTCTGTTATCACCACTGTTGTTCATATTATCTCTCGAGGTATTAATTAGAGTAATTCGGCAAGATGAACAGATCAAAGGTTTAGAGACCAAGAGAGAAACGTTTAAAACACAAGCTTTTGCAGACAATTTAGTTTTTATAATTGAAGAACCACTACAATCAGGGACAAGATTGATGGAAACACTGAGTAAATACGGGGAAATAGCAGGTCTGAAGATAAATAAAGAAAAAACTAAAATGCTCATCAAAAATATGACCAAAATACAGAAAAATGAACTGGTTGACAGAATAGGTATTCAAATCACGAACAAAATAAGATATCTGGGGATACAATTAACTGCTAGATGTGTTACACTCAAAAGAGACAACTATGATAAGTTAATTGAACAGATTAAAAAGGATTTAGATATTTGGACTAACTTACAGCTCTCCTTCATGGGCAGAATCGATGTAATCAAAATGAATGTGTTACCGAAAATTTTATTTTTGTTCCAATGTATACCCATAAAATTGGATAAGAAATTTTTCCAAAACTTTAACAAAATTATACTCAAATTCATCTGGCGAAGAAAAAGAGCAAGGATCAAATTAAAATTACTGCAGGATTTAAAGGAAAGGTAGGGGGGACTTGGCCTCCCTAACCTGGAAAAATATTATCAGGCCATAGTATTATGGGTAAGGGATTGGATATTATTAAAGAATAGAAGACTATTATGTTTGGAAGGTCATGACCTACAAATAGGTTGGCACGCCATGCTGTGGGATCATAAATATAAGACTCATAAATATTTCCGAAGGCACTATATCAGACAAGCTTTAATTGATGTATGGGTTAAAATCTGGCAACCAAATTATACCCAAGTTCCCAGTTGGATCTCATCGTTAGAAATGCATGTACACCCAAAGTTTATTCAACTGGGAAAGATTATAACATATAAAAATATCCTAGACGAGAGAGGAGAATTGAAACCCAGGAAAATTCTTCAAGGTGAAGGAATAGAATTAGAATGGTGGGCATACCTTCAATTACAGGCGAGATATTGGAAAGATAAAAAAGAGTTAGGTATAAAATTAGAACTGATTGGGCTGGACAAAATATTATTAGGCACGGAGGATAAAATGATTAAAAAACTATATCACCATTTGTTAGATCAGGCAATGTATGAGGAACAGGTAAAAGAGACTATGTTAACATGGAGCAAGGATTTTGATCTCAATTTTGATCTGCACATCTGGCAGAAATTATGGGTAAGAAACAGGACGCTTACCTTGGCCACCTCTTACAAAGAAAACTTCTACAAAATGTTCTACAGGTGGCATCTCCCACCCATAAGATTAGCTAAAATGGGTCCATATGTCTCCTCCAAATGTTGGAAATGTAAATTGGCAAAAGGGACATACTATCATATGTGGTGGGAATGCCCACGAGCCTGTGACTTTTGGAATAAGATTAAAAAATGGCTGGAAGAAATATTAAAGTTAGTGGTAGAGTTAAAACTAGAACTCTTTTTACTAGGCATAACCATGCAGAAATACAACAAAGGAGTGTTTTATTTGATTTTAACAATTGTTTTCTTCCCCCCAGTGTTCTGTCCTGTTTCTACCTTACCAGAATTTGAAGGTTCTGCACCAATAATTTCTTTTCCATACCTTACACATTATCAGCGTATTTTGTACCAGTGCAAACCAGGATTTAAATTAATCAATGAAAAAGTAAGCGTCATGGTGTGTCATGATGGTACCTGGAAACCAAAGAAAGATTTTTGCGAAAGTATGTCTTTTTCTTACTGGGAAAATGTATTTGTTTTTGTTATGTTTAAAGAGTTACTGTAAGACTTAAAATATAAAAAAAAACACCAGGTAGTGGTTGTAATGCTTTCTTTGAAATATGCTAAAGTTGCCAGTTCTGGCTGAAAAACCTGGAGGATTGCTAGAAAGATGGTAAAAGAGAAGCTCTGGCTCTATGCTGACCTCTAGTGGTTATTTGGATTTTTCACTCTGACACTTGGCCCTACATAAGCAATGCTGTAATGCAGTGATGGCGAACCTTTTAGAGATTGAGTGTCCAAACTGCAACCAAAAATCCATTTATTTATCACCGGGTGCCGGGTGGGCAGGGCCGACCGGGTGAGCGTAGCTGCGGTGGGTGTGGCCACCTTGATGGTGCTGGTGGATGTAATTTATACATAAATTTCAAGATAAAATTATAGCTTTTGCTCTGTAAAGATCCATTGATAATTGGATTAAAGTACTCAATTGCTTACGGTATTTGGAATTTGTGTATAGATTTGCAGGAAAGTATATTATTATAAAATTTGGTAGTGCATTTAGAATAGAAAAGCCTTGGAAGTATTACATGAGTAATAGAGCACAGCACTCATGCAGACCTCTTTTTCTATCAGTGCATTCTCTGGCATTTAATAACAATCTTTGGCTTATCCTGAGGACACTAATGACGGTTTCGGTTGGTTCACAGTACTTAGGTGGAAAGTCACCACTTCCATTGGGGCCCTACAAAATATACATTTTTTGTTGATAAGTTCTTAGAATTTTATGTACATATGCAGATACATTTTCTATTTATAGATCTTAATAGGGAAGTAGTGAAAATTGTAACAATTAATAATTTCCCAGTATTGCCTATATACTATTTGTAGTCTGTCTTAGTCTTTATCCATGATCATTTTGTATTTCTTTTTAATTGTTTCTCCCCTCCTTCCACCAGAAATACATTGTGGGCAGCCTCCAAATATTATTGATGGATTTCACAATGGAAATGCAACCACTTACCCTATTGGAACAATAATAAATTACCGTTGCAGTAAAAATTTTTCCCTTATAGGGGCATCATTTATGGTGTGCAGTGCTAATAGAAATCTTACAGGGCTGTGGAAGGAGAAGCCACCCATATGCAAAGGTTGATTTTTTTTCCTCCTTCATTTTAAAACTTACGTGTTGTATGTTCCTTTTTTGTTTTTTCAGTAACATTGAATAATTATTTTGCTTTATTCCTAAGCATATTTATATCTGGTTCTCTCAGTTTGTTTAATGGTAGCCTTCTCTTAATCATATAAATGTAGTTTTTGCTTATATATTTAATTGATCAATACCAACTGATTCAGTTCAAAGTGGCATATAAAGGAATAACAGTTAAAAGTTTTTAATTTAAATTTGATTCAGAGTTTCAGGAAAAACGCTTGCCTTTTGGAGGAGAAATTATTGGAGATTTCTGTTGTACTGTATTTTTGGACTATGTTTAGGTAAAATACAGATTAAAAAATGTACAGAAATAGTAAGATATTTTATATCTTACAGTTGTATTTATTTTCCTATCTTATTAGAGGTATTCTGCAAAGATCCAGTGGTGGAACATGGAATAAAGATAACTGAACTTGGGAAGCCATATATATATCGAAGCAATGTTACATTTCAATGCAAAATTGGATATTTTATGATTGGAAGTTCTTTGATTCGATGTGAAAAGAACAACATTTGGGTTCCCATAGCACCGTTATGTAAAAAGAGTAAGGTTTTACATTTTTAAAAATATTCGATTGGAATTCCTTTTCTCATTTAGTAATAGAATAGAATAGAATAGAATGGAATAGAATAGAATAGAGCTGGAAGGGACCTTGGAGGTCTTCTAGTCCAGCCCCCTGCTCAAGCAGGAGAACCTATACCATCTCAGATAAGTGACTGTCCGGTCTCTTCTTAAAAACCTCCAGTGATGGAGTGATCACAATTTCTGAAGGCAAACTGTTCCACTTATTAATTTAAGTCTTCTCAGTAGTATAATAAACCACAATAAGTTGCAGAAATTAACAAAAAAATTCATTAACATTCAGCAATTAATATTTTTGCAAGCAGGTTGCAACAGTATCTAATAAATGAGTGAAGCACTGATTAATAATGAGCCTCAGAAATATGCCTTATGAAGATCAGTGGCACCTGACTGCATATATAGTGGCTGCCTTTAAAGCAGATTACTTGCAGAAATGCATGGCTATTATCTGGGCACTGCCAAAAGAAAAGCCACACTTTTTCTCTCCTTAGGGTGGTATAAGGACAAGAATTATAGTTTTAATCATGATTTTTAGAATGACAAGCACACTACATTATATCTTAGTACAATGCATCAATGCATGTTATATTATTTTAGCTTTCACTGAATAAATGAAATAGTTTCTTGTTAATATGGAAGAGAGGAAGGGAGCTGCCAGGCTGCCCTTATGAATTTTGTGCTATATTTATGGATACTTGTGGAGTTTTTGTTTGTTGGAGGTTTGGAGTTTGGAGCAGGCTGGGCTGGACAGGAACAGACTCCGCAGAAGAGCTACTCTTATTGTTTTACTATTCTGGCCATTTTATGGCATTTTGCAGCTTTTTTGCAGTTGCGTTTTGCTAACCATGTTTGTTGTTTTGTTGTGGACCTGGCAGCATTTTTGTGGACGGGATTCCAGCTCCTCGTCTGTTTTTCTGGAAGACCAGAGCAGTCTGGCATGCCAAGAAACCTCTGACCCATAGCATGGCAAGCAGCCTCAAGGCTATGGAGTCCTGGGGCTGCTTGCCACACTGCAAGGCAAGATATAGAGTAGCCAAAAGGGCAGAGATGGCAGGGAATAAGCAGGTGGGAGGAATTGAAGATGAGGAAGTCCCTTAGAAGAACTGAGGGTTGGGGCTGAGAGGGACCATACCTGGAATGACTTGGATTGGGATGTCCTTGGGAAATTAAAAAAAAAATCCCAGAAGAAGGCAATGACAAATTATTGTTATTGTTGCAACAAATAAAAACAACCCACAAACAAATCAAAGCACGGTATGCTTTGAAGGAGAATTTAAATTGAAATGAAATTCAATAAATCATTTTAGTCTGGTTGCCTAGGAATCTATTTATAGACATGTCAGAGTGTAATTTGGTATAAGAGACACATCTCTAGCTTGAAATGGACCAGGTTTGTGATTTTGTGTGACATGAATATGAACCAATTAAGAGAAACTGAAGTGTAACATACTGTCATAGCATTATCAGAATCTATATGGATGGTGTGTCTTGACAATTTTTGTATATAAAAATTATTTTTATTACAGTTTCTCCAGACATATGTGGTACTCCATTGATTCTCAATGGCAACATACAGCCTTTGCAACCTCAGTATGAAACTGGAAAAACAGTTGCCATAAGTTGCAACCAGAACTATTCTTTTATTGATGACACCACAGTGATGACTATACAGTGTCAAGGCTATAATCTCTGGAATCCTCCCGCACAATTATGTTTCTGTAAGTATAAATTTAGGTGTGAAGTGTTCTCTTCTATTGCTTCTAATGCTATAATCTAGACAAATGTAGCTATAGAGGAGCAATATGTTTTAAATATTATCAATTTCCATAAAGTGAATAGGAATGGTCCATTAAGTGCTTATTAACTTCCTTATATCTTTTTATAACAATGAGCTTCTAAATAATATATTGAGTCTTGACTGGAAATCATAATAAACTTTTTGCAGTAGATTAAAAATGAACATGATACAGTGGTATCTTGCTACTCATCCTTAATTTGTTCCAGGAGGCATGATGATGATTACCAAGCATGATGAGTACAAAACATTTTTTCCAATAAGGAATAATGTAGTGAGTCACATGGTAGCTGACACAGACAAGTTCTAGCTTGTGCATTGTGTACCAAACAAATGATGAGTATTAGGACACAATTTTCACATCAAAATGTGTTGAGTACCAAATTTGATGAGTTTCAAAGCAACTGTGTATCAAGGTACCACTGTACATCGTTCTGATGATTAGAAAAAATAGGTGATAAAAAAATGAAAGTTTTGCTATAACTATAGAATAAAAGGTTAATTTACATCCATACTTATAAATCTGAAGCTATTTCTTTATATTTGCTTTCTTTTGTTCCAACCCTTAATTTTTGTCACTATTCTTTCTTTTCTTTGTTGTAAATATTAGTTCTTTTTAGTTTTTATCTTTCTTTTATTAAAGTTTGATAGAATATTTTTTAAAAAAGATACGTTCAGTCCAGTTATATTTTCCTACTTTATTATAATAATGACATGTTTTAAGATTGAAGTTTCCAGGAGAGTCAGAATATTGCACCTTATGTTTTTGTTGACAGTTTCTGAATATTGTAATGTATTGCTTGATGAATTTAAATGAATGTTTAGTTTGTACTGAAAAAGATCAGGAACAATGCAGACAAATCATTATAAGGAAGTAATTTTTTTAACTTCCACAATAATCATCTTGTCACCTTAGCAAGGTAACTTTAGAAAAGGATGTTTGCCCCTGGTAATGTGCACCCCACCCCTATCCATCCATCCATCCATCCATCCATCCATCCATCCATCCAACCATTGCACTCTCTTCCCATTTTTGACCATCTTCTAAGATATTGCAAACAAAACAAAACTTGTAACTATAACAGTTGTAAGCCCAAGTATTAAGGATTAGGGAAAATAATAGAGTAGAATGGAATTCTATATTGGCCAAGTGTGATTGGACACACACAAGAAATTTGTCTCTGGTACATAAGCTTTCAATATATATATATAGCAACAAGTGCTAAATCATGATCATAATCATAAAATACAATCATCATAAATCATGATAACACTCAGTGATAATCATAGAACAATAAATAAGCAATCAACATAAATCATAATAGAATACTAAATAAAAGCAATCAGCATAAATCATGAGATACAAACAACAAAGTTATAGTCATAAGAATCTAAGGAAATAGGTAATAAAACAGATGAGAAGGATAATAAGTAATACAGTCCTACTAGCTGCTTTGACATCCCAGGGCATTGACAGTGTTGTGGGGACATCCCAGGGCATAGACAGTGTTGTTTAACAGAGTTGATAGCATGGGGGAAAAACTGTCTTTCTGTCTGGTTGTTTTGGCATGCAGTGCCCTATAGCACTGTCTTGAGGAAATAAATTGAAACAGTTTATATCCAGGATGCGAGGATGCTTTTTTTTTTTTGCTTATAATACATATTTGTATTTTTAGTTAGAACTTCACCAGATATTTTTCACCTTTTCATCAATCATGGAAAAATAGTCCTTGGGAAGAAAAAATATTACGACCCTGGAGATGAGGTGGTTATTGCATGCCATGCTGGCTATGTATTGATAGGACCATCTAGAATTAAATATATTGGTGGGAAGAAATGGTTTCCTAGTATTCCAAATTGTCATCTGAGTAAGTATTAATGAAAATATATACCTATACTAAGTAAACGTTGTTTTAACTGCCTAGAAATTATTTGTCTTGCTGTTCTGTTTTTACAGTATAGCATGAATTTGAAGATTGTAGATAGAAGACAGTAAATGGCATCAAAGGATATGTTCCCAGTTTACCTCTCTATTCCCTTTGTTTCTTTTTTGTGAAAAGAAATCAGATTTTGCTTTGTTGTGGCAAGATAAAATAGAGATTGGAAATTCTGGTCAGCTCTTTTTAAACTGTATATTTTCTATCAGCTCCTATAGTGTGTAAATAATTTACACACTATAGGAGTGTGTAAATTTTAGTACTGCTGTGCTGAAAACCTATTGATGGTATTATTATCCGTTTGTCACACAGCCAGATGTTCAGACTGGATTTGGCATTTTTATCCACCTATCAAGTACTTACCAAGGACCTTGGATAAGCAGATATTGATGTTATACTGTTAGAGTTATCCCAAAGTATGCAAGTTATTCCCAGTAAAGCTGTCTTTTGCAATTAACTGATGGTGAATTTGTCTATGCTCCAGTTGTTTTGGGACTGCATCAAAGGAGTCTACTATGATTGATACTACCTTTGCTTTCTTTTGCCACAGTTGTTTTGTTTCTATTTTCAGATCTTTATATGTTGTTATCTTTCTCTTCTGTTATCTCCAGGTGCTACCATGTCCACTATCTAGACTTTTTTGTCTTTCTTACTGACATTTGGCATATTATGAAGCAGGTCTGTTTGAATTCTAAAGTCCCAGAACACTTTAGTTTCTTTATATTCTATTATTTTATCTATTTTATGGTCCCATTAGTTCTTGCTTGTGGGCAAATGGTATTTCTTGCAGATCTTTGAAAGCAGCGCTATCGTTGCTACTTTGTCATACTGTTATTTGTAATTTTCTTGCAGCAGCTAACCAGGTAACCTATTTTTTCAGCTTCTTTGCAGAAGCAGCACTTGCTATCTGTTGCTATATTTTCAATTATGGCTTTATATACTTTTGTTCTTAGGGCTTGGTCTTGTGCAGCCAGAACTGGTCTTTTTGTCTATTTCTTCAACATTCCTGATCATAGTTATTGCCAGGTCTTGATATTATCTGTTTTCCTTGTTATTTTTTAAAAATGTACTGGCCATGTAATATGCCTCATTTCTATTCTTCATTTGATCTTTCTTGCAGGGCAATTTGGTCTCTCCAGTGTTCAGTAGGCCTTCTTAGTATACTAGCTTCAAAGAATCTTCTTTACTGTCCTTCAGATATTCTTCCAATGCCTTATTTTCTTCTTCAAGTGTCTCATATACTTGCAACATTCTGCACCCATCCATTTTCCTTGGTGAGTTTATTAACATTGTTCTGAGGATGAAGGGCATGATTCATTGTCATTATTTTTCTAGTCTTCTTACACAGAGCTTTTATTCTGCTTGAATCCAGTCCACTATTCCAACTGTGTATCTGATGACTAGAATTGCCCAGGTGTTAATTGCCTTGATGGTATTTCCTCCTAACTGTACTGCAACTGTGCTATATATTAGTGGGATTGTTTTGTTACTTGCAGCAATACTTCACTCTCTTGATGTATTCAATTCTAATCTTTTTCTTGACTTCAGTGTGCTTGGTACTGTCAATCTGAAGGATGCCCAGGTATTGTAGTGATCATTTTCATCCAGATTTTTGAAGTTATTTTTATGGGCCATCTTGATTCCTTCAGTTTTTATCATTTTCCCCCATTTGATAATAAGCATGGCAAATTTGTCCAGTCCAAACTCCATTGCAATATCTTGGCTATATATGGATAGTATTGAGCAGCGATTCAAGTAGTGTTTTTCCATACAGCTTTAGATTGTCAATGTAAAGGAGGTGGATAATCTGGCAGAAGTCTTGGTGTTTGATAGCCATGGCCTAAATTCTCAGTATGTTGACAGAGGAATCAGTGCAGGGACAAACAGTGGTGAAAGTGAGTCTTCTTAAAAGATCCCTCTCTTGATGTCAATCTATTACCATTGCTTAGCATCCATGTCTTCTATTGTGCCCTTGATCTATGCACACGTTTCTGATGTTTCTACTGACTCCTGTTATTTCTAGGTACTTGATGATCCAATCATGTGGCAGGGAGATGAATGCCTTCTTGTAATCAATCTATGATATATTCATATTGTTCTTTCTTCCCTTGCAGTTTTCTAGAATCATCTTGTCAATTAGGAGTGGATCTTTTCTTCCTGTTTGAGCAATTTTTTTCTGCTTAGATGGAAAGAGCTTGTTTTCAATTGGATGCTATTAGACAGCATCAGCCACCACACCAGTCAGCAATTTGACAGTTGTTGGTTATTAGGGAATTGGCCTGGGTTGCCAGATGCTGCCTCTTTTGCTGGATCTTTCATTTTCAGGCAGGTTTGCCAGATATTAGTTACTCTTCCATTTCACCTCCTTGCAGTATGTTGTTACTGTAAACTGCTTGACAGTCAGTACCTGTAAATTGATCAGATGTTTCAACCAAAATCTATGAAATTCATCTTCACTTGCTGCTGACCAATTCTTGATCTTCCTTGCCCTTTTCTCCATCATTTCTGCTATTATTACAAGGTCTTTTATTTTATCTTCTTTTTTATTCTTATCTACCTCCTTTAACCAAGCTGCATTCTTGTTATATTTCTTATATCTTTACCCAAAACTGCCGTTTCTTCCTTTTCAGGTGCTGATTGATTCACTGCAGCCTCTCCATTGATAGATTGGAGAAATGTTTCTACTTGGATTGAAATTGGAGATTCTCTCTATAATTAGTTTCGTATCTGCTAATCTTCTTGATTATAACTGTTATTTGCTACATTATTATTCCCACTGCTTCCTTGATCTTCCTTGTTTCTAAGTGGTATTTCTTGATTAGGTATTCTTTGGTCTTCTTTTTCTTAAGTTTCTTTTCATTCATCTGTTCTAATTTAGTTGAATCTTACCTCAGTTTGCTAATCTTATTTTGCAGCCTCATCTTCCATTTTGGTTGTGTATAGTTTGGCATTTTTCTTTGTTGATTTTGCATCCCAGATATTCAGTTATAATTGCAGTTGTGCTGTACATTAGTTGGAATATTATTTGTAGTGAGCTAGTGCTTAAATTTGATATTGCACTATTTGACATCTTTTAATGCTTGTGCTAGCTATTTCTTTGGAAAAAGCTTCAACACAAGCAACCTTATTCTGTTGTTTTGTGCTGTTCTAGATGCTCAGTGATTTTTTATTTCAATTCTTCTACTTTTTTAATTAGAAGGCTTTGTTCTATCTGAGGTAGAGAAGAGGGTGTCTGATTTCTAAATGAGAACAATTCTATAGCTGTACTGGCTTCCTCTACTGCCAACTCACCATGGTTTGCATTTAGTTTGAGTTACTAATGGGAAGGCTTTAGTTTCTTTGCAATTGTAAACATTTGCAATTCTTCCAATTTAGCTTGTGTGAATACTTTATTTCACACTATAAATCAATATTGATCTGTTCTGTTATTTCTGATTCTGGATGTTGTTTTCCCAAAAATGGTGCATTTGTTTCAAACATCCTATTGTTGGACTTGATCCGCAACAACACATAATTATTTCTTTGTTTTCAATTATTGTATATTTATGATGAGTAAATTCCTTTCTTTCCAGCTGCAGCTGCTGGCCCTAGTTGTTCAACCATCAATCTTGAGCCCTGTAGCCCATTTTTTATCAGATATCCAGGAACTCCAACATCTAGCATAGTTCTTGTTGACTGGTGACCACTGAGCTGGTATGGGTTTCTATAATTTATATCTCACCATATTTTTTTATGGGAGAGACACTTTGTTTGGCTCCTCTGATGAGACCTGTCTAATATGGTTGAACCTCTGCCATACTCTCATTTTCTTCAGAATATACAAGCCCCACAACCATGTCAAGGTAGTGCCTCACTGGGGGTCAAGGTAATGCTTCACTTACTATAGGTAATTACAATTAGATTCATGTCTAAGACTGTTGGGACTTTAGAAACTCAAGTCCTAACCAAGGGCCTAAGAATGATTAAGGTAGAATACATGCAGTTCCTAGCAGAATGGGGTTTTTTTTGTAAAATTATGATATTTAAATCTAATACATTCAAAATTTCCCAATGTTGAGGAAGCTTTTTAGGTATTACTTTAAGGGGTCCAATCATGATTGGTATAAAAGTGGATTTCTTATTCCATAAGCTTTCAAAATTTTCCAAATACTTTTCAATTTGATGGTCCCAGTAGTTCATACTACATTCAGATCCAGACCTCTGGCAAAGTTTCTAATAAATCATTTTGGCAACTCAGTCATGACTCTGCTTGTACCCAGTTTGTGTAATTTTATAGTCAGTTTGCTGCAGCCATTGATCAAATGGTCAATTATATTAAAAGAAGGTGGAATAATAATACCAATAGTAATAGGAATAATAATCACTATCAGTCAATTACAAAAGGCAGTTTAACTTGGAACTGTTACATCCTGCAACAATACCTTTAACAGCATCAAACATCAACATTGGACTATCCCAAGATCTTGGGAAGGACTCAGCAGGACAAAAGTCCTCAATCTGGTCTAAACATCTGCCTGGAAATGTGAGCATCCATAATTGTAGATATAATTTATTAAATGGGGGACAGCCCAAAGAAAAATGAAGTCAAGCAAGCTGAAAGAGTGAGCTTGAAAAAGAACCTAGCTCACAAAATAGAGCAATCAGTATTGGTAGTTGGGTTGTATCCATTTTGGAGGGGGGAGGAGCAGAAGTATACGTAACTCATAGAACCATTCAAGGTTCAGATACACTATTTGGGAACAACAGAGAAGCACAGAATTATGATTTCAATTGCAAGCAGTGATAAGAGTGAGCACTGAGCTTGCTTAAATCTGCATCTCCTCTCAGATGGTGCTTGATTAGCCAGCCGGGAAATTCCTGATTTTGCCAGTTCTTAACCTCAGCTGCTCACTATATATTAGGAAAAGAGATAACTTTTCCTTTATCAGAGGACTACTTGGAGGCAGTTTTAACTAGGATTTTCCTGAAATGAGAATGGATTCAGGAGCTATCTGTGTATCATCTGCTTGTGTGATCTGGCAGCATTGTACTTTAGGGTATAATAAAGAATACATCAATAAATAAATAATTATCCTTTATTATTTATTTGCTTATTAAAATTGTTTTAAAATAACCAATATTTTTATATTTTTAAAAAGAAATTTTATCAAAAATTTATTTCAGTATGAGTAGATCAATTTATATTCTTTTAAAACTGTGATTTCTTGATTGTACAATAGGTTTTTAAGTTGAAAGCTCATTTTTTTAAAAAAAATAAATACTTTAATTATTTGAACCTCCTCAGAGTGTAGAATTTCAGCTAATAGTAATAATTTTCAAGCCTAAATACTTCATCGTTCCATAAATAATCTGCATGCTCACTTTGTAAGAAATTCGCTTACCAGAATAATTTTTCTTCTTCTTTTTAGGTATCTTCCTCAAACTAGTTATATTTGGTATGTAACTTGTAAATGAAAATATTAGCACTATTCAATGCTGCTTTCAAAAAAGTCTGCAGTTTGCTTTTGGGAAACATCTTCTATTTCTTTAATAGGAAAATTAGTTGTTCCATTCATTTTAACCCAGATGTCTCAATAGTGCAACCAAGTTGAACTTGAACTTCTGTGCAGATATGAATAACAAAGAACACAATTTTGTCTCTATTATTTCTATTCCTGAGACATGTACAGCATAGCTTGGAGTTTGCATTCATGTTGTGGGAGTTCTGTGATTGGATTTTGGATATAGTCATTTCATTACGTTAGGTAATATTGCAGCAGTAATTCTGAAGAAATTGTTTTTGATGAAGGAGTTACATATCCTTCTGTATACCAGCTCTGCATGTGCTTGAGTGGCATGGATAATACATGGGTAAATAGTATTTTTTGCAAGTGAATGATCCGTGATGCTGGTAGATAATTTGATTGATAAGATGGTGCTTTTGTCTTATCTGCATTTTGATTGCATTCTTTGTGATTGGTAGAGTTGATAATTATATGATGAGATGATTCCTTAGGAAGGTATTGTTCTTTTCCCATGATTGTTGCACTGTAGATGGTTATCAATTATTAGTATGCATTTGCTTGCTAGCTTACTTCTATACTTGCAATATGGTATGTGGATGATAATTCCCAAAGACTGTCTAAGAGATTAACAATTAGGATACTAGATACATGGCTCTATCTTATCTAGGTGTTTGGGAAAGTGCTTTTTGTGAAGGTGTTAACTTTGGATCTTTGTAATGCCCAATTTTATGTCTTTGTGTCTACTGGTCACTGATTCTAAGAATTCTTTTGAAATTTTCAGTCTGGCTGGTTCCAAGATTTCCATGTTTCCCAATTGGTTAAACATGTGACTCTTTGGGTGGAGGGAGATTAATGAAGTCATACTTTATTTTTTTTTAATCACTAGTTGCTATTTGTGAGTATGTTTTGTTAACTTTCTGCCATCCAACGTAGTGATCTTTTCCCTGTAGTCCCGTATTCTTCCATTGGTAATGAGTCTTTGCCTAATATGCTTCTCAAGGAACATTTTTATTTGTGTACCAAAGTTATTCCAAATAGTTGAAATAGTCTGTTACTGGACTCTGGTATGAATTTCTTCAAAACTCATACATCAGAAAAGCTATATGGTAAAGTAATGAGACACTCCCTTACTGCAACCCAAAATCAAAGTTTGAAGAATTCCTCCAGTGCAACATGCTTCTGTTTCTTTTGTAAAAGTTGTATCCTTCAATTGCTATATTTTATTAATGAGACTGATCCAACAGTGTCTCGATATCTCTTCAATCAAATTTGCATTCTTGAAATAATAATAATTTGGTTTGTTTCCAGTTGAGCATTAATATACAAAGAATGAAGGCTATAAAGTTATGAATTAAGTTTCATACTGATTGTTCAACCAATTTAATTGTCCATAACATAGTTAATTTCTGCAATTAATAGGTATTAGAGCTGGAATAGTTTCCAAATAATATTCCAGCTGTAAGGACTTAATTGCATGACTGACATTTTGAATATGTATTAATTTTTTGATTTTAGTTATTTTTACTATGACACTGTAATTTTACTATGGCATGTAAATTTTCTTTTCTTTTTAGGGTGTTCATTACCTGTGTTGATTCTGGCAGTCAAAATGTTTTACCAGAAATATTTAGAAGAAAGGTAGAACTTGTCTTATTTCCTGAATTTTGTTTTTCTTTTCCTTTATATGGGCACTACAGTATTTTTAGATAGAAAAAAATGCAATTATCAGTGTAAATGCCATTCATGCATGATATTTATATATTGTAGTTCCATGGTGGGGGAAAAATAAAGCTAAGGAGTAGACAGATTATGCTGTTTTGGGCTCGTATCAGTTTATATGTATTCCTTCAGAAATTGTTCTAAATCTTTTTTTTCCCATTGATGTGTATTTTTGTTAAAGAAAAAAGCTACATATATATTTATGTCTATCATGAATTCAGGGATAGTAGTAGAAGCACAGAGGCTCATATGATTAGGACGCTAAGTTAATTTGCAAGTCTACATTTGAAGCTCAAGTTCTGCTGAATGTCAGGAAGAGCTCCCGTCATTCGCTCCAGCTCTTGCCCACCTAGCAATTCGAAAGCCTGCAAATGTGAGTAGATAAATAGGTACCAGTTCGGTGGGGTCATTAATGGGGATATGAGAGAAGCACCCAATTGGGCACCATATGGGCAATGGTGATGTCATTAGCTATTTTTTTTTCACCATGGAAATGACTCGGTGCTTCCAACATGGAAGTACTTCTAGTAGTAGTGATAGTACAAATTGAAGTAAGATTCACAAACGTTCTTATTGGAACACCTTTAAATTACAGAAGAAAAAAACTAGCTATCACTTTCTAATATATAATTGGTATGTTTATCTTGTGTCCATTATTCTACTGGCTGTTCATAATTTTCTAAATGCTATTCTGTTTACCATATTAAACCTGTATTCTGACATATTTTATTATTCTGCCTATAGGTTAGTTCTCTGATATCCTTTATTTTTGTGTAATTTATAATCTTCTACTCTAGCTTCCAATTTGTTTTAATTTTTTTGTGGTCCTAATTCCAAAATTACAAAAGGATCTAAGACTCCATCATAAAAAGTCCACAAAATTTATTATCAAGATAATCACATCTAATAATGCTCAGTACAATCAGTGTGCCAGCTGTATCACACTCCTGGGTCTCTGTGCCCACTGACAAAGCCCTGTGTTTCAGGATCTTTCAAAAGGTTAGCAAGATCAGGGCCAAACTGATCTCTGGGGAGAAAATATACCACATATCACGGTAAGGCATTTCTCTGATGGGTATGACCCATTGTGTTCCAGCTTTATTCTCTTGTAACCTCCTCCAATGAATGTAAATACAAACTTTAATTGCCTTTTCTTACTGATGTCTTACTGACAGACATTTCTTTTTCTTAACAGGTGAACAAGAGAAAGCCAGAGAAGAATGAAAAAGAAGAAAGTACTGACACAGCAGCTATAATAGTTGCTTGGCTGCCTGGAGCATGAGTAGAATTTGTTCCAACATGAGAAAAAAGACAATTGAATGAGCAATGACGTATTCTGCAGTATGTTCAGAGAGTATCCGGCATCATTGCTTTAGTGAAGGAGCTCAGTAGCAGCAACTGCCAGGTAGATTTAATTTATTTTTTTCCCTTCATTCTTTTGGCCCTTAGTTGTGTAACAGGCCATATTTTGTTAAAAAACTTAGCAATAGTAGTAGTGCTTTCATTCTATGCTGATAGTACATCATGCTTTTAATTGTGCTGGTAGTAGTAGATTAGAATTTAAATATAATAAAAGTTTATAAAGTATAGGTAGTTGTTGACTTAAAACTGTACATTTAATGATGGTCTAGAATTACAAGGGCTTTGAAAAGGGTGCTTTATGGCCAGTAAAACTTTCAGCCATCACAAAATGCTGCACACCTCTGTAGTCACGATTATAATCTGGTTGCTTGACAAATTGTTGTGCTTACAGCCAGTTGCTAAGCACCCTATGATCATATGATTAACTATTTGCAACCTTCCCTGCCAGCTTCTCTAGAAAGTCAGTGGGGAAACCAGCAAGTAAGATTGCAAGCTGCTGCCACCTGCTGAGAGGATTGCCTCTTACCTGAGGGCTGGCTGAAAGAGCTGTTTCCCAAAGGGAGCTGAACTCCTATGGCAGGATGCAAAATATTGTTGAAATACTGAAGATTTTATTCTGTTCCTGCACTCTGCCAAAGGAGTTTCTTTATATTTCTTTGTATTTAAAGTATATATAGAAATAATGTTTAAGGCTATTATGTTTATAACTTGTGATATTTTTTCTCATTCTGCATGTTGAGACTTTGAATACTTCTCAACTAGTTTAATTAAAGTGACTGTATTGAGTAGGTACAAAATTTGATGGCTCATAGTTGGTATAAGAACAGCTGTGACATGTAAATTTCATTACCAAATTTTCCAAAATATTCCCCTGGAGATACTCCTATTCAGCTGATCAATTTTAACTCATGTTGGTGCTGAAAGCTTATATTCAAATATTCTCTTTAATTTCATTATATCTTCATTCCTAATGAAGCAGACTGTAAGTCTTGATTTGCTTCCATATTTAGATACCTACAATTTTGTTAGCATGGTTTTTTGTAAGTAAGTTCTAGAAATTAAGTTAGTTAAGATAGGCCATTGTGAAAGAAAAATTGGAAGTAAAAAGAGACATGGATGAAACATATAGAGTATACACAAATTATGCACGAAGGCATAGATTGGCGAGAGAGGTTCATATAAGGTTTACTAGAAGATCAATAAGGGATGAAATATATAAAAAAATGAGGGACGAATCAATAATGTATAAGGGTAAAGAAATAATTGTATTAAAACAAATACGTAGTATACGAAATCAGAGACGAGAATACCAATTTTTAACGACTCAATTAAATATAAAGTCAAGTTTCGTTGGTTAATACCTGAAGGCATATTTTTAACTTGGCAGGAGAAAAAATACAAGATAGATACACTTGAGAAAGCACAGGACTTTTATGAGAGTTACTTTTCACAAGGAGAAGAACAAGAAAGTAGGGAAGAGCCGGAGAGTAAAAGTTATGATGAAGATCTATTAGAGGAAGTAGATCGAGAGCGAGAAATACAAAAGTTACAAGAAAGAGAAAGGTTAGAAAGAGAAGTAAAAGGAAGACTTATAGAGAGAAGAAGTACAAAACAAAATAAAAACAAAAAAATAGGTCAAGTTAAAAATGGGAGACATAATTAAGCTCTTTTCTATAATATCAAGAAAAAGAGTTTAGACGTTTTACAATTTAAGGAAATTGGATGTAGATGTGATGTATCTTTAGGAGGTTTACATAAAATAGGATTATAGAAAATTACTAGAGAAAGTAAAATTTAGAAACATTATACACAATATTAGCATAAAACAAGAAAGGAAGAATTATTATATATATCAAAGAAAAATAAAATTAAATAAATATACTTGGGTGAAAAGGGGTGAATTTTAATGTTGGAAATGGTATTAGAGTAGAAACAGTATATTCACTAAATAATATGAGAATATTAGTATGATCACCATGCTTAGATGGAATTCCGGTCGAGTCTTATAAAAAATATGTGTTATTAAATGAATAATGTTGGATTCCTAGTAAGCAGTAGAATATGAAAGAAGGAAAATGTAAATAAGAAACAATGGGGCAATAAGGACAAATATTTCAAAAAAGAAAGAGGGGGGAAATGTAAAGAATAGAAGAGTACTGTTACAAACTCCTGTTAACAAAAAAGGATATATTACATTTGTATGTGTGTAATGTTTGATGTGTTTTGTTTTGTTTTGTTGGTCTAAAATAATAAAAATTAAAAAAAAAAAGATAGGCCATTGTGTATTAGCCAGATGTTTGCTGTATTCTTCAGCCTTCCTTGCCTGATGAGCACATATACTGAACAATTATGGAGTGATTGTGTAGCCAAAGGAAATTGAAAAAGAAAAATAAGTTATTGCTATATAATCTTAACAGCAAAGAACAATTAAAGAACTTGTCATAAGAAAAAAGAAAAGCTGAAGGAATATTTTCTAAGTAGTCTAGTAAGGATTGAATATGCTCACTTCCACAGAATACTATTGTACAAATAATTTTATTTTCCATGAACTTTATTTTGTAACGGTGTCTGTCCTTTCTTTGGCAAGAAACAAAATGATCATGTGGGAAAAATGGAATTTCTATCTAAAAGCAGTCCATCTCATTTCTTTATTCTACTGCATGTAAATAAAAGGCTCATATTCCTGTCAGTATTATTTACTGAGAATTGAATGGTATTGATTTATATTGCCATTCCATTACATACCACTTAGTTGCCATAATAATGCCTCTATTTCTCAGAGAAATGTAAAAGCTTCAAAATCTTCAAAGATGAGAAATGTGAAACATACAGATAACACAAAACTGAAGAAGAGTTTTGTTTCCCTGTCACTTCTTCTTGTTACTTATCTCCTATTTGATACTTTTTTTGTACATTTTTACTCCACTCTGGTTCTAAGCACTCTATAAAGGCATTAATTGTTCTGGCTGTTTGAGACAGGAATATTTAAAATATGCCAGGAGCAATTATGAACTTTTCATTGTGGTCCTAAAGTTTTATTCTGGATTCTAAAGAATGAACTCTACAGAGTGCATTACATAACATACCTTATGATAGGTCCATTTTAATAGCATTTTAATATTAAATATTTTTATTATTTTTTAATCCTAACATATTATTCCATTTATTGTGGAATGTTTTCTGTTTCTACTTTAATCTTTGCTTTTAGAAAACATTATAACTAAATAAAAATATATTTATTTGGCTTTAATAGGTTCTCTGGCTGGTATCCTATTGCTTTTACTCATGTTTGGTGGAGTGATATGGATTGCTTTTACAAAAAAAAAAAATGGTGAGTATATATATGTATCTTAATTTATATGGAAGACCAGCTAATCCCTATTTGATTTTTTCAAATCTTTGTCTTAGCCCTCAAGACACTTCTCATAATTATGATTTAGAATTTGATAACTTTATCTTTATATATGCCTCAGCAATAATCTTCAATGCAATTTTGTATCTAAAAATACTAAAAACTTTTAGCATTTGGCACTGATTTATTCTTCAGCCAAATGTGAATCCGCATATAGCTTAAAATGCAGAAATAAACTAACAAATAGAGTGTGACTTTCCCATTTAATGCCCGCAAATTTAAATATTTTTTGGGAAAGAAATAAATGAAATTTGATTGACACAATAGATTCTAGTTATTTGTTACTGAAACAAAGAACGTCGGTTGAAAATACTCTTAAGGAAGTGGCAATCACAATTTAGGACAATATCAAATATCAAAATGTAACATGCACTGAGAGAAACACAGTGATTTTATGATGTTTTGCCATTCTCATCAGCTGCGCTCCATCAATGCTCACTCTTTTTTAAGTTTTACACTGAACAACGCATGACCCATTAGGTCAGCATTTCAGGGATATTTCCTTATCTAAAAAGGGAGACAGAATTAGCATGGGTGGGCAAAAAAAATCAGTGGGAGTGATGACTTCTGACTTCTTGTCAGCTTCCCCATTGAACTTTCTTGTGAAATCAGAAATATTCTCCCTGTCCTCCCAGTTACACAATACTTGCATAGGTCCTAGTCTTTTGTACAGCAGTTCACTGACAAACTCACCTGGATTTGCCAGTGTTTTGATGTCTCTCAAGGTGGTGATTAGGGTACTGTTTGCATGTTATTTGGGACTCTTTCAGGTTTGTAAACATAAAGGAAGTGGAAAAGATACTGTCTAGACTGGTTTTGCTGCATGTGATTTGGTCTTATGCCAATCCTGGCTATTGCAAAGTGTATATGGAAAAATGATCACCTGGATCCCTCAGATTGTTAATATCTTCATGAAGAAAAGCTGCCAACAGCATTGAAGGTTGTGGTGCATTCATTTTCTAGGAAACCATCTCTGGACCCTCTGCTCCTAGATAACAATTGTAGTAATTCAAGCTTGTAGCTGAAGCTGAAACTAAAAGGTATTGCTCAGTTAAAATGACAGTACTGAGCTATTAAGTCCCAAAGGACATTGAGCTAGCTATTGCCTTGATGGCTTTCAGAGGTTATTAAAAACTAGTTTTTTTCTGGTAAGCACTCAAATATTCCTAATCTAGTGTGGCATCACTTACTTTATTCTTTTGTATTTGTGATTTTGTTTGTTATGCTGTTTGTTGGTAAAGGAAGATGGTCTGTGCAGAGTAGCATCAGTTAAAAATAAATTCAAGAGCTTTTGAAATTCCAACAAGTGTTTGAGGAAAGATCTTGAACTCAGTTCAAATTCATTTTTCTAGAGAGAAATTCCAATCATTCATCAATGTGTATTCACTGGTGGCAAAATACAGAAATTATTGTATTTTTACAAAAATCTGACAGCAATGGCATCTAGTGTTGGTTTTATATTACACTTTCATATCAAATAGAAATTATTTTTAACATTTTGTACATTTTTTTTCTTTACACTGTTGAAACAAAGATTTTTTTTTAGAACAGCAAAATTCTGCAATAGAAACAGGCAGATATTTTAAATAAATGTAAATCAGCTTTCTATTACAATTAAGGCAATTTTAACAAAAGCCAATGATTCAATAACATGTATAAAATAATTAAAATAGTGATAAAAATAAACATTAAAATTTAAATAAATAAAATGTTTGTCTGCTATTAGCTGAAAATGTATAGTGGAAATATATGGGCATTTCTCTCTCTCTCTCTCTTTCTCTCTCTCTCTCTCTCTCTCTCTTTCTCGATATATGCTAGTTTATTGTCAATCCCTAATGAAAAATTATTGAGTGACACAGAAATAGAATAAAAACCACATTTTTTCTGTATGTTTATTATCCATTCAACATATCTTAATTTTTTTTCTTAACCACTTTTAACACCAAAAACCATGTTTTCCAAAAAATAAAACCCAACGGGAAAATATGCCCTAGTATGATTTTTCATGAAGCTCGTAATATAAGCCTCACCCCAAAAATAAGCCCCAGTTAAGATTGCCAGCTAGACGGATGCATTTAGTACTGTATTTCTCCCAAAATAAGACCTAACTGGAAAATAAGCCCTACTGCATCTTTTGGAGCAAAAATGAATATAAGACCCAGTCTTATTTTCAGGGAAACACGGTACTATTTTGTCTCTCTTACCCTGAGTAAAACTGCCTTAGGGAGCTTATACAGCCAAATTTGGTAACTAAAGGGTGTCTTACTCTTTCCAAGGTGAAGAATATAGTGATTAGAAAGTAAAATCATGACAAGAGTCGTTTGCTGAGATGGGTGGACGAGAGTCGTTTGCTGAGATGGGCGGACCAGAGTCGTTTGCTGAGATGAGTGGTTAGAGAAATAATAATAAAAAATGATCTAGGGGAATTTTTCAAAGGACATTTCAGCCCTGGAAAAATGCTTCTCAGCCCGTCTATCTTCTCTCTTACCCCCAAATATCATATTTAGTAACTTTACTGACTGATATTTCTACTGTTTGCTACTTTGAATTCTTTGTAAAAATAAAAAAAAAAGTTTAAGAACTTTCAATTGCTTGTTCAGTCTGCCTCTCACCTTCCCCAGATGGTGGCAGTAGCACCCTGCAGATAAATATCTCCTATTTTCTTTTACCTTTTTCTTAACTGAACTTAAAACCTTCCTGAAGAAATATGAAAGCTGGAAGGGAATGAAGCTCACCTTGCTGCCTCTGTGGAGCTGTTTGGAGCACATCTGTGAGCTTGGCCTAGAAGTCTGTCCTTGCAGCTTATTTGCCATTGTATATCATTAATGTTCATACATTAGCAATTTAGTGCAGCTTACTTGCAGTATTAGATTTTGTAGAACAAACAAAATTACTACCATTAATGTGCAATAAGACTGTATAACATTAAAGAAACCTAAGTTATAATTTTTATAGCAGTGTTTTTCAGTGTGAAATTCACAATGGAGAACAGATTTCTGTACATACAAGCAACAGAAAAGGCATTATTTCTATCACAGTACATGGTATCTCACTTCAATATTTTTTTAGCCAAAATCATCTTAAAGTATGTCCAGCACTTCCACTGCAGTTGCTTTTCCCCCTACATCATAACCGATTTCAAATGGTGCTAGACAAAAACTAAGACTCTGAACACCAAGAGAAATCGGTCAGCCTGTGTAAGAGATGTTTTCCCGAGTTAACACTGGTTGTTAAAGTGCTGTAGGTTATGCAGAACATGCTAACAATCTGATGGGCATTTTCATTAAGCAAGTATTTTTTATTATTTATCTTGAAAAATTAGTCTAAACAAATGTTATTGGTTACTGAATATTTTTATTTGCAATTTGTGACTAATAACTGTACCAATTAAATGTAAACACTAACCATTTAAATTTGTAAACCCTAAAGTTCCTGTATTAGTAACAATACTTTATTCATTTGCTACTTTGACGTGTGTACTGGTATATATTTTCTAAATGCTCAGTGTCCATTATATGCATTCGATTTTTTGGGGAGGGGGGAGGAGATGAAAGCACAGGGCACCCTCAAGATAGACTGTAAGTGTATGCTCATACACATGCATACTTATAAGCAACTCTTATTAAGTTAGGTGACCTGATTCATTTCTAAGTAAGTATATTGAAATATTCTACTAGCTAATAAGCAAACAAAACCAAAAAAATTCCTTTTACACCAGAAAACCCAATTCAGAGTCTTTCTTTCAGTAAAAAGTATTATTATGTGTAATATTGGCCTTATTAGAATAGCTTCAGTTCAATCAGGGCTAAACAAAATAAAAGCAGTATTTTACGTAATTGTTTCAAGGTAGTAGAAGAGTGTTGTGTGTAATAGATAATTGACATGTGGTTCTCTCCATGTTCTAGTACTATCTGTGGTAGAAGTCCTTTTGGAAAAAAAAACAGTTTCTATTAATTGATCAAGGATTTTGAGGAGGAAGGGACAGTTTTATCTTTTCTTAATGAAAAGAAATGCCACTGTTGGATTATTGTTTTTTAAAGTCATTTCTGCTTCCGTTCTAACTGTTACATGTATACAGACCTGGATAGAGTAATCCTTTGTTGTATCAGTTTTTAATCTTATTTTAAATTAACATTTCAGTTCTTGCTTAATGATAGCTTTGTTGCTGCTTTCTTTTCTACATCCAGTGCTGTAATTCTTGCTCCTAGAACACTGATTTCAAATGGTGCTAGATACAGAGATGGAAAAATCTAAGCCACCATGTGAAACCAGCTTCCAGAGGAAGACACATTGTTGTTTCCTTCTTCAGCATCCATGCATTTTATAGGAAGTTGTCCTGCAAGTTTCCTAGAAGGAAATGTTTTTGTTGTTTCTGTTTCATACATACAATAACAAAAGTAAAACATAATATTTAAAAACTGAGAATATTCTACCTGGTAAGGAAATAGAGTTAAGAAAGTAGTATAACATTAAATTACTTATTAGCATGGGAAGCTTGCATTTCCTTCTTAAATCCTACCAGAAGCATTAGCATTTGTGACAAGGACCATCACAGGAAGTGGCAACTCTGTCATTAACCGTGTGATGTTAAGCACATGATGGAATTACCACCTGACTTCTGCTGCGGTTGTTAAATGAAAATCAACCTATGGTCAAGTGAGACAAAACTATGACTTGCATTTCATTGCCAGCTTCTATATTGATTCTCTTTGTTGAAAGCCAACTGTGAAGCTCGCAAGTGATGATCACATGACTATGGGGTGCTGCAATGGTTGCAAATGCTGCTGATTGCAAAGCGTCTGAGTCTCAATCATGTGACCACAGGGATATCACAATGCTTGTTATGTACAAGACCACCATCATAACTTTAAATGGTTGCTAAACAGGGTAGTTGTTAAGTAAGGACTACCTGTACATCAAAACTATTCCTATAGCACTTACCATTTGGTTATCTCTTGTAGTAAGCCACAAGCATCTAACCAAACTACTTTCTTGAAGTTTTGACTTTTTTCATCATTATCATCTTGTTTAATTCTTCTTTAATTCTTTTACTGAAAAAAATGAAATGAAGAAATATTGATGCCAGTTCAGATAAGCATAATACATTATTTCAAAAGCTTCCCATCTTTATTTATTATTCAACTTATTCTCTTTTATCATTTTTATATTCTAGATCAGATTTTTTTCTAGCATAATACATTATTTCAAAAGCTTCCCATCTTTATTTCTTATTCAACTTATTCTCTGTCTCTTTTATTGTTTTTATATTCTAGATCAGATTTTTTTTCTTAAAGAAGCTTGTTTTTAGGTATTAAAATCGTATCTGGATCTACTTATTGGATTATTGGTTGCATTTAATATTAAAGATCTTCTATGTTTTGGAGGATTTTACATACATTCAATTTTTCTTTTAATTTTAGGACCAATCTAGTCTTGTGAAATACTCACACAACCTTTCTGCTAATGTTTTGTCTTAATTTCCTTTTCTTATTATGCCTTTCATTATTTTTTGATGTTTTTCTTTATAATTTTTTTTGTTCCATTCAATTGTGTCTGATTCTTGGAGACTGTCAGGCAAGCTCTGCAGCAGGTGTTTTTTAGAAGTGGTCTACCATTGTCTCCTTCCTAGAGCTGAGTGAACATGATTGGCCCAAGGTTATGCAACTGGCTTTGTGCCTCAGGCAAGGCTGGAACTCAAGCTCTCCCAGTTTCTAGCTTGATGGCTTAACCATACTATACTGGCTCTTACACAATAAATACATTTATGCAAATAGGTTATTTGTTCACTAATTCTTCAGAATGCTTATCTGGTTGGTAGATTTTCTCAGAATTAGTGCCAAAGTGATTTTCTTCATAAACCTTCTTTCCTCTAACATGCTTTAGCTAGGCATTTTTGTAATTCATTCCACATAGAAAGTTCACGCAGATATTTTTGAAATATTTTTGTCCCTCAGTTACATGCTTTCCTTTTATTTCTAGCCGTTCCTTCATCTTCATAAGCCCCTTCTTTTCCCTCAAGTTTTCTTATTCAGCATTGTCCTCATCTAACTTCCTTGTGGAATTTTGCATATCTCCATCTGTTCCTTTCACTGTCCCATGATTCCTTTTTTTTAAAAAGAAAGCAATCATTTTTAAATAACAAAGGCATTATTTTTATTTTTGATTTTTCCAGCTGATATTTTTTATCTTGATCAACATTTAGCATCTTCTTTCTTCTTTTGTGCATCACATTTATTTAGATTGGAAGTTTGGAAGCATTAATAAATTTTGTTACTAGTTAGTATATTTAGATATTAAATTCTCTTCATTGTAACTTTTTCTCCCAGATTTTGGAATTAATAATTACCTGATCTTTACTGAGTAGTATCAAACTACTCTTTTTGAACTAGACCACCATACATGTGAAGTTTGCCTCAGCTTTCAGCTTACTCTCATTCTCACTTTATTGGACATCAATGTGTATGAGGAATTTGGGCAGTTATTATAATACAACTTGCAAATACAACTGTAGTGTAATTTAATTCTTGTGGGTAGGTGATCTAAATAGGCCCTATCCAACAAAATGAGTTTCAATGTGGAGAAAAGCAAAGTCCTACACTTAGGCAGGAAAAACCAAAGGCACGGATACAGTTTGGGTGAGACCCGGCTTAAAAACAGTAACTGTGAAAGCGACCTTAGAGTCCTAATGGACGATCACTTGACTACGAGCCAGCAGTGTGCAGCAGCAACCAAAAAAGCTAATACAATCCAGGCTTGTATAAACAGAGGCATAGAATCAAGATCATGCAAAGTACTACTATTGCTTTACAAAGCCCTAGTAAGACCACACCTGGAATATTGCAGCCAATTCTGGTCACCATATCATAAAAAAGATGTTGAAAGTTTGGAAAAAATTCAGAGAAGAGCAACTAGGATGATCAAAGGCCTGGAGGCTGAAATATACAAAGAACGGCTGCGGGACTTGGGTTTGGCTAGTCTAAAGAAAAGAAGAAATAGGGGAGACATGATAGCAGTGTTTCAGTATCTGAGGGGCTGTCACAAGGCAGAAGGGGTCAGGTTGTTCACCAGAGCATCAGAGGGAAGCACAAGAAATAATGATTGGAAACTGATCAAGGAAAGAAGCAACCTGGAATTAAGGAGAAACTTCCTGACAGTGAAGACAATCAACCAGTGGAAAAGCTTACCCCCAGAAATCATGGAAGCTCCATCCCTGGAGACTTTAAAGAAATGTCCGAGATGGTGTAGATTCTTTATTCTATTGTAAATGCTAAATAATTATTTCTTTTAAATTAAAAAAAAATCAAATAACTAGTATTTTTACTTTTATTCTGTGCAAAGCTTCAAAACTGATGTTTTGCAGCATGTAGGAATGTGTATGATGTACCTTTATTCAAATAATTAAACCATAAGCATCATTTGCAAGGTTTATATAATGCTCTGCAGAATGTATCAACTACTATTAACTACATTGTTTTTACTTTTTCTCCAAACAGAGCAAAGGGATTATACATATAAACTATCTTTTTTTTAAAAAAAATTGAATAGGCTTGCGAAGTAACATTATTGCTTTTTAGTAATCTGTTCAATTCTGGAAAGAATTTTATACTGGTATGCAGAATAATGATTTTTAAAGAAGGTGATTAATTGTAAGTTAAAACGATCAATTTGTTGAGTGTTCACAGAAGTAATTAAATTCCTTCAGTATCTCTGGGCAACATATTTTGCTCTTGAAGGCATGTTTTCACTCAAGAATACTACATACTGCTCTTTTGGATCATGTCTGGGGCAATTGTTATGATCGGAGTTGATGTTGGACAAACTGTGCCATCAGACACTCAACTAGTCTACTGAACATTTGGAAGAAAATGTTTTTGAAGGGAATTACTATGTCACTATTATTATTTATTTAGTGTCTGATAAGAACATAAGAAGAGAAGTAAACATATACTATGTCAGAAAATTGCTCATAAATAAGAAATTATATTTTAGGAATTAGGAGATTTGGTATTTGGTCTTCACAGATATTTTCATGATAGGAACATTTCAATGGATCAGATCTAACTTTGCCTAAAAGCTCTAGGGCAAATTAGCACACTCAAGTCTTTACAAATAGTCCTTGCTTACTGTTTGAAATCATAACTGTATATAAAAAAAACCAGGTTTGTGACCAATTCTTGCTTGTAGAATTCTCAGTGTCTTGCAGTCACATGATCACCACTGTCATGCTTTTCAAATCATTTGCATCAAGCAGAATTAATGGAGTATGCGGAAGCAAAATTGTAAGTCTTAGTCATTTAATGTTTTGGTTAATAACTGAATGTGAAGTGATGTTGTAAGACTGTTGTGGTCACATGATTTTTCACTCAGTAATGGCAGTGCTTAGCAACAATCCCAATTGCCAGTCCCAATTGAGATTGCTAAGCAAGGACTACCTGTATTGTGAATTAATATAAGTTAAAATACTATTATATAATGATTACTTTTAATGATAGCATAAATCTACCTGGCTTATTAAAAATTACATTCTTTAAAATATAGATATATAACCCACTATGCTGTGATTGCTGCCAAAGCAAATTAGTGTGATACCAGTAATAATAATTGTGCTCAAATGCTTGGCAATAAATTCCTTGATTTTCTTCTCAAAAAAGGAAGAATGTTATATTCTTCAAAGTTTAGCTAAATATAATTTTCCCACCATATTTATTTAGAGTCCTAAGTAAAAAATATTTAACCTGCGATCAATGTATTCTACTTTTATGCTTTAAAGTTTACTTATTGAAAAGGCAAAGAATGGAAGCTCAATGAAAAATAGTATGAATGCTCCCACAAATCTGCAACACAAAGGCATTATGCAAAGAACTAACTTTTTGTTAGTAACAAAGAAATCTTTTGAATTTATACAGCCTGAGAAGAAATGGCATTCTTTACATGTAAGCTTACAGAAACACAAAAAGAAATGCTTCGTTCTTAAGAATATCTTAACTGCTGCCTTGAATGGGCTACCCTGAATTTATATGCTGCACTGAAGTGGAAACTATAAAGAAAGACATTTAAATGTATGTAAATAAATGTATTAGGAAGGTGACTTTAAACTTATGGCCAGGAAACATCCCTCTCTCAGTGGAAAGCTTTTATCAAGTTCCTTGTCAATCCTGGAATAAACTCATTCGCAGACTCTATTTAAAAGGAACATTTTTGAGACAGATGGTCTTTTAAAAGAACCAAACAATATCTGTGAAAAGTGTTCACATCAAAAGCTATTGTTATTAACTAATCACTTTACTTGTAATAAACACAACAGGCTGCCTTCATCCCCCTCCCTGAGTCTTTTTAAGGACATGTAAAATGTCAACATGAACAGTACAATGATGCCTCCTGCAACATATGCAAATCATCATGCTGCCACGCAAGATGTTTTGCAACAGCTAATATGTACTACTTTGTTTTTTTCTTTAATTGAAACTGGACCAACTAAAGAAGTTATGAAACATCAGTATATTTTCTGTTCATTTGTGGCTAAAATGTCACAAGCCATCAGAAAAACTGAAACAAAAACTTATCTAATTTTCCATATTTGCCTTTTGGGATTTTCACTGCATCTTTTAAAAAAGAAAAGACTGCTCAGCAGAAATGGCAACATAGAATAATCAATGATCCAGACTGAGTATCTCTCATGGATTACAATGTCCCATGTTGGAATTCTACTCTAAAGCTGCTCTGCTGTTCCTATTGGCTATATAGTAGCCTGGCTATTAATTTTACTATTCCATTTATTCCTAAGATGATTTTTAAGATTGTTATATATTGTTTGGGTCCAATTCTGATGTCATATTGCTAAAGTGAGTCACAGGTAGATGATATGGGAAATATATTGGAAATAAGACAACATTGGGGGTGAAGATTGAAAAAGAAGTACATAAGTTAAGCGCTTTTGCAGACAACTTAGTTTTAATTTTGGAAAATTCTATGGATGGAATAGATAAATTATTGGAGAAATTAAGAATTTGGTGTGCTAGTTGATTTAAGATTAATAATGAGAAAACAAAAATGTTTACCAAAAATATAAATAAAAGAATTAATTGCAAAAACAGTATTTCAGATTGAAAAAAATAATTAAAAAAGATTCGTGGAGGATTGTTTTGTATATGATAACTGTTGTTGTTGTTGTTAATTGCGAAGTCGTGTCCGACCCATCGCGACCCCACGGACAACGCTCCTCCAGGTCCTCCTGTCCTCTACCATCTTCTGGAGTCCATTTAAGTTCACACCTACTGCTTCAGTGACTCCATCCAGTCATCTCATTCTCTGTCGTCCCATTCTTCTATTGCCCTCAATCTTTCCCAGCATTAGGCCCTTCTCCAGTGAGTCCTTCCTTCTCATTAGATGGCCAAAGTATTTGAGTTTCAACTTCAGGATCTGGCCTTCTAAAGAGCAGTCGGGTTGATCTCTTCTAGGACTGACCGGTTTGAACGCCTTGCAGTCCAAGGGACTCGCAGGAGTCTTCTCCAGCACCATAGTTCAAAGGCCTCAATTCTTTGGCGCTCAGCCTTTCTTATGGTCCAACTTTCACAGCCATACATTGCAACTGGGAAAACCATGGCCTGGACTATACGCACTTTTGTTGGCAGGGTGATGTCTCTGCTTTTTAGTATGCTGTCTAGATTTGCCATAGCTTTCCTCCCCAGGAGCAAGCGTCTTTTAATTTCTTGGCTGCAGTCCCCATCTGAGGTGATCTTGGAGCCCAGAAAAATAAAATCTGTCACTACCTCCATTTCTTCCCCATCTATTTGCCAGGAATTGAGAGGGCCGGATGCCATGATTTTGGTTTTCTTAAGTTGAGTTTCAAGCCAACTTTTGCACTCTCCTTCTTCACCCACATCAAGAGGTTCTTTAGCTCCTCTTCACTTTCTGCCATTAGAGTGGTATCATCTGCATATCTTAGGTTGTTGATATTTCTCCCGGCAACCTTAATTCCAGCTTTTGTTTCATCTAGCCCTGCCTTTCTCATGATGTGCTCTGCATATAAGTTAAATAGGTAGGGCGACACTACAGCAAGACTATTTAAATGTACAAAGTTGGAGAAATTCCTACAACTGAGGAATAGATTGTAAAAATGGCAGAATTTGTAAAACTGACCTATTTAATCAGGGATAATACCATACACCTCCACTTGTTTATTGGACCCGTGTCCTTCCTGGTTGGTCTCGGCTGCCAAGGAGGTGACACGAGGCTGGCTCCAGGTGTTGATCAACGCTTCGTTGAGGGAGGGGTCTTTCCCGCAATCCTGGAAGGAGGCGGTTGTGAGGCCCCTTCTCAAGAAGCCTACCTTGGACCTGGCTGACTTAAATAACTTCCGTCCAGTCTCCAATCTCCCCTTTTTGGGGAAGGTTGTAGAGAGAGTGGTGGGCCCGAGACAGGGGTTATTCCTCTGTCTTGGTGCTACTTGACCTCTCATCGGCTTTTGATACCATCGATCATGATATCCTTTTGCGATGACTTGAAGGGGTGGGAGTGGGAGGCACCGTTTTACGGTGGTTCTCCTCCTACCTCTCTGGTATTAGTGGGAGGGCAGAGGTCAACCCCGAGGACCCTTGAATGCGGCGTGCCGCAGGGGTCGGTCCTCTCCCCCCTCCTATTTAACATTTACATGAAGCCGCTGGGTGAGATCATCAGACAGCACGGGGTGAGGTTTCATCAGTATGCTGATGATACCCAGCTATATATCTCCTCCCTGAGTTCTCTCAGTGAAGCGGCTGATGTGATGGGCCGTTGCCTTGAAGCCGTGAGGGTCTGGATGGGGGTTAACAGACTCAGGCTCAATCCTGACAAGACCGAATGGCTTTGGATGTTGCCTCCCAAGGATCATGTCGACTGTCCAGTGTTGACTCTAGCGGGAGAAAATATACCCCGTTCGGAACGGGTTCGCAACTTGGGTGTCCTCCTTGATCCACAGCTGAATTTGGAACATCATTTGACAGCTGTGGTTGGGAGGACCTTTGCACAAGTTCGTCTGTTGCACCAGTTGCGGCCCTACCTGGACTGGGAGGCTCTCCTTACAGTCACTCATGCCCTTGTCACCTCACATCTGGACTACTGCAACGCGCTCTACATGGGGCTACCCTTGAAAAGTATTTGGAGACTACAGTTGGTCCAGAATGCAGCCGCGCGAGTGATAGTGGGTGCTTCTCGATACACCCACGTTACACCTATCCTCCGTGAGCTGCACTGGTTGCCTATTGGTCTCCGGGTCCAATTCAAGGTGTTGGTTATTACCTTTAAAGCCCTATATGGCTCAGGGCCAGGCTATTTGTGAGACCGCCTACTACCTCATAGTTCCCTTCATCTGGTTAGATCCCACAGGCTGGGCCTCCTTCAGGTCCCGTTGGCCAAGCAGTGCCATTTGGCGGAGCCGCGGAGGAGGGCTTTCTCTGTGATGGCGCCCACGTCTTGGAACCAGCTCCCCCCAAAGATTAGGACTGCTCCCACCCTGTTGGTTTTCCGTAAGCTGCTTAAGACCTGGCTTTTCCGGCAGGCCTGGGGTTTATAAAATCTGACCCCTGGATGACTGTTATTGCACTGTTTGTTTTATCATGTTTTATGGTGTTTTTATTGTTAGCCGCTCAGAGTCCTGCGGGAGTGGGGCGGTTTATAAATTTTAAAAATAAAATAAAAATAAAATAAAAACAAATACTTTTTATAAAAGACTGGAAACCTTTTTGCTGAAAATGAAAAAAAAAAGAAATGGCGATTTTTGGATGTGCTGATTAAATGGGTTGATAGAAAGGAACTATGTGATCTAGTCTTAGAGAGAGGGAGGGATAATATATTGGTTTGTAACTGCTATAAAGAAGATTGGAAATTGCTTTAATTATCTCTTTTTTTCTTTATTTTGTTTCTCACAATTTTTCTTTTAACTCTTCTTTATATATTTTCTTATGTTTGTATTATATTCATGTAAAAATTACATATGTACACACACACACATACACACCAGATTTTATTCACGTAGAAGAAGTGATGTATAAGAATTGTGCTTTCTACTAGGGAATTGCAATGTCCCGAGATTCCCTATAAAGATGGCCACAAAGAAGCATTTGGTTTAGGGATTCTACAGAACTCTCCCCACATATATGGGTATAAATGCTGCTGAAAAGGAAAATTTGCTTTTCAAAAATGAACCTGGTTGGAGTGAGGATCCAATGAAATTTAAAAAATAGAACAAGCAGAGAAAAGATGTTGACCCATGGACATGTGAGAAAAATCCATGACCTGGGAAGTTGGGTATTAAGCTTAACTGATTTGAAAATCAGTATTCCAGATCTGTTGCTTAAGATGATACCTGCTTGAGCAGTAATTGGCTTAAAAGACCTCCAAAATTCCTTCCAGACTGATTATTCTATTATTCTTTCCTAATCCTAATTGATGGAGGCTTTCCAAGGAGAGACCTTAGAACTGGAATTCGCTAGAAACTCTTGTTAGCCTGCTTAATTTAAAACAGTATCTGAGAATTAGAGAAAAGAATCAGTTTTAACCAGAAATTAAGAAGGTAGAACCAGGGTCTGGCACCCACAGAAACCAAATTTGTCTCTAACTATCATCCCTCTTGGAATTACAAATATAATTCTTACAAATTTGAACTGGACAACTTCCAGTTATTAAACTTTGTAAAAATATCTGTCTGAATACCATACACTGAGAAATAAGCTTAGCAAATTTGTCAGTCTCCCAGATGGGAAGGAAAAGGTATTGCAACTTGCCTGAATAAAAGGTGTCCCTTTGAATGGAAGAATCTTAAGACAAATGTGGAGAGTACTTTGGACAACACTTGCCCTATAAAAGAAATGTGTGTTCCAAGATAGGAAGCCTGAAACTTCACCCCAAGATATTTATAAACATGCACCTGCTCTACTGGGGTTCTAGCAATTTGCTATTCATGCAACCTACTAGTGTGTTATGCAAAGACTTAACACTAGTTTTTTTGATAATTTATTACAAGTTATTTTTTTAGGCAAAAGAAAACCTAAAATCAATACCTTCTCCTTCCCATCTGGGAGACTGACAAACTTAACAAATCATCTGCATATAGCAAAGCTGCCATTGAACAATCAAATCCAGAAAAAATCCCTTATGCGTCTCTATGGAAGAGGCAGAAAGGCAATGGAAAGACCTGGATTCTAGTTCATCCTCAGCCACAGCACTGGGCCAGCTGAAACTCACTCATAGGTTGCTAGGATAAAAGCAGGAGGACGGTATCATATACATTGTTTTCAGCTACTGAACAGAAAGGGATATAAACCTTATAAATAAATAAACAAAAAAAAGTTGTCATGATTTGATTCTTATAGCCTTGTAAGGATAAATACACATATGGTACTTTGTAGTACCATGATGAACAAAGAGATCGAAAATAATTGCAGAAATCATGTTCTGTATGCTTTCCTTACCTAGTTCACTATATTATTTCTCATACAATACAAATCTATTCTAAGAATACAATATAAATGGAAATAAACAAAACAAGACAACAGCAGCCAAATCAAATTTATGTAATATCCCTGAGGAAGTAGTAAAAAAATCAGATTTTACTGAATTTAATCTTGAATATTGGGGTATGTCCAATATCTAAAAAGTACAAAACTGCAACCACTTACTAAATAACTATATCTGTTATTATTTTCATTTGAAAAATAAAAAGCCAACCAGCAGCTTGTATATGAAGAAGATCCTAGTTTTGTTCTTGTGGGTAAAAATGGGTACTTGCTTTGAGTTCCTCAACGGAAGATAGAAGTAAATTCAAAGTATGCTTGCCAATTGCTTCTTAATAATTGGTATTATTTCAAAAATGAAATAAAAACAATCAAAGCTAGTCTGGTGTAGTGGTTGTTGACCTAGAAATCAGGAGACTGAGTTCCAAACTTACTTTACTAGGCAGACAAAACTGGCTGAAATATTTTGGGCCAGTCACTCTGTGTCAGCCCAACCCACCTCATGAGATTATTGTTTTGGGAAAAATAGGTGGAAGAAGGAGTATTGGTATGTTCACTGCCTTCAGTTGTATATGAAAAAACGTGGAAAAAAAATCTAAAAAAAAAATTAAAAAAAATACTTAATCAATACGGTAAACCAGGAACAGAGATCCTGGGAAATCTCAGAACAGACATCTGTAGGTAAATATAAGTTCTCAAGACTATTTTGTCTAACCGCATCATAATGTACTTAATAATAATAATAATAATAATAATGAAAAGTAGTGAAAACTGAAGGAATCAAGATGCCACAAAAATAACATTAAGAGTCTGGATGAGGAAGAGTACTACAAATACTTGGGTATTCTTCAAGCTGACAACATCAAGCACACTGAAGTCAAGAAAAAGATTAGAGGTGAATACATCAAAAGAGTGAAGAAGATCTTAAAGTCCAAACTCAATGGAGGAAATACCATAAAGGCAATCAACACCTGGGCAATCCCAGTCATTAGGTACACAGCTGGAATAGTGGACTGGACTCAAGCAGAACTAAAAGCAATGGATAGGCAGACCAGAAAAATAATGACAATGAATCATGCCCTTCATCCACGCAGTGACATTGACAGACTTTATCTACCAAGGCAAATAGGTGGGCGTGGAATGCTACAAGTACATCAGATGATTGAAGAAGAAAAAATGGCTTTGGAAGAATATCTGAAGAACAATGATGAAGATGCACTGAAATTAGTATATCAGGAAGGCTTACTGACTACTGGAGAGACCAAACTGGCCTACAAGAAAGACCAAATGAAAGAACAGAATAGAGGCATGGGAAGACAAAGCACTACATGGCCAATACGTTAAAAAAAAATAGCTGGGAAAGCAGATAATAACAAGACCTGGCAATGGCTAAGAGCAGGAAAATTGAAGAAAGAGACCGAGGGACTAATTCTGGCTGCACAAGACCAAGCCTTAAGGACAAATGCATATAAAGTCAAAATTGAGAAGACAGCAACAGACAGTAAGTGCCGCCTATGCAAAGAAGCTGAAGAAACAGTGGACCACCTGGTAAGCTGTTGCAAGAAGATTGCACAGACTGACTACAAGCAGCGGCATGACAAAGTAGCAACAATGGTGCATTGGAAGATCTGCAAAAAATATCATTTGCCTGTAAGCAAAAACTGGTGGGATCATAAAATAGAGAAAGTCATAGAAAATGATAAAATTAAACTGCTCTGGGACTTCAGAATTCAAACAGACAAGCACCTGCAACATAACACCCCAGACTTAACAATTGTCGATAAGAAAGACAAAAAAGTCTGGATAGTGGACGTGGCAGTGCCTGGAGACAGCAGAATAGAAGAGAAAGAACTGGAGAAGATAACAAAATACAAAGACCTACAAATAGAAATAGAAAGACTGTGGCAAAAGCAAGCAAGGGTAGTACCAATAGTATAGGCTCCTTGGGTGCAATCCCAAAACAACTGGAGCACCACTTGAACACCATTGGCATTGACAAATTCGCTATTAGTCAATTGCAAAAGGCGGCCTTACTAGGAACTGCTTCCATCCTGCGACGATATCTGTAATACCATCAAACATCCACATCTGCCTATCCCAGGTCCTGGGTAAGGACTCGATAGGTAGACAAAATGCCAAATCCA
Organism: Crotalus tigris; assembly: GCF_016545835.1. Taxonomy (NCBI): domain Eukaryota; kingdom Metazoa; phylum Chordata; class Lepidosauria; order Squamata; family Viperidae; genus Crotalus; species Crotalus tigris. The sequence continues at coordinate 965,638 of NW_024100082.1, forward strand.
GTCTGAACATCTGGCTGACTGTGCGATGATTGAGAATAATAAAAAAAGTTGGAAGGGACCTTGGAGGTCATCTAGTCCAACCCCCTGCTCAGGTAGGAAACCCTATACCATTTCGAACAAATGGCTGTCCAGTCTCTTTTTAAAAACTTCCAGTGTTGGAGCATTCACCACTTCTGGAGGCAGGTTGTTCCACTGGTTAATTGTTCTAACTGTCAGGAAGTTTCTCCTTAGTTCTAGTTGCTTCTCTCCTTGCTTAGTTTCCACCCGTTGCTTCTTGTCCTGCCTTCAGGCACCTTTGTAAATAGCTTGACTCCCTCTTCTTTGTGGCAGCCCCTGAGATATTGGAACACTGCTATCATGTCCCCCCTTCTCTTCATTAAACTAGACATACCCAATTCCAGCAACCGTTCCTTATATGTTTTAGCCTCCAGTCCCCTAATCATCTTTGTTGCTCCTCTCTGTACTCTTTCTAGAGTCTCAACATCTTCTTTACACCACGGTGACCAAAACTGGATGCAGTATTCCAAGTGTGGCCTTACCAAGGCATTGTAAAGTGGTATTAACACTTCACGTGATCTTGATTTTATCCCTCTGTTAATGTAGCCTAGCACTGTGTTGGCCTTTTTGGCAGCTGCAGCACACTACTGGCTCATATTTAGGTGATTGTCCATTAGGACTCCAAGATCCCTCTCACAGTTACTACTATTGAGCAAGGTACCTCCTATACTATATCTGTGCATTTGGTTTTTCTTGCCTAAATGTAGAACCTCGCTTTTTTCACCATTGAATTTCATTTTGTTAGATAGCGCCCAGTGTTCAAGTCTGTCCAGTTCCCTCTGTATCTTAAGCCTGTCTTCTGGAGTGTTGGCTATTCCTGCCAGCTTGGTGTCGTCTGCAAATTTGATGAGTTCCCCATCTATCCCCTCATCCAAATCGTTGATGAAGATGTTGAAGAGCACTGGACCCAGAACAGAGCCCTGAGGCACCCCACTTCACACTTCCCTCCTTGTAGATGCGGTTCCATTGAGGACCACATGCTGAGTACGGCCAGTTAGCCAGCTACGGATCCATCTGGTGGTGATGCTGTCTACCCCATATTTTTCTATCTTGTCAAGTAGTAGGTTGTGATTTACTTTATCAAATGCCTTACTGAAGTCCAAGTAAATTATGTCCACAGCATTCCTCTGATCCACTAATTTTGTCACTTGGTCAAAGAATGCAATAAGATTTGTCTGGCATGATCTGTTTTTTGAGAAACCCATGTTGGCTTTTAGTAATGACTTTGTTTGCCTGTAGGTGTTTGCTGATTCGTTGTTTGATTATCTTTTCCAGGATCTTCCCAGGTATTGAGGTCAGGCTGATAGGTCTGTAATTTCCTGGGTCCATTTTTTTTCCTTTTTTGTAGATGGAAACTACATCAGCTCTTTTCCAGTCCTCTGGTAGTTTCCCACTGCTCCAAGATCTTTGAAAAATATAGTTCAGTGGTTCGAGATCACATCTGCCAGTTCTTTGAGAACTTTGGGGTGTAATCCATCTGGTCCTGGCGATTTGAACTCGTCTAGACTGGACAGATGGTCACTTACCATTTTCTTGCCTATCTTAACTTGTGTTTCTATTCTGTTTTTTATGGCACTATTTTTGATAGGTTGGTCTGTTTTTTGCTTTTGTGTAAAGACAGATGCGAAAAACAAGTTAAATAGTTCTGCTTTCTCCCTGTTGCTTGTCACCTTCTTGCCACTTTCACCCACTAATGGACCAATCATTTCCTTCACTTTTTTCTTGTTTTTTACATGTTTTTTTTGTTATTTTTGACTTTGGTCGCAAGCCTTAGTTCATTTTGAGCCTTAGCTTTCCTCTCTTCATCTTTGCAGGCTCTGGCTATTTGCTGATATTCTGACTTAGATATGTGCCCCTCTTTCTACTTTCTATACTTGTCCTTTTTATCTTTCAATTTGTCAGAGTTCTTTATGCAGCCATGCTGGTTTCTTTTGAGAGCTGTTATTTTTCCTCTTTGTTGGTATTGTGCTACACTGGACCTTTATTATCTCATTTTTCAAAATTTCCCAAGCTTCTTGAGTTGTTTTCCTCTAATCTATATCTTATCCTAGACTTGTTAGATTCCAATAATTCCAGGCTTAGCAGATAAATTTTCACATAATGTCCACAAAAAGCATATACAGATTTTTTTTTTTAAAAAAAATGCTACTTTCAAGTACATTTATAAAAAGACATACCTTGTACCACTCAACCAACCACTCAATTTCTAAATACTTTTATGCATGGTAAGACAATGCAATAGATATCAATATAGTTTGGTTTCTTCTATTTTTCTTGCTTTGTTGTACAGTAGATGGCCAAATATAATTGCACAATGAGGAATATAGTACAATAACATATAGTAGAATAATAGATACCATACTTATAAACAGATTACTCTCCAAGAGAAGGTTCGCAAATCCATTTTGTTTGCAAGTCCAAACTAGTCCAAAAACATGCACAATAGCATCGCAGTAAAACCTGATAGTAATGGTGTTGGCTCGTCTTCAGGTGTGATATGACATGTTTCTTCCTCTTCTCAAAGAAGTGGTCCCGTGAACTTTTGGTGGCAGCCTTCCTCTTTTTCTCATAGATGACACTGTACCAGTGGATTGCATAGGGACAGCTGCAGACACCTTGGTAAAGCGCTTGATATTAGGGTCATCTTGAACAATGGCAGTTTTTTCTCAATCAAGCAAAAAACTTCAGCCATCAGTTTGATCTAAAGCCACTTCAGTGCTTCAATCTCTTCCTCTTGTTTTTGCTGGCTTTCCATTTCCATGAGGTCTTTTTTGAAGAAGACCTCTGTATGTGGGCCATTTGGAATATGGCATTTGGAGGTGAATACATGAACTTCACATTTGGGTGGAAATCATTCAGGTAAGCTGTTTGACCTGGAGGCATTATCTGAAATAATGCCTCCAGGTATTAACAGTGTCTACATTTCTTTGTTCAGTATGTGGCAGAACATTCCGTGCTAACATCGGTCTTATTAGCCACCTACGGACACATCGTTGATGGCCCATAACCCACAAGATGTCAAGGTCTTCATCAAAATCGATGGATGAACAACATATCTGAAATAAGCAGAATCTTGAATTCCAATTCTGGGGTGAAATGGTGGAAGAACCAGTCTTCAAAGATGAGAAGAATTAATCAAGGTTTCATATTAACTTTCCACATAACAGGAAGTGAGCTCTTGGAGATATTCTTAAAGAGACTGCAGATTCATGGAATGGTAGACTAGCAGTGGTTTTCAGCTTGGATTAGCAGAGGGTTCTGGCATCTAGCACCATAGTTAGCCTATTCTTTGCAGCTTTGAAGGTTGGCATTATCATCTCCTCCCTCCAGATGTAGGTTTGTCTGCTGTTTTCTTACAATAAATATCTAAATTGAATATCTGCTGAGGCAAATAACCACTTTTTTAGGAGAAAGTGGGAAAAGATGTCTGTAGAATATGTGGCACACCAGAAACTTTCCTGCCTTCTCCCAGTTCCAAGGATCTTCTCGGATGGACTCATGGAAAAGTCCATCCGAGTTCATATTGGTGAAAGTTTGCAATTTGAAAATTCTTAAATAGAGTAATATCTGTATTGTCTGATCTGTAATTTGTCTAACTCAGTATTATCTATACTGACATTTGTTTCTGAGGCTCAGTAGTATAGATGCTTCATAGCTTGTAACCACATTTGTGAATGAGCTGTACTCAGTCCTTTCCAAATGCCAACTACATAAACAAGTTACACACAATCATATCAAGTCAAACATTTATATCTAACATGACACTGTTTCTCTCTTTTCTGGAGTCAGCCATGATGTTGACTATGTGGACAGGTTTAGTAAATGCAACATGCAATCTAAGTATAATGCAATGAAACTTGATCTTTGAGATATTTGATAGGGTATATAATATATGAAAATTGATTTTCTAGCACAATATTTTTCCACAAAGTGTAGATACAACTTTGTAATATTGCGTCTCACTTTAAAATCCATTCAACATCCTGATATTTCCAAAACCATCTATGCCTACATGATCTGTTATTATTTTTCCTAACTCATTTCTCTCTAATATGGCATGATTAAACTTGCAAAGCAGTCATATCACATGCCACTTTACTTAGAAATAAATTCCACCATATTGTTTACAGTTTTTAGCAGTTCTCTAAATGATAGCATTTATGGGATTTTAATTTTTAGTGATGATATCTTAACTAGAATGTTATTTCTATTTCAGATAATACCATTTTAGACATCTGATGTATCATTTAAACAATAGCAGAAATATATATGTAAATTTGAGTTGCAGTGAAAAGAATACAAGTCAAATGTAAAGTGTTACAAAATGCAAAACAAAAAGAATAGAGTTTAAGTGATTTGAAATTATTTTTGGCAGCTTGCTGCTTAGTTTGTGTAAAAGAATGGATGCTGCCACAAGCAGAAGACTTGGAATTAGAAGAACAGGATTTAAGATTTGGGTGGCATGGATATCTATGGCATGATAAAGCTAAAGTTAATGTCAATTTTAAAAACCATTTTATTAGACATGCCATATTGAGAATATGGAACAAATATACACCTAATTTGTGGTGCTTATCATAGGAAACATTTTATAGAAAATAAATGATGCCTAAGCATAAATGGTTAACTTACTCTGATATATTAGCATTTGGTCAAGGAGAATGTAAAATAAAATGAAGGCAAGAGTTGATGATAGAAAGATTTTCACGTCAATGGTTTTCTTTGGTAGAACTATCAGAAATTTAAATTAGATAAACTAATTTCGAGTTAAACGTTTTAAGACTGAATTTGAAATGGAATTGTGTAAAAATGACGAACATGTCACTGCTAAAATGTATAAGCTTTTATTGAAATAATGCATGATAAAATGAACAAAAATCTTTGATTACAATATACAAATGCATCGGGGGAAATATGTGGTTCAAATGATTGAAATTTATATTATATTATTGTCTTAAATAAAATTTTTATAAAATGTTATGATTGGTGCATGTCACCAGAAAAATAGCCTAGCATGTATAAAGGTTCTTCAAATTTATGCTAGAAATTTAATAAAAAAGAAAGGTCATTTTATCATGTTTGGTGGACAGTGTTAAAAAGGTGGAAAATTGTGGAGTGAATTACATATATTACAGAATATTTTAAATAATAATATACAATTAAAACTAGAGACTTTTCTTTTGGGGCCGATGGATAAGCAATTGGAAAAAATCCACTGAACTTTCTTTTTGTAACTGCAGACTGACTATTATGTAGAAAGGTAGAAAGATTTGATTTTAACAGAGCAATGAATGGTGAAGTTAACTGAACTTGCTGAGATAGACAGCTTTAAGTAGAGAAAGGACACTGTCTAAATTTAATGTTGATTAGAAACTCTTTACTGACTTTTTGCAGGAAACAAAAAAATGAAATTATGGTATATGGTTTTAATGATTTTTTTAAAAAAAGATAATAGAAATATGTAAAACAATGCTGTAACCATAGCTCAAGAGGTCAATTTACATCTATACTTATAATTGCTATAAAAGAAAATTGGAAGTAGCTTTTTTATATTCTTTTTTTCCTTGTTTTTCAGCTCTGAATTTTTGTCTTTGTTCTTTTCTTATTTCTTTCCTTTTTCTTCTTTTTTTCCATTCTAAATATTAGTTCTTGTTAGGTTTTACCTTTTTTAATTTTTTTTTAATAAAGTTACATAGAGGGATTTTAAATTTTTAATTCTGTCATTAGAATTTGGATGGATAATTGGTGAACCTTGGATAGATTTCAAAATCTCTTTCCTCCAGGAAGAATAACCTGATAATTTATTGGCAACTGTCTGAAAAAATATTGGTGAAGTAAATGGTTGAAGGAAGGAAATATGTCAAAAAGAGAGGCAAGACTCTTTTTCTTATCACTAGCATGTGGCTCCTGATGCAGTGCCACTGACAAAAATACCATAATCTGTAGGGGAAAAAAAATCCCTCTTTTGTTACATAGCCTATTCCGAGAATGATTCCAAATGCTGTTTGCAAAATGTATACGTTACACTAACATCAAACATTTTAAAATGTGTGATACACCTACATTCTGGACATAAATCTGAATCCAAAATTTATTAAACAAAGGTCAGAATATTCTGTTCTGAAACTTTCCCATTAATTTCTGAAAAAGCTACAACACATATTAAGTAGTGAGAATTATTAATTAATTTCAGATAATAAGAAGAGGTATTATTCAAAGGAATCTGCTTCAATGGGAATCTATTTTGTCTCCTACTGGACAGCCTGCCAAACTCTGTTCTGCCAGGGACAAAAAGAGACATTTTATTGTTTTGATTGTCTATGGCTCTCAAACTTAACAAGACTTATTCAACATGAAAATATTCATATTAGACAAATACCGGTACTTATTCTCGACAAATCAAACAGTATCCTGAGGTCTAGGGCTTACATGATTCACTGCTGGATAAGATGAAATGGATTTATCACAGGGAATGATATGTAATGTATAAGTAATTCATTAATATCAGTTATTTTCAAAATAAAATATATAGTTCCACCAATGTCCTAAGATAACCATTCAAGGCTCTGCTCTGGCTGCTCTCAGATACCAAGATGAAGGAAGCACCTATACATGAGTGAACCTTCTCAATTACAGCCTACCACACATTCTACTTCCAAAGATATCACTTTTATATATATATTTTTGGCAACAGATTTTAGTAACTCTTCTTATAAGCCATTAAAACAGTTATGTGATCTTGCTGTTGAGTCCATGTTTTGAACTTCTTTCAGAAAGATATTTGTATATTTAATGATTAGTGCTACATATTATTTTAGTCTCCTTTTTCTGCTTGTTTTCTGCTTTTAATGTTTACACATATTTGAAGTTTACTGAATTTTATTTTTGTTTTATGTGGGTTATATACAGTAAATCACTTGAGATCATTCTGTTATACAATGCTAATACATTGAATGAATAAAGAACTACATTACGATGATATTGCTAGTTATCAGCTTTGCATTTTCCACATCATACCAAGTATCCTGGCAAGGTCATATGAGTGGAAAATCAAGCTGTTATTATCCTATATGATTAAAAAACAAATTTATGCTACATATAATTGTTCAATCTATTTCTTGCCTTTACAATCCTAAAACCATATTAAGTTCTTTAAACAGAACGTACAGTACAAAATGTCAGTATCTGTCTCTTCATACAATGGAGACTGTACTCAAGACATCAGAGTAAATACTGCTTTTCTACTTTGTGAAAAATCAAAACATTGGCCTTACAGCACTTTAGATGTTTCTAACATATCTGCCCTTGTTATTTTTTATTAATAAAAATATGTCAATGCAATTAGAATATATCACAGGATTATAAATATATATTATTTTCTGAATAATCAAACCTTTTAAATAATGGTTTACATTCATGCACCTGTATAAGACAGTACTGAATTTTTGCCATCTGAGAAGCAAAATGCCTCATTTGAAAAAAATATGGACCTCTTACAGTCTGTATGCATTGAGTAGTGAGTACTGGAATTTCCCTAAATAATATAAATACATGAAACCTGTCTGAACTGGCAGATTTTTCTTAGTAAAAAGAGAGAGAAGAGAAACTTATTTCTATTGATAATAACACTCTCTCGATCGCAAGTCACATATAGGTAGCCCTTGACTTACGACTGTAATAGAGTCTGCCCATTACAGTCGTAAGTTGTGATGGCTGTAAATCAGGTCACCAATGTGACTGACCCAATTTTATGACTTTTTTGTGATAGCTGTTAAGCAAAGCAATGGTTTGCCATTGGCTGATTTTGTCAAAAATTGGAAGTAAAAGCTGTTTTTTGGCAAAACTGTTGTAAAACATGGCCATGGGACACTGCAAATGGCTTGAAATGCAGGCCTGCTATTGAGCACCTGGAATATGGTCACATGATAGAAGGGCACTGGAATTTCAGAACTGGGTTATAAGTACCCACAACGTAGTCTGTCATAACTTCACATGATAAGAGAATAGTCGTAAGTCGAAGACTACCTGTAGTAGAAAGTCCTGGGTATCCATATTAGAAGAGAATACGTTCAGATGCATGTTCTTCTCCTGGCACTTTCAAATATGAGGATGCAGATCATAGTAATACAAAAGATGGAGCTCTGGATTGTGATAGCCATCTCTGTAAAAAAACAGGCCTAAAAAATTAATAAGAAATGTGTTAGAAGAGTTAATATACTTAGAGAAGCAGAAGAAATGTATAATAAATAGCATAGTGGGAAAGTCCCATTCTAAAATATAGACCTACAGAAAGATTTAGCAGGCACTAAAACTTTGACAGTAATTGCAGATAAATTGGAGAAGCAGAAAAGGATGCAGGTGTGGAACTGAATTTATTATATTGTAGAGTAACCTTGAAGTAAGCAAGCTGGATTGGAAAAAAATTGCTAAAAAAAGTTGTAAGATTTTATGGTTCCCATGTTTTCAACTTTATAAACGAAAATATATTTCATTCCTTCAAAACCTAATAGTGTAGAAGAAAAATGAGCTCAGTGGCATTTGTGCTGTTGGTATATGCTGTTCATGCTTCCATGGAATACAATTGATTTGATTGTTTTTCTGTTTTTTGGACAATAAAACAGGAAAATATTCAGGACAATTGTTATAACAGGAAAAATGAAATAGTAAAGGAAAAGTTTAAAGGAGGAATGATGATTTTGGAAAATATAATAGAATTGCTGAGATAAATAGCATATGAGTTAAAAAAAAACACCATTCTACCGCTCCTATGGGGTATACTCATCTTAATACTTAGGGCCATGCAGAAATTCAGTGTTTCTGTAAGGACCCACCCCACTTTGCATCTTAAGAAGACAGAACTCTTGGAATAGCTCTTCCAACAGGAATCCTTTATTAAGAGAAAATGGTTGCAGGCATGCTAGACAGGACTTGGGGTTCAAGCTCTCCCATTCAAGGTTTTAAGGGGTTCCCCAGTAGTCCCACCCAATCAACCCCCCTTCCAGTGATAGTTTCAAGTATCACAATTCCATCCCCTTTCTTCTTCCGTCTGGATGGAGACTTCAGATAACTACATGAAAGGCAATTACTCTTCTTTGATATGTTAACGCTTAGAGGCCACAATAAACACACATTCAGTCCTTTGAAGTGTGCTGAAGGAAGTGAGGGCCATAAAGCCCCTTTGCTCTCCCCCTTTTCTCCCTCTTATGGCAGAATCCAGAGAAGGCAGAATTGGGAGTTTCTATGTTTGATAATTAAAGATGAAATATAATTGGATTCTGACATCCGGCCCCTCTTAACAATAAGAGAGATCCACCTGAAAGAAAACACAAGTAAAGAATTTAGTTAGGCTTGTTAGGATACTCTGTGTGAAACTTCTTCAATAGCTTCGGAGCTCTGACGTGACGTTTATGGACCCACTCATTTTGTGAGGCAGGGAGGTGTTTCCAGGCAACTAGGTACTGAGTTGTTCCATGATATCTCCTAGAGTCAAGGATCTCTTTTATTTCGAAGTGTTGTTCCCCCTCCACCATGATTGGAGGTGGTGGTGGGGGGATTTTTGGCCGTAGAGGTGACTGATGCTCTCTTTTCAGCAAGCTGCAATGAAAAATTGGGTGTATTTGCCTGAGGTTTTTGGGTAATTCTAATTCTACTGTTACTGGATTTATGATCCTTTTAATTGGAAAAGGTCCTATATATTTTGGTCCAAGTTTTTTACAGGGCTGTAGGGACTTTAGGTATTTTGTAGATAAGTACACCATTTCTCCTATAATGAATGGTGTAGGCTCAACCCTTTTTTTATCGGCTTGTGCTTTGTCTGCCCGCCTAGCTTCATCTAGTGATTTTCTGACTATTGGCCAGGTGTTTTGTAGGTTTTCCATCCATTCTTTCATTGAAGGGATCGTTGGTTCTTTTGGGGTTAACTCTGGCATAGGGTTGAAACTTTGGCCGTTGGCTATTTGAAAAGGAGTGTAGCCTGTGCTGGAGTGGACTGCATTATTGTAGGCAACTTCTGCAAAAGGACGTAAGTCCGTCCAATCACTCTGTTGGAAATTTAAAAAACATCTCAAATATTGCTCAAGTACCGACTGGCACCGTTCCGCTTGTCCATCTCCTTGAGGGTGGTGGCTAGATGTCAATCCCTGAGTGGTCCCTAAGAGGGATAAAAATTCCTTCCAAAATGCAGACGTAAATTGCACTCCCCTATCATAGATGATGCGTTGGGGTGCCCCGTGCAATCTGTAAATGTGCTGGATGAAAAGTTTTGCTAAGGCCTTTGCAGTGGGAATTTTTTTGGCAAGGGATAAAGTGCACCTGTTTGGAAAATAGGTCCGTGACTGTCCAGATAACAGTATTCCCATTGCTTTCAGGCAATTCCACTATAAAATCCATGGCTATTTCCCTCCAGGGGGCTGAGGGACTTGCCACTGGTTGTAACCGCCCTGGCGATTTCCCTTGCAACCTCTTTGCTGATGCACAGGTTGGGCAGCTGGCAACATAACTTTCTATGTCCTTTTTTATTGATGGCCACCAAAATTGCCGTTTAATTAAGTGTAAAGTTTTTACAAATCCAAAATGCCCTGCTGATTTTGTGTCATGGCAAAGTTGCATGAAAGTTAGTCTTTGAGTTGTTGGTATATATAACTTTTCCCCTACCCAAGGCAATCCGTCTCTCATTGTGCACACATGTTTGTTTTTCTGGAACCAATCATCTGTTTCCAAACTTTTTCTGAATTCAATCCCAGTTTGGCTGTCCAGTTGTGGTTTTATTTTGGCTTGGGTTCTTGTGGTTACTGGCGCTGCCAGTTGTGATTCTGCCATTATTGGTCTAGAGTCTGTGGTTCGTGCGCTGTTATATTGGGGCATGCGAGATAGTGCATCTGCCAGGAAGTTCTTTCTTCCTGGTAAATGTTTGAGCTTAAATTGGAATTGGTGAAAATGCTGGGACCAGCGGGCTTGTTTGGGATTGAGTTTCCTGGAAGTTTTCAGGGCTTCTAAATTTTTGTGATCAGTCCATACCTGGAAGGGGATTTTGTTGCCTTCCAGGAACTGTCGCCACGTGAGTAATGCCCAACGTATCCCATAAGCCTCCTTCTCCCATACGGGCCAGCGCTGTTCTGTTTCCGTGAGTTTCTTAGATGTATATGCACAGGGTTGCAATACTGCATCATCATTTTCTTGTAATAGCACAGCCCCCACTGCCACATCACTTGCATCTGCCTGTATTATGAAGGGCTTGTCCATATCTGGGTGCCTTAGTACTGGTTCGGCAGAAAAAAGTCTCTTTAGTCTCTCAAACGCTGCTTGGCACTCCATTGTCCATGTTAGTGGCTGGCTAGGTTTTACTGAGGATGTTCCCTTCGTTTTTAGTAAGTTGTGAGGGGCAAGGCTATCTGTGCAAATGAGGGGATGAATTGGCGGTAAAAATTTGCAAAGCCCAGGAAACTTTGTAGTTGCTTTCTTGTGCGGGGTGGTGCCCATTCTAATACTGCTCTGACCTTCTCTGGGTCCATTTCAATGCCCTGTGGGGATATGCGATAGCCTAGGTAGTCTATCCTTTCCTGGTGGAATTCGCATTTTGAGAGTTTGGCATATAGGTGAGCGGCTCGCAGCTTCTTTAAAACCGCTCTGACAAGTTTGACGTGTTCTTCTTTTGTTTCGGTAAAGATAAGAATGTCGTCCAAGTAAACAAGGACCCCCTTAAACAGGTGCTCCCTTAGAACGTCATTGATTAATTGCATAAAGACTGCAGGGCCCCCTTGTAATCCAAATGGCAAGACTTTGAATTGATAGCACCCCATGGGGCAGTTAAATGCAGTCTTCCATTCGTCCCCTTCCTTGATTCTCACGCGATAGTAAGCTTCCCTTAAGTCTAGTTTAGAAAAAATTTTCCCTTTCGATAGGTGTGACAGCATGTCTTTCATGAGGGGCAGCGGGTATAGGTTGCTTTCACTGATTGTGTTCAGGGCCCTATAATCCACGCATAAACGTAAAGAGCCATCCTTCTTCTCTCTAAAAAGGACCGGGGCAGCCACTTTAGGCTTAGCTGGTTCAATGAAACCTCTCTCCAGGTTTTTTTTTATAAATCTTTCCATTTCCTCCTTCTCCTTTGGGCTCATGGAGTATAATCTGGGTTTCGGGAGTTTTGCCCCAGGCTTGAATTCAATGGTACAGTCTGTGGGTCGGTGGGGGGGAAGCTCATTCGCCCTCTCCTCACTGAAGACTTCAGCAAGGTCCCTATATTCCTCTGGTATTTCTGTTAATCTTTTTTCCTCTCCTATGGATGCTTTTTCTATTCTTGATTCTGGTAGCCTCCCTTGGGGTTTTAAGTCCATAGGGTCCCCCTTCGGGAATTTGATTTCTGTCGTCCTCCAATTTACCCAGGGGTTCCATTTTTTCAACCATTCCATCCCTAGAATCATTGGGCATTCCATACCTGGGGTCACCACAAACGTTATGTCCTCTTCATGTTTGCCCAGGGAGAGGTGTATTGGTAGAGTGGCTAGGGTAGCTGGCACCCCCCCTGCTATGGATCCATCTAACTGGCCAAATGAGATTGGTTGTTCCAGTCTCCTGGATGGGATGCCCAGATTCCCCACTAGTGTTGGGCTAATGAGGCAGCGGGTGCAGCCAGAGTCTATTAAGGCTTTCACCTTCACAGCTTCGGGCATGGGGGGGATTAATATAGTCACTGTTTTGAAGATGGGTGTGATGCGTCCACTTACCAGGGGTTCGCCTTCCGAGCTGTCATCTGAGGCATCCACCGTCCCTGTGGTGTAGGCTGGAGTTCTTTCCCCTTGGTGAGCAGAGGTGGGGTTTTCTGCAATTTCCATCATTTTCATGGCTGTTTCTTTTGGCTTAGCTGAATACCCTCTGGGTTTGTTGATTGGGGATCTGTCTGGGTTGTGCTGGGGGGCCTTTGAGCGGCATTCTACAGCTCGATGCCCTTCTCTTCCGCACTTGAAACACCCCATCTGCTTCTTGGCTGTATCCGATGATTTCACCGGTTGGTGTGTCAGCTCAGGCGGGGGGCGGCTCCATTGTTTTCCTCGGCGATGCCTCTTCAATATGTCGATCTCTGCTTCCTCTGCCAAGACGTACCATTCCTCAAGTCGATGTGGGTCTCCTCGGGGCAGGCAAGCATCATATAGATCATAGTTTAGTCCGTCTTTGAAACGGCCAAGGAGGATGTCTTCTGGCCAATTCAGTTTGCTGGCAATGGCTCGGAATTCTTGTGTATACTCAGCCACTGGGCGTTTGCCCTGCCTCATCGTTGTTATTCTTTCACGGGCTTTGCGATCAGCCAGGGGGTCTTCAAATCGTCTTCTCAACGAGGACATGAAACGGTTGAAGTTACTGAGTTCTGGGGCATTGGAGTCATGCAGGTTCACCACCCAATCTGCAGCTGGTCCATCCAGGGCAGATTGCACGATCCGGATGCGGGCTTTGTCGCTGGGGATGTCCTGCCCATATTCCTCCATGTAGCTGAGGACTTGGGTTAGGAAAAACCCCAAGCGTGTTGGCTCCCCTTTGAATTTCACCTCCAACGGTGGACGTCTTGGAATGGATCGGTGCCTCCATTGTGGGTGGTAGTGTCTTCCGTCCAGATTTCCATCTGTGGTCCGGTAGGGGGTGGGAGCTCCTGGATCAGTAAATGTCCCTGGGGTTGCAGGTTCCACGTCCCCCTCGGTGTCTCTCCCTTTGTGGCTCCAGGAACTGGGGCGGGCGTAGGGCTCAGGAATCTCCTCTCCTAGGGAGCTGAGAGTTCTCTTCATCAGGTCAATAGCTCTCTCTAGGATCCAGTCTGAGTACGGCATACAGCTTCCTCCCTCTTCACTTGCGTGCAGGGATTTCTCCATCTCCTGCTTCCATTCTGGTTGCTTGGTCCCCCGTCTCAGGGTCACTTTTCTTGATTCCTTTCCCCACTCGCTTTTCTTTCCAACGCCCATCGACCAGCGAGGCTTGTGGTCCTGTGTCTCCACCACTTCTTCTTCTGAGAAATCTGGCCTCTCGGATCCCAACATCTGGCAAGGTTCCAACTGGGTCAGCGGCTCTCTTTCCAGGGAGTTTTCTCCCTCTCTTGCTTCGTTGTCTGACATGGTAAATTTTTGCAAAATCCCCCGGCAAGGGTCTACCTTCCAGGTGGATTAATTTTGCAAGTCCTGTCTAATGTAAGGACCCACCCCACTTTGCATCTTAAGACAGAACTCTTGGAATAGAACCAACAGGAATCCTTTTTAAGAGAAAATGGTTGCAGGCATGCTAGACAGGACTTGGGGTTCAAGCTCTCCCATTCAAGGTTTTAAGGGGTTCCCCAGTAGTCCCACCCAATCAACCCCCCTTCCAGTGATAGTTTCAAGTATCACAATTCCATCCCCTTCTTCTTCCGTCTGGATGGAGACTTCAGATAACTACATGAAAGGCAAAACTCTTCTTTGATATGTTAACGCTTAGAGGCCACAATAAACACACATTCAGTCCTTTGAAGTGTGCTGAAGGAAGTGAGGGCCATAAAGCCCCTTTGCTCTCCCCCTTTTCTCCCTCTTATGGCAGAATCCAGAGAAGGCAGAATTGGGAGTTTCTATGTTTGATAATTAAAGATGAAATATAATTGGATTCTGACAGTTTCGTTTTGCAGCAAAGCTAGAGAGAACTTTCGAAGAAGATACACATGATATCCAGAAACTGTATTAATTTCCAACAAAAAGTCATTCTGGCAAATTTACTACAAAGTTAATATTTTCTTTTTGATATACTCATCATGAGAACTATTTTTCTATGATGATTCCCTGGAAAGCTAGGTATGATTAATGTAACATTATATGAATATTCTTAACAAACCTTCTGTGGATTTTCCAAAAGTTTTTGCAATATATGATTCAATGAGCTTGAATCTATAAAGCAAAAAAGACATGAGCTAGGCAATAATCTATGTATCAATGGTTTAATTTAGATAGTATGCTAAACTAGAATATAGTGGTATTAGAGCTCTGTGGGCAGCAGAAATATCTGTGCTGAGAAGCTTTGAAGGATTTAGCTTCTATCTATCTATCTATCTATCTATCTATCTATCTATCTATCTATCTATCATCTATCTATCAATCAATCATCTAACTGGTCTCCCATCCTACCACAGGGTAACTCTGGGCAGCTTAGTACTGGGATAGGCATAGTACTTAGTAGATTGGTGAGTATTGGGGTGGGAGACATCTGGGAATACCAAGGCTGTAAGCTAACCAAGGAATTTGAAACACAAATCAAATCAATAAAGGAGAATATTGAAATGAGGGATTCTTGCTGCTCTCTGAGCTTGCTTGTTTTTCTTGCAGATGTTTCATTATGCAAACTAGGTAACATAATCAGTGCTAGTAAGGAATGTGCTTTGCTATCAGTTTATATTCCAGTGGCTTGTGCTCTCAGTGTCGGTAGGGGTTGGTCTTAGAGATTCTTTGGTTGGGATGTTTACTCTTGGCTTCTTTGGCAGTTTTTTGATTGGGGTATTGCTTACTTAATTTTGTACTGATGATGTTACCTAGTTTGGGTAATGAAACATCTGCAAGAAAACAAGCAAGCTCAGAGACCACCAAAGAACCCTCAAATCAAATCAAATCAAATCACAAGACTAGCATAGATCAGCATAATTTGAAAAAATATCACAGAAGACAATGGCAAACACTTCAATTAAAACTGCACAGCTGTATCTATGAAGTTATCAGGAATCTATCTTGACTTGTAGTTTTATGTAGTATTATTTGTCTAGAAATAATAAAGTGCAGTGCACAAATAAAATAAAAAAATTAGAAATAGTCTTATGTAACAGATATTCCAAATGAAATGTAGTATGCATACCCGAACCTTTGAACTGAGTCCTCAATGGGAAGGAAGGAAGGAAAGGCGGTTGAACCTTTTTGCCTGAAAAATCAAGGCAAATTGATGATAAAGATTGGAGATGGAGAACATAGCAAGAATTCCAAAGTCTAAGCAGAAGTTTCTTAGAACTTCCTTGAGAGTTAGCGACTTTACCCTTGGAGACTTAAACTCCATTAGCAGTTAATAAATTAATGACTTTAGATTATCCTCTTCCTATATAAAAGCCTCTATTCAAGAACAAATGTGTTACTGGAAACAAAATCTATACATTTTGTACTTTATGACCAAGCATCTTGCATACTGTGCCTTGACTCACTAAGTCCTTGGCCTTTAAACTTGACCTGATTTCTCTTTGCATCCCTCAGAATTTAACCTGGATTATTTATTGGTTTAGTTTACTCAATTACTTTTTGACTACCCTTTGCTTGATCCACAAACTGCAACATGACATAGTGCTGAAAAAAAATTCAAATGTCCAAATTTCAAAAGAGATAATTCTGGTAAGATAAATACTAGGAGAAGTTAGCTTTTCACCTTCAATAAATCTAAACCATATTAGATAGCAATCTTAAATTCTCTCCATCATTACATCCACCTTCACAAGCTGGAAAAGACAGGTGTTTAACAGCCATAGTGGAACCAACATTCTCAACTGCAACTACAGCAGGGACTTTAGCTTGCACTCAACCTAGATATTAACCTGATTAGTTTACTTACACTGACAAAAACTTAATCCTTTTCTGTAAATCCAATATTAACAATTTATATCTATTCAGAATATCTTCATAACTATCAGACCCATCTCTTCATCTGATGTTTTGACATTTGGTAGAATCATCTATTTTATCAAATGGAAAGTAATTAATCTGTTTATCTGTGATCACATTATGAATGTTTATTTGCCTATTAATAACCAACAGCACTTTCAAGCTCAAAGGGAACCAATATATTGTTACAATAGATTGTGTGGAAAAAGATCTGAAAATAAATGATAGTGAAATGAATTACTTCTTCCCATATAATGCATAGAATGGAAAAACACATATCAGCTTCTAATCAATTGAAAACATGTAATTATCAGCAAAGCAACTGATACTAATAGCTATCACGACAATAACACACTCTAGACCAGTGGTCCCCAATCTTTGCGGCTTGGCGACCCGGATTTGGGGGGGGGAGAGGGAAACCAGGTTGCATGAGCAATAGGCCAGCATCAAGCTGCCTGCATGTGTGTTGGCCTGCCATTCATGCAGCCTGGTTCCAAATAGGCCTTGGCCCAGTAGTGGGCCATGGCCTGGCGGTTGGGGACCCCTGCTCTAGACCATCCCTAATAAAAAGCTAACCAAAGCATACAAGAAGTTATAAAACAAAACCCAACTTTTCCACTCATTGGTTGGATCTCTGCCTTACATAGCTCTTTTAGGCAGCGTGGGTGGATTCTGACAGGTATCTAGATAGAGGTGGTAGTAGCAGCTGCCTTGAAGATGTACTTATTCCTGAAGAGGGCATTTATTAGGCAATTTCTGCCCAGTGTCTAATCTGTCCTTTTTAGGGATGTTTCGGGGAAACTTGAAGGATGTCAACTGCAGAGAACCTTGGATTTTTTGAATCTAGGATTTAGTCAGGGCAATGGCTGGAAACTTAGGGGAGAAACCTGGAAGAGAGAAGCTAGGAGGAGCTGGATGGAGGGGGTTCACCCTTCCTGGTCTTATTAGACAACACAGTTGCATTCAGACATCTACAATGGACTGTCGTAAAGATTCGGAGTGGCAAACATGATGGCTCCTTTCCTTTCTGAGTGAGCAGTTCAGGATGAAAGTTGTAAAGTTATGAAAAGGTGAACCCATGACTGATGCAATTTGGGATACCACAGGACTCAGCAATCCCATTTTATTTAAACTCAAGATAAAATCATTGGGAGAGGTTATCCATTAATTTAAAGTATTGATCAGTACAATAACTCAGTACATTTCCTTGCAAGCTTTACTGGAGATGCAGAGGAGTTGGATGATTGAACAATCTCAAAACAATGGAGGCACTGTTCATGCATAAACTATTTGACTTCATTTCAGCTTCTATATTGGTTCTGCACTTCCCTGAAGCAGCCAATCTGAGATTCAGAAGAAGGAATAGAGTGGGGACCCAATTTAACAATTCTAGACTAGCTTCACCAAGAACTATAAACTCTTGAGTATGCAAATAAGTATTGGTTAATTTCTATAATGGGCAGAAAAGACAATTCCAAATATGTATCTTACTATGGTCCCAGAAAACAAGTGTCCACCAAAGACCATCCATGCAGAATCAAGACTGCAGCAAACCCAAATAATTTTAGATTACTGAATGTAATCTTTGACTCAATAGTTATTCACAGTGTAAAGAATTATTTGCAGTTCTTTGCAAAATAAGAACAGATAACTGATCAAATAATTACTAATAAAATATTATTAGCTGTCACAAATCACTTTGGATAGCATATAAATTTAATAAATAAATAAAATAAATGTTTCAAATACTGATTACGTTTACCTGAAATTATTGTTCTCTTCTACCAGAACAGCAGAAGAGGCTGCCCAAATTTGCTTCAAATTAAGACTGGGATAAGAAATTTTAACATTTATTTTAAGAATACATATCTGCCAAACCAAGGCATAAACTGAATGTCAACTGTATTGGGTATTTTCTAGTGTATCAGGGAAACAATTTGTAATTTGCTTTGAAATTAATATAGGATATTAACAATATAAAAGGTAATCTCTAACTCACTTGAGTTGAAAATTAATTTTATGCTTCTAATATGTATATTAGAATGAAAGCTGTGTTGAATTAAGTATCTGATACATTCATTTGTACCTCTATGAAATTAAGCCACAGTACACATTGTAGCAAAGTAAGCAAAGAAAATGAATGATGCAGTCATTTACTGGTGTATTTTCAGTAAATTGTTTCACAAACACTGAAGCAATAAAAATAGGAAAATTTAGATTTTTGACTATTGTAATAGTAAAAATATGAATTATGGTAAAATAAATTGATTAAATAAAAATAAGCACCAAATCTGGTATTTAAACAATATGCAGCTAAAAGAGATTTTTGAAATCTTGCTACCCTAGGATCAGCAATGCAGGAAGTTCTACTGCATCCCTAATTTTAGGTTTTTTTTGGGGGGGGGGCAGCTAGACTCAATAGAAAAAAAAATCAGCAAAAAAATTTACATAGAATATCTTTTTCCTTTATTGCTATCAGAGCCTTCTACCAATAATCAGTAAACAATAATATTTCAGGAACAAATCTATCTAAATTCAGATTAATAAGATTCATTAAGCAAAATTTTAGTATGGTCACACAAGAATCCCAACAAGTATTTCTGGTTTCATATCTGAATTTTACATTTAGGCAATTCAAAATAGTTAGCTCCTTTCTTTCTCCTGTCCTTTCAAAGGTGGGAGGAGTTTATCTCTTCTGAGAGCTCTATGCCTTCGTATTGCTCATGTAAGGGCTGCTGGCACCATCTTTGTGAGAATCTACATAATATACAAAGGCTCCATAATGAAAACAAAGTCTTAAATTGAAGAAGTACTTCTTCATCAGATTATAGCAATAAACTATACAGAAGTAACCTAGAGAAACTGCTGCTGAACCACGCCTGAAGTTTGTCTATGTAACAGATTAGTGCAATTGAAGAAATAACTCCAGAGATCTGGTATTTATAAGATTCTGAAGCAATCTAGAAGTTTCATTCTGTATGCCAATCACTGGGCTGTTTTGCACACTCCTTATTCCTCTTTTTTGGCCCCGAGTTAATGTCTCACCTTATATAACATAACAACAGCATAGCTTCAATAAAATATATCTAATTTATTACATGTTGTAAGAATTGTTAAGGCAGTTCAATACACGCTCCCACATAAAATCCATTAAACAAAATGGAATTTATTTCAGAATAGGACTGTGTTACAAGGCCTGCACAGACTCAGATCATGAAATTCTTAGTTCCCTAGAAAACTTCATTTTTACTATTCTCCAGAATTATTCTCACAAATAAAAAGGGTAAACTACACAGTTAAATAGAACTGTGGAAACTTGGCACAACTCTTTTCTGTGTTCCTATTCATTTTGTTCTGTTGAGGAGTCCTCTGCTTCTGCCCCCTCATCCTCCTCTTCCATAGAGATATTCATAACTCATTATATTCACAGCTATTGACAGTTATACCTAGCAATCATTTTCTGTACATCAAATAGTTATCTGTTTCAAGCTGGGTTCTTTCAAAACCAATTTAGCTTCTATTTAGTTTATCACATGCCTGTTTGTTTAAAATGCATCCCATTTCTTTTTTAAAGCTTATGATAAAAATATGATGCACTAGTGAGAGATAACATGTGCCATTTTTCATATATGAAACCCAAAGCTTCTATGGTCTAGAAACATTCACATTCTAAAATAAAATAGAAACTAGGCAATAGTAAACTGAGAACTGAGAACTAAACAGCAGATACTCCATTTGATCCTCATCAAAAAGTCAAGAAGTATAGATTGCATTTTGACATTGAGGCTCATGTATATTTAATTCTATGGAAGAATTCTACTTTAAAAACAAGTGGTAAAAGTATGGGTGGAATCTGGAAGAATTACCTTAAATCAGGGGTGTCAAACTGCCGGCCCACGGGCTGGACGCGTCACCAGGAAACTGCGCCCATTCCATTGCTGGCAATGGAGAAAAACATGACATCGCAAGTTTGACATGTTTGCCTTAAATCAATTACTTTGTAATAATCATTGTAAGGATTATTACAAGATCAAATTTCATTTGCCTAATTCACAAGAGTGGCATTAGTATTAGACAGTGGAAATTAGCAAGAACATCAGGAAGCAGTTTGTGAAGTAGCAGTTTGTGAAGTAGCCAAACAGGACCTTAAAAATGGTGCAACTACCTTTTAAAAAAGTTTTTAAACAAGTTTTTTAAAAAGTTGCTTTATAGATAGCATAGACACTGTACTTGTTGCACACAATGGTGGCCTTGGGCATCATAGGAATAAAGGTTTTATAGTAAAAGTGCATGACCTATGGCTCCAAGGATATACACGTTTCTACAGAGATTTGAATGCAACCTTCAAACCCTTTTCTAATTGTTATTATACTGTAGATTTTCGTCAACAAGGGAGAAAATGTTAAATATCTGGCCTTAATCATACAAAAATAATTAATTAATTTCAGTTACATTTAAATGAAATTATACTGAGTTTTGTCTTTATTTCAGTTCTAGACACTTTTTAAAATATGAGTCCAGAGTGTCAAAAACATTCAGCTTCAGTATGAAAAAAAGTTGTACAGCTCTAAACTAGAAACTTCAAAGGCCATGGAAACAGACTGAAAGGTCTGAATGGTTTTACATTTTGTTTTAAATTTGAAGATTTACAAGGTATTTAAAAGCAGTTTTTCTTGAACAATAAATCCTGTCAAGGGCATTCCAACTATGTGGTTTGAAGTAAGAATATGAGGCATCAGCAGATTAGGCTAAGACAGTGTTTCCCAAACTTGACAATTTTAAGGCATGTGGACTTCAACTCCCAGAATTCCACAGCCAGCGTTGCTGGCTGTGGAATTCTGGGAGTTGAAGTCCTCATGCCTTAAAATTGTCAAGTTTGGGAAACACTGGGCTAAGAGATATAAACAAATTAACATAGTCTCAACAGATTATGATGGTTCATTTATTTCAACTTTTTCAGCTATTAAAACTTAATCAGTAAGAATTGGAAGCCTATTCTTAAACAGCATAATATAATGATTTTAAAAAGGTAAACTTTTGCATATTCATGTACCTTACCACATCTGTTTTTTATGGGATTAAAGAATAGCAAATCTTATTTTACAGCAGAAGTGATGTGATGGCAGCTATCAAATGTCTTCAGACTCCATAGCCCGTTTGGGCAACTGATTCAAGATATTACTGAAAAAGGAAGCAAAAAGGAAGTTACTTGGAACCTGGAACCAAAGAAATAGTATTTAAAATAACATTTACAATCTGCAAATTAGAACCAAATCTCAAATTAATTGATATTTTTAATTTGTAAAATCTTGGAAGCTTTTCAAAGGGCCAAGGTTCTCTGAAATACGGCCCCAAAATAGAAATGAGATTTACAAATGTTCTCAACTACTCTCCTGTTAATTTTAACTATTGCAAGGGTGAACAAGATGGATGTTTTGTATTGCCACTTTATCCATAGATCTTTCCTTAAAAAGTTTCCAAGTTAGTCAGAACTATTTGCTACATCCTGGAGGATAGCTATCAAATTTGGGCAGTATTGGTAGAAAACTGCTGTAGTGCACAAGGCATATTTTTTGGGAAACAGTCTTGATGCATTTTGTAATATTTTTTCTTTGCTTATAAGAACCACAGTAAGCAATGGTACAGGTAGTTCTCAACTTATGACCTTTTGTTTAATGACAGTTCAAAGTTACAACAGCTTTGGAAAAAGCGACTTATGACTTGTACTCATACTTATGACCATCATATCATCACCATGGTCTTGTGATTGCAATTTATATGCTTGGCAGCAGCTTAATTGCAATTGATTTAGAGCTGTGGTGGCAGAGTGGTTAGAATGCAATATCGCAGGTTAATTCTGCTCACTGCTAGGAGTTCTATCCTCACTGGCACAAGGTGGGTTCAGTCTTCTATCCTTCTGAAGTCAGTAAAATGAAGACCCAGATTGTTGGAGGCAATATGCTGATTATGTAAACTGCTTAGAGAGGGCTGTAAAGCACTATTAAGTGCTATTGCTGTTGAATTATGACTGGTTGCAGCATCCTGTGGTCATATGATTCTGATTTGCAACCATTATTTTTTACAATTTCCCACAATAAAAACCAGCAAAGAGGTCCATAGAGCAGTGGTTCTCAACCTTTTTAATGCTGCGACCCCCAACCGGTCATAAGTTGAGGACTACTCAACCGGTCGTAAGTCGAGGGCTACTCAACTGGTGCAGCACCGTTTGCAGAATGGGACTTTTGGCGGGCTCAGCAGGACAGAGACAGCCTGGACAATTCCTATTGGCTTTTGAAAGCCATAGAATTAGACTCTATTCAAGAGAGTCTATTCTATTGGCTTTCAAAAGCCAATAGAATAAAAGGGAGTAGCACAGCTAAGGAAAAGGGGGAAAAAATGGCGGACTGCGTTGTTTGGCGACCCCCGTGAAATAGTCGTTCGACCCCAAATGGGGTCCCGACCCACAGGTTGAGAACCACTGCCATAGAGGAAGCTAGCTTAACAACTGGGTAATTTGCTTAACAACCTCCTTAAAGATTGTTTTAAATAAAGTCTATCTCAACTCATAGCCAGAATGACTTATGATGGAAATTCTGGTCCCAATTGTGGTTGTAAGTTAAGGACTATTTGTAGTTTTTGGAGGAAAAAAAACTACAAAACTGTTAAGCTTCAAAACTTAGAAATGCGTTCAGAAATAATTGTTCTGATACAAGCTATGATTGATATGTGGTAAAAATATTCCAGGAATAGGAGTTTTGCCTAATATGGAACTTAAAGGTGTAATGACTTTCAAAGTAGTAGTGAAATTGGGGTATACAGAGACAAAACAATAATGTTGGCATATTTACTGAATCTACTCAGTTTTGCAAAACTACATTGGTTTGAAAATTTGCAAGATCTCGCCTCCTGCCTCCCCAAAACACCTGACAATTTCTTGAGCGTAGTCATTATTTGTGAGAAAAGCAGTAGTAGTGAGAATTCTCACATTTCAGTTCCTAAACATATTGTCTCAGACTACAGAATGTTATACAACACTGTTTAAGTAGAGAATAGTTTACATCTTGTAAGAAAAGAAGAAGTCTTGATATCTCATTGATTTATTTATAAAAGTTTAAATAATTATAATCTATATAAATAAAAATGTAAATGTTTGTTTGTTCAAAATCTTAAATCTCTGAAAGTTCTTAACCAATTGCTTTGAAATTTTGACACAACGTTGCATTCGAATGCGCGCGTGTTTTTATATACTTACTATTATATAGATGTCACACCTGTGACAGGTAAAAACATGCTTTTTTTGAAAAACAGCGCCATCTGTTGGACATAAAAGCAACACACGCTACGATTTCAGACAATCTCTGTATCTGCACAGACAATGGAACAACAAAAAATATTGTATACCCACAAGCACTGTGAAATTAAACATATTACAAACGTGCGCTCTTTTCTTTCTTTTCCATTTAACCAGACTGAGCCACAGCAACGCGTGGCTGTGTACAACTAGTTATTTATAAAAATATTATATATTGGTTTTATTATCCATGCTAGCGAGGATTCTTTATAATTAACATTTATAAATTGCTTTAACTAATTCAAAATATGGTGACATATAAGTGTTACTTCTAATCACAGTCAGAGCTAATACAGAATTGGGGCGACCACAATTACGACTGTCCATTCAAGTGCCTCTTTGTTTAGTTCACATCAAATTAAGGCTGCTATTTCTTTTCCTTGATCTTTTGGTCTTTGAATGCTTGGACAGAGCAACAGTGGGAAGGAGAAAATCTAGGAAATCCTGTGGGTCATCAACTTATCCTGCCAAGTTTTAGACCACTGAAGATGCTAATTCTTGAATAGACCTGCGAGCATTTCTCAAAAAATTTAAAGATAGATGCAAAAAGTTTTATTTTTATTCTGAAAAGTTAACCAAACTGATTTTAACAATCTTCACAACGTGCTGTATTACTTTAGAACAATAAGCACTTTTTGTATAATTGTATTGTATAATTGTATAATTTGCTCATAAATTAATCAAGTTTGGTATATTAAATTTATAATTTATGTTTGATTCATAAAGTTAAATTCAGTTCGGGAATAATTTTGCCTCAAATTAAGAAGTTGTAATTTTCATGGATTATAAAAATACAGAAATAAGTAGTCATCCACCCTATTTATAGGCCTTTCAGTCCTTTGAGCTCTAGTAAGACTGGCAGGAACATATTCGCCTATGAAATTAAACAACAAAACCTATAAGCAAAGTAAGGACAGAATCTATTTCTCATGAGAATGGCAATGCATTCCTGGAGGGGAAAAAAATGAAATGTTGTATTTACTGCTTATTCTTAATATAGATCTGTTTACAATCCTATGTAGAAAAAATTCCACGTTGCATATACACATAGATAATGCAGCATCCTATGAAATTTTTTAGTGGCATAGATGCAACAATTTCAAATTGCAATAAACTGATTTTTGAAAGCAATGTATAAAAGAATATCATGGGGCTAAATCACTAGGCAAACATCTTTGGATCCCAGCCAAAATATATTAGTCTAATTTATATATAAATTAACTGAGCTATATGGGTTTTTGTTCCAGACCCCTCCAATAATGAGTATTTTGCAATCAACCTACCCACAATATCAACAACATTTTATAGTTACCCTTTGCCAAATAAAATAATGAGATACCTTTTTTTAGAATACAAATCTTACTTCAAGGAAGAAAAGGATAACTTATGGATGAAAGTCCATGTCATGTAGTTGAAAAGAGTTTATGGACATCTAGACTGGAGTCAGAACTATATATAATGGATAAATTCTTTCAGAACAAATGAATGGACATTGTTTGAACATCTTTAAAGTATATACATTATTTTTATCTCTTCTTAAAACCAGAGGGAAGTTTAATTTATTCTTATTAAAATCTAGGAGTAATCCAACATTATGACTAAAGAAAAGCCCAAATAATTTAAGCAATATTTCAATTTAATATTATATTAATTTAAAACATATCAGAGGTACTGTAGAAGCAAAGAACTATTGTAATTTATATTCTTGTTTCTTAATTCAAATGTAAAGAATTAAAAAATGTAGCTTGACACTTTTCTAAAAAAAAAAAAATAAACCTCAGGAAAGATTCTGTAATATATTCAGATTAGAGATGTTCATCTATAAATGCTCTGCAAGATCAATTTTTAATATGTACATGAGGAATATCAAGAAAAGTTTGCAATCAATAATTATAAACAAACGACAGAAGGAAGAAATCCAGGCTCTTTGACTTGTGAAGGCCATGAAGAATAGTTTATAGCAGCTAACACAGACATGTCAAACACAAGGCCCGGGGGCCGGATGCGGCCCATGAAGTGGTTTCATGTGGCCCGCGAAGCCATCCTAGAAACAGTGAGGGAACGGCCCCCACTGCCTTGGCCCAGGCCAGCCGGGAGCCAATGTACAATTTTGTGGTGGCCATCTTGGCACTTGCCCCGGTGGACCATGCCTTGGCACTTGCCCCAGTCCCACCCCCTTCTGCCAGAGACCCTCAGATCTTTCCCACTCCTGCCCAGGCCCCATAGGCACCCTTGACACGAATGATGTAGAACTGGCCACGCCCACCCAGTAGGCTACACCCACTCCATCCACGCCCACCCAGTTGGCTGCACCCACTCTGGCCACACACCCCCAGGGCAATTGCAATGCTGATACGGCCCACAGTGAAATTGAGTTTGACACCCCTGAGCTAACAGAATAAAGTCTCCCAAAGTAAGGAACCTGCCTACTTCTTTGGAGAATATGGGAATTCAACCCAAAATACAAGTTAATACACACCACCATGTATGAAAAAAGCAGTCACAGAGTAAGGCAGGAGATTCATAACGTTGAACAGTAAAGAAATACAAATTGACCAATCTGCACATTTGGGTCAACAATGACAACTTTCTACTCCATACTAAATGTTTTCCTTTTTTAAAAAAACAACATGTTTTTCCTATGTGCATTCTAAATTAAGGAATGTAATCTATAAAGTCTTGCTTTCCTGCTAGATTATTGCTCATTGAGAGTGCTAACAACTCCAGAGCTGCCCACCATCTTGGCTTCATGACTGTACACTAATCAATATTAAGCTCGATGTTCTAATGTAAACAGTGCTTTTTTTCTTAAAAAAAAAAAAGGTACCACAACTCAAACACGTCATACAATCCGCCTTGCCTACCCTACAAGGTTCCATCCAAAAAAGGTGCTGTAACTCCGTTCTGGGCATTCTATGAGAAAAAAAAGCCCTGGATGTAAATATATAATTTCAGTGAGAATGTTTACATCTGGAGAACAATTTACTGATCTCTCCAGCAAATGAACATACGACTGTTGAAGAAGAAAGTAAGATTATAAATACAGATAGATAAGATAAACGAAAATCTTACCTTACGAGAAAACAGAATTTGGTAAAAAAAAAAAAATACCCTACAAATTTAATTCTGCCTATAATTTAGAGCTTCATATATTATTTAATTTGTATTTATGCATAGATGATTGAATTGGTATTTATGTTCAGTCTATTACAGAGGAAAGACAAATAACTGACTCCACAACTTGGTCTTGGGCATTATATGCCAGAACTACAAGTAAATATAATTCAGGATTCTGCAATGTAGTAATAGTAGGTGGTGATGCAGCAAAATGGCTACCCAGAAAGCTATATAGCATTGTTTCTCTTCTTCAAGCACTTCTGAAATACAAAAATCTTTTTAAAATGTGTTTTTGTAAAGGTACGGTAAAATGTTTATTTAAAAATAAATGTTTAATTTAAAAATAAATATTAAAAAACCTAACTGTGGGGAGGGGATAGAGGAAGCCACAATTCTCCATTCTGTCTTCCTTACAGAAACTTAAGCTTCATTTGTGCTATTTCCTCCCAATTATAAATGCAATATAGTATTTCCCTCAAACTCTTATTTTTTTAAATTATGGGAGAAAATGGTAGACAGAGTTACCACACCCAGATCAATACAAATGACTATCTGGTGCAAGACAAGAAAATGCAAAATGTGACCGTATTTTAAGTCTGTATTCTGGTTGAAACAGGGTGAGGGAAATCAAAGGGAGGTATCAAGTTTATAATCAAACATTATTTCCTGAACCATGCAAAAATTAAAAAAAATAAAATCCAGGAGGGAAAAATACCTCAAGAAAATGATTCTGCTCCCAGCAACAGCAAGTATCTTCCAGATATAAATCCAGGACTCTTTTTGTACGAAACAGAAATTAATAGCAATAGTACCACCGGATCTGAATATATTTCGCCAGCAACAAAATGGACAGGAGTCATCACTGAACTATATATTCTCCTGCTGTTAGCAGAGTGAAAGTAATACATGCTGATACCAGAACATTTCTGATTAAGAACACAAGTTTTGGTATGATTTTTAAGATAGATTCCCCTCCTCCCCACAACTAATTTTTGTTAATATCATTTAGTCTGTTAAAGAAATAGTAGATTCAAGTTTAGATGCGTCACAATCACCAGCAAAAATGTACAGTTAAGAATTGGGTCCATCTGTTTGCCAAAATGGTGCCAACAAAAAAATAAATAAAAATAGCAGTAGCTAGGACACATATTATATTTATTACATGGTCTTGGTAAATTTCATCCACACTATGTAATCCTAATATGAAATAATAATCCCATTTTATAAGGAAGTCCTTTCATTTCAGGAAATACTTCATGGTTCTTATTTAAAAAACAAACAGAAGTCTCAACCTTCCTGTGACGCACATCTTATTATGCCCATTTTGTGGATGACTGAGAAAAGCAGAAACTGGCAAATTAGCTCAAGGTCACAAAGCTGAGCAAAGTACTAATGCCAAATCTTCTGGCTTCAGGACAGCACCAAAAGTCTCAAAACCACCTGCAGACAAGTTCTGTATAAGGCTGTGGTTCACTTGTATTGTTAACCTGAGACATAAATCAAATCTTTTTCCAACAGTAGAGCAAAAGTGATGCCTTTTCACTCACCATAGCTTCCTTTTCATATGTTAAAGTATCTTTATATGAGCAATTATTTATTAAAGCAGCAATGTTTAAGAACTGCATTCAGATTTACAAAAAAAATATAGATATACACATATATAATCTCAATCCTTAATGCTTGGGTGAGAAAATGCACTTGTTTGGAGGAATCAAGAAAAGTTATGTAGTATCAATCATCCTCTACAAATCCAACTCACTCTAAAAATATTTAAGGTATGCCATTACAGAGCATCATGTGTCAAGAAAAAGCAAATTAACACCCCCCATACCAATATATAATACGTAGTGACTATATCTAAAATATGCAAGCTATGTTTGTTTAGATGGCTTTGGTCAAAATGAAAGTAACCCAACTTCTATCAATCTACTCACTTTTTTTTTGCTCGTGACAGAAGAAGCAAAATCTCAGCCTGAGTCTATCCTATCACAGATGGACCTCTGGTTGCCCTCCTCTGCAGAATTAGCACCGCAGGATGCAAGACTGCCTCTGGAGGAGACAGCTTCGCAGAGCAAGGACACTCAGTAGGGTGGAGAAACAAAGGTGGTGCATTTCCAGTGGAAGAATTTCAAATTTGACATAATACTTGATAACAGAGAAGAGTTAGTAAAAATGAAGATATGTTTGAGATAGGTATTTGTCAGATCCATCCGTCTTCTCCTTTCACATATCATGTCCATTTTCAGATATGGCTTCCTGGTTATTTCTCCTTCCTTCTGAATAGCAGACTATGCTTATTCATTCTTCCGGGGCTATTAAAGCCTGCAAGCAATAAAATCTTGAAACAATACTTGAGAAGACAGGAGTACTCTAGAAGAATCAAGATGGCGAATCAAAATGTTATCTGATCTGATTCCAAAGCCAGAAAACTACTGCCGAACAACTGGCTGTACTTGACTCTCTCAATGCCAGTGAGTCACCCACACAGATTCTTATCGTTAAATCCTTTAGTTTATTGGAGCACTTCATGAGAACATGTCACAAGGAATAGTCCCCTATGCTCTGTGATGATGCTTATTGCTTAGGATTTCATTGAAATTCCAAAAGAAAAAGAAGAAAAAAACACAGACTTCATCCTCCATAATAATTTTATATCTGGAATTGGCTTTGGTATAGGTCAGAAGGGAAAACATGGTTGATCTGAAATGATTAAAGAAGCATGTCTATTTAGATGTGTACCATAAATGAAGGGTTTCCAGCACTGCCTACCTGATCTGGTTTATAGTTCACAACTGCCCAATTATCCTTCTACCATCTTAGAACTCACAATCTCATTTAAAAGCAAAACAAAACAAAAAAAAAACCAGAAACTAAACTTTGTATTTCTTACCACTATATTCATCCAGCACTGACTTTCCATTCACAGTGTTGTAACCTAAGACACAGTTTTTCTACTAAGGTCTGTCCAGCATTTTATGGATGCTCCTCTAACAAGCAATCTCTCTGTCCTCAAAAGAATTTATAACAAAAGAAAACTGCTTAGTCTAGTTAAGAGTTTTTTCACACAAAGACAGATAGACACCCACCAAAGTCTCTTTCTGTTGTCTCCTCTGAAAGCTATAATAATGTCACGTCACTGTGGCTTGTCTCACAGCAGCCGGAAATATGCCTGTCACTGATGCAACTCGAGTCACAGAATATTTGTTTTTCCTTCTGCGTCACTTGCACCAGTAATAAACTAAACTAATCTACAATAGACAAGCTCCTGCTTTTTGCTTTTCTCTTTAAAACATTAGCTCTGAGAATATAGACACATTCCAAAGTGCTTCTTGTAAAGGAGAGGAGTGGGTGGGGAATAAAAGGAAATAGCCAACATTTTAAGTCACAAACTGTTCAGAACCCCTTTTAAAGCAATTGGAATGGAACATTTAGATTTGATATTCTGGCTCTAACCAATCTCAGATAGCATTTCACCTGCCACTGCTTCTCCCTCCAATGGAAATCAGTGTTTAGAATGAAAGCCCTCCCCAGCCAATCATGTGCAAGCTCAGGCACTCAGTTAATGATGCAGCAGTACAGGGAAGACTATCACATGTGAGCTGGAAGGCTGCCAACATGGAGACACGCAGAGAGAAAGGTAAACAACTTTCCGAGGCCAAAATGATGACATTTAATTCTTAAATGCAATCTTCTTAACTCACCCTCTGTCAGCTGGTCTGGGGCTTCACAATGTACCTGTCCCCTCTCCCTCCCCAAACCAATGCTTTCCAAACCTAACAACATGCCAAGCAAAGATCCCTGCGTCATCATTTGTCCATTTGCCACTTTCTTAACTCTGCAGATACAGATTCTCGCTTTAAAGATCCAGAGTGTTTTGATAAACCCCTCTACCAACTTCTTGATTTAATAAGGAAACTGGGGAAGGGGGTGTTAGATGGTACCCTCTGCAAAGCTGCTGTTCTATTTCCCTTCCTCCTTTCTTGACTCTCCATTATAGCTAGCTATGCACTGACATTTTACAACTTGTGCCTTCATTCCATTGGTCTGATGCAGGACACAGAAACAACATTTAGCCATAGGAAAATAATACTGGATGAAAAGTTTCAGGGATGGGAGGACAGAAAGATACCTCTAGCCACATACATACAAAGTGAGACACTCAGTTCAATTCACCCCCCCAACTCCGATAAAAAATAATACGTACGTATTTAATAGAGGAACCATGAGATCTGTTCATCTATACACCTGTGCAGTCCTCAACCCTCTGTTCGCTCTGCCGCAGCACAGAACATTCCAGAATTTTCCACCCATTAACCTTTCCTATATCTGCCCCCCCCCCACCTTTGAGGGATTATTGCGTCGCATCTTTCCGGTACCATCAATGGACAAAATCCACTGATCCTCAACAAGTTCCCAAATAATGTTTCTTTAAAGAAAAAAAAACATGCTGGACTGAAAAGGAACCATGCTTCCCAATGTTGTTATTACTTCTCTTGCATGATCTCTCTCTCTGTGTCTCTTGCTGCAGTAGGCTGTTGCTAGTAGACCTATCGACAGAGCTGGTTCTCACTCTCTCCCTCTGAGCTGTGTGACGCAGCTCAAAATTCTCCAGGCTGCTCCTTGTGTTTTAACAACAGAACTGCAGCTTTCCCCTGGAGAGCCGATGCTAGCAGTACCAGGGCCAGACAAACCAAGACAGAAAGTCACTCCCCAGTTAAGCACCCAAGTTATTTATATCTCCCTGTTCTCCCCTCACCTTGGCTTCTCTGCTTCATTTCCACTCTTCCCTCACGTTTTGCATCATCAGCTTCTCGTGGCTCTGCCACAGCTACATTTGCTCAGTTAACTCTTTTAGGAGTGGCAGTTACAGGTTCCACTCTTGAACAACAGAACTGGAAACAGAGTTGTTTGCTTTTGAGTGGGTGCAGGAGATCTGACCCAAGCAAATACAACTGTGCTCAAAACAGAGGACACTTTCCAAGCAGCCATGCAATATCTGAATTAATCCCTTTAAAGGACAGAGAACATCATCAGTTCCAAGAAAACAGATGCTTTCCTCCAGGACTGGACACACTCTCCAGTAAGTGTTTCACTTTTTTGTCATATGAATGAGTACAGGTAGTCCTCGACTTACCACCACAACTGAGTCCAAAATTTATGTTGCCAAGTGAGACAGTTTTAAATGCATTTTGCCTCATTTTATGACCTTCCTTACCACAGTTGTAAAGTGAATCACCACAGTTAATGCCATGATTGTTAAGTAAATGTGGCTTTCCCATTGACTTTGCTTGTCAGAAGGTTGTAAAAGGTGATCACATGACCCCAGGGATACTGCAACCGTCATAAATATGAACCAGTTGCCAAGTGTCAGAATTTTGATCATGTGACCATGGGGATGCTGCAACAGTCGTAAGTGTGAAAAATGGTCGTAAGTCACATTTTCAGTGCCATTATAACTTTGGTCACTAAAAAATGGCTGTAATTTAAGGACTATCTGAGTTATGAATGTCAAGCCTTCCACTGTCCATTAAAAGACGTGAGGGAACAGGATAAAATATCTTGGCTCAAGAAGGAGGCACAGATCAGACTTGGATGCATATATCTAAAGGCCCAAGTCATCAACAGTGGTATACTCAAATGCAGCAAAGGGGTTCCCTACAAAATGTTACTAAGGGTGTGGGCAACGTTCCCTGAACTTCGGGCAACAAATTAATCTCTTCTCTACCCCTGATAAGTATGCTGGGAGGTTAAAGGCTTGCTCCAACAGTGAGAGAAAATAATTGGAAACATTAAGGGAAAGGAAGAAAGTGATCAGCATGACAAAAGAACATAATTCAAAAATGAAAGGCAGCTTCCCTTAAAGCAAGAGACTGTAGATGAAATAAAAATCTGGAGTGATCACCGTACACAGAAATATGCCAGCCCTAATTCTTGCACTGGAAGGCAATTCCTCATCCCCTTCTTTACTGAGCTATTTTAAAGTCCTTCCAGCCTGATAGTGACATCTGTTATGCACCGAGGCATAGAAAAACAACTGCAAGCTTTCACATACAGTACTAAGCAATGCACCAAGATACCGAGTTTAGAATGCACAGGAAGGAAAAGGAAAGGACAGGCACTGAACAGAGAAACAGGCCAAGACACGACTGAACCTCCCAAGGACTCTCATAGAATTTCTTCGTAGCAGCATTTCTTCAGTCATTTCCTTTATTCATGTTCCAGAGTTTCAGTGAATCATCTTTAACTGAAATTCAAATGAAGCAGTGTCTATCCCTGCTGTGATGCCTAAATGGATCCAAATGAGAATGGGACTTTCATTTAAGTTGCTGGGAGTCCCTTTTTTGTTAGCCAAAACTAATTTTACAAAGCAATGAAAGGGGCGTTGTCTTACCTGAACGCCTTTTCTCAGTACGGAGATGGAGAATCCACCAATGGGTTTTCTCTATCTGCCTGCTCTTGAGACCAAGTAGCCAAAGTTGATACGCCCCCTCTTGCTAGGAGATCCAGTCTTGACGAGGGCAAAAGTGGCTGATGCAAGGACGAGGTGTTGGCTCTCAAATCCCTAATAACGGCCTAACTGATCTTAGGGTGGGTGTGGATTCTCCATCTCCGTACTGAGAAAAGGCGTTCAGGTAAGACAACGCCCCTTCTCCAGTACAGGAGATGGAGAATCCACCAATGGGACATACCAAAGCCTCACTGTCCCGATGGGTGGGAAACAGATAAGGCCGAATCTACGCCCCCAGAGACCACCTGCTGGAGGATCCTCCAACCAAAGGAGGCGTCCGCTGAAGCGAAGCGGTCAATCCTATAATGACGTATAAAAGGGGAGGGCGACGACCATGTCACAGCCCTGCAAATCTCCTTGATGGATGCCTGAGTGGCCCATGCCGCAGATGTCACAGTGCTGCGAGTGGAATGGGCTGTGATATGACTTGGAGCCAGCAAGGAGGAAGATTGGTACGCCTCCGCGATACAGGCCCAGATCCACCTGCCGATAGTGCCAGCGGACACCTTCTGTCCCAGGGAAACTGGATGGAAGTAAATAAAGAGGGCCTCAGATCTGCGAAGGGGTTCCATGCGTTTGATGTAATGCAACAGGGCCCTGTGGACGTCCAATGTGTGCCACTGCCACTCCAAGTCATGGGAAGGATCAGGACAAACGTTAGGCAAGATGACTTCCTGTGTCCTATGAAAGAGTGAGTTGACCTTGGGCACGAAGGTGGGATCCAACCGAAGGACTACCCTGTTCCGGTGGAAGATGCAACGATCATTCCTGACCGAGAGAGCAGCCAGCTCGGAGATACGTCTGGCTGATGTGATGGCGATTAAGAATGCAACCTTAAGAGATAAGGCCACAATGGAATATTAGTGATTGGCTCAAGGGGTGGTTTCGTGAGTGCGCGAAGCACACGAGGCAGTTCCCAGGAAAGATACCTGTGTACCACGGGAGACCTAGTGTTGCATGCACCCTTGATGAAGGTGCATATCCTGGGATGGTGAGCTAGAGGAACTGAGTCCGCATAAGTGAGCAACATCGATAGGGCCGCCACCTGCCTACAAAGGGTCGCAGGGGCCAGGCCTCTGTCCAGACTGTCAAGAAAGTAGTCTATGATCTGGGGAATAGTTAATTTGTAGACATCCAGTTGCCGCCTTCTGCACCAATGGCAAAATTTTTTCCATGTGGTATCATAAATGCGATTGGTCGCTGGCCTACGAGAGGCCTGAATCATGGTGATTGCCTATGGTGAGAATAACTCTTGTGTCATGATGCTGCGCTCAAGCATCAGGCGGCTAACTGCAACCACTGAGGGTCCGGGTGTTGGAGGACCCCCTGGTGTAAGGATACGCGATGCGGGGGAATCTTCCACAGAGGAGAGTGGGAGAGATTCATTAGGTTGGCAAACCAGGGCCTCTGTGGCCAGTATGGGGCCACAAGGATCACTTCCGCCTGCTCCTGGAGCAGTTTGCTGATGGTTGCTGGAATGAGCGGAAGGGAAGGGAAGGCATAAAGTAGACCTTGTGGCCACAGAGTCTGCAGGGCATCCGTCCCCTCCGCCCCCGGAAGGCAATAATGGGAGAAGTACCTGGGGAGTTGGGCATTGCTCAACGATGCAAACAGGTCGAGGACCGGATGGCCGAACCTGTGGAATATCTCGGAAAAAAGATCCGGATATAGTCCCCATTCCGAGGGATCTGTCATAGAGTGACTCAGAAAGTCTGCCTGCTGATTCTTGACCCCCGAGATGTGTTCAGCCCTGAGAGAGGCCAGGTTGGACTCTGCCCAGGATCCTAGTAACCAGGCCTCGGACATAAGGGACTTGGACCTGGTGCCCCCTGCCGGTTCACATGGGCCTTGGACGCCACATTGTCCGTGAGGATCAATACATGACGACCCCTGATCCAATGTCGGAATTGACAAAGAGCTAAGTGAATGGCCCTGAGTTCCAGCCAATTGATGTTGTATCTCAAGTCTGCACAGGACCAATGGCCCTGTGCAAACTGAGACTGTAGATGGGTTCCCCAACCGAATAGGCTGGCATACATCGTGATGGTGAGGTCGTCCAGCTCCTTGAAAGGTGATCCCTTGGCTACCGCTTGTGAGAACCACCAGCGTAGAGACCTGAGGGTGGATACCAGCACATCCACCTGCCAGCTGGATGTGCTGGCATTCAATCGTTGGAATGATAGGAGGAACCATTGGAAATCCTGCAAGTGTAGTCTGACCCAGGGGACTATAGCTATGCAGGAGACCATCTTTCCCAGAAGCTGGGAGAGTAGGACCAGTGGAATGGTGCGGTCCTTGTACACTCGGCGAGCCAGGTCCCTGATGTTGACCAACCGCTCCTGGGAGAGATAGACCATGCAGTTTGTGGTGTCTATGATGGCTCCCAGGTGCAGAAACCGGGATGAGGGAACCATCTGGCTTTTTTGGAAGTTCACTGAGAACCCGTGCTGTTGGAGGACCGGAATAGTTAGTTCCAGGTCCAACTGTGCTGCCCGGAAGAAGGATGCTTGGATCAAGATGTCGTCCAGGTAACACTTGACACATACCGGTACCTTCCGTAAATGGGCAGCTAGCACAGCCAGGATCTTGGTGAATACCCTGGGTGCCGAGGAGAGGCCGAATGGGAGGACCTTGTACTGGAAGTGAAGGCCCCCGTAACAGAGCCTGAGGAACCGCCGGTGATCTGGATGGATTGGGATGTGGAGATACGCTTCTGTGAGGTCTATTGACGCCAGGAAGTCTGCCTGTCTGATGCCTCCCAGGATGGACTGGAGTGATTGCATTTTGAACTTTTTGTATGCGATGTAATAGTTCAGACTCTTGAGGTTTAGAATTGTCCTCCATCCCCCCGAGGTCTTGGGGACCACGAAGTGGATGGAGTAGAATCCCCTGCCTATGTGGTCCAGCGGTACCGGTTCTATGGCCTGAATCTCTAAAAGATGTTGAATGGCCTCCTGCATAAGTCCCTTTTTGATTGGATCCCGAGAAGTGGAACAGGTGATGAAGTGACCCGGGGGACTGGCTAGAAACTCCAGGGACAGGCCAAACTGGATTGTTTGTAAGACCCAGGCGTCCATGGATGTGAGTTCCCACTGATGGAAGAAGTGGGCAAGTCTTCCCCCTATGGGAAGTGTGATGAGAGAGTCACTTGGACCTCCTGTAGGGGTGTCCTGCCCCTCGAAATGGCCTCTTGGATTGGTTCTGCTGCCTGGGTCGAAAGCCCGATCTGTCATACGGACGGTCATATGGTCTGTCCTGCCAGGGTGTGTATGAACGGGAGGGCTGGGTGGCTGTCGAACCTGCTACAGGCCAAAAGGACTGCCTGCGGAAATAGGGACGTTTGTCGGACTGTTTATTAAGATCAGCCATGATCTTCCGCTTGTCCTTGTTTTCGACAAGGTATGGAGTCAGGGCCTCCTCAAAGAGATTGTTGCCCAGATAGGGGGCAGTTGCGAGACGCCATTTGGCTTTGGCCTCGGCCTGCCAGTGTTTCAGCCATAGCATCCTTCTGGCTGTGATGTTGGAGGCTAGAGACCTGGAAGCAAAGTTGGCCGACTGAAGTGTCGCGTCCGCAGCATACTCAGTTGCACCCATCATTTTGCTTAGGTCCTGGTGAGTCCGAATGTCCTCAGAAGGGACTCTGGCTTGAAGCTGACGAAGCCATAAGAGGGTGGTTCTGACAAAGAAGGATGTGCAGGTGGCTGTTTTAATTGCCCATGCCACTGATTGATGGGTCTTTTGAAAAATTTGGTCCCATTTCCTGTTGTCCGCTTTAAGCACCTCAGACATGTCCCCAGCAACTGCAGTCTGGGACACCAGAGGGGTCCAGGCCTCGTCTATCTTGGGAACCTCCAGGACCTCAGTTAGGTCTATAGAGGTACTAAAAATCTTTTTATCTATCCCGCCTACAGAAGGAAATGAGGAAGGGGAAACCCATTGCTTTTTGATCCCTTTAAGAAATATAGAAGGTCAGGGAACATGATGTTGGGTTGTCACCGTTTCAAAGAATATTGGATTTGGGCTGGAATCTGATGTGGCCTGTGGCTGAGGGAACTGATCGGACCCTATGTTTGCCGTTGAGGTGGCTTTGCGAAGCAAGGGGAGGGAATAGACCTCCCAATGGGGAGGGTTCAGAGGGAAGTTCCTCCTCCTCTAATAGATTGAAGTCCGGCTGATCCTCACTCTGCGGAGATGAGTATCCGCTAATTGAGGAGTGTGTAGGATATGGGCTCCTGAAATAAAGGGATCCCCGTAGGAGGGACATAAGGAGGCATAGCTGATGTGGAAGCCTCCTGCCTGGGTGGGTGGAAGGACCGTTCTGCTAGTGCGTGGTCCACAACCTTAGATAGCAGGGCCTCAAGGCGGCCATTGGAGAAAATGTCTCTGAGGTCCGGCCCCCTGAGCCTAGCGGCCGTTGGCATGAAGGTGGCCTCAGGAACCGAACCCGAGAGGAGAGTTGGTAGAAGGTGGCCTCAGGAACCGAACCCGAGGGGAGAGTCGGCTGTGTGCTGAACTAGCACAGAAGGGGGACAATGTGTAGCGGGGGTTTCTGTCAGGGACCACACGCCCTGAGCCGAGGTTGAAGGACCCAAAGGGAGGTCAAATTCAGGGCCACCAATTGATCAGTCCCAGATCCTGCCTGTCTCTGTGCTCTGGAGAACTCCTTCTCCAGAGCCTGGTGCCTATGGCTAGCTTGCTTCTCTGCCAACTTGGAAGGTTTTTTCAGAGTGGCCTTAGCTTTGTTCTTGAGCTTGCCTGCTGCCTCCTGTTTGGAATTTTTGTGCCGGCTGTGACTGGAGGATGGGGAGGCAGTGCTCATGGGTTGAGGCACCGTGGAGTCCTCCATCCTGAGATGAGCTATCTCAGGAAACCTGAGGGTGAGCTCTGGCAGGCAAGCGGTTGGCGGGAAGAGAAATTGGAACAAGTAACGAGGACTGCTTCCCTGACCACCTGACCAGTTGATAATTCTCTCTGGGCTTAGGTCACAGTTGATAAAATAAGACTGAAGGAACGGTTGAGACCCGCTAAGGGCTCCGCCTGGAGGCCTTAGGTGGCCAGTCAAGGTGCACCAGACAGCCCAATGAAGGGCGCAGAGGGCCTGAAAATGAGGCCTGGCAGAGGCAACGTGAGAGGAGATTCAAATGGCTGCTCCAATTAAGATGGTGGCCTAAGAATTTGGGCCTTGTCTGTGAATTACTGGGTTGAACTTAATGGATGCAGTTTATGAAACCTAGGAGACCGATACTGGTGCAGGGTTAGAATAGTATCTCAGATGACCTGAGAAGTAGCCAGAATAAGGGAAACCTTGTGGGGAAGCTGGGAGCCTGCAGCCAGTACAGAAGGCCTAATGTGGTGGCTTAAGGGAGGGCCTCATGATGTTCCCAAGATGGCGGCCACAACGGGCTCCGCCAAATTTCCTGGGATGGCAAGGCTGTGTGACGGGCCTGAAGTCCTGTGGAAAGGCCCTGTAATGCACTGAGGCCTTCAGTCAGTAATCTGGCTGATGGCAATTGCAAGGCCGACCACGTGGTGCATCCAAAATGGCGGCCGTGGCGAATTTAGGTGAGGCTTCCTATGTTCGTGAGAAGCCTTTGTCTCAAAAATCAGAAATTTAGAGTTAAATTCGCTCAGAAGCTTTTTTAAGGGCAAAAAAAAAACCTCTGTCTGAGTTTTGTGAGTTCGTCAGCCATCCAAAATGGTGGCCGCGACTTTTGGGCCGTTGAAAACGGCCTCCGGAGGCTTGGAAGGTAAAATTTGAGCTGTGGGGGTGATCTGACTGCAGCACTGAGCACTGGGCAGGGGAATCAATGGGGGAACTGATATTGAAGGGATTCCCCCCCCCCCCCGAGCCCTGGGGATAGAAACGGAAAATTACTCTCTCCCACCCACCCCACAAGCCTCAAATCAGCCGATTTGAGGCAGCGATTTGAGGCAGAGCTGATCCCAATCTTTTAGAATGTAAACACTAATTAGGGGAGGTACAATCAATCAATGCAAGGAGAATTCAACAATGGATCTTTGACCTGCTAAATGAATTGCAAAACCTGATAGCCAACCTGACTCGTCTTCAAGAGCTTGAGACCAAGTCAAGACTGGATCTCCTAGCAAGAGGGGGCGTGTCAAGTTTGGCTACTTGGTCTCAAGAGCAGGCAGACAGAGAAAACCCATTGGTGGATTCTCCATCTCCTGTACTGGAGAACTGTAAATTATCAGTGAATCAGCAAAACAGCAGAAAAGCAAATATTTTAATTCTCTGGAAAAAGGTAGATTGGTTCCCAAATCGTTTAATGAATAAAACTTTTAAGAGGATAAACGCAGAAAAAAATAGCTTTTCCAAAGAATCAGAACTTCCTAGAGTTGCCATCTGATGGCTAATACACATCAGAAGACGTTTCGCCAAAACAAGAATAAAATAAAAAATAAAAAGTCTGCCATGCTTTCACATCTGATGAATACAAACTGTTCTTAAAAGTGAAACATGCCCATATGTTTCTTAATTTATAACTAGAAAGCAACCTGTAATGGACAAATGATAGTGTAAAAAACACAATGGTGTCCCCATGAGCTAAAACAAGAGAAGTTGCCAACAACAATATTGGTGAATATTTCCAAAAAGAAGACTCTACCATAATGACTACAGCCAGTCATGAGAGGTACATTTGCCCCAGAAATGTGCATGAGTTTGTTGCTAAACCTAGAACCGCATACTGTATGTTTCTATCACTATAACATTTCCACTGACTTGATAGTTAAACATTAAATTAGTACTGAGTAAGCCAGACATTGTTTATTACTGTTTGCCCCAGGAAGACTGAGAAATGGCAATGCAGACAGTTATAACTGTAACAGTTTTGTTTTGTTTTCCTGAGCAGAAACATTTGGATACATTTTAAAAAGGCAATATCTTTCATACCCCCCCCCTTTTTTTTTAGTGGAACAGAATCTTTATTTTTTTCCCCAGAATGGAAGCAAGCACATGAAAAACAGCAGTAGTCTATACTGAAAGTGTGAAAGCTGCACCCTTAAAAATGGAAAATCCATCATCTTCCCCAATACTTGACAAGCACTGAAGTTATCGGAGTGTAACTCATTCAGTCATAGAAATCAGAACCTTAAGAAGGATGGAGAACAAGAATAAATGCCACTGAAACTTGATTCTATGTAAAGAACATTACCTGAGGGTAAGCATAATTATCAAATCCCAACAGAAACAACTGCACACTGCTATAGAGCTTTCTGCCACACATCTTCTTTGAAACTGGGCATAGGAAACTCCCATTGTTTCATGGCATCTGGCTCTCTCAATGAAACATGAGATAATGATCTAAAGGCCATACTTGTGCATAACAATTCTTCCACCAGTAGCACCAGCACTTATTATAATTCCTACAAAAGGCAGTCTAGGGATACAATGGAATACTAATTACTGTTTTACTTTTGGAAAAAAAATAGCTGAAACTATAATTTACATAACCTGTGCAAATTCCTTGTAGTTTCAGAACTTGAAAATAACAAATCATTTCATGACCCTTGTTTACCCTATAGCTGAAGATCAAACAATACCAAAGTATATGTAGCACCAAACAACTTCCATCCTGGGAATAACTGAGGTGAAGTTATTGATGTACACAAAAAACCCTTTAACTCAACCTCTTAGCAAAGACGTTTAGTCATATCTAAACACAGTTCATATACAAGTATGCAAACCCAGAAAGCAATTCTATGCTCAATTTGTAAAGTTTCAATATTACAAATATTCTACTGTACTTGCAGAGAATGTGTAACTTTAATTCTTCAGTTCATTCATGGGTTCATTTGCAAATTTTGATCTGTAAACCAGATTTGGTTTAGAATACAGCAAGATTATCCCCCCCCCCATAAGCATGTGAACTTGTGATGAAGTGGCTAGGATTCTGATGTAAAACCAGAGAGACTCATTCAGAGTCCATATTGAATCACAGAAGCTCTCCAAACAACTTTTTAAAGTTTTCTAAAACCTCATAAAATAAAATAGCTATAATAAAGAAGGAAAAAGTCCTGTTGAATGATCTATGTAATAACTATAAAAAGTTATAAAGTGCAGTGCTTTGAGAATAGAAAGTAGAATGTTGCCTTAGTAAGACTTAAGTTTCAAAAAAATTGAATTTATTTTTAACAGTAAATTTGAAGCATTTTTAAACTTGTTATCTACTACCTAACATTTATATGTTAAACTTATCAAGGAATATAAAGATATTTTTTCAGTGAATAGACAACAAGTTTTATACTGCATAGCTGCAAAAATGCTTGCAAACTAATTTTAGGAAGTACAAGAAATTGCACATCCAGCAACAAACAGCAATAAAACTCAAGAGTGGAACTTAACAGCAGGCTTAAAATACAGAACACAAAGTCCTAGTAATGCTGAGACAATGCAGGATCATAAACCTTATAAGAAACAATTATGCAATCACATTTAAAAAATTAATTGTGGGTTTCAGAATTGTCCTTTGGCACCAAGGGAAGCTGCTGTCCTTAATTTAATTTTATATGTAAAATATATTCAATTGATAAGTATGTTATGTTATAGTATAATAGCATCAGTCATGGGAACTATTTTAGGAAACTGTACAGAATACAGACAATAATATTGAGTACCTTTACCTGCTCTACAGGTGAGTAAATGTCAAGAAGCTGCAAGTAGGAAAAAAGACAAGCTTCTGAACAGGAGAAACCAGTATTGTTCAAGATATTTCCATAAAGTTTTGCTAAGAACAAAGAACACAGAGTGCCTCCTACTATGGAAGTTCACTTGACAATATAAGTGGAGGTAGTGGGGTTTGCACTGGTGGCACAGAAATAGCCATTCTCTGTTTGGCACCCTGCACTTCATGAGTCATGGAAGAAACGCATAAGAAAAAAAAGCTCTAGAGGCAAGTGTATATTGTATGTTAGGAACATAAAGAAATGCAAGGTGATTGTGTTGCTATTAACAATCTGAAGATTATAATTTATTCTTATACTGTTTACAGTTTGGTAAAGTGTAGTACAAACACAAGTATGTTTATTCAGATTCCAGTTTGAATGTGGCGTCTTGGGGTTATTCCCAGTAAACATAGTCAGTTTTTTTTCCCTAGCACAATGACAATTGCAAGAAACAAGAATTCAGAAAAAAAAAACAACATAGCATGCAGTGGGCTTCTATATCCCTTTTTTATCCTGTCATTGTGGGAGGAATTGATAATTCTTCATATCTGTCATATGAACATCCAACTATCTCTACAACATACAGAAGGAACTCTTGTTTTGAAATCCATTTTCTATTAGAAATGTAAGAGAAGTTAAATATATCATCAATTATTCACCTCAAATAAACAAATATTCTCACATATACACATTTTTAAATACTGAAGCCCCATATAGCATGTAAATGCACTGGGCAACTGACATAAATTAATCTTTTTTAAAAAAAATGCAGATAAAATTAGAGAAAACAATGTTACCCAAAATTTGAGCCTAACCATTAGCCCAGTAAAATTTGCGCATCCCTGGATTAAAATGTTGAACTATCATAAAGGAAAAGATACATTTCAAATACTCTATCACAATATAATCATTTTAATACCACTTGAATCAATAGATGGAACAGCACAGAACAGATTTGATATGAGTTCTGGTAACTTTGCCAGCAGCTTCAGAATCTACTGTAATAAAACTGCAAATGTCAAGACCTCTTAAATTCCCACTTTAAAGAATCCTTTTTGAGAAGCATCACTCTTCTTTCACTATTTGTTCATTCACTATTCGTTTGTGCACTATTCACCACTATTGCAAACTCTTCTTTCTCCTTCTCCTTTCCATTACTTACATGGGAAATCATGGATCAGTTGTCTTCTGCAAAATATGCAAGAATATAAACAGTTTTTAGCTACCTAATTGGAACATTGAGATTTTTTTGTTCTATATAGTTGAAAACATCAACATTAACAGATCATACCAGATATTACAGAAATAAGAATGTATCAAAGTTTGTTACACTCAATTCAACTTTCCAATACAAATATACTGTGAGATTCCTTAATATTCTGTTACTTAAAAGTGACACGGAAGTTTTTTAAAAGGGAGAGAAAGAAAGTTCAAAGGAAACAGGAAGTCGGTGCTGCAGCAGATAGAGTTAAGAGAGTTATGTAATCTCTTTACTGGGACATGGATAGGACAGCACACTGCTTGCTGATTAACTAAAAATAGAATAATCCCAATTACAGCAACACTTCAACTTTTTCCTAAGTTTCATGTTTCATGAGCTCACAGAGAACTCATGAATGGAGAGGGTGGGGAGAAAAAGACAGCAGACCAAACAAGAAACCTTTTTATTTTTCTTCTAACTTAGAGAACATAAATATCAACAAAATCTTCTTTTCTACTCTAATTTTCTGGGCTGTTGTATTTCAGATCTGAATAGGCTAAGTTCCATATTATTTGCTTTAAGATCCATCCTTTCCAATTTGAACACAAAGTGTAGTAGATAAAGAAATGAAAATCTGCTGTTTTGATCAGTTTTACATTAATCACTT
Source organism: Crotalus tigris (assembly GCF_016545835.1). Taxonomy (NCBI): domain Eukaryota; kingdom Metazoa; phylum Chordata; class Lepidosauria; order Squamata; family Viperidae; genus Crotalus; species Crotalus tigris. The sequence continues at coordinate 1,009,858 of NW_024100082.1, forward strand.
AAATAATGCAAAGAAAACAATAATTTGCCAACGGCCACTTTAAAAATTAACAGACTTGTAGAATGAATTCCAGATGTAGCCAGTGTATAAAACATGTTTAAACACCATACGTTTATAAATAAAAATTAGAAAACTAACAATGTTGTTCTTATTCAGTACATTGGAGGTTTGTGTAAACATCTTTCAGTGCTAGCTTTATATACTTATATGTCTAGTTTAATGAAGAGAAGGACGAGGGGTGACATGATAGCAGTTCCAATATCTCAGGGGTTGCCACAAGGAAGAGGGAGTCAAGCTATTCTCCAAAGCACCTGAAGGCAGGACAAGAAGCAACAGATGGAAACTAACCAAAGAGAGAAGTAACCTAGAACTAAGGAGAAATTTCTTGACAATTAGAACAATTAATCAGTGGAACAATCTGCCTCCAGAAGCTGTGAATGCTCCAACACTGGAAGTTTTTAAGAAGAGAATGGACAGCCATTTGTCTGAAATGGTATAGAATTTCCTGCCTGGGCAGGGGGTTGGACTAGATGACCTCCAAGGTCCCTTCCAACTTTATTATTATTGTTGTTGTTATTGTTATTATTTCCTACATACATGAAACAAATCCATATAATATTTTTCTAAGAATAGGGGGAAAATGAAATAAAATAAAATGCATGCTCTGTCATAGTAATCATGGCTTTTATTTTAATGTTTAAAATGAAGCATGAATATTCAACCAATCATCCTTGCAGTTTTACTTTTGAAGAACTGCCATCCTTCATATCCATATTTATAGAATGACACCTATGCAAAATAAAAAAAGACAGGAAAAAAATATATCCACACATATCCACACACATACATACTGTATCTTAATCACAATTAATTTTACGTACATATTCATATTCATATGTAATCAAATTATTAACATCTATCAATAAACATCAGGAAAAAAATAGGAAATTAATATTTAACCCAATATATCACCCAAATTTCTAAGTAGCCATCCCTTAGAAGTATTTCTGTATAAAATATGTATACCAATGCAGAGAGATTTCACTACTTTTAAATATGTATTTTGATTATGTGCCATCAAATTTTTGTTGACTCTTAATGTGAAACTAATGAACAAAATAAATCAGTTTTAAAATTTTCAACATAATTTTATAATTGATAAACATAGCAAAAAATAGCAGCAAAGCGAAAAGAAAAATGATATGAAAATTAAGTAATACACAGAATTTCAAAACTTTGATCATGTTGCTGATAAGTCTTCTTACTTGCCCCTTTGTTGAAAAAAAGGCTGATTTAAATGTTGACAAAGAACATGTATCATTTTATTACTGAACATGAAAGGATAATTGGGACATTTCTGTAAAAATTGAAATTGAATGAGAAATAGAAGCCATGATAAAATAACAATTTCACAACACTATATGGGAAAGATATTCAAGAGCAAATTTATATTATAAAAGAAAGTTAAAACTTACCACTTAGCTCTTCTTCCATAATGGAAGAACACCTCAGCTACTATGTACCCAAACAACAGGTCACCCCATCATTTTTGTCTGAGCCCTAATCATCTATGTTGATCCCTATGTTGATCCCTATGTAGACTAGATCAGAAAATCACTTCTACAGGGAGGCTAAAACTAATTTTTAATTATTGATAATTAATTAATAATTAATTAATAACTAATTATCAAAACTAAACTAATTTTATTGAAATTAATTTGATTGGGTTGTACATTACTTCCTCCAGTGAAACAGGGAGATCTCTGTCAAAGCTACTTTGAAGCATTGTTTCATTTCTTAGGTCTTAAAAAATTGTTTAAGCCCCTTTTGCCTAGGGTTAATGGTTCTTATATACTGTATTCCATCAAGATAATTTTCCATACTCTGTACAATGCAGCAAACTTCAGAGGAGGCATTTGTAAAATAGTAATTCCAGTCACTCCAACAATAAATAGTTTATCAGCATTTCATTTCCAGTCAGACCATTATTTGCCCAAAACAGGTAATAAAAGTTTTACAACAGTAGAAGGAAGGGATATGGCCTAACTAACCACATAGTGAATATACATCAGTACATTTCATTTTCCTATACAGACCCCGACTGTTTAGGAATGTCAATATAAACCATATAAACAGACCCGACTGTATGTTATTATGTCAATATAAACCATATAAACTTCCATGCTGAGCTATGTCTAATCCACCTACTACTAATTAAGTTACTACTTTGCCATAATAATTGACCAGCAAATATGCATTACATCATACTTAGAAGCTGAAAAAAGGTAAGGCTATTTTTCACTTTACTCTTTATACTTTAAATTATATTTCGATTTTTTCCCTAGTTTAAAATAGTTTTCACATAATATCAAATGTGTAGCAGAGACCTGTCAATGAGTTTCTTAGAAAAATTTAGACATTTGAATAATTCAAATAATAGAGATACAGCTCCCACTTTCTTCAGATCTGGAAAGCCCTTAAAACTTGGTTCTGTCTCCAGGCCTGGGTCAATATGGGTGGGATCAACTGGACAGCCATTTTTATGAATTGTATAGAGTTTTCTGCCTGAGCAGAAAACTCTATACAATTGGACTAGATGACCTCCAAGGTCCCTTCCAACTTTATTGTTGTTGTTATTACTATTGAGGTCCCAATCATATTATTATTTCATACTTTCTATATTGTTATTCTAATTGTTTTAGTTTGGATGACCTATTTATGTGAGTTTGTTTTAATTTTTTTGTGGATTTTATAATCCACTTCTGGAGTGGATGGCCACATGAAATCAAATAAATTAAAATACATTATTTACTTACTACTACTACTTTTATGCTGGCCAGAAATCTCACTGAATGAAGAATGAGATTCAGAAGCAAATGTAATCTGTCTGCTCTGTCATATGACTTTAACCTGATCAACCTTTAAAGGATCCCTTAAAAGGTCCATTAATAACAAATGCTGGCTGATCAAAGTGGTAATTCTATTGTTGCAAAACTTAAGGATAAACATTTATTTTCTATTTTTATACAAAACTTTCAGAAACTTGCTATTTTGGTCAAGAAGAACCCACTGTTATCTTTTGGACAAAAGGAGAGCTCCCAGTTAGAACCAGGAGATAAACAGATGCAGAGCTGACGAAATAATCATGCCCAATGAAACTATGGATGTCAATGATTCTGTGTCACATGGAAGGAAATGTCTTGAGCCAGACTACAGGACTCCCTGTGCTGCTTAATGTACTTATCAATGACTTGGATAAGGCCTTAGAAAATACAGTTATCACATCTGCAGATTATTCAAGAAAAAGCTGGCAGCAATAACTTTTAACAAATTGGAACAACAGACAGAATAGACAGAAACCAGTGAGATGAATTTCATAGCAAGTCCTACAATTGTGAATAAAGAATCAAAGGCATCAGGGTGGGTGTCTAAATAAGGGCTAGATGGTCATCCATTACAAATACTACAGTACAGGTAGTCCTTGACTTACAACCATTTGTTTAGTGACTGTTTAAAGTTACAACAGCACTGAAAAAGTGACTTATGACCATTTTTCACATGTATGAACAATGCACCATCCCCATGATCACATGATCAAAATTCAAATGCTTGTGGTATCCTGGGATATATAATCACCTTTTGCAACATTCTGACAAGAAAAAATCAATGGGAAAGCCAGATTCACTTAATAACCATGTTAATAACTTAACAACTATAGTGATTCACTTAACAGCCATGGCAAGAGAAATTGTAAAATGGGGCGAAACTCAGTTAGCAACTGTCTTGCTTAACAACAGAAATTTTGGGCTCAATTGTGGTCATATGTTGAGGACTAGTTGTATGGATTTCTGTCCTGGGCAGACAGCTGGACTAGATGATCTCCTTCCAAATCTACACTGCCACTGAAGATCACTTTATGATCATATATAAATTGTAATTGTAAGGACCCACTTCAATCCCACATCTTAAGAAAGTAGAACTCTTGGGAACAATTTCTTCCAACAGGAACTTTTATTAAGAGTAGTTGATAGCAGGCATAATAGACAGGATCTGAGGGATTCTTTACAGATCGATACTTTAAAGCAGAGGTTCTCAACCTGTGGGTTGCGATCCCTTTGTGGGTCGAATGACCATTTCACAGGGATCGCCTAAGACCATCGGAAAACACATATTTCTGATGGTCTTAGGAACTGAGACACCGCTCCTCTATCTCCTTGCCCTCTTCCCCTTCTTCCTCCTGCTGCCCCCCAGGCGGCTCGGGCAGGCGCTGGGACAAGAGGGGTGCCTGGGGGGAAGCAGCCGGGCTGGCGGAGGGACTGGCAGGGGCCACATGGCACCAGCCCCTGCCGCAGCTCCACTGGATGGGCAGAGGGCGGGCAGTGCGGAGTCCCAGCTGGGGCGGCGGTGGCTGCTTCTTCGCCCTCCTCCTCTCCTTCTTCCCCCTGTACCCCCTGGGTGGCTCGGGCAGGCACCGAGGCAAAAGGGGTACCTGGGGGGAGCAGCCAGGCTGGCGGAGGGGCTGACAGGGGCCACGCGGCACAAGCCCCCACCACAGCTCCATCGGATGGGCGGAGGGTGAGGCCGAGCAGCGCGGAGTCCCAGCTGGGACGGCTGCTTCCTCACCCTCCTCCTCTCCTTCTTCCTCCTGGTGCCTCCCAGGTGGCTTGGCCGAGTGCCGGGGCAGGAGGGGTACCTGGGGGGGAGCAGCCAGGCTGGCAAAGGGGCTGGCAGGGGCCGCGCAGCACCAGCCCCCACTGCGGCTCCATCAGATGGGCAGAGGGCGAGGCTGGGGCGGCTGCTTCCTCGCCCTCCTCCTCTCCTTGTTCCTCCTGCTGCCCCCCTAGGTGGCTCGGGCAGGCGCTGTCCCCACCGCGGCTCCATCGATGGGCGGAGGGCGAGGCCAGGCAGTGCGAAGTTCTGGTGGGGGGGTGGCGACCAGACCCAGGTGGTGGGGATCCCCGACGATGCATCTGTGCCACTGCCGCTGCCATCGGAGCCGCTGCCTCCCGTCCTGCTCCCCCTCCCCACCCATTCAGCTGAGGATGCGGCGGAGGCCAGGCCGGGGGCAGAGGGGACCCCTGATGCTGCTGCTGTAAGACAGAGAGAGAAATAGAGAGAGGAAAGAGAGAGAAACAGAGGAAAAGCGAGAGGAAAGAGAGAAAGAAAAAGGAAAGAGAAAGAGAAGAGGGAGGAAACAGAGAAAGAGAGAGAGAAAGAGAGGAAAGAGAAAGAGAGGAATGAGAGAAAGAGGAAAGAGAAAAAGAGAGAGAGAAGAGAGAGGAAAGAGAAAGAGAGGAAAGAGAAAGAGAGGGAGAGGAAAGAGAGAGGAAAAAGAGAAAGAGAAAAAGAGAGGAAAGAGGGAGAGAGAAAAGAGAGGAAAGAGAAAGCGAGAGGAAAGAGGGAGAGAAAAGAGATAGAGAAGGGGAGAGGAAAGAGAGAAAGAAGGGGAGAGGAAAGAGAGAAAGAAGGGGAGAGGAAAGAGAAAAAGAGAGGAAAAGGAAAGAGAGGAAAGAGGGAGAGAGAGAAAGAGGGAGAGGAAAGAGAGAAAGAAGGGGAGAGGAAAGAGAAAAAGAGAGGAAAAGAAAAGAGAGGAGAGAGGGAGAGAGAGAAAGTGGGAAAGAGAAAGAGAAAGGGGGAGAGGAAAGAGAAAAAGAGGAAAGAGAGAGAGAGAGGGAGAGGAAAGAGAAAAAAGAGGAAAGAGAGGAAAGAGACAGATAGAGACCGTTTTGACATCTAAAATGAAGATAACACTGCATATATCCTTTTTTACCTTTATTTTATATATACACACACAAACACAGATACATACATACATACATTAAAAGTAAAAAAGGATATATGCAGTGTTATCTTCATTTTAGATATCAAAAGGGTTTTGCGGCTCCCAGTGTTTTGTTTTCGGTGGGAAACGTGTCCAAGTGGCTCTTTGAGTGTTTTGGGTTGCCTACCGCTGTCCTAAGGGATGCTGTGCTGCTTCGTGGCCCTTTCCGCGGAGGAGGCTGAACTAAGCTCTGCCGGTGCTGTCACCCTCTTGGCTCTCTCTCTCTCTCCCTCCCCCTCCCTCCCTCCCTCTCCCTGCCTGAGCGCTTCTCCAACCAGGCTGGGCGGAGCCGGCAGAGCGGCCTTTCTGCCCCCCTCCCCAGCCAGCTGACTGGGGGGGTTGGGGGTCACCACAACATGAGGAACTGTATTAAAGGGTCGTGGCATTAGGAAGGTTGAGAACCACTGCTTTAAAGGTCCCTAAGCAAACTCCAGCCTACAGTTCATCCGGATGGTTCAGACTGGCCAATCCCCAGGTGGTTAGTCCATCGTGGGAAAGGGAAGATATCATCAGCCTGTCTCCATTTGTAGTACGATGTTCCACAGCTCTTCACACCTCCTTTTGGGACCGGAGAAATAAGCCAGGTTCCGGAAGTTTATACTTCTTTCCCCCCCTTCCTAACTGCCTGGTTAGGGAGAAGAAAGTTCAGAGAGATGCATATTAAAGGGGGCAATTTGTTACATTGTAATGGCCAGCAGATCCAGCGGCAATAAACAAAAGGTTACATTGTAGTGAATAGAGGAAGTGAAAGTCATAACTCCGCAGGCATATCCCCCTTCTCCCTTGAGAGTATGGCAGAATCTAGGGGAAGGTAAGATTTGGTTTTAGATCAGAGGAGGTAGATAGAAATGAAATATAAATGGATTCTGACAGTAACTTTATCTTTCAAAAATCTATATTTAGCTTATCTTTTAGGTTAGCTATTTAGAGAATACCAAGATCCAATATTTAGTTGCTAAGCTTTAAATCCTATGTTAATCTTTCATTTTCCAACTCCTTTTCTTTTACTCATATTTAATTAATATTCTTTTGTTTAAGATATGCAATGAAATCCTACTAATGCTATTCTTGTCTACCCTCTCAGAAAAGAACATATCACAGAATGATGCTTATTTCAGAGTCTAATGGATAAAGAAAACATTTATGTCAGGCTAAAACTTACTCAGATCACCAGTTAAAACAGTTGTCTTTTTGTCTTTCAGCTTAACTTGAATGATATTTGATGTATTGGTCTCCATTCCATTGTGTAAGTTGAATGTAGAGTTCTACAACTGGTGAATTCTGTTAGGTAAATTTCAGCTTGTTATCCTACAACTAAAGTCTGGGGGTGGCGATGGGACTCAGATACAGAAGCAAGGACACATTAGCGGATGTTGAGACGTGAGGTACTGAGCTTTGTGCATCCATGTCCTGAGTTTCCATAGGTAACCGTAGCAACCTGAATTCTCATAGCAAGGGGCCTGTTTAGCTGATTACCGTAGAAAGGGCCTAAAATTATATCCTTAGTCATCTTTAGTGTTTCAAACATGTGTATGAATGTCCTCTCCTTGTTTCATTAAACTGAGTAATTAAAATACAAAATAAATTGAAAAAGGATAGGGCATAAGATTAACAATGAAGATACTATAATAATATGGATTCTAAGCAATGTGACTGGTTACTTGGCAACCAAAAAGAGGTGTATCAGAAAAAAATGAATTACAATTATAGAAGTAGTTATTCTGGCAGCTTTTAGAGAAGGCTTTTGAACAGAGCTTTCTTAGTGCATCTGATTTAGGAAAACAAGCAGAAATTATGTTTACAAAACATGCATTTGCTATTCCTAGTTAAATACTTTGATTTTATTACCTATTAACCAGACAGGAAAAGCACAGGGAGAACCTTCCCATTTGAGGCATGTTTTATCCTTTTTGTTTATTTTTTTCTGTTAAGAACAAGTCCAGATATAGTAACATGGAGGGGACAAATAATACTTTTAACTATTAGAATAGATCAGACAATCCTATGTTAATACCTATTAGTTTTTAAAGATAGCAAAGGCATATAGAGATGCCTTTACAATATCAATACCCTCCTCTTTATGAAACAGCAGTATATGCACTTGTGCAGACATGCACAGACATTTTTATATTGCTACAAAACATTCAACTATACAATATGGCCTTTCTGTTTAAATGCTGTTTGTATGTGGTATTTTTCTACAAACATTATCCAACTTTCTTCACTCAACTTCCTTTATGAAAAATCCAACCAAGCAAACACTTTGAAACTGCTACAAATGGCAACTGCACTAGAGGTACTGAAGAGCCCTATCTAACCCAAAAAGCTTGCTGGTAAATCTATGAGGGAGCTATTGAACTGACAAATTAGATCCCTGGTAGAAACTGGCCCAATGCTGAAGTGTTACCTCCTTCCTACAGATAAAAATACTTCAGCTCTTCCATAGTGTATTTGCCAGCAACTCTATCTTGTTCACTAACGGATCCAAAACAATCAAATCTCCAATGCTGTAACTTATTCCAAATTCTATTGGTCTGGTTATTGTACTTCTCTTGGGTCTACCAAAGAAGCACTCAACTCTTTATATTCTTTGGTCAAAACATTGTAATTGCTTGTCCTTTCTTCTCTCATTTTCACTGTCAAACTTGTAATTTGGCACAGGTTTGACTGGGGTTCACTTAACACCCAATTACTTTCTCTGTGATTCTTAGTATTCTATTTGGGGGGCCTAATCCCCTTTGCATGGCATAATTTTTCATTTCTTTTCATGACTCATTTCAATGCTTTATTTGCTTATTACCCAAAGCACCTAGTGCAAATGAAGGCCCATGCATACATTAGTGAGAACTGTCACTGATAATTCCATTAATATCTTTTCTGGTGGCATGATATCCTATAGTAAGTAACTATGTGGTGGTTAGGCAAAAAAAAAATAAGGTTCAAACAGCTAAATATTTATTTGGATTAAACATCAATTTTATGTATTTCTTGTTCATATTCATCATTTAAATTTTATTCATGAAAGGTAAGAAAGCACAGAACCTAAAAATTCTATAGAGTGAACAAAGTTTTTTCTTCTTCTTAAGGAATACTGAAAAAAAGTGAAAATAATGTTTAGCTTAGGAATAGAAGCCATTATCAATCCAATATAAATGATGCATCAATTTTTTTCTATCCTTCACTTTTGGACTGGCCTTTTGCAGGCAATACTGATGCAGAAACTAGAATAATTAGACTCCTTACAAGACTACAAAATTTCCCCCTTAGAGCTGACATACAGCTATGGAACATTACGTAGAAAACAGCAGTATAAATATAGTTAAACATAAGAAAAAAATAAAATTGATTCCAAAACTGAAACAACCGCTTTCTACTATTTTATGGAAAAGTGACATTCTTATCACTAATACACACACACACACACACACACACAAACAGCATTTCAATTATTTGTTTTTATACCTCAGGCTTTATTTGCTCTCAAAAAACATAGGTAATAGTAGAACAGAAGAAACTGATCAAGCAAGTGTTTACTTTGTCTTAAGGAATCAATTACAAGCAAGCCAATGATATAAAGATTTGAAAATGGAACTATTTATTTACTATAGCTTTCCTGCTTTTTGTATGTATTACACAGAAACTTCATTTGATACTTTATTCTATAATAAAATTTTATACCATTAAGAATGATTATCTTCAATTGATTCTATTATGAAACAGACAATGTATTTGTTGAGTATCGTGAGACTATTTAAATACTCACAGTAACATAGCACTAAAAGCCCCATTTACCCAGGCCTTCGGTGACAAAATGAGATCCGTCACTTGACTGCACTTGTACTTTTGAGAGATGGATGGCATATAAGTTGAATAAATTATTATTATTTAGGAAATAAGGAAATAATTCAGATTATTTCTTAATAAACCATATAATTTTATACTAAATAGTCAATCATATTGAAAGCAAGAATATAACTGGAGCTAAAAGCATAAATCATAAGGGTATGTACAAAGCAAAATTTTAAAATGCTTTGTTCTGGATCTGGAATAAAATACTCCCTTTTAAAATGCTCCACCAGAATGTTATTGCTATACTTCAATTAAAAAAAAGTAGAAAGTTTCAAGTATTATGGCCAGAGAAAACTGGAACTCAGGACTGTTGTTACTATGATTTATTCCTCAAGGTCATAATGTTTGACTATTGTCACCAGGGGGGAGAAGGAATTATTGCTTTTTATTGTTTTTATATTGGGTTTTATCCTTATAAGCCACACAGAATCACTTGAAGTGGGCAACCATATAAATTTTCACCTGATGGCAGGACAAGAAGTAATGGTTGGAATCTTATAGAAGAGAAATCCAACCTAGAACTAAAGAGAAATTTCCTGGCTGTAAGAACAATTAATCAGTGGAACAGCTTGCCTCCAGAAGTTGTGGTTGCTCCATCACTGGAGGTTTTTAAGAAGAGACTGGCAGCATTTTTCAAACATTTTTGAAAACATTAAATAAATCCCATGGGAAACTGTGGAATACATCTCTGTACTTGGTCACTGGAAAAAAATATTTTAATCTAAACAGGTATCATCAAGTGACATTCTTTTCACAACAGAAAATCAGTGTTTTCCATTTCTTTCCCAGATTGTTGAACCAAACTAATTTTTTAAAAAATTAGTTTTGCTAGCATATGTGAACCCAAGGGATTAAAAATAAATTGTAGTTTTTTATGAAGATATTTTTCAAAATATTAAGAAGTTTCTTAGTCAATTTTTCTATAGGGATTGATATTTCATCTTGCTACATAACTGAAGTAACAGATTTTGTGTTTCTTTTTGTAGACATTCTGTTAGGTTTAGGCAGTGCTTTTTTTCTTTAAAAAAAAAAAAAGTGCACACATCATACAACCCTCCTTGCCTACCCTACAAGATTCCATCCCAAAAAGGTGCCGGAACTCCATTCTGGCCGTTCTATGAGAAAAAAAGCCCTGGGTTTAGGCCCAGCAAAAGTAATTGCTTAGTTCTTTGCTATGTCTTTTTGCTTGTATACAGGAGAGACTGCTGGCTGCAAAAAGAAAATAATGTAGGGGCAAATTTGCTGTTGCTTTTTAATATCGTGTCAATAGTGCTTAAGAGTAAGCAGATAATATGCAAAACTGTCAAAGCTTATCAAATTAAGTTTAAGTTTGCCAAACCCACACTATACCAGTACTCTTTATATAACCCTAGGAGCATTAGCAAGTTTTGTATGAAACACAATTCAGATGTCCATGAAGACTCTCAATCATCCAGGCAAAGGTATCTAAAGGTTGAACCATGGCAACTGCCATGATTCAACCAATAGATAACAATTCACACCTTCGCCTGACCTGCTTGCAAAATAATGAACCAGACAAAACCCACCTACAATTTACCCATCCCATTCCATCAATCTCAATAGCAGTAGGGAGTTGATTGGCCCATGCTGCTGTGCCAGTTAGGTTGGAAAATGGTTAGAAGAACAAAAAATCCAGCCAAATTAATTGTCCAATTGAAATTCAATCAGAATATTCAAAATAGAGCCACTTGAATGGAACATGTTTCATTTTTGAACATTCAAAACAGCCATTACTAGATTGGAATGCTTTTCACATCCCTAATATGTACACTGATAGTATCATTTGCTTTTTGCTATAAGATATAGCAGCACTTATTATTCTTAAAAGTTAATCACAGAAAATTTATTTTCAAATCGTACATTTGCAGTATGAGCTAGATTTAGTACATTTTTTTGAAAACAATGAATCCATTTCAAGTTAGGACAATATGAAGTCTGTTAAAAACAAAACTCTTAACAATAGATTCTGGATCCTTTTATATTGAGATACCATTTCCATATCCCAAATTCTTGAAGCTTAATAAAACCCAGAGAAAAGCCAATACTATTTGTAAAAACAAGGAAGGCTGAACCAAGACTGCCTAATCACTACTAAGCATATTCAGTACAACAAAATGCCAGCACAGACTATCTATGTCTTGGGGGCAGGAAGTGGTATAAGTCCTAAAAAGGGCACGGTTATCTGGAATTCTGAACAGTCAGGAATCTCTATAATTTTTCCTGCAGATCCAATTTCATCATAATTATGTAGAAGCCTATGTAGCTTTAAGACAGCTAAAATGCAGTGTTAGTTATTATAGGAAACAATCATAAATTTATTAAGAAAAATCCACAGAAAACATTAAAACATATAACTTGGTCACAGGTTTAAGATCATTTAGATATGGATTACTTTCACAGCACTTATTTTAAACTAACACAATGCATAGAATATTTTTTTTTAAAATAGTATGTTTGAGAAATACAGCTCACTGCAACCATAAGCACCAGCAAAACGTTTTGAAAATAAAGACTATATAGTGACACACTGTGTCTGTAATTTCATTCTTTCCAGTTTTTTTAAATTTTCATAATTAACAGAATGCATAACAAATAACCTTATCTCCAAAGCAAAAAATAAAATGCTACTGAAAATGTGCCAGTTAGAAACACAGGTTATTCTTCTGGTTAGTGGAAAGTATGGTCCCTTTTGCAAAGTTAGCGACCTATTCCTTGAAATGCAGAATTGTACTTAAAATGTCATTTTTGTATTTGGTAGACGTGTGAAATTCCTAAACTGTCCTACTCCACACACAAACACACACATCCGATCACTGATATTCACAATATTTCAATCTGGGTGGCTTATGCTCTATATTGTACATATAAATATTTCCACCATTGCGAATACACATTGTTTATAAATATTTTTTCCTGTATCCCGGAAGTTGACATGTAGATGTATAATTACGAACTAATTCGTCAAACTTAAAACAAATGGATGCGGTCTACCTCTTTTATCGGGGGCTAATCTTCCTGAACAGAGTTTATTATTAAGGGAACAGACGCAGGATCCAACACTGTGGATCTTGTGATCTCTAACTCTTGCACCAGCACGGCCCCTAATTTCCTATACATGTAAACAAGGGCTTTTCTTATAGTGCAGCTTTACAACCGCTTCCCTCTTTTTTTCCAGTATGGTCCTCTATAACTTCGGCTATCACGAGGAAGAAGCAAAGAAAAGGGCTGCACCTGCGGCTGCGGGCTGGCTCAGAAGCGTCGGCAGAATTTAGGATCTGGGCGGCGCTTACGTGCCTCTTGAACCGGTTTACACATTTGCATCATCAGCGCAGCCTCTCATCGCCTCGGCAACTGCAGGAGCGAGCGGTACAGAACAGAACATTTCCCTCCCCCGGGGAGCTCGGCGTTCTTTTCTCCCCCTCCCTCCCTCCTCCCGCTTGCTTTTAGGCGAGCTGTTCTCCTTCCGACCGGCTCCACCACGTGGCTACCCGTCTTAACTGGGCCGCGCGCTCGTGACAGCTTGCCAAAACGAAAACAACGCAAAATAATCCCGTCGCCCTGCGGACAGCTATGCTACCCCAGCGCATTCCAAACCCAGGATAAGGAAGCGATCCATTAGAGGAGCACAGGAGCTATAGCTTTTGCTCGCCATGGACAAGGAACCAAAACGTACTCCTTTGTAATTTTTTTTCTCCCCGACAACCAAAACAAATACACGCAGAAGCCTCAAATCTTTATGGGAGAGATTCAAAAATAATCAGAGCCCACGCTTATCATTCGATAGCTGATCTTACCTCCCTAGCAGCGTTCATTTATATTCCATCTTTAACTATCTATTTCCTCTCTTCTTCTGACGCACTTCAGTTTCTCGGACTGCCATTCCTATACGGTTCGTTCGCTGTTTTGAGTTTCAAATTACAGATATTGTTTTCCACTGTGATAATCAAACTCCTCCTTTGCAATTCTGTGGCATCAGCGTGTTGCATGAACAGCGCCGGTGGTCACTCCTTCAAATGACACACAAAAATATTTTTGTTTACTTCCCTTTGCCATGTCTTTTAACTGGCACCCTTCTCAACCTCAGAACGCCAACTGCGTCAGATGGTGAAAATCGAGAACACCTTTTCTGTATACCGCCTACTAACTGCATTCGTTCCCCCACCCGTTCTCTCTAAGCATGTCCAGACGTGGAGACATCTCTCCAGCAAAAGTACAGTCCGACCCTTAAAAAGCACAAGAACTTCCTGCCCCCCACCATTCTCTACGTTTATTTCGAGAATGAACAAGTGAGTCTTGAAGAGGCCTTTCAGCCTTGCTATTGGCTCTGCCTGATATACCTCCGCATTTTTATTGGCTGAACCGGAAAAGGAGGAAAAACGAACATGCTGCCATTTGTTTGCATGTCTATAAGTACGTTTTACACTCACACAGCTTCTGTAATAATTGCAGATATATAAGAAGAAAAATCGTTTATCCCCAGTTTCTCACTCAGTTCATCACACAGTACTTGAGTGATTAAACCTATTACCTGTGATTTTTTTTCTATTGTTCCAGATATTTTCACTGTGTCTCATAACAATTTAAGGATAAGACTTAGTAAGACGCTTTTAGGTACATCCAAGACTTGGAGTTAGGAGTTGAGTGTTAAATTGTGTGGATTTAGGTTTATACATACATACACACCCAAAACGGGCATATTACATTAGAGGTTTGGTATTAGGCTAAACCTTTTTCTCTGACATCTTGTTTTCCGTAAACATTCTCAATATTTATTATTTAGTGGAGTGGCATTCAGTTCTATACTGTGCCTGTCATCCAAAGCTATAAAACCCTGACATGATGTAACGGTTCAGTGAGAAAGTAAATATAAATGGGAATTTAGCATAACCAGCGCTGGAAAATCTTGTGCTAATGTCAAGAGGGTTTTGGACATTTTGAAAGATTTGCAAGGGAAAATTAGTTGCAATTTAATGATGTTTTGAAGTACAGTATAAGCCAGTGGTGGCGAGCCTATGGCATGGGTGCCAGAGGCGGCATCAGAGCCCTCTCTATGGGCACGTGTGCCGTCGCCCCAGTCCTAGGTCTTCAGCTGGGTTTTATAAAACCTTTTCACCTTAGGCCTCCGCCACCGTTTGCAAAAAAAAAAAAAAGGTCCAATCAGTCAATTTCAACTTCTTGCAGAAAAAAAAAAGATCTTGCAAAGTTGGAATTGATTGATTGAACTTTTTAGTCCCACCCAGTCTGCCATTGCCACTGCAGCCACGCCCACCCAATGGGCCATACCCACCCAATGGGCCACACCCACCCGGCACTCGACAATTCATAAGTGGGTTTTGGGTTGCAGTTTGAGCACTCAGTCTCTAAAAGTTTCGCCATCACTAGTATAAGCAGTGGTGTGATTAAAATACGTGAACAACCGGTTCTCTGTGTAGATGCTGCTTCCGGAAGTCCATTCAGGGCCTGTATTCTGACCCTGAGTTAAAAACGTCTTCTTTTAAATCAAATCAGATAGATAACTCAATAGAAATGATTTCATAACAAAAAACATATTTTAATCAGAAAGATTACTTGCATTCATGATGTGGTTGTTACTTCTGGAAAATACATCTTTTGTCCATTTCTATAGGTAAAAGAATGATGCTCTCTTCCATACCATCTTTATAATGGCGCAGGCTCATCAGGTGGCATCTGATGGCCCATGCTTCTTTCAGACAAAGACATTCCAAACTGGCTTGTGTCCAGGAAGTCTCCCAATGCCCTTTAGAGACTCCTCCCACTGACCCATTAACAAATCAGCATTTAACCCAATAACTGCCAGATATTCTAACACACTGATACATTCTCTCTAGTTAGTTACATAGAGCTATACAAGGTTACATAGAGCTATATGGTGCAGAACAGCCTGGGCAACAAAAAATTAGCTACCGGTTCTGCCGAACTGGTGTGAACTGGCTGAATCTCACCACTGAGTATAAATAATAGGATTTCTTATCTAGGACTAAAAATGAAACAGGTTTTCTGGCTATATTTTCAAACTCATGTGATAGAAACTGAAAATTGCCTTAAGCCTTGATTCTTTGTGAGGGAGCGTACTTTCTGATGCTTTGTATCTGTGAGACTTCCCTCACAGTTATCTGGGCCGGAAACAGTTAAAGGTAGTTCTTGATTAATGACCACATTTGGGACTGGCAACTTCATTGCTGAGCACCACAGTTACTAAGTGAAAAATCACATCACCACAAAGAGCTTATAATCCCCCCCTTTGGTTATTAAGAGAAACATCATGTTGTGATTTATGATTTTATTTCCATCTTCTCTATTAACTCTGCTTGTTGCAAGTCAGTTGTGAAGCATGCAAATGGCAATCATAAAACCATGGCATAATGCAATGGTTGTAAATGTGAGGATTGGTTGCAAAGCTATTTTTGACTACTGACACTAATGATGTTACCTACTTTGGGTAATAAAATGTCTGCAAGAAAACAAACAAGCTCAGAGAGCACCAAAGATCCCTCAAAGCTATTTTTTATAACTTCAAACAGCTGCTAAATAAGGCAGTTCATAAGCAAGGTCCACAAATGAACGTTTGCCACCTTTTCTCAATTTTTTAAAAACATTGTTGCATTCATATCTTTCTTTTTTCTTAAAAGCACAAAGGCAATTATATATTGGTTTCCTATCCTCAGAGGAACAACTCTTTATGTAGGATGAGCTGAGAGAAAGAGAGAGATTGTCCCAAGTCATACTACTAAAGCAGCACCAGAAATTGTAGAACATTTTTAGACTTTTTTGTTCCCAACTAAAAATGGATTTGTCAGTATTATGCAAAGTTCTTTGCATCACTATGAAAAAAAATACTCAGGGCTGCTGATGTGAGTTTTCTTTCATTATGGTTTTGTATTCCTGGGACTTGAAGACAGCAAAGCACATACCTGTACTGCAAGGAGATAGAAGAGAAATGCTGAAGGCCTGCATATGGTGTGGGTGTCATTGGAAAGGACATTGAGATAGAAAACTGAAAAAGGAACCAGCTGTGTGTGAAGGAGGTGAAACTAAAATAGTTTGGTGGAGTGAGCGTTGAGGTTCTGAAACTACCACAGCTAGTAAAGAGTAGCAGATTTTACATCTTCACAAGTCTTGCAAACATGAGGACCAGCTACAGTCAGCCAACAAGTAATTGCTTTCTCCTTTCTATAAAACCAGTAAGGACTCTGTTATGTTTGGTGATCGGTGAGGCATTGATGAGGCAGCAGGTGCAACAACGACTCTTTATTAAAGGTTTAAACAGAAGCCTGGAGAATTGCTGCTCCACCCCTATTTATACACTCAGCAACTAGGCAGTAGCCAATAGGATTCAAGTATTAGTTCCCACTTTAACACAAGTTAATGAGCATGTAGATAGAAAGTCTGGCACTTAACTGACAGAGTCTTATGACCGGTTTTTCAACATTTCCAAGTAATTCACATCAATACATTACATCCATTCCCCCTGTATAGTTCATAAGGACAAATATTGAACATATTCCCTTAAATACGTTGGTGGCCTTTTCGACCGTTCCGAATGCCTCAGAACTGCTGGAGGCCCCCGGTCTGTCAGCTCGCCTGCCAGGCTTGCTAGATCAGGGCTATAGGACCCATCCGTTATGGGTAGAATCAAGTCTCTGTAGCTGGTCTGTCCTGGTAGTCCCGAGTCAGTGTCCACAGGTGGAACAGATTCCACCGGTCCAGAAAATGGAGATGTCTGCTGGCATTGCCCATTGGTTGAAGTATCAGTGTTTGGGACTGACTCCCCAGATGCTAGAGCACTTTCCCTTAGTCAGAGAGTTACACCGTCGCTGGCAGATTCTAATGCACTACTGCAATCGTGCTGCTCCTGAGTTTGACTGTCACAAGAGTCATGAGCTCTTGGCTGGTTTGCTAACCTCCACCGCAGTTGGTTGATGTGCCTGCATAGCACATGACCATCTTCCAGGACCACTTCATAAGAAAGTGGCCCTTACAAACCTTACAAACCACAGCTACCACCCAGAGTGCCCCTTGCCCTTAGTTCTGCACCCAAACTGGGTTGCCAACTTGCAATTGCTGTGGTGCCTTTGGCTATGTTGCTTGTGAGGCAACTCTATCTGGACGTAGGCCGATCCAGCTTTGTGATCAAATGCCTGTCCCATCTTAATTCTGCTGGGCTTCTTCCTGTGGAAGTGCAGGAGGTTGCGCATTGTCTGAGTAGAAAATCTGCCAGTCTATGTTGCTAGTTGCCGGTTACTATCCCCTTTAAGGATTCTTTAGTTGTTCGAACCATGCGCTCTGCCTGGCCATTTGAGACTGAGTGAAAAGGGGCTGATGTGGTGTGCCTGATCATATTAGCCCTCAAAAAGGACTGGAATTCTGAAGCAGTAAATTGAGCCCCATTGTCTGAGACTATCACGTCGGGTAACCTGTGTGTGGTAAAGATCCTGCACAGTTCCTGGATGGTCCTGGCAGTAGTCTTAGTAGGGACAGGTGTGACCTCTAACCTGTCCCCACTGTCCACCACAATGAGGAAGAGTTGTCCCTGAAAGGGCCCTGAAAAATCGATGTGGATCCTGGACCAAGGTGTGTGTGTTTCCCATTGGTGGACTGGGCATGGGGCATCTCTGGTCTAGATTGCTGGCTAATGTGGCAGCTGTGTACCTGAGCCTCAATATCTTTGTCCAGCCCAGGCCACCAAAAGTAGTTTTGCGCGAGTGCCTTCATCCAGACTATTCCCAGATAGCCCTCATGCAAAGACTCTAAGACTCTAGCCCTCAGTGAGTTCAGGACTACAACCCGACTACCCTACAAGACACACCCCCTGTGAGCTGACAACTCATCCTTCCTCCTACTGAAACTCTGAAAGTTAGGCCCCGGAGTAGTTTCCGGCCATCCTGTGAGCATCCAGTTCAACACATGGCTCAGCATCGTGTCTGAAGCTGTCTCCACAGTGACGTCCCCTGCGTTAAGGAGAGACTCAGACAGATCCTGGATAGCCAGGATGCGAGTGGCTGTAGTGGGGCTGGGCTCTAAATGCGGCAGGGGCAATCTGCTAAGGCCCATTTCCCTACCTGGTTTATGAATCAGACTGTAATTATACGCTGATAGGAATATTGACCACCTCAACATCCTAGGAGATATGATCTGAGGTGTTTGTTTGTTTGTTGTGAACAAACCCAGAAGTGGCTTGTGATCCGTGAAGACTGTGAAGGGCCTACCATACAAATAGTCATGAAACTCCTTGATTCCTGCCACTATGGCCAAGGCGTCTTTATCTATTTGGGTGTAGTTATGCTCTATAGAGGACAAGATCCTTGAGTAATAGGCTATCGGAATTTGCCTTCCATCAGCCATTAAATGACTCAGCACAGCCCCAACCCCATATGGTGATGCATCACAAGTGATGCAGACAGGCAGCTTTTCATTAAAATGCATCAAAACTGAGTTTGAAGACAGCAGTGATTTGACTGTTGAAAAGCTCCTCTTGTGGATGCTGGTCCACTTCTACTGTACATGTTTGTTTAAGAGCAGGTATAATGGCTCTGCCACTGTGGCCTTGTGAGGTAGAAAGACATGATAAAAAGTGAGCAGACCTAAAAAAGCTTGAAGCTCCCCTTTAGATTTAGGACTTGGGGCCTGCTGAATTGCTTTGAGCTTGAATTCAGCAGGATGAATGCCTTTGGCATCTATGCGGAAACCGAGGAACTCGGTTGAAGCTACCCCAATTTTGCATTTTCCTCGTTTCAGCTTCAGCCCCACTTTGCAGGAACGCTGTAGGATGGCCTTGAGCCGTTCTGCCAATTTCTCGACTGATTCCCCAGCTATGAGGACATCATTGAAATATGGGCACAGGCCTGGAATACCCTTGAGCATGCACTCCCTGGAAAAGCCCTGGGGCAACACTGACCCTGAATTGTAGGTGCTTAACCTTGAAAGCTCTCCTGTGGGTAACTATGGTCTGAGCTTCCGCCGTGGCCTCATCCACCAGCAGTTTCTGGTATGCTTGAGCCAAATCTAACTTGGTGAATATGCGACCTCCCTGTAGTGATACCAAAATGTGGCTGACTACAGGCACCAGATATGCATGTTGTTGGAGTGCTCTATTGATAGCGCACTTGTAATCCATGCATATGCGCACCTCTCTGTTGGCCTTAAGTAGCATAACTATGGGGGTTTCCCACTGACTGCTATCAACCAACTGCAGGATGCCTTGCTGCACCAGCTTGTCCAGCTTGTCCTGCTTGAGGGCGAAGGGCACTCTATGCAGTTTGATCCTTATTGGAGTTATGGAAGCCAAAGAGCTATGGGAGGACCTTTATATTTTCCTAAGTGAGGGCTAAAAACGTCAGCAAACTCCAGGCAAACTGCTGCTAAGACCACTGCTTGTGTGCTCTTTATTCCAGTTACATTGATTCCCAATGCATCAAACCAATCAAGTCCGATGAGGCTTGTGCGGTTGCCCTCAACTACTACGACTTCCAGGAGCCCCTCAAATCCCTTGAATTGCACCCTGAGTGTAGGTCCCCCCCCTAACTGTTACTCAAAAGTTTTGGAAATCTGTTAACATGAGGTTCGACGGCTTGAGTTTAACTCTTTTGCCGCTGCGACTACAAATGTGTTTGAAAGTCCCCTGGGAAATTATGAATAATGCTGACCCCTTATCAAGTTCCATGTTGCATGGAACTCCCTGCAGCTTGACTTTGAGCCACAGCTTTCCCTTAAGTGGGCAATGGACACCTATTCTAAGCACGCTTCTTCTACTGGTACAATAGCCAACCCTGTGTTGCCCCGGGGCCCCGGTACCTTTCTTGGGAAACTCTTCTGGTGGGCTTTCTCTCTGATGATCCTGACAGACAGCGGCGATGTGGCCTTGTTTGCCACATGCCCAGCATGTTGCTGTGTGGAACCTGCATTCCATGTGTTTCTGTCGACCTCCACACCCCGCACATTGAGTGAAGGGAACTGCCTTGTCAACTGGGTGTTATGGCCTTCTTTCTGGAGGCTGCTGTAAGCGATTGACCTCTTGGTCCGATTCGGAGTCTTCGACCCTCTCCGCGCCCTCCTGGTGGACGGCCTCTGCACAGGGAGTGCTCTTGGAGAGCCAATGACTTAAAAGCCAGCCATCAACACATTCCAATCAACACATAAAAAGCCACATACAACAAGCACTATAAATATCACACACAGAGCAATACACACTCTACTAGAGAGAAGTTCCGGGAAGATGGGTTCCAACAGGAGTCCAAAAGCTTGGAAGACAAAACCTCTTGTCCCAGTGACCAACCCAGATTGGATCCTGTAGTAAAAGTGTCATGAAAGTTGGCTAGTTAAGAATACAGGGCAAAAAGGAAACGTATAACTTTGTTAGGTTTATAGCCAAAATACTGTCACTTATAGCAATAGCACTTAGACTTAGGCTTCACAGTAGTTTACAACACTTTTTAAGCAGTTTACACAGTCAACATATTGTCCCCAACAATCTGGGTCCTCATTTTACTAATCTTGGAAGGATGGAAGGCTGAGTCAATTTTGAGCGGATCAGGATTGAACTCCTGAAAATCAGCAGAATTAGCCTGTAATATTACATTCGAACCACGGCACCACCATTGCTCTTTTATGTTAAAAGAATGCTGTGAGTTTGATTTCTTTTCTCCTGTTAATATGAATAATGTCTTGTAAAGGTTAAACACACACACACAATGTATTATTAGGTTATTATTAACACATTAGAAGTTTATATTTTGTACACTAAATCTGCCTGGTATGAAGTGGTGGGATTCAGCCAGTTTGCACCAATTTGGTAAAACTGGTAGCTAATTTTTTGTTACCCAGGCCCAAAATGGACTTCCAGAAGTGGCATCCACGCAGAAATTTTCACATATTTGAATCCCACCACAGCTTGTGTGCATATAAAAATATGTGCGGCGGCGCTCCCATGCACGGCGCGCATGCGCGGCGCCGCCCCCTGGGGGGGAAATGGCGGATCGCGTTGTTTGGCGACCCCCGTAAAGTGGTCGTTCGACCCCAAATGGGGTCGTGACCCATAGGTTGAGAACTGCTGCTTTATAGATTAACAACTTTTACTAAAAGATATAAACTTTCATGTGCTGCAGCTCATTTCATCAGTTGCAATACAATGGTTAATTGATGGAGGATTTAAATTTGGATACAGGAAAAAGGGAAGATAGGTTAATTTTTCTGATGCCAGTTATATACCAGACAGATTAGAAATACCTTATCATTTAACAATTGTAATGTGTCAATTTATTGTGTTCAATGTGACCTTCAGAGATAAACTGCATCTTTTGATATACTGTATTTCAGAGGTGTCAAACTGGCGGCCCGTGGGCCGGACACGTCACCGGGAAGCCACGCCCACCCATTGCTGGCAATGGCAAAACCATCCTGATACGTTGCGCAATGTCACATGACGTCACGAGTTTGACATGTCTGCTGTATTTGGTGTCAGTTGTGACAAATTTTCTTTTAATTCAGATGACTATTTTTTTTTATTGAAAATTTTTAAAAGTTTTACAAATATCAACCCTCACCCCATCCCTCCCAAGCCCACCCCTCCCTCCCCCCTCCCCGAACTTCCCAGAACTGAATATAGGCTTATTTTAAAATTTTAAAAAAATCTAAACAAATTTTACATCTTATAATAATAATATATATATATAAACATTAATAAAAAAAATACTTAAAAAAGAAAAAAGAAAGAAAGGAAAGAGAGAGAGAAAGAGAAAGAAAAGAAAAAAAAATAAGAAAGAAAAAACAAGAAACGGAAAAAGAAAATAAAAAACAATCTATACAAATTATAAGAAAGCTAAATGATATTTTTCCATATCCAAATTATATTGTATAAAATTTATCCATTTTTCCCATACAACAAAAAATTTCTCTTGAGATTGCTCCTTTAAAAAAGCCGAAATCTTTGCCATTTCCGCCAGATAAGAAACTTTATAAAACCACTCTTGCAAAGTAGGCAAAGAGTCCTTCTTCCAATATTGTCCAACTAACAGCCTAGCGGCTGTAATCAAATTTAACATCAATATAACTTCCTTAGCATCACAGTCAGTAATAATACCTAATAAAAATAATTGCGGGGTAAATTTTACCCTCCTTCTAAAAATTCTTTGAATATTCCACCATATCTTAATCCAAAAGGCTTTTATATTTTTACACGACCACCAAATATGAAAATAAGTAGCATCCAAACAACCACATCTCCAACATTTAGGCTGTAGATCAGGGTACATAATGGACATTTTCTTTGGATCAAGGTGCCATCTGTAAAACATTTTATAAAAATTCTCTCTTAAATTCTGTGCTTGTGTGAATTTAACATTCCTCACCCAAATAAGTTCCCAAATATCCAGTGAAATTGATTCGCCGATATTTTGCGCCCATTTAATCATACAATCTTTAATTAATTCAGATTCTGAGTCCATTTCCACTAAAACCCCATAAACCCTCTTAATATGGGTTGGACTTTGATCCCTTACTTGTTTGATGAGATTTTCATCTTCTCTAAGCCATCCCATATTACAATCCGTCTTCCATCTATCCACTATTTGTCTATATTGAAACCATGAATAAATAAAATTTTCATGTGTTAAATCTTCCAAAGATTTTAACTGCCAATTTTGACCATCCCATCTAAGTAGTTGTATATAAGAAACCGTATCCATCTTGACTCCTTTCTTTATTCCCTCTATCGCATGCCAAGGTATGGCCCATAATGGTATTTTAAAATCACTTCTATAGTATTTCCTCCACACCCTAAGCAAAGAAATTCTTATAATATGAGATTTAAAAACCCGGTCCATTTTTTTATTAAAAATTAAATAGGCATGCCATCCAAAAAGTAAATCCCAGCCTTCCAAATGGAGTATTTCTACATTTGTTAAATTCACCCAATCACTAATCAATGTTAGTACCACCGCATCATAATACAATTTCAAATTTGGTACCTTGAGTCCACCTCTCTCATGGAAATCTTGCATAATTTTAAGTTTGACCCTTGGTTTCTTCCCTGCCAAATAAATTTGTTAATACCTTTCTGCCATTCATTTAAGTTAAGTTCATTCTTTAAAATAGGTAACATTTGAAACAAAAAAAGAAACTTTGGCAGAACATTCATTTTAATAACTGCAATTCTACCCATAAGAGATAACTGTAAATTATTCCAATTCTTTAAATCCTTCTGTACCCCAATCCACAACTTTTCATAATTATTTTTGTACAGTTTTGCATTAGAAGCAGATAATGTAACCCCCAAGTATTTTACCTTGTCAACAACTTCAAAATCTGTTAGATTGACCAAAGTCTGTTTATCACAATTAGTCATATTTTTTGGTAATATTTTGGTCTTATTATTATTAATTTTAAAACCCGAGACATACCCATATTGCTGAATCAGTTGTAATAATTTAACTACCGAGTAAGTAGGTTGATACAAAGTAACAACCAAGTCATCTGCAAAAGCTCTTAACTTATATTCTTTTTTATTAATTTCTATTCCTTTTATTTCTTGAGACTCCCGAATTTTAATCAACAAAATTTCCAATGCTAAGACAAACAATAACGGAGATAATGGGCATCCCTGTCTTGTACCTTTTTCTATTGTGAAAACCTCTGATAAACCCCCATTTACAATAAGTTGAGCAGTCTGTTTTTGATATATATTAGATAAAACTTGTAATATATTTTGTCCAAAATTCATCTCCTTAATTAAACATAACATAAACTGCCAATTCAACTGGTCAAAAGCTTTTTCAGCATCCAAAAATATCAGCCCTGCAGGGACTTGGTTGTTTTTATCTAAATATTCTAATAAATTAATAATTGTCTAACATTATTTTTCATATACCTTCCAGTTATAAAACCCGATTGGTCCTTATGTATAAGCTGCTGCCAAACCCCCATAAACCTATTGGCTATAATTTTTGCAAAAATTTTATAATCCACATTTAAAAGAGATATGGGCCTATAATTCTTAGGCAAGGTGAGATCTTGGTCCTCTTTTGGAATCAAAGATATAAAAGCATTACGCCATGACGGAGGGATCTCTAAACCCTGTAATATATTATTAAAAAGCTCACATAACGGTTGGGTCATCTCTTCTACTAAAGATGGTTAAAGCGGCGATGATGGCGGCTACTTTGTAGCCGTCCTTCTGAGACGGTGTCAGATCCGCGGAGCACAGCGTTCATCAGCTGGCTCGCGGCTCGAAATCCCCTTCCCGGGCGAAGGGAAGGGGTAGAGATTGCATGAATAGAGGTAGAACCTCTTAACCTTCCCTGGATTTTTTTTTTAGGGGGGTAGAAAGAGTGCTCCCTCGGAGTTCATTGCCTTCTCCGCCTCTCAGCTGTCTTTGCTTCTTCGGAAGCAAAGCAAAACGCCGCTACCATCTCCGCACTCAAAGCTGCTTGGTGAGTGACTTTTAAAGCGGACAGAACTGTTTAAAGGATTTTATTTAGAGTTAGAGATTTATTTTCTTTAATTTTTTCTTTTTAGTATAAGCTGATTTTTTTTTTCACTTTCTTTTCTTTGGGCGGAAAGTGAGAGTGAAAGTAAAATAGCGTTTCGAAAGTTTTTTTTCCCTATCTCGGGAAAGAAAAGACGGACTGATTGAACTGTATGTTTAACATTGTTTTTTTTCTTAAGTCTTTTTTCTTCTTTTAAACTGCCTTGGGAGTTTTTATTTTTACTGTATTTTTCCTGGTCTTTTTATTTGTAAGGATTTAAGTACTTTTTTCCCCTTTTTTAAGAAGAAAGAAAGATATTTTAAAATGGCTTCAAAGAGACAACCAGCTTCTATAGTTTCTAAGGTGATTTCTTCTCCTGTTACTGCAACTGTTCAACAACAACTTAAAGTAACACCACCGGTGCAACAACCTAAGGCTATATCTCCACCTTCTCCTCCCCCATCAGGCACATCTGCACAAGATTTAAAGGATATAATGGGAAAGGCTGTGTCCCAATTTAGGGAGGAAGTGAAGCAACTGCTGGAACAGAGTAAATCTGAAACTAAGGAAGAATTGAAGAAGGAAATGAAGGAGCTTTTTGTACAGAATAATACTATTTTGAGGGAAGACATAGTCTCAGCTTTATCTGGATTGGCTTCTGTGGTTGTGAAGCTGGACTCCAGAGTGGAAGAAGTTGAAGAAAAAGTAGAATTTTTGGATTATAAATTTCAAGATATGGAAAAAAAAGTGGAAACCTCACAAGATGATATCCTTATGTTTCAGTACAGACAGATGGAACATGCTTTGAGAATCAGAGGCCTTAAAGAAGATAAGAATCAAGATCTGATGGAAATGGTGATTAATGATTTGGCTGTTGTTCTGAATATAGACAAAGATGAATTACGTGGAGAAGTGGAAAAAATCTATAGAGTTAATTCTTGGATTGCGAAACAGAAGAATTTGCCTAGAGATGTGGTGATCTACTTTGCTAAGAAGTCTCTGCGTAATCAGATTTTACAAGCTTTTTATAACAAAAGATTCCAGATTGCTGCTCAAGATATTATTATTTTAAAGGAAATCCCATCCAAAATCTTAAGAAGCAGAAAAGATTTTGTTTTTTTAGCAAATGAACTTAAAGCAAGATTGATTTCATTTAGATGGGAGATTCCGATGGGTATTGTTTTGAGCCATGCGGGGACACGTTATAGACTTAATACAGTTGCTAAAGCTAAAGAATTTTATAACACGGTCCTGGGTGCAGGCTCATCTTCATTTATTCAGAAAGCCTTGAGTGATAAAGAGGAGGAACAGCAGTCTGAGGGATCAGGCTTGATGGCTGCTGGGCAGGTGGAATGGATGCGTCAAGCAGAGGTTAAAGAACAGAGAATGACCCGTGCAGCATATAAACGTAAGGAAAAGGAGCAACAGAAGAAAGAAGCTAAAGACTCTGCTCATCAGATTGTCTCAATGCCGGTGGGAGGAGCAAGACCCAAAAGTTCTGCAACACATTCTTCAGTAGCAGATCTTGAGGGAATCTTCTCCAGGCTCCTGGTTGAGGGAGATGGCAAAGTTCCTGACCTGGAATGTTAACGGTTTAAACATTCCCCAGAAGAGGAAGAAAATTTTTCATTATTTAAAGCAACACAACAATGACATTATTTGTTTGCAGGAAACTCATATTTTACTTAAAGATCAAAAATATTTAGCTAACCCCCGTTTGGGATCTCATTTTATATCTCCTGCCCCTGGGAAAAAAGGGGGTGTGGTAATTTATGTTAAGCAAAATTTACCAGCTTGTTTGGTAGAATCAGATCCACAAGGAAGATATGTTATGGTTGAACTTGGTTTATATGGTAAGAAAATACTTATTGTGGGATTGTATGCACCAAACCAGCAACAGGAACAATTTTATAAGTTGTTACATCAGAAAATAACTCTGTTGGACTATAGGTCTGTGATATTAATGGGAGACTGGAATGGTGTTTTAGATACACAAAAGGACAAAAAAGGTTCTTCTATTTTTTTCAAACAGGCTAAACTACCTAAAGCCTTTTTTGAATTGAAAGAAGATTGGGAATTGAGAGACTATTGGCGTGAACGTAATCAAGAGGAAAGAGATTTTACCTTTTTTTCAGATAGACACAAATCCTTTTCAAGAATTGACTTTTTTTTTTATTATAACAGATTTATATAACAGGGTGAAGAATATTAAAATCTTTCCTAGGATATTGACAGATCATAGTCCAGTCTGGATGGAACTGGTTGCTGAGAAAGAAGAGAGGAGATCCTGGAGGTTGAATGAGAATTTATTTAAACAAGAAAAAAATGTTCAAAAACTAAAGGAATGTTTAAAGGAATATTTTGCTTTAAATATGAATAAGGGAACATCAATGTCAATGGTATGGGATGCAAATAAAGCCTTTATGCGTGGGATTTTGATAAATATGAATAATTTTCACAGACAGAAGCAGATTCAGAAACGTAAAGAATTAGAAGATGAGATTAAATTAAAAGAGAAACTTTTAATTTCAAATCCTTTAGATGACAAGGTTAAAGGAGCTATAGAATTGTTAAAAACACAATTTAATATGTTGATGGCTGATCAAGCTGCAACCAACTTATTGTTCATGAAACAAAATACATTTTGTAATGCTAATAAACCAGGGAGATGGTTGGCTTATCAGTTAAGAAAGAAACAAAGACAGAGAATTATAGATAAAATAAATTATAATGGTAAATTGGTTTATCAGAAAGAATTGATAAAGAAATCTTTTTTAGATTACCAAAAATTATATAAGAGTACTAATGTACAAACTACAGATATAAACAATTATTTAAGTAAAGCTAATTTTCCTAAATTAACAGAAGATCAGAAAAAAGAGATTAATGGTGTAATTACCAATGAGGAAGTTGTGACAGCTATTAAGCAATTGAAATTAGGCAAGGCGCCGGGTACGGATGGTTTGACGTCTATTTATAATTCAGATGACTATTTTGAGATATGTAATGGAAGGTCCTTAGAAAATTGAAATGCTTTAATACTACTTTATCCTTGGTTTGAGTCTTGATTCAAACTTGGATTTGTTAATTTTTTTTTGCAGAATTTGGTCCATTGGTTTTATGTAGAATCCCAAGGGACAGTACTGACAGGTGATGGCATATATCATATTAGAGGAATAGCATGGAAGGTGCCTCTAGTTTTATGTGAAGTTCTTGGGGCTTTCGATGGTGCTTTTGGTGTACATGTAGGAGCACAGTAGACGTTTAGGTTTGACTTCTATATTAGGGTAATAATAATAATAATAATAATAATAATAATAATAATGATGATGATGATGATGATGATGATGATGATAAAGTTGGAAGGGACCTTGGAGGTCATCTAGTCCAGTGGTTCTTAACCTTTTTGAAAGAATTGCCCCCTTGAGCCAATGAGGAAGTTGTCATCTCCCCCCTCCCCCAACATAACCTCTCAATCACAACATAGGAAATAATTCTTCAATTTATGCAAACACTTTTTTTTGTTTTCTTTAAAATTGTCATCAGGACATATTGATGCAAATAATTTATTTCCAGTCTTTTTCTCATATCTCAACTGTTTGAAAAATTTTGGTGCCACCTGTCACTTTATTCCCAAACTTCGTGATATATGTATTTCATTATTGTCTTATTTATTCAAGACACTTAAATGTAATGACCACTGAAAACAAAATTCAATTGCAAGAAAGTGAAATGCCCGAAAAGAAAAACAGTAACATTTAATGATTGAATTTCAAGTGAAATTTAAGACACAAAAAGAAATATAAAAAGGGTAGAGGCTGCTGCGCAACTCGCATGAAGATAAGCGATGCGTATTCATATATGTACGGAGTTCTGTACTGAAGCTAGCTGGAGGAACATTTGAAAACACAATTCAATCCACTAATAGCGAGTGATCTGATGTTTTTGTATGACAGATATGCAGCGATTCACTGTATGAAAAGTCTCAAAAGTGTCCCCAAAACTTCTCACTCCATGGCCCCCATATCGCCCCCTTTTTGTTCCTTTGCCCCCGCGTTGCCCCTTTTTGTTCCATAGCCCCCCTGAAAAACAAAATCGCCCCCTGGGGGGTGATATCGCCCAGGTTAAGAACCACTGATCTAGTCCAACCCCCTGCTCAGTCAGGAAACCCTATACCATTTTGGACAAATGGCTGTCCAGTTTCTTCTTAAAAACTTCCAGAGTTGGAGCATTCACCGCTTCTGGAGGCAGATTGTTCCACTGGTTAATTGTTCTAACTGTCAGGAAGTTTCTCCTTAGGTCTAGATTGCTTCTCTCTTTGGTTAGTTTCCATCTGTTGCTTCTTGTCCTGTCTTCAGGCGCTTTGGAAAATAGCTTGACTCCCTCTTCTTTCTGGCAGCCCCTGAGATATTGGAACACTGCTATCATGTCCCCCCTCATCCTTCTCTTTGTTAAACTAGACCAGGGGTAGGCAACCCAAAACACTCAAAGAACCACTTGGACTCGTTTCCCACCGAAAACAAAACACTGGGAGCCACAAAACCCTTTTGATATCTAAAATGAAGCTAACACTGCATATATCCTTTTTTACCTTTATTGTGTGTGTGTTTTTTTTGTCATAGAACGCCCAGAATGGAGTTCCGGCACCTTTTTTGGATGGAACCTTGTAGGATAGGCAAGGTGGGTTGTATGACGTGTGAGTTCTGGCACCTTTTTTTTTTTTTTACAAAAAGAGCACTGTATATATAAAATAAAGGTAAAAAAGGATATATGCAGTGTTATCTTCATTTTAGATGTCAAAAGGGTCTCTCTCTCTCTCTATCTGTCTCTCTCTTTCCTCTCTCTCCCTCTCCCTCTCTTTCTCTCTCTTTCCTCTCTTTTTCTTTCTTTCCTCTCCCCCTCTCTCTTTCTCTCTTTTCTCTCCCTTTCTCTTCCTCTCTTTCTCTCTTTCCTCTCTCTCTTTCCTCTCTCCCTCTCCCTCTTTCCTCTTTCCTCTCCCTCTCTCTGTCTCTTTCCTCTCTTTTTCTCTTTCCTTTCCTCTCCCTCTCTCACTCTTTCCTCTCTCTCTCTTTCCTCTCTCTTTCTCTCTCTTTCCTCTCCCCCTCTCTCTTTCTCTCTCCTCTCTTTCTTTCTCTTTCTCTTTCTCTCTTTCCTCTCCCTCTCTTTCTCTCCCTCTCTTTCCTCTCTCTCTTTCCTCTCTTTCTCTCTTTCCTCTCTCTCTTTCCTCTCTCTTTCTCTTTCCTCTCTTTCTCTTTCTCTCTCTCTCTTTCCTCTCTCTCTCTTTCCTCCCTCTCTCTCTCTCTTTCTCTCTTTCTCTCTCTCCAGGTGAGGAGAGAACGAAAAGCAGATGGCGCCGAAGGGGCAGGGAGGGGGAGCAGGAGAGGAGGCAGCAGCTCCAGTGTTGGCACAGCGGCAGCCACTGCAGCTGTGGTGGCCCGCCACCACCAGCTGCCACCCCCACCACGTCCTCGACCATTTCATCGCAAGAGAAGGGGACCAAGGGGACGCTGCTCTCCCTGCAGCGTGGGTGCACCATGGGTGGCTGTGCGCGGCAATGGGGAGTGCCACCGCAGGGACAAGGGGGGCCCCCCGACCCACCGCCAGTCTTGCAGCCCAAGGTCTCCTTCTCCTGCAGTATCGAGGGCGGTGGCGGCAGCAGCTCCCCAAAAGCAGCCTAGGAAGGTGCCACCGATGGGGTCGAGGTGGGCCAGGGTGTCAGAGAGCCCTGCGGCAGCAGTGGCAGAGGCAGGACAGCGAAGGGGTGCAGCTGCCCAGTCACCGCCGCCTCTCCGGCCTCGTTCAGCACAACAGGCAAAAGCAGTGGCGGCAGGACGGTGAAGGGGCGCGGCTGCCTGGTTGCCGCCACCTCTCCGGCCTCATTCAGTGCGATGGGCAGAAGTGGCGGCAGAGGCAGGACAGTGAAGGGGCGCAGATGCCCGGTTGCCGCCGCCTCTCCGGCCTCGTTCAGCATGATGGGCAGAGGCGGAGGCAGCAAGATGGTGAAGGGCGCGGCTGCTTGGTTGCCACTACCTCTCCGGCCTCACTCAGCATGATGGGCAGGGGCGGTGGCGGTAGGATGGCGAAGGGGCGTGGCTGTCTGGTCGCCACCTCTCCGGCCTCACTCAGCATGATGGGCAGAGGCGGCAGTGGCAGCGGCGACAGTGGGAGGATGGTGAAGGGGCACCGGGCAGCAGGTGGGGAAAGAGCTGGGCAGGCGCCACGGGGGAATCTCTTGAAAGAGGCCTCGGAGATCCGTTGCCTGCGAGATGGCCAAAAGGTGCAGGCGGAGAGGGGAACCTACCAAGACCCCCGGAGACCCCCCCGGACTAACAGAGGCAGTGGTGGAGCAGGGCAAGGGGTGACCCTCTGGGCAGGGAAGAGGCATCCTGAGACTAGCCTACCTGCAGTTCCTTACTCAGGTTCTACCACCTTTCCAGCAATCCTCCCAGTTCTTCCTCCGCTGCCACCACGTGCAATCCGAAGAAGAAAAGAGGTTTGTGGGCAGTCCCACAAACCAAAGAAGTTCAACCAATCAATTCAAACTTTGTGAGAAGACTGCACATGGTGGCTGAGGACAGGGAGCCGCAGGAGACAGCTGAAAGAGCCGCATGCGGCTCCGGAGCCGCGTGTTGCTGACCCGTGAACTAGACATATCCAATTCCAGCAACTGTTCCTTATATGTTTTAGCCTCCAGTCCCCTAATCATCTTTGTTGCTCTTCTCTGTACTCTTTCTAGAGTCTCA
The DNA here is from genome assembly GCF_016545835.1 of Crotalus tigris. Classification (NCBI taxonomy): domain Eukaryota; kingdom Metazoa; phylum Chordata; class Lepidosauria; order Squamata; family Viperidae; genus Crotalus; species Crotalus tigris. The sequence continues at coordinate 1,041,771 of NW_024100082.1, forward strand.
ACGTCTTTTTTACATTGTGGTGACCAAAACTGGATGCAGTATTCCAAGTGTGGCCTTACCAAGGAATTGTAAAGTGGTATTAATACTTCATGTGATCTTGATTCTATCCCTCTGTTAGTGCAGCCTAGCACTGTGTTGGCTTTTTTGGCAGCTGCAGCACACTGCTGGCTCATATTTAAATGATTGTCCGCTAGGACTCCAAGATCCTTCTCACAGTTACTACTATTGAGCAAGGTACCCCCTATACTATACCTGTACATTTGGTTTTTCTTGCCTAAATGTAGAACCTTACTTTTTTCATCATTGAATTTCATTTTGTTAGATAGCGCTCAAGTGTTCAAGTCTGTCCAGATCCTCCTGTATCCTAAGCCTGTCTTCTGAAGTGTTGGCTATTCCTGCCAGCTTGGTGTCGTCTGCAAATTTGATGAGTTCTCCATCTATCCCCTTGTCCAGATCGTTGATGAAGATGTTGAAGAGCACTGGGCCCAGAATAGAGCCCTGGGGCACCCCACTACACACTTCCCTCCTTGTAGATGCAGTTCCATTGAGGACCACATGCTGAGTACGGCTGGTCAGCCAGCTACGGATCCATCTGGGGGTGATGCTGTCTAACCCGCATTTTTCTATCTTATCAATAGGTTGTGGTCTACTTTGTCAAATGCCTTACTGAAGTCTAAGTACATTATATCCACAGCATTCCTCTGGTCCACTAATTTTGTACTGGAAGTTTTTAAGAAGAGACTGGACAGCCATTTGTCTGAAATGGTGTAGGGTTCCTGCCTGAGCAGGGGGTTGGACTCGATGACCTCCATGGTCCCTTCCAACTTTTATTATTATTATTATTATTATTATTATTATTATTATTATTATTATTATTATTATTAGTTTGGCATGATCTATTTTTGACAAACATGTGTTGGCTTTTAGTAATGACTTTGTTTGCCTGTAGGTGTTCGTTGATTCGTTGTTTGATTATCTTTTCCAGAATCTTCCAAGGTATTGAGGTCAGGCTGATAGGTCTGTAATTTCCTGGGTCCTTTTTTCCCCCTTTTATTCATGTTGGTTTTTGTTCCTTGTAAGACTTTGCTTCAGGTTGGGTGGTTGTTTATATGGAAGAATGGATCTAGCATCCAGGACTTCAGAATTAAAAGCTAATAAAAACAGAATATCATATATCAATTAAATTACCATTTTACATGATCAAAACTTCTGACTGCTACAAAAAAATGATGAATTGCTTATTCCATAGGGAATTAATATCACTTTTAAAGCGGATTGTGGTTTGTGCTTATTTATGTCTATCTATTTTGATTCTCTTCTCTTTTATTTGCTGGATAAGATTGTAATAAATAAAATGAAATTGACTATTACAGTTAGGAAATCTTTAATTAAAATTATTTTTAAAAAGTAAATCAAAGTAAAATTTCAGAGAAAACAGTGTTATCTACAGTCCCTCTTATAACCAACAAAACTACTATATCTAAATCTTTATTCATTGGGTAAATTATGCCTACTGTGTGATATATTCCTTTAATATTCAGGAAATAAAATGGAATTTGTCATAGAATTATAGATAGTGTTTGAAGGTACCCTGGAGATCATCTAATCTAAACTTCTGCCCAGTGCAGAAATACACTACTACAGCATCCTGATAGTTGGTCACTCAACCTTTGTTCAAACATCTGTGACAAAAGGAGGTATAATGCCCCCGAAGCCACATTTTCAAAATACTTTTCTTAATCTGTGCCCTGGTGGCCTTAACTAGGCAGGAAATTCACATAAGAGTCTAATACAAATCATTGATTTTGGAATTTAGTCCATTTTTATAATAGTTTATTTAGGTTCAGGATTTTCCTAGATAAGTATCAATGTTCAAAGAAAGTAAGCATATAGGCAACCCTCCTTACCCATTAATATTTAAACAACTCTCTGGTTTTTTTCTGTTAAAGAACATTGGGGGATAGGGTAAGTTTTTACCATCTTTTGCCCTACCTAGAATAATATCTGGTCCTAAAGTCAAGCAAATTCACAGTTCTGAACATTCTCCACCATCTATTTAAAATGGTTCTCTTAATTTTTTGTCTTTAAAATATAATGTATATTTTTTTCCAAAAACAGACAGTAGAGGGTAGCATTGCACCATGCATCAGCTTTCCATAAATAATCATGTTAAACAAATTGTGCATCCCTCTGTAATAAATGCTACTACTTATGAGTGACTGTTATAGGGCTCTTCCATGCAGCCAAGTTAAAGTGAAACCTACAGCTCCTTGGTCCAGCAGAAAAGTATGCCAGCACAATGAATTGTGTCATCTCCGTTGCTGTTCTCTGTTTTGCCACAGTGAGAGGATTGATGAATGGTGTTGTCCTTACCAATTTAATCTGAGCCAAATTAAGGAAAGTGACCGGTTGATTTCTCTGGCTTTTTCCCCTCCCATCAAATGTTACTTGTCAGCTGGAGAAGCAAACACAAATCACTCTCCCTAAACAATTGTGAGGTGAGTATTGATATCATAGGTGAATGCCTGCAATAGAGGTTTATCTGCCTGTCAATTTGCAAATCGAATAGTGGAGGGTTATATCTATGAGATGTGAAACTGTACAGAGTTCTCCCAGTGTTACTGCTCATTCCTATCTGTGATCTGTCATTTGGACCACAGTATTTCTGAACACATGTCTAGTGATCTTCTAAAGGACTACTAAATCTATGATAGAAGTGGTTATAAATTTTTTTGTTTAGCATAGAGATGGTTGCTGGTTCACAAAGCTGATTAGAACTCCCCCCCCCCAAATCACTATTTTTCTGAAACATAAGTTTTCCTCTGCTGCTTTTTTTAAAAGAGTAAGTCCAGTGTTTTACTATTTTAACATTTTTATTATTTTTATTTTATCAGTCACCTGAGGCTTCCAGTTAGTACACCAATTTATTTTGGCTATTTTGGAGCTGGGGGCATAAACTTTAGATGACTGGAAAAATGGACTTATTTTAAAGGCAAAGTGAAAAAAACACCTATGCTTAAACAATCATAATTTTAAAATCAAACAAAACAAAATATTATTGCTGACTTTTAATAAACTGTAAATATTTACCCTAAGGATGCTGGGGCAGGGGGCTAGAAACCTGCAGTTGTGTAGGTGTGGCTAAACTATGGTTCCCAGTATCGATCAGGATTATTCATACTGTGCTTCAGTAGCATCTGAAGAGTCTGCCTGCTTTAAGAAATTCAATCTCTATCCGTAAGCAGAACTATAAGAGCTTATTTTATGTAAAGAGGAACCAGATTGGATATTTTTGTTCTTGGAATAAAACTAATACAACAAAAATGCAAAACATAGAATCTGTAGTTAAATGAGTCCATATTTGAGAAATACTGGCAATCAGCTTGTTTTTTTTAATATAATATATCAGACTCTCTCTTCACAGCAGCAAGGGCTGGAATGTTTGTGGACTGTCAGAAACCACAGCTTATTAATGACTGGAAATTGTTCTTTAGATACTGTTATTAACAAGCTCTCAGAGATACTCAGCAAGGGCAGCTCTAAGAGCTTTCAGTTCCACCAATAGAAGGGCTGTTAAGAATTTCCAAAGAAATAACAGGAAATCAAATGTGGTTAACAACAGATTTTGATTTATGCTGTTTTAATTGATTACATGATTAAAAACCTCTCTAGTTACTGAACATTTCTTTCAAATCTTTTCCAATCTAGAGAGTTTGTGGCTGTGACCACTTGTTATTTGGGCAATTCTCACTGTAACTGGATGTACAGTGTATTATTCAGTAAAACAGCCAAGAAGAAAGTTATTTAAATTCTTCTTATAAAAATTGATCATTAACTAATTATTTATCTTTCTAAACATTGCTTGCAGTGCATCAAACATAAGATATGAGAGTCTGATTTACAATGCCTCAGAATATAAGCCCATCTAACTAAATGCCAATGATATTGCTTGTCTGCAGGCAAAAGTCTTCCAGCCCTTTTACTTGAATTCATTTAATTAGAGATTCATAAAACTGAAAGTTGACTTAGATACTTCTACAGCAATGGAATAAAATGTAAATAAAATCATTTGATGGAAGGTGTTCTAGACCCATTATTTTTCTTGCATGTTGCTATAAATACCACATAATGATTTCTTCTACAAATTAAATGAAAACTAGGCATCAGGCACTTTTCCCTTTAATTAGTGGAGACCTATGAATGCAAAGGAGATAAATATTGAATTGTACTTTTCTCATGGCAGTAAAGAAACTGAGTAGGAGGAAACCGTTATCAGCAGCATGCTTTCCAAAATGAAAGATTAAGAAGGAATTTTTGCAAGGAACAAAATGCATGTGGGTTGATAAGGAAAAAGTAATAACACCTTCAGTTGTGCTCAGGACAAAGCTCGGTATGTTTATACACTTGGAGAAAACTTCCTGTGGCTTGGACACAGCCTTTTCCGGATTGGCGTTCTCTCATATTCTGCACCTCTATTGGTGTTGTGCCTTTCATTTCCTTTGGCTTCAGACAGTTTGGGAGCAGCTTTTGTTTTCTTACCCTATATAAATCAGGACATTTTTTTTTTCTGAGAAGAGACATTTGTTAGAGATAGGAGGAGTTATATTAAAAGATTTACTTAACATATGAGGACAATTATGACAAACAAACGTTTATTTCAAAAAGAATTTATGGATTGTGCTAATTTCTCCAATTATCAACTTCTAAGGATCTCTGGTAAAAATAGGGAAAATTTAAAGGATTACTTCTGCATTAGTAAGGCTGGCTAGTCGCATGCAGATATGCTCGGCCTGAAAAGTGATGGAGGGAAAGAACAGGAATAGCAGCCTTTCAAGACCCTTCAGGCATAGAACATACTGGAAAATGTTACATTTTTTTGTAAGCATCCCTCATCTCCATATCACATAAAATTAGAGTGAAGGAAGAAATATGCTTGTGTATGTCTAACTGTATTGGACATTATCATAAATCTCAGAATGTCCTTTAGATAGAGTTGGGTGAATGGCTTCATGTTTTGAAATCATATCCTAAAGCTGGGAGACCAGGACATAATGCAGACCACAGTGAGTTTGCAATAACATGAGAGACTTTCCTTTATTCAGAAATAAGATAGTTATGTCCAAGCTACCACTTCCTTAATTTCCTGAATTCATGTCTTTATATGCCTTATTTAGAAAGATTATTTGAAAGACTCCCCAGGTCTGCCTTACCATTTCCACAGTATAGTGCTCTCTTGTCCTCTTTTTCTTTTTCCACCCATATTATATTACTTTTTTTGGTAATGCTTATTTCACCAGCATTCAGTCTACAGAATGATGCCACAGATACCAATATGACCTTGGATACCTCCCTAACATAATGTGTGAATGGGTACTGCTTCACTTTGCAGATCTATCTCAATTAAGGAGTGATTTAATTTCAACTGATGTCTTGACTAAAAGAGAGAGAGAGAGAGAGAGAGAGAGAGAGAGAGAGAGAGAGAGAGAGAGAGAGAGAGAGAGAGAAGGAAGGAGGGATTCATCATGACTCTATTATTTTATCTGGCTGATTTGCAGAAGATACGTACCTTCTGCATATATGTGCATATATGAAGAGAAGAAACCATGGAAAGTTCTCAAAATATTTCAGCATGAGTCAGCCATATGTAGCTTTTTTGGATGCTGGGTAATGTTTTGTTCTGCAAAGCATCTCTTTGAAAATGTTCTGTATCACTGAGCTACAATCCAGTGCTCAGTTTGGATGAGTAGCTTCCTGATAAACAGCTGTTTTGATTTCTCATTCTCCCCCAAGATAACCATTTCAGAATGGCCACAATATGTTCTCAAATGTTCAAATGGGCTCATTTGTCCCTTGCCGCCAAATTAGATATTCCTTATGGCATGGTCATAAACTGATCAACAAGATAGCCTTAGATGGGTTGGCACTCAATATGTTACTGCAGAATTGCTGAGGATCTTTTGAAATATAATGGTGTTTATGATGCAGCTAAATTAAAGTCTTTGGGGGCATATAGTTGCTGACGTTGCCATACAGGAAAAGAAAACCCAAAGCTGCAAAGGCAGAATTACAATGAGAAAATGGAACATAAACGGCATGAATGTAAGAAAGTTCAACAGTATGAAAAACAAAACAAATCAACTACACCCGGGCTTCTTAGGCATTGGTAAAGTGAAATGGATTGGAACTGTGCACATTTGGTCAAAGAATTAAACTGTTCATTGCTAAGGAATGCAAAACAATGAATAGTGTGGTTTCATAGCCAGGAAAGATATAGAAAGGCAGTCTTTGGGTACAATGCAGTCAATAACTGAATAATATGCTAGTCTTTGTGAGCAACCCTTTTAAGATTGATTATCAATAATAAAGGAATCAGTAGTCAAGAAATAAACCACAGACATTTGATAGAATTGCAATGAAGGCTTTGGAAAAGATACTTAGATGCTCTATCAAAATCAAAATTGTATAAGCAATGTTGGACTTTGAAGAAGTATGATAAAAAAGTTATTGATGCTTTTGAACTTTGGTGTTGGAGAAAATTCTTGAATATATATGGATATCCAAGCAAATAAATGGATCACACACAATGATATTTCTGCAAAAATCCTGGTTCATGTGAGAGATGTTTGTGGCCTTTATCTTGCCAAGAAGTCCTCACATTCCCATAAATGGTATTCTAGTGGCGTGAACAGCTTCTAATTAAGTCTGTCTTAAAAATGGACAACATGGGAAGAAGCTTGCTATAATGTGCAAAGAAGGCCTAACACAAGTCATGAGCCATTCCTGTGTATTCTGATTTTTTTCTTACACTATCGTAAATTATGCTGTCGTGCCTACAATCATTTAATCTTCGTATCTTTGCAAAAGAATACCTCAGCTGAAAACTTACTTTTGCCAAGAATTCAGAGACAAGCTTAAGGCAAATCATTTCTACGCATTACAGCTTTTCAATTAAATACAGCAAACAATCAAAACAGCATTTTGAAAATCAGGTATTAAGTAACAATTCCAATATACATGCTTCTTTTATATCATATTAACAATCATGTTTGCTAATCTGCTAAATAATTGATTCATTCTCTAGCACCAGCACTTGGACAATACCTTATAGTAATAGTAGTAAAGTTGGAAGGGACCTTGGAGGTCATCTAGTCCAACCCCCTGCCCAGGCAGGAAACCCTACGCCATTTCAGACAAATGGCCGTCCAGTCTCTTCTTAAAAACTTCCAGTGTTGGAGCATTTACTGGTTCCAACCTATCTGGACAAAAGCAGATTAGGGAAATTTGAATTAAAAAGAAGAAATATCTTCCTTTCCCTAGTGGGCTACTTATTTTTATGTTCACCATCCCATATCTAGCTAATTCTTCCAGTGACAAGTGTAAATAAGGCAGTATTCATGTTAGGTGTTCTTGAATTATTTCCAATTTTGTTTTAACAAACATATCCATGATAATTAGTATAAAAAGATAATTCATTTCAGAGCCTAGTCACATTTTTGTTCTGCATTCTGTATTCAAATAATAATCAATACATTTCAGAATGGGCACCGAGGGGAAGAAAGGCAACGGAGAAAAATATTTGGGGGAAGAAAAGAGGGTTAGAATACTTAATTTAGCCAAAAATATATGACTATTGTGATCTTAGATATGTTTAAGCATACAACTTAAATATAGCTGTATTTGCATTTGCATTACATTTACAAATATAGTCTCACATGTTTTGTTTGAAAACTATATTCAAAGGCTCTATGCCATCATATAAATGTCTATTTAGAAGCAAACTGCATTGTATCCAAACCCTAGGATGTTAAAATAGGATTCTAGGCTCTGAAAAATGGACCTCCAGTTAATGTAACTACAATTGATGCCACCCTTTATTTCAATGTAATTAACTATATCTGGATTAAGAATAATATTTCAGACTTATTTCCTTTAATTTAAAAAAATATCTGTGACTTTTGGAATTCAAAAGATATACTTGCTGTGAATTCTGATAGTAACAGTCCCAAAGCATCTAGAAAATGCTATGTAGGAAAAAGAGTTGTTTGCTTGTTCTTATGTACAACGAAAACAAAGTTTGAAGGAGACAGAACATTTGAGATTTAGGCCAATTGCCCACTATACTGCACTTTCATGTTACAAAAGATGTCTCCTAATATTTCCTATTGCCTTTAAAGGGAAAAGGTACTCAGTTCTTTCGAAGTAAGCAAAGCTAATGAAGAGTTTATTTTGTGTTAAGAACTGCTTCAGCCATATTTCAAAAGGCTTCTGATGAGTTACAATCAGTTTATGTTATATACAAATTGCAGCACAGCACAAATGCAGAAAGGCAGTAATGACAGTTTTAGCTGGAGATGAGGATGGGTGGTGATACTCTACCAAAGTCTAGGGACTTTCAGCTGCATACTACTCTGAAGTCCTAGATGTTATATCTCGGTTATATTTTAAAATTAAATTAAAATTACATTTTATAAAGGGGAACATGTCCTTTCTTACTCTAAACAGCATCAGATAGATATTAAACAACTCTCAAACAGTGAAAAATCTTTAATTTCTAGAAAGCATGCCTTGTGTCTCCCTGGATGAACAGTTGTGAAGGATATGACATCTAAAAATAGAAAAAATAAAAAAACCTCAAACTCCATGTTTATTAAAAACATATCCAATTCCATTGAAGCAGTTTGCTAATTTTACAGTGTTCATACACAAATGCTGCTGCGTCAGCCCCTGAAAAATGTTTTAGTATAAGATAGTAAAGCTTTTTTTAAAAAAAGGTATTATGATTTTATTTAGGAATTTTTGGTCCTAGCTCTGCTGTTAAGTGCAAATTGAGCTTTTCCAGCTGCATTAAAAAGGTCAGAGTATTTTCACAGTTCTGTGTCAGCCACAACCTGGGGCTTCGTTTGGTGTCCATTTTTCGAGGATGGCTGGCCAGTCCCATTTTCCCGAGCCCCTCCATTGAGATTTGGTTTATCCTGCAGGCCTGATTGTTCTTGAGAGGCTACAGGGATCTCAGGATTGCCATGGCTATCATTTTCGATGTAATAAGGATCTTCACCCTAAAGAGGTTGGAGGTACAAATAATAAGAAAATTCAGAGTTAAACTAAGCTGTTCAAAAGTCAACAAAGTGACTTATATAGAAAATAAAATAAATATCTGTTCTTTCAGTCAGGCCCTTCAATCAGGGATTTAGAAAAGTATTAAGATCATATTCCTGGTGGGGTGAAGAGGGAAATCTTGTTCATGTATGAAGTATATTTCAGTGGCCTATGTGATCAATGATAATAATACAAAAAATTCAACATAAATATGTACACTTAAACATGTACACATAAACACTTAAATATGAGCCAGCAGTGTGCTGTAGCTACCAAAAAAGCCAAGATAGTGCTAGGCTTCATTAACAGAGGGATAGAATCAAGGTCATGTGAAGTGTTAATACCACTTTACAATGCCTTGATAAGGCCACACGGAATACTGCATCCAGTTTTGGTCACCACGATGTAAAAAAGATGTTGAGACCCTAGAAAAGTACAGAGAAGAGCAACAAAGATGATTAGGGGACTGGAGGCTAAAACATATAAGGAACGGTTGCTGGAATTGGGTATATCTAGTTTAATGGAGAGAAGGACGAGGGGTGACATGATAGCAGTGTTCCAATGTATCAGGAGTTGCCACAAAGAAGAGGGAGTCAAGCTATTCTCCAAAGTGCCTGAAGGCAGAACAAGAAGCAATGGATGGAAACTAATCAAAGAAAGAAGCAACCTAGAACTAAGGAGAAATTTCCTGACAATTAGAACAATTAATCAGTGGAACAACCTGTCTCCAGAAGCTGTGAATGCTCCAACACTGGATGTTTTTAAGAAGAGACTGGACAGCCATTTGTCTGAAATGGTTTCCTGCTTGAGCAAGGGGTTGGACTAGATGACCTCCAGGGTTTCTTCCAATTTTATATTATTATTATTATTGATCATCGCACAGTCAGCCAGATGTTCAGACTGGATTTGGCATTTTGTCTACCTATCGAGTCCTTACCCAGGACCTGGGATAGGCAGATGTGGATTTGATGGTATTACAGATATCGTCGCAGGATGGAAGCAGTTCCTAGTAAGGCCGCCTTTTGCAATTGACTAATAGCGAATTTGTCAATGCCAATGGTGTTCAAGTGGTGCTCCAGTTGTTTTGGGATTGCACCCAAGGCGCCTATGACTATTGGTACTACCCTTGCTTGCTTTTGCCACAGTCTTTCTATTTCTATTTGTAGGTCTTTGTATTTTGTTATCTTCTCCAGCTCTTTCTCTTCTATTCTGCTGTCTCCAGGCACTGCCACATCCACTATCCAGACTTTTGGATGTGGCAGTGCCTGGAAACAGCAGAATAGAAGAGAAAGAGCTGGAGAAGATAACAAAATACAAAGATGATGATGATGATTATTATTATTATTATTTCAATAAAAGGAAACATTGGATATAATACTGAGAATCCAGTATGCAATTTCATTGTTTATTCTGGTATCCAGGGTTGGAGCAGAAAAATTATTCATAGCTTACTTCCAGAAATTTTTTACAATGGAAGCACCAGAAAATTAATCTGGAGTATTTTTGCTCAGAGAACAGATTTTAGCAAAAAGCTATGACGTATTCCCATGAATTGTTAAGAGGTCTTGCTCTGACTCTTTGCCTATAATCTCACCTGCATCTATATTTATTGATTATAGAAACTGACAGTAATATCACTAATTTGCAATAATGGAATGATAGTTTAGTTTCTGAAAGCTAATGTAGTCTACATAATGTATAGTCCAGAAAGTAAATAAATGGAATAACAGGACATTCATTAGCTATTGTTGTGATGACAATTTGGCATTCAATTTGTCAAGATTTTATACTGTATGGTAGGGCTGTAGATTGCTTTGGATTCAGGTCTGGAAAAAGACACAGCTTCTGTAAGGTGTTGCAGGTGCTCATCCCAAATGTTCTAAAATACCTTTTGAAAATTGTCTATGAAACTGTACAGAGCTCTGTTTGCATTCCAGGTTAATGAAGGTGACCTACAGAAATTCATTGTATGACAGATGTTATTTAAAGAGAAATATATTTTCCTTAGAGAGAAACTTTTTTAAAAAAAATATTTGTGAACAATATTTGCACATGCCCAAATATATAGTAATGGAAGAATAGCAATCCTGTCATTTTTCTCTGCAACTGCTATTATATGCCTTGAACTTTCTACTTGTTCTGCCAACTATAAGCACTAACCAGCCTTTCTCCCATAGGACTCCAGCTTCGTCGTTTCATAAGATAATATCCAGCCAATCCCAAAAATGCCAACAGCAGACCGATGGTGACCAAGGCAATAAGGGTCCTCCGAGAATGGACCTGGTGAATCTCAGTGCGTTCCTGTTTGTGGGATTTTATCCCAAGCTAAAAGGAAAAAACAAAATAGGTTCAACCAAAGAAGCATGAAAACACCTGCCAGGAATGCAAATAGCAATTTGCAATTTTGTACCCTAGTCTATTACAGTTAATCTGTTACAATGTCAGGTAGCTTGAAGGCTTTCACTTTGAAATACTCTCACACCTTTTTTAAACAAGACATAGCAAGAATCAGGAAAGGACAACCTAACAGCTCCAAACTGTTTAGGGAGTTAAAATATCCTGTTTATGGGGAAGTGGGGCTGACAAAATGCCCCATTAAACCTTAAGAACAAGCCTTTCAAAAAAAGTTTTAAATAGCAAGTTCTTACTAAAGATTGAAGATTCTATGATCCTTGGTCATTTATCTTTCTGGGCTGGTGGCTTCCTGGAAAAGCGGAAGAGGCAGAATTAGCCTCTTCTGGGAGTGATGAATTATGTGATGCTTGGGCAACAACTTGAAAACATCCCAATAAATTTGTGTGTTATCACTATTACATATTTCACCTATTGCATATAATACAGACTATTTCTTTACATCATGGTATGACATTAGGTCTGAGGTAGACTTACAGAATATAAAGTAAGACAGAGAAAGCAAAAATAGAAAAAAAATAAAAAAAAACCTTTGAAGGGAATGCAGAGAATGAAAAGGCACAAAAGGGGAGGACTAACGGCAACAAACAATTGCAGACAGATTGGTCACATGTGCCAGCTGGCTATATTTCAGACTAGACAAGTACATTGGGAGTAAAGGAAATACAATAATAAAAGGATGTGGATTGAGGAAGAGGATTATATAAGAAAGAACAAACTAGTGTAAACAGCCAACCACCAGTACAATAAATGTTGCACTCCATGTAAACCTACCTAAACAAATTCTAAGTCTAATTCAAAAGTGAGACACAATAGGCGGAATAGTACTGTCCATTTTGGGAGGAAAATCATAGCAACATAAAAGAAAACCCCATCAAATCTCTTAATCCAAAGTAATTCAAAGCACCTCATTCACTGATTCTTTCAAATGATTCAAGAATTCAATCTGAAGACTCAGTGTGAAAATGTGAATTGCTGAACCTTTTTGAAATTGAATCTCACAGCTTTAGGATATGTTTGGGAAAGTAGTTTGGAAAGAGAGAAGAAGTCTTGTGTATTTCATATGTTTTGTATGTTAAGTTACAACACGAAGGAAACTAATTTTCAGGATGCGATTTCTGGAAACTCTTGGAACTTCTTTTGCACTATATATTAGAACTCTGCACATTTTGAAAGCCATTTATGTCTTTCATGAATGAAACAATTCCATGAAAACAATTTCACTTGTCTTTGGAAAAATTCTGTGGCAATTCCCATAGCTAAAAGTGGTTTCTTCACATGCAGGGTAGATGCACAAAAGCCAATGGAACTGTTGGTTGATGTTTTGATAACACCTCAAATCCAGGAAAATGCATATTGCTTAATGTTTAAAAGTGTTACATTTTGGTCTGTTTTCTAAAAATAGTGAATTGGAAATTGGTTGGGAAACTCCTACAGTTAGTTGCTTGTTATAACAATTTGATTATTATTAAAATATTGACAATTTATTCCACATTCTTTAGGAAAATATACCACTGTTCATTTACATGATTTTAGTCATACAGGATCCTGGCATACAAAGCATACTATTCAGATTCTGTAATATTTTAGGTTTTAAATTTTTTATTCTGTCTCACCCAATGATATATATAAAAGCATGAATAAATTACCACTTTCAAATCAGGTTGCTTGTCATCCAGAAAGCCATACAATGCTTCTGCACCTATATTTTCTAAAGCAAAGAAAAACTGAAATTTACTTTCAGAGCATATTGGAATTATTTATCAAGCAAAGAAGCGTTAACATTTACAGCTTCACCTGCACAGATTTTATTCAAAGATATATATGGCTTATACATCTGTGGTTTATTAAATAAGCCACAATTGACTAGAATGATAAAATATAGCATCATCATATACTGCTGATACATAGTGTACACCATAGCCATGAGTAGATATGCAGTAAAATTGTTAACTGACTCCCTGGAGATTGTTTGGGTCTGGATGAGGAGGAACACACTTTAATTGAATCCCTCCAATAAGGAGTGGCTTTAGATCTGCAAATCTAACAATTGCAGGGAACATCCATTTTTTAAAACTCTAAACAGGTTGTATTTCTTTGTTAAAAAATGGTTTGCAACTTGAGAATTCTCCTATTTAATTACCAAATGTCAGATAAGCCTTTTTGTACAATTACAACTTTTTTTCTGGATTTGGAGGACTTCCTCATAGTCACTAAAGCTGTAGTCACTTCTATTAAATCATTGCAAAATGCTCAACATGGAATGACCCTTGGAAACTGCAGCTGAGCAGCTGCAGTACTAATGGGAGTTGCCTTAGTTTCCAGCTGAATTCTGGATATGATTTAAGGTGGTAGTTGTCACATTTAAAACCTATATAGATCTGATCCTGGTTATCTGGCCATCTTCTCCTTAATTCATTTGCCTGTCCAAACAAATCAAATAATATACCAATAGCAATAGCACTTAGACTTATATACCATCCCATAGTGCTTTACAGCACTCTCTGGACAGTTTAGAATCTAGGTCCTCATTTTACTGACCTTGGAAGTAATGGAAGGTTGAGTCAACCTTGAGCAGGGCCGGATCGAACTCCTGGCAGTGGGCAAAGTTAGCCTGCAATACTGCATTCTAATCACTGTACCACCAAGGCTCCTAAATAAATAAAACCAACACTTCCGGGTCCTATCACTCCAAGATTATAACTGATGGGACCCTAGAGGCAGGCATTCTTTGAAACTCCCTTCCAATGGAAGTGCCATATCATTTTTAGGCTCCAGGAAAACTGAAAATCAACCCATTTTGTCTTGCACATGAAGAGTATTTTTTTTAATTGAAAGATAGGGCACACTATATGTGTGCTTCTGGAAAATAATTATATCTGTTTAAGGATTTGGGGAGCATTTTATCTATTTACCTCTGTTTAGCTGCCTATGAGAATGGACAAAATGCAAGCATAATAAAAATACATAAATAAGTTATAAGCAATTGTTTGCAAATCAAACTGAATGTGTTTACATAAATTTAATAAATACATTAATAAATAAAATGCTGAAATAAAACCAAATAACACTATGGCCCATGCAATCAGTGAATCCAGTCAGAGTTTCCAATTAGTATTTGAATATTCTTGTGATATATATACCAATATTTGTTTGAATTTAGTAATGACAGGAAGGTGGGGGGGAGGGGTTATAATTTTTTATTTGCTGCTGGCCACCACATTTAGCTGATCTTCAAAAAGCTAAGCTGGAATAGATTGGTTAGCACTTAGATGTGAGATCACAAGGAAATCCCATGACCTCTAGACTAACTGGGAAGTAAACAAACAAACTAAATCACTTCCTGACCTTAATTTGAACAGAAGTAACACCTAATTGAGGACATCTAATACATTTTGAAATAGTTGGTTTTTCAACTACTTTCTGCATTCTCCCACACCCCAATCTAACAATGAAGAAGATAGCAAAAACATTGGGTTTACTTATCTTGCTAACCTATAGCAAGGGTTGCTGGATTGGGGCTAATGTGTTATATATACTTGCTGGATTAGGGCTAATGTATTTTATATATAAAATTTGTCCAATCAGCCAAAGATAACATTATGGTTTCATTCCACATGTGAAATCTAGTCAATCTTAACAAGTCACTCATAGCTGGTATTCAACTTGATTGCAAGCTGTAATAAATCAGTTCAACTAACCTGTATTGTTAACTGCAAGCAACAGCATGCATTGGTGATTCACATCAGAGTCAGCCAGTTCAATAAAACATGGTACTTCTTTTTTTTTGCAAACTAATTTGCTCAATCCCTCCCCCTTGTTTCTTTTAAAGTTTTCCTAAAAACAAAAAAAAACAAAATAAAATAGTGTTACTTCTGTAGAACATTTTTTCTCATTTGTTTTCTTTACATTAACCCAACATCCAGTGGCAAATTAATTATCACTGGCTTCTGTAAACATAACAACATTCCCATGAGCTACAGTTTATCCTCCCAATAGCAGCTATTTGTGGATTTCTTGGCTCAAAATCTACAAAGGTTAAGAGAAACCACAAACATTAAGAACAATGTTCCAAGAAGGCACAGCAGCTCCATTTATGGAATTACTATGTCCTATTATGACTATCTAAAATATATGCATAGGAACATTCTTTATGGTATATTAATGGGCACTTCTCTTAAATGAGACAGATTATTATAAATTATAGCATGTGAAAGCAGACCTACAGAAGATAAGACAAAGTTTAGAGCATGTTTTAGTTATATGCTTGGGGTTCTTAATTTGCTTTACTGAAGTATAGTGGGTGAAGAGGATTAGATGTCCGGTTGTTAAAAAATAAAAACAGAAAGAATATGTACTGAAATATTTGTCAACACATTTCTGTGGATACTGATTACTAATTAAATATAATTTAACTTGCTGATTAAATAATTAATGTCATGATAACTGTTCATTCTGCAACTATATTCTGAATCAGCCAAAGCAGCTCTTAATGTTTTGAGATTATGAGCACTGTATCCTTCTCCACTGTTACCAGGCAGGAGATGAGGGAAATAACAAGCACAGAGTTCGCCTTCCTGTTTCAGAAACGCCTTGCATATTTCAGATGGTTCTTTTATGGCACATTTTGCAAGGATAAAATCTTCCCACATAAAGATTAAAATAAAATGTCGCCTTTCCCAAACAGTTGTGGAGGAGACAGGAAGAAAAGTGTGAGGCTGTAGTTATTTCCCCTCCACTTAGTCAATTTGGACATCAAAGGAGATGTACAGGTCAGGGTCAGACTCAGAAAAGCTAGGCTACAATAATCTAAAGCAATTTAGAAATATAGGCTGGTTCAATAAGTTGGAAAAAAGATTGAGTCTTCCTCTGGTTGTTGAATATTTTATGTCTAGTATATATTCAGCTAGTAGAATTTTCTTTAATTCTTTCTAACATTGTGGAATTTGGAAAAAAATATGTACAAAGGGTGGAATTCTGTTCATCTGTTTGTTCATCAGCACAATAATTCTAAGAAAACTGGCTAGAATGACACCAAAGAGAAGCAGGTAAAAGAAAGTTTTTAAATGGGCCAGAATTGCTTGGGAGCTGTGGAGAAAAAACATTCCTGGTAAATTATGAAAAAAGCAATTGGGCAGCTGCTGAGAACTTTCCTCCTGCCTCTCAGAGCAGGACATATGCAATATCTGTTCTACAGCAAACATACACACACAAAATGTTATTGTTGGAGTTGCAAGAGAGCAAGGACCATTTTCTCATGTTGTGTCTGTGTGGAAGAATACTAAACTTCCTGAAATTCTGCCCTTCCTTAAATCTCGTGCAATGGAGCTAACTTGTAAAATTTCATGGCTGTTAAAAATAAATACTTCCATGTGCAATATTTAATTCACAGGTAGCATCACTACAGAGGAAGAATCTACTTTTAATCACACTCTATTATACAAGAACCATCACCAGCACTTCCCCTTAAATAAAACAAAAATATAAATGTCTGTCTGTCTATCTAAATAATTATCAGGGAGAAATCTTCCATCCAAGTCCACTTTGAATTACATATAATTCTTGTTTAAAAATTACAGTTGGACACAAGTAGCTTGATTGTTAAGCAAAGCAGCTGATAAGTTAATCTGCAAATATCTTAAAGTCTTACTTTGGCTTTTCAAAATTTGCAAAGTTATGTTTTCATCCTTGTCATAACTGCAGTCACAGTCTGAGCCAGTCACTAAATGAGGATTCCCTGTATCTAACTTTCTACTGGCTGGGACATTCATGGATAGATAAGCACCTAGAGTAGGATTTTAAATATCAATCTATTTAGGATTTCGGATATCAGTTCATATCTTTAGGTGGTTTAATTGGCTTCACAAAATTCTCAAATGGTGACTTAATGTGACCCAATGGAATAAACAAAAGCCACACAATAGAAGTAAAAATGTAAACAATCACAGTATGTATTATGCATGGAAAATGGAAAAATGAAAATAAAACCTAATCAAACCATTCCCACAAATATTAGTTCAGGATACTGAGGAAAAACCCTTATGTTTTTTTTCTTTCTTTTCTGTGGAAAGAATTGTTGAGAAGATGTCAGAGTTTCCTTTCTAGTGAATGAACTAGCTTACTGGAAAAAGCCTGACAGAAAGACAAACAAGTGAAAGAGTTCATTCAAACTATTTGTGGCTCAGACACAGCAATCAGTCTTAAAAATAATGTATGAGACAAAGTAAGAAGGCCTGATCCCAATTTCCAGTAAAAATTAGCCGAACTATAAAGCTGCAAATTATGTGTGTGTTCAGGACGATAATACATTATAATACCTTTTCAGTTTCTGTGGTAGGTGAAAAAGATCTCTATGAAGAAATGTAGGTGCACATAAACCTATATGTTTAAACTGATGCCTTCTAGATATATCAGCTACCATAATCTCTCTCCCATTGATGGAGGCTGGTGCAAGATTTTAGCAATTAGGATAGAATAATAATTACTATAAAGCAATAAATTATAAAGTGACATTTAAGTTTATAATTGGAATGTTCACTTATGAAAACAGATTTTGCTTGAAATTGTTTCATGTTTCATTCTCCTTATGAAAAATTATAAAAATAGATGATTCAAAGATGAATTTTATAATAGTTTCCTGTTCATCATACTATTATAGTACCATCATCCATGTTTCCTCCAATAGCATGCATGGTCATCACAATTAAAGGAAATATTATGAACCGGGTTCTTAGTCATCCACTGAAAATTCTTGTTCATGAAAAAAAAACAAAAAACCCTGTCCATATACCAGTGAATAAAAACAATATTTCAGATGGAAATCAAACATTGGTTTGTGACTTCCTGTTATAGACTATATTATAATGCTCCATGTTGACAAATTAATATTCACAATTATTCATTAGGTAGTTAATAACTATTTTGCTTATTATGTCTATGTTTGAATGCTACATAGAGCATTATTAGCCAATATAGCACTATTAGTCAATTGTTAATAGTTTAGAAAAACCTACAAGCCATTAGTAATATCAGGACTGTTATTGAATAATATTATCAATGTTTTATCATTGGGGATATGTTAATAAGTGATTTCCAAGGCTTACAAGCCTGTATCAAAAGTTGTGATGACAAAGCCAGAACTTTAGTCTAAAGGCTACATCTGTACAATATTCACAGCCTGATTCATTGTAGGCTGTTTTCCTAATTTGGTGTCTTTCAGAACTTCAGCTTCCAGGCTTTCCAATCAATGATTTCAATAAATACATTACTGGCAATGTGTGAAAAGCTGGCACTAGAAAATCTGTAGAATGCGTAATGTTTTTAGATGTTTTAAAATATGAAATGTCTACTTTTCCTAGGCATTGTATACCTAGGCATTATGAAGAATGATAAGAGCGTCCCATTTTTGGCATTCTATAGATTTCCTAGGCATTCTATAAAATGCTAATTTCACACATTGACAGGAACATATAAATTATGTCAATCCTGCAGAGGAGTAAGCCTGGTTCTTAATTATGTACAGTAACTCATATAACAATAATGATCAAATCTGATGAAGTTTACCTAATGCTGATCCCCAATAAAGTGTGTAAATGAATGGAGCTAAAGGGTAGATAACCTGCATTATATTATCACAATTCTAAATAAATTATTGACACAATTGTGTTACTTGTTTTTCTGCTTAAATATCAACCCATTAGGTGGTGCCTATGCTACAAAAGTGAGCTCCTGCAGGAGTTTATTTCAGCATAATTCTTGAAAAGCTTTCAGCTTAAATAAATTTCATACATTCTGCCACATTTCAGATCTTTTAAAATATTATTTTAACACAAACTTTCAATGCATTGTGTGCTCAACATAATTGCTTACTGGCTTAGCTATAGTACAACTCAAATTGCAAAACGTTCATCTCAAGATTTCAAGACAGAAATTTTGTGGGCCTTGAAGAGAGGCTAACCTCCCATTTCTGGACCTCTTGCTTTACCCCAACATTCTGCTGCCTGAAAAAACTTTTCTCAACCTACTGGTTTTAACACTTTCTAGTCAATGTCTAATCAATTTCGCAAATCTTTGCGACCTCCCCTCCAATTCAGCTTAATTTTCCTTGTTATAAAAACAGGATACCACAAATTCTTACCTTGGTCTACCCTCCAGGATATACATTAAAAACTAACCACAATAATGCTAAAATTAAGAAATTGGTATCCAGACATCATCATGCAAAAACTTACTTGCTTCACAATATCACATAGAAGTATGGAGTGATTGTTTCACAATCTCACAGTGCATATTTGATCACTTATCCTTCTTGCCTTTTGCCCAGATATCTATGCTTTCCAGTTATTGGGCTCAAATGAGCCATTACTCTCTTTCCCCTTCCCTCTTACACCTTAGAGAAGCTTTATGCTGTTCCTACAAGTATGGATGCTGTAGTGGAAAAAGTGCCTGGTGTGTAAAAATGATGCTGGAATCCATTAGACAATTTATAAACTTAATAAATGGAATGCATGAAGTATTAGGGGCAAAACATTGTCCAAGTCTAGAGCCAAATGGGTCATGACGAACTGAAATGCATGCGGTTTTGCACTGAATAGAAACAATTACATTTATTGTTTAAAGATGAGTGGAGGATAACCCTCACTTTTTACTTTTCCAAGTTTGATCTTTCATAGCAAGAAATTATAGTCCTCCCCACAACTTTTTATCTTAAAGCAAAGCAACCTCCCCCTCCATTGTAATGAATGCCTCCCTTGCCATTTTCTCTCCCTGACTACTTACACAGGATTGGGCTTCGTGGAGTTCCAAGCATACCACTTCAGTGGCAGGAAGCATCTGCTTGATTTTCACACATGTGATGTTGAACTAGAGAAAGAAAGGATGGAAGAGTGTATCATTGAATTTCTCTTTGTCTGGTGTCATTTGGCTATTCATTTGCTAATAGCATTTCTGTGAAATAACCAGTTAATTGATATGTGCTTGAAGGGTCCTTGGTGCTCCCTGAGCTTGGTTGTTGTCTTGCAGATGGTTCATTACCCAAACTATGTAACATCATCACTACTAGTCTGATGATGTTATCTAGTTTGGGTAATGAAATGTCTGCAAGAAAACAATTAAGTTCAGAGAGCACCGAGGACTCCTAATTTTGATTCTGAATTACATATATTCTCCTTTATTGATATGTGCTTATTGAATAATTCAAGAAAAAAGAATAAACAATGTTGCTAAAATGTGACAGAAAAAAGCACAAATATTTTTTTCTTGTGGAAAAAGTAAATCCTAAAGTATAACAAAAATGATTAAAAAGATCTTTTTATGCTGACATGTAATTTTAAACAAATAGATATATTAAGCAGACAAACCAGCAACTTGGTGCAAAATTGACCACAAAGAAGGTATTAGGCAACTATCTCTGAGAAGGCATTTCTACAATAGAGATCCCAACATCAAGAAGGCTGTTTCTAAAATACTAGTTCACCTTATATGGTGGGGACACACTGAGCCATACCTGTGAAGATAGGTTCAGGCTGGCAGCCATATGTGGGAAATAATTATCTTAGGAAATAGTCTCATGGTTCTATTATGTTAGAAAACTTTCAGCTCTTTTCTGAAAGGAGACATAATGCTATTTGTCTGATGGAAGCATATGAAATTTTGGATTCAAAAACTTCATATGATTCCATCAGACATATAGCACTATATGGCTGAAAAGACCATTGGTGAATACAGGGTAACCTAAAATGGAGATATCAAACCAAAGAAACATAAACATAAATATAAATTTTATCCAGTAGAAATCATAGGTGAACTTCCTCAAAGGTAATAAAACTTATCAGATTTATGAAAGAAGGGTTGGATTATGCTACTGTACTGTTCCTACTGCCTTAGGAACATTGTAATTCCAATACCGAGAACAGAGTCAATGTAAATTCAGACTAAGTCCATGTTTATGCAACAACAATTTTTATTGCACTGAATTAATTTTATTTGTACTCAGATACATTTTCATATAGCAAGATAAGACTATGTGACAATTCACATTTTTCTGAACACAAAATAGTAGTAGTAGCTAGTAAAATGGCCATGTAGAACACCACATAGTTGAATCAATGTTTGAATGTCAAATGCTATAAAAAAATCTGAATGTGGGAAAGCACATTAGAGAAAACCACAGCTGGGAGTTGTAAATTTATGTTCCCTCTTTCCTGCACATGTGTGCTTTCGGCAGTTTGCCAATGAGCTGTTGGAGCTTCCTTTGCTGAGGAAAAAAGTTATGTAAACACATCCATCCTCTTGCACCCACTTCCCCAATAAATTGAAATAAGAATAACAATAGCCTAGGTGGGATTCAAAGAAATAAATGGGCACCTATGAGAATCATCCAGGAAGCTGAAGAATATAGGGTGGCACATTTGCAAAAGTAACTAAAATGCCATGTTGATGAGACTGATTAATATATCAATCATTGATTTACAATAATGATCCCAATAAGGAAAATTAATCACTTTTCTTTTCATATCAATCCTAAATTTTCACAATCTTACCATCACATTGTTGTTCTCAGTCATGGATGTAATAAGAAAGATGGTGGAATTATATGTTGTTGGCTCAGTAGGACCATGTGTTAGAAGTGATGTTGAGCTTAAATTATGAGTCGTTGTCTCATTGTTAATAGTCACTATTGCATTCCACTGTGTAGTAAATGACTTAGCTGTTGTATTTGGTGAAGTTAAGCTTATTCTGGATGTGCTGGGCACAAATGTCTCTGGCTTGGTAACATTACTTGATGTCTCTGGAAAGAAATAAAGGACTTGATTGATGGATAAAAATGCCAAATCCAGTCTAAACATTGGTTCACTAACAATAATACATGGTCAATTTCTACAAAAGATGAAGGGAAAGTGGATAAAGATATAAGATTTCCATCTGTCTATTACAAAAGGCTACATTACTTGGATCTGCATATATACTAGGCTGGTACATTACAATATCCCAGTTTCTTGGGAGGAACTTGATGTGTATGAAGACACACACCATCTAAAGAACTGGCAGCTGTGCTTTCACATTTTTGTGTAAATAATAATAATAATAATAAGCCCTTGGAGAAATACCCAAAGGGCTGCCTAGAAACATGGAAATTTTGAACTTATTAGATCTGAATATTGTGACTTTGCAAAAAACCACCTTACTCAGAACTGCCTGTATACTCATGTGCTACCTTAACAGCTCTTAGGTCCTTGGTTAAGACTTAAACTGTTAAGTTTTTACCAGTCCCAGACTGTGAATCAAATTGATGATGATGATGATGATGATGATTAACAACAACAACAACAACAACAATAATAATAATAAATCATCTTACTCATCCTATTAGTTTTCTCATAGCTGGCTATTCTTTTAATAGGTTATGAGTGTACACTTAATGATCTCAAATAGCACATTTTCACCTGGAGCTTCAGATGAATCAGTCAGCCATACCCAAACATAGTTTGAATAATCTCTCTCAACCATTCTAACCAGCACAATATCTTAATCAAATAATGATCTCTAAGAGTTTTCTCTTTGACTAGATTTAATACCTTCCCAACAGCTGTCACTGAGGAGGAGATATGAAGAGATTCCATTTGAGTGAAGACTGTGTCCCTCTGGCACAGGAAAAATACTGACATTGAGCCATGTTGCATTGTGTTGTGTTGTACTGTTCACATTATGTTATTTCACATTGGAAGCTTTTATCCCTATGTTTAGACTAATGTCCTAGTCACTACTCAGATTCATTTTCTCTTCATCTATTGCTATCTGTTCAGTTGAACTTTATCTTACTGAACATAGCTAAATGTTGTCTTTTTGTCTGCAGTATTAGCTGTAATTTATTAATAATCATGTTTCAAATATCTATTGATCCAGACAAAGAGATTGTTTATTGTTAATTTTAGTCTATTTTTTTAAATTGTTACTCATATTTAGGCTTCACAGTTCTGAACTCTGCTCTTTACTTTCATGTCTCACTATTTAGGAGTTGTATGTCTTAATTTGAATTTATTTTGAACAGATCTATGATAGTGAAGTCTGATCTGAACATTTCAGATGTTTAACAATACATTTGCATAATAAGCAAAGCATTTTATCACTAGCTAAACAATTGATTTAAAATAATAGCCTGGAACTGGGAGAGGGGAAGTGATAAATTGATATCTAGAACTAAAATTAAAGTATACTTATAACATCTCATTCCTGATGAAAGGTATTTAAAAGTTGTACAGTTTCTTGAGAAATTGGGAAACTGCACTAAGAATTATTCAATGAAAATTACATTTCAATATTTTTTTCTTTCTTTCATGTAGGTCAGAATTTTAGCAGTCTGAGAAAAGATGGGGAAACTCTGAGAAAACATAAATGGCAACCCTTTGAGGAAGTTATGTTTTTATCATAAATGAATAAATGAGTCAAGCTACTTCCATAGAAATGTTGAAGCCAATTTACCTTCTAGTGATGGAGCAGTAGAGTTTAAAGAGGTAAAATTAGAAGCAGAGGTAGGAGCAATGATTGTTGTCAACCTCTCAGCAATGGTAGCATTTGGAGAATTAGTTGAATTAGTTTCATCACCAGAGACTGGATTTTCTAAAAATGAAAAAGGAAAGAAATGAAAAATATTTATAGTTGTCTAGTACAATTTGACGCTGTAGAAGAGGTTTTGATGAGGCTCAAAGTGGAAATGCTGCAATAACAAAAATATGGAGTCCTTTTCCTTATTGTTCATGGTAAAAAGTTTACTTGATGCAAATAAAAAAAATTGCATATTTGCAAGAATGGTGACTTCTCAACAAATTGATGTTGCCCGTTTTCCTCTTATACATTGGCACAACAGAAACTGATACAGGTTAATTGTTTATTATTATTTACTGGACAACCTGTGCTCCAAATGCTATCAACAACAACAAAAACAACAAGAATAATATTCAATCTAAACAGAAAAACAGAATGACCCTTTGTGGACAAAAAAGCAGTGGGAGTGGAAATGACTTACACCTTCCTGTTGGTTTCCCCATTGAGTTTCCTTGTGGGAAGTTGGCAGGGAGTTTCAGAAACCTTCCTTCCTTCCTTCCTTCCTTCCTTCCTTCCTCCCTCTCTCCCTCCCTCTCTCCCTCCCTCCCTCCCTCCCTGGGAAGCACTAGGGGAACAGGAAGGGGAGAGAGAGAGATCAATGTGGGAAAGACATGCTACTGGCTCAATTGCTTATACATTGGCTTAGATCAGCGGTTCTCAACCTATGGGTCGCGCCCCCATTTGGGGTCGATCGACCATTTTTCGGGGGTCGCCAAAGGCAGCGATCCGCCATTTTCTCCCCTCCGGGGGTGCTGCCGCACATGTGCGCTGCGCATGGGGGCGGCGGCATGCCTCCGGGGGCAGCGCCGCGCATGCGTGCCATGCATGGGGCCGCGCATGCGCATAACGCTGGCTTAGATTAAAGTTATTCTGAAAAAAATATGGAAAATGTGAATTTCAGGAAGAGTTTTGGGGAGGGAATCAACACAAGAAGGCATTCAGGAAGGCAGTTCTAGGAGTATCTAATCCAGGCCAGCTTCTTCTAGAATGCAAGGGTGGAGCAGAAGCCCTTTGGATGATTAAAATTTACAGGAAGGGATGTGACAGAATATAAAAGCAGATAAGCAAGTACATCCCATGGAAGAATTTCATGTACCCCTGAAGTCTAGCCTTTGAAACCTAAAGTGCCTCTGCCTTGGGAGATCTTGTTTTGCAGCAGTGGACCTACATGCCATACAGTGGGTGGGAAGATCAATTTAATAATGGGGATTGCAATAGGAACACTACTATATTTTCTAATTTACTGTATATTTCTCTTTCTAGACTATAAATAAGAAATATATCCACATTTCATCAGGAGAGATCATGTACCTCCAAAGCCACAAGCATGTAATATACACATGTAGAAAGGTATACTGAGAAAATTAATCACATTATACTTTTCCCCATTGCAATTAAGCAATTTGAGAGTGGGAGAACAGGTGGAAAGGGCAGGCAGACAGCTGAGGCTTCTTGCTTAGGCACCAGGGTGGATGGCAATAATATAAGCAGTCCCTGATAATAAAAACTTGGGGACCCATTGCACTGAAACTACAATATCATGGCTAATACAGGGATAAAAAGTCAGGGGTCTTTGTGATTTCCCAAGCCATAGAGGTGTGCTTCCCACATGCAATTCCTAATATGAAAGAAGAGGGGAATTATTTCATAGATATTTTTATCCTATCCTTGCTTGCTTCTTTATTCTGGTCCAGTTACATCTGGAATGCAATCAATCAACATACTCCTCAAAGGTCAAAAACAGCTCTTTGCTGGAAACTCTTGCCCCAAAATGGAAGCATGAGAAAGGTATCTAGAGGTCTGAAATACATAAAGGGATGAATATAAGTATGTATATATGTTTATATGTTTATATGTATATATGTATATATGCATGTATGCATATATGTATAGGATCAAATGCTATCAATACCCATCTGAAATCTTAGGTTGTCCTACCAGGGACAAAATTAATATAGACAGAAACCATATCAAAGGACCTGAGAGGAAAAAAAACAAAGACAGAAAATATGGGTCATCTTGAAAATAGCGAGAGTTTGATTGACTGGAAGAGAACCAACTGAGAATCAAATCATGAAGACAACTTTTAAGAATTTGGACAAATAGGGAAATCAAACAGGAGAGAATAACCAACTATGTCAAAGACTGAGCAGATCTTATAAAGATGGAGGAGTGAGGAGAGCTGGATTGGGAAGTGGGGCATTGAAAATACTTGTTGTAAGGGCCAATCAGAGGATGATAGTGGCAGAAATCAGATGGGAAAACTTTAAAAGTAGGATTGAATGAAAAATGCTGGTGGAATGAAAGATAGCTACTTTAAGGAATTTATGATGCAGGACCCGAAGGCAATTAGAGAAATAAAGAATAAAGAATTAGCATGCCTGTGCATGCACACACTTATATATGCCTCTTCATTATTTTTTTTTTGCAAGAAATTTCTGTATTAGAATAGGTGTTTCCTATCATAATACATGTATTTGTATACAGATGTTTTTAGTAATTGATGTTGTTTTTGTTTGGAAAATTGTACTGAACTATTCACAGTAGTGCTGGATTGCAACTTTACTTTAAACTGTGCTGGCAATAACTCATAGAAGCTGAAGTTTATCAACATCTGGACAGTTATCTCTAACCTAATTCTTTGTATTTTTTCACACAATATTTAAGATAATATTTCCATTTATAATTCCAGTAATAAAACACTGATACCTTAAAATATTTATTCCTAATTATTTTGTCATTTTAGATTAAATGCACTCAAGCTTTCCAAAATTAGTTGATTCTAACAACAAATGCTAAAAATTTCAGACTTTCAAACTATTGGGATTGTACTACATTTTTTCTTTAAAAGTCAAGGCAAACTTGAAACTCAGGTAACAAGAGAACAAGTTTTAAATCGTTATTTCTATAATCCACATTTCACAACAGCTTTGTTTGTTACCTTTTGTGAAAATATTACAGACACCTAATGTAACTTTTGAGCTACTATTATTGTTTCTGATAGCAGACAATTTTTCATGTGCTTCTTTCATGAGCCATACCTCTCTAAGTTCCTTTACAATTGTTTGAAAGTATGTTTTAGAGGACTTTTAATCATGGTATTTTTCTTCTACAGGTCAAAAGGCTAGAAGCAGAACAAGAAATCAATTATTTTCCAGTGTTTGGGCAAGGTGTATATTTATATCCACCAGCCTTATTAAAAGAACATTCTGTTGTGCAAAAGGATATGTTGCCATTGCCAAGAATTCTGGATTATCTTAAAATTAATCTAGAACAAATGTTTAGAGCCAAGTGCCTGAAACAGAGTAATTGATGTCTCATATAACATAGCTCAGGATGTGTGTATTAATGCTGCAAGTTCACCATAGTGTTAGCCAGACATTATTTTGTATTCACTGCATGAAAGGCTATTTGTATACACATTCCAGTTTGCAAAGAACTAACATTCATGTATTTGTATCCAAATTGTAGACATGTGAGAGTTGCATGCTCATTTGTATACACATTCACTGAGTGCTTAGTTTATATTTGCTTGTATGAACTGCTGAATTTATGGTAATTACAAATCTTCTTAATATAAACTACTGAAAAAAAAACAGATTTATAGTTTTCATTTGATTTAGTATTAAATTTATATCCTGCTTCTTGATAGTAAGTTAAAATAAAATAGAAAATACTTGATACTATAAAGTATAAGATGAACAAAATTAAAATCCTACTAGGTAACTTCTACCTTTTAGGATCAACTATCAACAGTAAAGGGACAAAAAGTAAAAAAAAAAAAAATGCCAAAGACTAGCACTTGGTAGAGCAGTCATGAAAGTCTCAGAAAAGATTCAAATGTCTTTATGTATCTATGCCTACAAAGATAAGAATCATGCAAACCGTGGTAATCTCTGTGGCACTCTATGGAATGAAATTTTTTGGGGGGAAAGCATGATAGGAAATGTACTGACACCTTTGAACTTTAGTGTTGAGAGGACTGCTGAGAATACTATGGACAGCTAAGAAAACAAATCAATGAATAATCAAACAAATCACAACAGAATTCTCCCTTGTGTCTCAAATAATCCCACTTTAGACATGTTATACAAAGACCTAGTTCTCTGGATAAGGCTCTAATACTGAGAAAGGTGGAAGGAAAGAAAGGACGACAACCAATAGCAAGGTGGATGGATGAGTTAGAAGACCTGAAAGACCAAGTTAGTGATAGATTGTCATGGAGAAAATCTATTTACATGGATGATAGGAGTAAAAATGACTTAATGGTACTTAATAATCACTTGTGAAAAATAGAATAAAATATCTGTGTTTTCCCCGTTGTTTTACTACTTTGTAATCATGATTCTGCTCTCACTCTTCAGTAAGAATGCTTGTTCTATCTCTGTCACAAAGAGAAACTAGAAAGAAATATAAAATGAAACTCCCCTCTCTGTTTGGCAGACCATTCCTGAAGACAAGGCATTCTCAAATCTGCAGGAACCCAGATTCCTTATAATAATCAAGTATTATAGGAATTACCTGGAAGACAGGTATCAGATATCCATGTGGTGGATTGATTAGTTTAAATTTTCCTTCTTCCCACCTACTAGAAACCTGTATTTTCAAGACTGCAGTAATGAGTAATGATCAGATATATTATAGAAATCAAAGGAATTGTTCTGTGAGGTTAAAATTCCTAATGAATTTAAGTAGCTATTTTGAATAGTACACTTTGTGTTTAAAGTTCATATTAAATTGCTTTAAACATTCCTGATCCCTTCTTTGTTAGTTTCTTTAATAAGTGTGCTAAATTGGGAACGTATATAAATTTTATCATTTTTGTATGCTCTTGGGTATGCATGCTTGCTTGATTTTTAAGGCAAGAAAAGGAAAGTCTTGGAAAAGGGGACTTGTCTTTTTGTAGAAGTGGAAGCCCAAACTCTGGATCATCACATGTTTAAACTGTAAATGGCTGTAAATCAAACAAGTGGTAGTAGTGCTTCAACCCTGGAAGTAAAAATGCAGAATATTGTAACCCATTCAACATCACTGAGATGATGCTGTCACACAAATTAGATATTTGTTTTTCTGAGGAACAAGAGTGCAGTGCTTTGTGTTCAATATTACAATGAAATTGAGAGATGTTATTAGTGGTGTGTTCAAACATCTGTGAGGCACAAGTTGAGGTGATAGGGAAGAAGTGTTAAGATCTCAGTTCCTTCAATTGTTTAAAAAACAGCTGTGGACCCTCTAGCACTTAAAAAGGGAGCTTATTCTCTTTATGTGCTTTGTCTACAGAATCAAATATTTCCATTCTGCTTTTGGGAAAATAAGTTTGTGCTTGTCTATATGGATGAGGTGAAATTGGGAAAAGCTTCAACAGGAAAAGCTTAAAGCTCTTCCGATGTATAGTGCTCTAATCTGATTCAGGTTCACTCCTAGCTGCATTTGTAGAAAAGAGAGAAATCCAGCCAAGGATCTCATACTATTTTTCATCTAGTTGCACCCTTTAAAATAATAAAAGACACGACAACTTGTTGAACAATGAATAAACTTACTCAATAATTATCCTTTCTCAGAAGGCTTTCTTCCAGCAAAAATATTATATGTAGTTGAAAGGAGGATTTAATCCAAAAATCATTGCCATATTTCTTTAGGAAACAATGATTTCATCTAGAGGTAGTAAGGCTCTGAAAATGGAAGTTTGTCCCATGAAGTAAGCTAGCATACTTATGGCTCTAGATCAGCATAAATCTGCATTGGGCATCTCACCTAGAGGAGAGAGCATCCTTCAATTCTCATTGGAACTACTTTTGCTAGTAAACTGCAGATGAAAGCCCTGGGTCAAAATCCTATAGTTTGAAAACCCAAGAAAATAGGAATGACACTACTGCATTTAACCCTTTCCAGGTAACATGGAAGGATAAGCTTGAAGGATAAATTCCCCCCCCCCAAAACCCCCACACAATTCAAGAAGTGAGTGCATGCTGAAAATGCCATCATTTATAATGGTGTCAAACTGAGACTTGACCTACAACTCCACACAATGTTTAGGCTGAGACTTAAAATAGTATCATGGAAATTCTATGCTTATCTTAAATACAAAGTAAGTCTAAACTAATCAGAAAAATCAGTCTTTAAAATAATGTTTGTCGGTAATTCAAGTGCAGTTAAGTTTGCATGAAGCACAAGACTTTAACTGCAAAGAAAACTGTCACTAATAGCTAAAACAAGGGCTCTACATTTACATCTGTGTTTCTGACCTTGCTAACAGAAAATGTCCTTCTGTAATGACACGGTTTACAGATATCAGTGGAAATATATGAGACATACTCTTTTATTAATCCATAGATTGAACTACAGAATTAAAGACTTTTAAAAAAAATCAATGATAGCCCATTATTTTAAGTATACTTTCAGAAAAAAATCTGCAAAAAGATCTAGTATGTATCTTGATAATTTGTGAATATAACCACATGTGAAATTAAATCTTATTCAGACATTGAATCTATTATCATGCTGCCATCTTATGGACAAAGAGCCAAAATGTAATAGAAATACAGTATCTCATCAATTTTTTTCTTACATAGTTTATTCATAAAACTGATGTTGATTAATCAATTAGATAAACAGATCAATCAGACAAATTGCTGTATAACTTATATATCAGTTGACAAAACCTTGACAAAATGAAATCAGTTGAATTTGAAAGCAAAAGTTTTAAATAACATTGGTCAGAGTGACCAGAGTTAGCAGCTCACAGTAAATATCAACATAAAAATAAAGATGTTTTCTGGCTTCAGTAACTCCACATGGGTAAAGTCTGAATTTAATGTTGTATGATTGTTACTTTTAGTGCAGCAATGCTTTTTCAATAGGAATGGGAGCAATTATTACTGGGCCTCACATTTGGGTATAATTCAGTATTTCAAATGATGGATCAATATCTTTCAAGGCAGCAAAATGAATCAGTTAAAATATAATGCTAATGGTTATTTTATTACTTCAGATTCCCACAAACACTTTGGTTTATATAAGCTTCTATGGACAAAAACAATGAAAAACAATAGATTAACATGAGATGTAGCAAGTGCTCTCGCTGTGTGTGTATATGCTCAAATGAACATTCTGTCCCTGTACCTCCCACAGGAAGGTCCTGAATATAGACTACAGCAATCGCAATACAAGAATTTCCACACCCACAACTGTCATAAACTCATGCAAAGAAATCAGGTCGATCACAATTAGCAGCACCCAAGCTGTTGAATAAAATAAGTGGGAAAGCCTGGCACCCTACAAGCAATTCGCTTAACAGACACACTGACCTACAATCAGCTTGCAAACCCCTCATAATCCAAATCAACTGCACAACCAACCAGAGAGAACACCGACTCTTAACCAACCCACGCAAGCTCCCCTACAACCAACACTTCACCTGCCAATGACCCTCACCTGATGTAACCTCCCCATCACAAGACCCATCACAAGACTCCCATTGATGACACCTGACCTCTCACAAGATCCATTACAAGACCCTCATCTGACCCATCACAAGACCTACTGACCACACTAAGCCCTTATAAATAGAAGAATGTTGACACTGACATCCCCTAAACTCTGCTGAAGATGTTACCTAACCAACCCACAAGTTCAGAGAGCTAACTTTCACCCTCATAAATGGGAAAATTAAGCCTACTCATCTAAATGTATATTTACTCAAGTTCCATTGACTCACTTCTAAGTGAACAGCCTGAATCAGTGAGTTTAGATGGCAATAAATTATATGTCCTACAACCTTTACAGGTAGAGTGAGAAAGAGTCTTTTCTGTTATGGCACCAAGGTTATGAAAGTACATCCTTGGGTAAGTCTATAATTATGCCACCTAAAATATATTAGAAATGTATCTAGACTTTGGGTCATATTCAGTCTCACCTATCCATCACACTTCCCTAAAAAAACAAATGACATCAAGAGAAATGACTTCAGGAAGTTAATCCCCTGCTCTGATGTCAACCATTCTTCCAGAGAATTTTTTTTGCCTTTCCTGTGCATGCTTTCTCCCAGGAGAATACTGTTTGGAGCAACTCCTTTGCCAGCTCCTGGCTCATCTACTCTGCTTATGTTTTGGCTCCAGAGGACACACTTGAAGAACAGTTCCCTAGGGGATGGCATGAACTATCTGCTAATTCTTGAAGGTTTGGTTCTTTGTAAACCTTTGCAAATGGGTGATGTCATGGAAAGAACAAATCAGCTTTGTGGTCAGAATTCAATGTAGTACACATTATTCAAATATGCAGACATGTGGCAAAATGAAAACTTAGAAAAACCTATATGGTACTGCAAATAATTCCTTAATGGCTAGAATTCCTTGGATCTTTGAAAAGAAAAACTTGAATTATTGTTTGAGAATCTGAATTACTCTGTAAAATGAACTTAATTTAATTTAATATCAAATTTCTACAAACAAAAACAAAGTGGTTAAAGCACTAGGCTAGAAACCAGAAAACTGTGAGTTCTTTTCCACCTTAGACTTGAAGGCTGGCTGGATGACTTTGGGCAGTCTTCTCTCTCAGCCCAACCTACCTCACAGGATTGTTGTTGTGGGGAAAATAAAAAGTATTAAGTATCTTCACCATCTTGAGTTATTTTTAAAATATAAAAACAGGATAAAAATGCTTCCTGTAACCCTAACCATAATTCCAATAAATGTGATTACTATAAACATTTTATCTTTAAAGACAATCTTATGAATCTTACTCTAAGGAGGGTGAAAAACATGTTAATCCTTCATCAATCTGTATGTCAAAAAGGATTTTTCTCTGCTTTCCTTAAAAAGGGCAAGAGCAACCATAGGTCAGTGATGGGATTCAGCTGGTTCACACCACTTTGGCAGAACCGGTAGCTAATCATGTGTTGCCCAGGCCCAGAATGGACTTCCGGGCCAGAGAAGAATCCATCCACACAGAGAACTGGTTGTTTACATATTTGAATCCCAGCACTGCCATAGGGGTAGTATAGTTATTGAGGGAAGGAAGAGGTTGTCAGTTAAAGAGGAAGTCCAGGAAGTATGAGGCAAAATATTGTATTTACATTCAGGTCTCAACTTAGAAATCCTATTTTAGCATCAAAATTCTGGCTCTCATACAATTTTTTTTTCCTTTTTATCTAGGGGCAGCCAATCTCTGCTCTGGCTATTGTAGAATTTGCCTTACAGAGGACAAAAGATATCAAGCTACTACATCTCTCCTTCATTCTCAATCAGAGTTTTCAGTTTGATGGAGATTCCACAATAGTCAGAAACATTCTGCATAATTCTGTCTGTTCCTTAACCACTCTACCAGAGTATCAGTTCCTTTGCCTTGCTAAATCTGAATCCATGAACTTTGGATTTGCTGCATCTAATGTATTAACCACTATATTTCAGTATGGTTCTAGCCTTTTGAGAGTGGTTATATAGAATCATCACATAGTGGTGGGATTCAAATATGTGAACAACCTGTTCTCTATGTGGATGCTGCTTCCAGAAGTCCATTCTGGGCCTGGGCAACAAAAAATTAGCTACCAGTTATGCTGAAGTGGTGTCAACTGGATGAATCCCACCACTGCACCTGCAGCATTTGTCTTGTCCCTTTGCAACAGCTATTTACAACATAAAACTTTCCTGTAAGGAAGGAAGCAAAACAGATGAACAATCACCACATCTCCTTTATCTGCCATAGCTTTTTGAACTACAACTGATTTCCTCATACATAACTTTGGAATCTGAAAGTTTGCTTGCCTTTTTTTTTTTTTTTTTAGATGAATGCTTCAAACCAGTCATCTGTATTAGATGCAGAGGAAGCTATGTGGTGCATTTGCCTTTTTTCTGTTCTGAAAATGGAAGGTTTAACAGAATTAGATCAAACTGCACATATTTGTTAGAGCCATTTTAAGAAAAAGCAAATAAAAAAGAAAAATGATGAATTATAAAATGACCCCT
This sequence comes from Crotalus tigris, assembly GCF_016545835.1. Classification (NCBI taxonomy): domain Eukaryota; kingdom Metazoa; phylum Chordata; class Lepidosauria; order Squamata; family Viperidae; genus Crotalus; species Crotalus tigris. The sequence goes on from NW_024100082.1 coordinate 1,075,844, forward strand.
TTCTCTTTTAAGGAAGAACTATGTTTCTTCAACCCACTCATACCCATTTCTTAGATAGTGAATAATTTTATGACTGTAATAGATATATCTTTGATGAAATAATTACAAGCTTTTCATCTTCCTAGGAATAGAGTGGAATAATAAGTATGCACTAGTGTAAATTGCATTGTAACCTCACTTTTGCTTTGCATGTTCAAACCATGCACTTTTAAAAATAATGTAAAAAATATAAAGCAAGGCAATGCTCACAATAATGTAAAAAATATAAAACAAGGCAATGCAAATCTTCCTTGCCTCCATATACTCATCACATCTGATGCAACAACTTAATCTTGGGAAATGTGGGAAATTCTATATGCATGTTAGTATGTACATATGTACATTGTTGTATATATATGTGTCTGTGAAAAAGTCCAAAAACTCTGGAGTCAATTGTCAAATCTTGTTGTTTATAGGTTTTTTGCTCAATAATATTTATATACAAGTCTTATATTATTTCAGTGCAAGATCTTCCATACTAACAATTTATAATACAACTAAGCCCTAGCTGTAACAATCTAAAACCTGTCTTTATTAATAATACATCACTACAACAATGGCTGGATTTGCTGTAAAACTATTAGAATGGAAATCCTCAGTATGCATTTTCATGCCTTCCAGAAAATGGCCTTGCAAAGTTTTAAAGCAATGTAAGAATGGTTTCTGTATCCTTGATATTCTAAAACTGTATATCCTCTTATTTGACCAACAGATTATAGCTGAGAATTCTAATGACAGAATAGCTGAGACTGAAGGTAAATGCGAAGCATAGAAGTTAGCACTTAGCTTCAGGCTTCCAAAATTAATATCACACTGCTATGTGGGTAAAAATGAGCTTCAGAATTTCATTTGTTGGAGGATATGGGAAATCAAATTGGAGAAACCAAGATTTTTGTATTTGTGATTTATTCTGCCAATAGCTATAATGAATACCACCTTTGGAGATTCTGAGCAACATTAGTCATGAATCTTTAGTTTTGTTCTTCTCCAGCCACATGGCAGGAATTCAGAAGGGTGGAGTCCCCTTCCCTCTGGAAATATCTGATAAAATTCTACCCATTCCCTCCTCCAGATGCTTTTTCCTTTTCCACATGGGCCTAGACAGGATATGGGTGTGGGCTTTACACTCACAAATGACACAAAGAAAAGACTGAGGAGAATGTGAGAAGGAGAGACGTTGACAACTTAAAACATTACAACACCTGGTTAAGCCAACTCCTTGCTCATTTACTCTACTCAAATGTAATAGCTGAAGTGCCTACAACATCAATGTTTTATTTTTTAAAATGGATTGCATATGATGTGAACATTTGAGTTTTGCCATCTTTCAAACTTCAAAAATCAGTTTTAAAACCTCACACCACAGTTCATTATATAATATTAGGATATTATTGCTGAACATTCTATTTCATTTCAGCTCAAGTAATTTAACCTTAAAATGTCATTAGGATTTGAATTAAATCAGATATAATCCTTATTATAATCTATCCTTTTCCAAGTTTCCTACACCAATCCAGGTTGTATATATTGGAAATAAAATGAACATAAAAGTGCTAAAATTAAATTTAGCATTGCTACGGTATAATTTCTGGGGATTTCAGATTCAGATTATTCCCATTCTATTAGTCCTCTTGAAAACATTTTGAAATATCTTTTTACTAATATTACTAATTCATATTAAGTATTGTTTATGAAGCCCAAAATAATCTCATAAGAATATCATACCCCCCTGTAAATAGTTATCTTCAATATTAATATATTTTCTAAATAATTTAATTTACAGTACTTGCTCTGAGTGCAATATTCTCATTCCAAAGAGCTGTCCCCAGATATAAAAATTTTTGCTATCAATTTGTATCATTGACCAATAGAAAATCTGGGCTAAATGAAGTTCAGTTCAATCTTCAAAAACTAGTATTTTTGTCTGTGATACTATCATACAACACTCTATGCTCACAGTTTTCTTTTTGTTTTGTTACCATTATTCCTGTTTAAGAGGATTTGTTTGTTATATTAAAGCATTCTTTTTGAATGCAATATTTGGCAAATGTATTAATTACTAGGTAGTGATTATTGGGCTTACAGGCACTTTCAGCTCCCTGGCAAAGATAAAACATAATACATTGGATGCATATGTTTGGTTTCCTCCTTTAGATTTTTACAATGCAAATAAAAAAATTAGAAAGTTAACATATCATATGTGAAGTAACTATTAAAGAAATATATACACATCAATATGATATTTTAGCAATATATTACATAAGGGCATCACAGTTTACAATAACAGCTTTGAGATTCCCTAAATTAAAATGGTTTTACAGTATATGCTGTCTTGATGAAAAGGGAAGCTGTGTGCCTATATAGATCTTTGCCAGTGTGAAGTGATAATCTTATAGTTTTATAACAGTAGTCTCCTAGATCTTTGTGGATACAAAGCAAAGTGTCATTTGATGACGATGAAAAAACAAAGAAGCAGGAGAAACAAATGACTTAAATAAATTCCAACACATAAGTTACCTCCTTTCTATGAAGAAACATTAAAAAATTATACAGATTTTTCTGTTTGCTGTGGAAAACAAGGAAAAAGAAAAATGTGCACTGATAAACATTTGTCTTGTTAGATGAGCAAAACAAGCAAATAAATAAAAAAGTTAAAGTTGATTAAGTTAATTTTTGATTAAATATTTTTGATTAAATAATTGGGGAACACTTTCCCAATGCACAATTTTCTTTTGCCATTTAGATTTAACCTAGCAAATTGGCAATGTGATCATGGTCAAGACAATTGAGTCTGAAATCTGATAAGGAAAAGTTAAAATGAAACATTAAATGACTGTGACTGTTAAATGTTTATCTTTTCAGCCACATGTAAATTAGATTATGTTTATTTTCTAAAGTTGCTTCAGCAGGTCAGGTCTCTTTAGCTCTTTAACTCTTCAACTTTTTAACTCTTCTTGATTATGGATTCTATAAGATTATCAAAAGAAAATACATTCCCACATTCCAGTTGCTATGTGTTATTTGTACACTTGTGTATTTAAATCATTCAGGTTTTTCAGTAAGAACAGACACTTTTTTAAAAAAAGAAAAAGAAAGAATGGGTACAACCAAATCTTTCTGAGAAATTGTCCTCTGGATTTTTCATTTTGCTTAGTGATCTTTCTCTTCTGATTTTTCTTAAGAAATGAGAATCTTAAGCTTCTAGTAAACTCCAAGGAATAGTGCCATGGCAATTTAAATAAAGCCTCCAAGTCAATTACTTATTTTGCTTTTTGCTACATTCATGGAATTTAATGAAGAGATTTGGCTTACTCCTAACTCTAATAAAATACTGAATTTACATGCTATTGATAATAGTATTATTAAGATAGTGGGAAAGAATTCAAGAATCCATAAATGCACAATCGTCTCCTTAAAATGACTGCCAAGTATAAACAAATTCCAAAACCCAAACTTCTCATGCATCTCCGAAATGGTAAACAGTCACCACCATTTTTTGGAAGCCTTTGCTTTCTTGGACCCAATTCAGTGCTCAGTTACATGACCAATGGCCTTGGATAAATTTTCTTTCAAGATGCATCTCAATCTTTCAGTAGAACATGAATAAAAATTATGAGGCAGATTGAAATATATATCCATATAGTCATTTTGCTGCATATTGGCTACATATTGCAAAACCAATTCTGTGTTTTTCTAATTTCTGATTAAGCGCCTGTCTATAGATTGAAACCTGTACTTGGACAACTGGGAAGTTGCTCTTCCAGTAACATGAAAACTTTCAAAACTGTTAATAAAGTATTTAAAGATACTGCCTAGAAATAAACACACACACACACACACACACCATGATTACCATGATTATCTGAAAATTAATTAGAGGCAGTTTTCACATGTGATAACTAAAAAAGGATTCAAGTTATTATTTGAATGTCATGTTCAGATATCCCAAAGGATTCAAGTTATAATTTGAATGTCACGTTCAGATATCACATCCTTCCCAGGCATGATCAGATTTTTATAGTTGCAAATCAGGGCACAAAGTGGTCAAAATAATACAGTCTACTTGTCCCGGGGTTATTTACGGGCCAGATATTGTCCTTACCACCTCCACTAAGTTATGAATATCAACTAAGAGCTGATTATCTACATCCACTAAAACAGCAATGCATAGCTGTATTTTTTTTATAAAGAATTTTATTTACACAATGTCTGCTACTGCAGAAAGAACTTGTAAGTTCTTTATATGATAGATAATATTGTTCTACCAATATAAAATGCATTCTATTTTATGTAATAATAGGCATTTGTCTCCAGAAACATTGTGGATAGTTATTAGGGAATGTGAACAACATGCAAGTTCCCAGCAGGTGTCTAATATATATTTCTTGGCATTTAGACAAGCAAACAGAATCAAACATGTCAACTGAAAGCAATTGGGGATCCTTTGGGGATTACTTCAAAATACAATAGATACAAAACATTCAGAAAAAGAACAGTATACCATCTAATGATATGCTAAATAAAAAACAGAGTAAGTTGGCTCCTTTTTTTTTGGGACAGAACATTTCAGTTGGTCTATGGTCCAATCAGTTGTTGACCATTTTCACCTGTGGTTATCATCATGACAACATCTTCACTTACAGCTGAGCTTTATTAACTATTGAAACAAACTGAAAAAAGATAATACAATGGCATATGATCAACTTCCTATTGCTCAGAAAGGAAGGACTTTTTGAATGGCAAAATATCCTCACACATGGTCTAATAAATTGTAAAATGCAGTATAACTGGTGAATATATTCATCTGATAAACTCTGCTTTACTCTTTGCTACTGTTAGTATTGTGGGTGGTTTTGATTGTATTAATGACTGTTTTTCACTAAAAATATTAATTTAAAGAGTCTGGATATTGCAGTACACAACATGTTCAAATAAAAAACCATGTTCTAGCTACATTGTGGGCACAAAGCCAGCTAGGTGACCTTTGTTCACTCACTCACTCACTCACTCACTCACTCACTCACTCACTCACTCACTCGCTATTAGCCCTAGGAAGGAGATAATAGCAAAACACTTCTGAAAAATTTTTGCCAATAAAACTTCAGGGACTTGTCCAGGTGGTAATCAGGAGTCAACACTGACTGGAAGGCAAGCATGCACATATGCACATACAGGCACGCACGCAAACACACAGACAGACATTTATACCAAATATATTTTATCCTGCTGCATTTTTTAAGTATTTTCAGAAAGGTAAAACATTTGCAATTAATAACTGTTTTTGAAACTAAACATAGGACAGTAGGGATTGGGGAGAAGGATACACTTTAAAGAGCAAGCTTAAATAAATACACTAATTAGCAAACCAAATGTACCCATTTAAGATATTAAAACAATAAACTATATAGCATAGACATTTGAGATTACAAGCATAGAATTTATTCTTTTTAAAAAAACTTAACAGTATGTTTGCTTTTACTTATCTACTCTGGGTTAAGAATGAATGATAAAAATACATGCTAGGATAACTAAGCATTCTCTATGATTTGTGGAAAAGCATACAGATGCAAAGCAGTGAATAAAGCGCCTGCATCTGTTATCTGTATGCATTTCATCACAAAGGGAGGGTACACATCTTAACCCTTTCTATCTATAAATCACTAATTTGAAAGATTTTGATTCCATACTGCATTCTTTTACTATTTTTATCTACCTTTCGAACCTCAAAGGGACTGGCATTACATTAAAAGTACACACTTCTATTAATATTTCATAAGCTATGGCATACAGACTCATAATTCCATTCTTTCATTTTTATGCATCAGAGGTTCATAGGCTGTACCTTCTTTTCAAATACTCACCCAACAGGCACAAAACATAGAAGGTTGCCAGGAGGAGTTTCCTTTCCTTCATGATCTTAAAACTCCACACTAGCATCATTCCCAGGACAGAAGCAGTGTCCAGGACTAACAACTGAATGATTCTCAGAGCTCCCCTCAGACTGAGTTTCTCTGCCTTGTTCTGGAGGCTTCAGTGTTTCTTCTTATTAACTAAAGCTTTTTGAGGTCAGTTCATTGTGGGATAGGATTCCCTCCTAAACGATGTGTTTATGGCTCAAGATTGTGAGGTGGAGTTTTCTGAAGTCTGATCTCATAGCTTTATATAGTTCAGAAGAGTCTGTCAACATCATTGTTAAACTTCCCCTCACCCTACAATAGCACATCAGTTAACACTTTCCTGGAAACTTCTTGCTTTTATTATGAATAGAACATAAGCTTTAAAATGTATATATAAGTATGGGAACAAATATTCTGGCTACTTTAACATGAACAGTGCTGGAAAATTTTAAAACCACATATCTTCTATTAAAAATAGGTTTGATTAGTTGCAACATTTAAACAAAAAGAAATCAAGAACTAACTGGTGAAAGGCACTTTTAAAGTAAGATTTTCTCTATGTGAAGAAAAGCAAACAGAATGAAAGATTTAAAATCAATTAGTTTCAAGCAACCCAGGAGAGAACTTTAGCTAGAAGCATACTGAAATTGAAGGACTTGAGAACAGAATGTTATAAACTAAAGCCAGTGGAGGGAGCCTTACTGGGGCAGGTAGCAGTTTCTTATTGAACAGAAGATTCTTAAGAATCTTCATAAGCTTTATTATATGCAAGAAAGGGCACTTAAAACATTTGGCTAACTATTTTCTAAATGCCTCTGGCATAGCAATTTGCATGCAGGTTTACGGAAGTTTCTTAATGTTATGCACAAAGTATATTTAGAAAATGATTACATTTTTACTGGACTATCAGTATGCATTGATCTATGAAGTGTGCTATCAACTGGGCAGATAGTCATCTTAATTTGAAGCTCACATTTAGAATTTTCACAGTATATTGGCATTCTCACAAAACTATTAGTACCACTTTATAAAACCCTAGTGAGACCACACTGGAATACAGCAATACAGTTTTGGTCACCATACTACAAAAAAGATGTTGAGACTTTGGAAAAAGTTCAGAGGAGAACAACTAAAATGATCAAAGACCTGGAGACTAAAACATAAGAAGAACAGCTGCAGGACTTGGGTTTGGCTAGCCTAAAGAAAAGAAAAAATAGGGGTTACATGATAGCAGTATTCCAGTATTTGACGGGCTGCCACAAAGAAGAGGGGGTCAAACTATTCTCTAAAGCACCAGAGGGCAGGACACGAAACAATGGTTAGAAACAGACCAAAAAGAGAAGCAACCTGGAATCAAGGAGAAACTTCCTAATAGTGAGAACTATTAACCAGTGGAACAGCTTGCCTTCAGAAATCATGGACACTCCATCACTGGAGGTTTTTAAGAAGAGACTAGATAGTCACTTGTCTGAAATGGTATAGGTTCTCCTGCTTGATCGGGGGCTGGACTAGAAGACCTCCAAGGTCCCTTCCAGCTCTTATCTTGAGGAGTCTTGCACATTCATAAAGTTTTGCCATGGGGGCAAGAATAGTCACCCCACCAAAAAAAGCAGTCTTTTATCAGACATTTCCTGTCATCTTCTATAGTTCCTTAGGACAGAATCCTCCCAGCTATCACACTTTTTAATATATATATTTCATACCCTTATTCCTACTACTACAGGATTGCTTCAGTGGCCAGATATGTATTTTTGAGTGTCTTACAACAAAATTAATATAGTAGTGGAGTGAAATGGGAACAGACCAATCTACATAGAGAGATGCTGAGCTAGTTAGCCATAATAGTTACTGTGCTTTTTTTATTTACTGAATTAGAGTCACATTAAGGGATCACTGTTTTGATATTATTCCCATTGAATGTCAGATTAGACTCCAAAACACCCGCACAAAGAAGCCATCTTATAATAGGTCAACTGGTCATCTAATGGATGACCTCTCTCAAAAGAGAATGTGCAACCTTGTGTGGGTTTGATACGACAGTAATGCCCAATTTTTGCTTCTCTTTTCTTTCAAGTCAGAATTAAACATTTTAAAATCAAGCTTGATCTGAGTTTTGAGCAGAACAAAGTTTTCAAAATTTGAATGATATGCCGGATAGATGGGATTCCATTATTTCTTGAGGAACTGAGACCCAATGTGGGAAAGGAGAGGGTCAAATAAATATACATTTTTGTAGTTCTGTCCATTTAATTTCATTCTAAGAGTAAACTGGTCCAACACAAATGAGACTTAGGTTCCTTGCATTCTTTTATATATTCACCCAAACACAACATGTTCAAAATATACAAAGTGCTCATTTTTCTTTTCTCCTTGCTTTTAAACTCCAGTTGAGTCTCATTCTCAGCAGTAAACACATAAGCAGTGACTGTAACAAAATGCATGTTTTCTGAGTTCATTTCCACTCCAGAAAGCTTTCAAAATGAATATTATTGAAAGGGGATGTAATATTATATAAGTATTGCAATGTTCCAGTCTTTCAACAGATGCTGAAGAAGAATTGAATAATAAAGAAAAAATGATAATATTTCAAGAAACTATGTCAACAAATCAGCTATCACGTTAAAACTTTTTAATTATATCCATATTTTTCTTAAGAAATCTCACCTGCTTGATTAAAATTTAGGTACTATATTTATGCTAAAATGGGTGATTTTTTCAGTATTGAAAATTTTAATGATCATTTGCACATACCTTCTTTACGTTGAGAACATATTTTGCAAAAATAAAATTCTTCTCCCAAACATTTATATCTGAAATATATATTTCCTTATTTCAGGTATAGAGATAAGAAAGAATTTGGAGGTATTTCTCTTCCTTTTTAATGTAAGTTCAACATACAAATACATTTTTGAAACATATTAAAAGTAATTTTGCATATTCTATTTTTCTGTTTTATGTTGATAAACATTGAGTGGAGTATTTTTAGCCAATTTGGTCCAGTTCTGCTGAACCTTTTTAAAAATTTCATTTTCAGAGATTCCATAGGTTAAAGGAACAGCTCATAATTTCCAGCAACAGGATTGGAAAGGTCATCTTTATACACTTGCTATATGTGCCCCTGCTGGCTGCTTTCTCCTTAGCCATGACTCCTGTGGGTAAATATGATCTGGTGCAGCTTTAGAAAAAGTCTAGGGCAGTTCACAGCTAGACAAGATTCAGGCTAAGAGGCCAGCTGTGGGCCAGCCAATCTGGAGGAGAAGGATGAGCCAAGACAAGAAGTAGTTGTTGCTATTGGAACCTATGGCTTGATCTAATTCAGATAACACTCCTGGATAAAAGCCATTCAGCTAGTCTTTTGTCACTAGATTTAAAAGGTCGATAAATTTAAAAGGTCAAAGCTGGAATGTCCCTATAGAAATGACTAAGGAGGGTCATTGCTCATTCATTCTCTACCCAAAAAAAGTTTCACATGCTGACATTTTGAGAGCTCTGCCAGTGTTAATACCTTGCAAGGAAATGAAATGCAATGTGATGACAAGTTAATGGTGATCTTTTTATGGAAGGAAGAAATACCTAGGATTTTTCTTTTAAAACTATGGATGGCATATGTGAAGATGGTTTTGATTTTCCAGACTTTAAAAAAATGTTTGACATGAAAAAGACATTGATTTTTCTGCACATTTATTGGAGAATATTACTTGGTACTATAAATTTCTGTCAAGTTTTTCATTCTTGCTATAATGGAAATGTAAAATGTTAGACATCCTGGGTCCTGTTGGGTAGAAAATTAAATTTGACTCCAGCTATCATGAAAAAAATTAAAGCTCTGGAGTAATCCTATTTAAAATGGTTGGTAAACTTTCCTTGGAAAATCTGGGTAGAAAATAGGATTAATGCTTTCAATCAAGTAGTGTGTAATGATATCTTTATAATGTTTGAAGGAGTTTAAAAGGAATACTTTATAACTTGTATAAAACAGTCAAAAATACAATTTATGTATCTCTTAAATTTATTGTTTGGCCCTGATACTCTCTTGGCTTCCAACATTTCTAAAGCATTCTGTATGAGAATGCCTTTTCAAAGACCAAACCAATATCGTTCTGCAAAAATTAAAACTCTACCTCAAGAAATATAGACAAGAAATGTACAAAAGATAGTGAGTTGGAATATCTTATGTTGCAAATCAATGACATCAGGTTTTTGTTTTTTTTTAATAGAAAAGTTAGATTTTACATGGTTTCAAAATTAATTTCATACTGGAAAAAATACTGTACTGGATTCAAAAGGTTGGCTCATTAATTTAATTAATTAATTTTAGTTTATCAACTTCCAGCTTTTGAACTAGATTAGTTGATAGGCAAAATTAGACAATATAATTCCCTATTGTATGAGTTTAATTCAGTAATAAAATTTGAATAGTAATGATGTTTATATACAAATATATACTTACTTTTTTACAATGAAGAACATGATGAAATTTTGAAATCTTGGATACTTTATTTTGTTGGGAGCTCAAGTTCCCCCTTCATGGAGAAGTGCGTTTATATCATTGATCCCGAAGGAGGATCAAGATCTCACTGAACCTTGGAATTATAGACCTATATCTCTTTTAAATGTGGACTACAAGATTTTCTCAAAAATTCTGGCAAATAGATTAATGGAGGTAATAAAAAACTTGATTCATTGTGATCAGTCAGGATTTATAACAGGGAGATATATGAAATATAATGTAAGGCAAATTCTTAACTTAATAGAGTATTTAGATAAGAATAATCAGATCCCTGCGGCTTTTATATTTTTAGATGCTGAGAAAGCTTTTGATCAATTAGATTGGAAATTTTTATTTTTATTGATAGAGAAAATGAATTTTGGAGATAAGTTTTTACATGTTATTAAGGCTATATATCAGTAACAGTTTGCTCAAATTATTATAAATGGGGGTCTGACTGAGACTTTTAAAATTGAAAAGGGAACAAGACAAGTATGTCCATTATCTCCATTGTTATTTGTTTTAACAATGGAGATTTTGTTAATTCAGATTAGAAAGTCAACGGCAATTAAGGGAATAAAAGTAAACAGGAATGAGTATAAATTGAGAGCTTTTGCAGATGATTTGGTTTTAACTCTAGCACAACCTACTTAAGTAGTTGGTCACTTGTTGGAAATTATATCTCAGTATGGAAAAGTTTCCGGTTTTAAAATAAATAATAATAAAACTAAAATGTTATCTAAAAATATGTCTAATAAGGAAAATGAAATTTTAGTTAAATTTACAGGTTTTCAGATGGTGAAAAAGGTTAAATATTTGGGAGTATATATAACAGCTTCTAATGGTAAATTATATAAGAATAATTATGAATTATTATGGGTAAAAGTACAAAAGGATCTAAATGATTGGAAAAAGTTGCAATTGTCTTTGTTGGGGAGAATATCAGCAGTAAAAATGAATGTTCTGCCAAAGTTTCTTTTCTTGTTTCAATGTTACCTATTCTAAAAAAAGATGCAAATTTGGATGAGTGGCAAAAGGGTATTAACAAATTTATCTGGGCTGGGAAAAAAAACCAAGGGTAAAGTTTAAGATTTTGCAAGATGCCCGAGAAAGAGGTGGGCTTAAAGCACCCAATTTGAAATTATATTATGATGCTGCCTACTTTAGAAGAATGGATACGTAAGGTTTCTAATCTAGCAGAAATGGCAAAGATTTCTGCTTATTTAAAGGACCATACACAAGAAAAATTTATTATAGTGTGGAGAAGGTGGATAGATTATATTCAGAATAAATATGGAACTTTAAAGTTCCATTTATTTTATGATTAAATTTTTTCTTGAAGTTATACTTACTATTTATAGAATCTTATAATATTTGATTTATAGTAGATTTGTTTATTTTTTATTTTTAAAGTTTATAGAGAGTTAAGGGTATTGTATGAACTTGTTTATTGTATAGAATTTTTTGTTTTGAAAGTTATAGATTGTGTTTGTTTTGTTTATAATAACCCTGTATTTTGCTCCGGGAAGTGGGGGGAGTAGGGTGGGAAGGGAAGGGTGGGTTAAGTATATATAGAAATGTTAATGTATGAAATAGACAGAGTAATTTAGAGGGAGGTGCCGCTCGGGTATTTCCCCCAGACTGTATCCAAAGAGGGAATAGAGGGGAGGAGGAGGGATGGAAGGAAGTTGGATGGGAGGAAGGGATGAGGGGAGAGAGGAGAGGAGAGGAGAGAGGGAGTAGGGAAGTAAGGAAGGAAGGTTGAGAGGGCAGATGCAGTCGGGGGGAGATAGACGAGTGACACCTAAGGTCTTATTTTAAAGGTATTTTTCTCCTTTTTTATTCTATATATAATGTATGGAAAGTATTATATGTATTGAAAATTGAAATAATTTTTTTTAAAAATCTTTAATTCTTTCTCAACATCCTCTTTAGTTAATATTGCTTACAGAAATTCTTTTATACAGTTATAGTTTATATATGTTTGTTCTTATGTGTTATCAGCTGTAGAGCTGGCTTTTCATTAGAATAAAGAAGTAACTTTCTATTTACTGGGTGACCTGTAACAATTGATAGGATTGGAACATATATCCTTCCAGAATATACTATTTTTATCTTATGTGATAATGTTTTTGAGAAACATGTACAAACCCAGGACTAATACCAATAGATTTGCATACTAAGACATTCTGTTGATGCTTTAGTAATGTAACATGTTCACAACTGAGCTGAAAATATTTTTCAAATGACATCATAGTACGTAAACTAAATATTTTTGATATTTTTGAAATGATTCATTATTGATTTTTATTTTATATATACTTCAAATTTAATATCTTGTCTTTTTTGCTGGATGACATTACAGAATAATAAAAATTCCCAATAACAACCTCAAACCCTGCTCAGATAATGGTATTATGCCAGCTGGAAAATGCTGATCTCATTTGTTTTATCAAACTGATGCAAAGGGAAAACTTCCCACAATAACCAATTGACTCTACTGAAATGGAATTAAAAAAAACCTATGGTGTTTCAAATTACTATCTAACCTAAGACATCCAATTCATAAAGAATGTAATTCCAGACAAAGTACACAGAACAAAGTCATCTGATAAAGTTCCTGTGAAAGAAATGTCACATTCTATTCCAGCCTTTTATCAGGTTATGCTGGGATGCATATTTGGACCTCTTGAATGTGGGTGTGGGGATTAGTCAGTCCCTGGGAACCAAGGAATGTACATACATATTGGCTGCTTCAGTTATAATGAATAGGAATTCTGGTTATCAGAGGACAGCAGCATCAGAGAAATGAAGAAACCAACCCAGAACTTAATAAAGCAAAATACTTGTTAATGTCTGAAATAATGGTTCTAGCAAATATCAATTCAGAATCTGAAATCAGGATTTGTAATTGATTTTCCATTAGTTTTTTGTTAAGGAACATCAAGGAATGTTTTGGTTTCCTCTTTGATTTCTTATTAATTTAATCTCTTATACAAGGTAGAGGACACAAATAGGAATTATTTGACATTAGGTATGAACTGCTCTTAAACAATTAATTATTATCCTATGCCATTTCACTGTTATATCCTGACATAACCAAATATTTAAATAAAGCTTAAAATTTACAAATATTGTAAATACGTATTTACTTGTTGAAATTCTATGCCACTGCAACAATGAGACTCTATTACTTCAAGTGTAAAAAAACAAACAAACTATTTCTAATGATTTTTAAAAAAACCCTTTAAAGATAGCTCATACTTTAGCATAAGACTTGGAAATTACCCTTCCAAGAGAAATATCTGTTCCTAAGATAGTTTATTCCAGTTTTTTTAGTTGTATCTACTATTTTCTACTGCAATGTTTAATTAGTATACTTTTGCAACAAGTATAAATCATATACTACCTTCCACACCAATAAAATCTGTGAATGAATCCCATCCTTTGGGTATATTTCAACTCCATGCCAAGTTGTTTTGGAAAACATTGGGCCTCAAAAGCTGAATTTGACTTTAATATTTAATATAAAATACTATATCATCTTCTTTACATAAATGCAGTACAACCGAATAAGACTTAGATTTAAATAACATTGATATCTATTGAATGCACTTTTCATGATGGATATATAAGAACAGTGTCAATAAATTACTGAACTGAAAGAAACCATATTGTGTCCTGAAGTCTGTGTCTCCATATATTAATTAATAAGTTGATACTATATAAATATACTGATTAATTGTGGCTAATTAGTGACTAATTAATTATCTATAATGGAGTCAAAAAAGAAATATACAAGGATGCAAATTAACAGACACACTTTGTTGAGAATAACTTTATGCAGAAGGACAAAATGCCCTGAAACAAATATGTAAATATATTGCTTGCCTCAATTTTGCAATCTAAATTGGAGAAAAGACTATAAATTTTGTTTTAGGTTGTTGTGGCTCTATATCATTCAGAATATTTAAGGTTTACCATCATCATTAGTGATTTCAATAAGTTGTCTGTTTTCCTGTTTTCCACCATAATTCAAATGCTTCAACTTTTATTTTTTAAACATGAATTACATTTGGAAAATTGTACCATTGGCAATATCGATTGTCAGTGTCAAGGCTCTGTACATTGTGTCTAGATGCTTCATTGTCTTTTTCTCAAATAGCAAATATTTCATGTTTCACGGCCACTGACCACATGCCTATGAAGTTTTGAGCCTACAAGATAAAGTCTACAGCTATTTCAATTTCTTCATCACCTAATTCCATTTTGGCATTGTCTTTTGATGCAAATTTTGTTTCATGTTACTGCTGATTTCTGCAGTCTCCACTTTCTCCTTTGATAAGAAATTCCTTCAGCCTCTCTCACTTCCTGCCATCAAAAGGATAGCAGTATATTTGAAGTTACTGGTGTTTTTCTGATCAATTTTATTTCTAATTTCTATTTCTTCTGATTCAGCATTCCTCATGATATATTCTTCATAAGACTTAAATAAATAAGGGGATGGTACATAGTGTTGCTCCACTAATTCCTCAATTTCAGACTATTTAATTGCATCATATTCCATATTCTAACAGTTGCTTCCTATTCACCGTATTACTAGGCAAATGAGGTGCCCTGATATGCTCATGTTTTTAAAAGGCTATCCAAAGTTTCTTCTAAGCTACATAGTAAAAAGCCTTAGTATAATTAATCAAGCAGAAACAGATGTCTTTTTGGAACTCCCTTGGCTTTTCCATTATCCACTGGATGTTAGTACTGTGACCTCAAGTGCCTTTGCCTCTTCTGAATCCAACCTGCACATCTGGCTATACTTCTTCCATATATTATTGAAATCTGAATTGCAAAAACAATTACCTTCAATCTCCTGTATGATGACACATGCCAGTTTTACATTTCAGAATATATTGGTATATATAGAAAATATGTTGAAAACTTGTTTGTTAAAAATTAAGAAGATACTTAGTCTGAATGTTACAGAAAGTAGAATGTGCAAGTATATCTGTGAGACAATCATCATGTAGGATAAACTTCACAAAGCAACTGAGTTCCACATTCCATGTGACTGATATGTTTGTTTAAATAAACACTCCTGCATATTGTACATGCTCAATTAAAACAAATTACATAAGTTCAGTTGAGGATAAATTTTACAATCCAATTTCAGCAAAACTGATATTCCTTGGAATATATCACATAGTGAAGAGAAAAAAACCCTGGCATCAAGTGCATCTGCAGTGATGGGGGAGTGCATGTCAAAAAACTCAAGATGCATTGCATGCAAAAAACTGTATAGTGCACAGTCATGGCCACCCCCTTGATTTTTTTGGGACTTCCCCTCCGCCACAGATGTCCCTGCACAATATACCTGCGAATTTGAAGTAGTCATTTCTTTGAGAACTGAGTAAGTACAGCTTCTTTCCATATATTCAGAATCAGACTCTTTCCAGAAGTTGAACACTATATGACTGGTATGGAATGTAGGAATGAGCCTTAGATGTCCTTCTAACTAAGTTTTTCTCCATAACAAAGCCCAGATTATACGGATACATTTCTGCCAATATAGGAAAGGAAGTTGAAACTCAAATACTTTGGCCACCTAATGAGAAGGAAAGACTCACTGGAGAAGAGCCTAATGCTGGGAAAGATTGAGGGCAATAGAAGAAAGGGACGACAGAGAATGAGGTGGCTGGATGAAGTCACTGAAGCAGTAGGCGTGAGCTTAAATGGACTCCAGAGGATGGTAGAGGACAGGAAGACCTGGAGGAACATTGTCCATGGGGTCACGGTGGGTCAGACATGACTTCATAACTAACAACAACAACAACAAAGGAAAGGAAAGGTCTTGACAATTGACAGCTACTTCATTGATACTATTAATTTAATAAATGTCAAATATAACATTGTTGCATCTGAAAGAATATCCGATTTGATAACTTCCATGAAATACAGCTGCTATAACTGTCTGCATCAATATTCACCAATATAAAACCATGTGGTGTATATCTTGAAATAAGTCACAGTAAAAGCTCATTATGCAATTTTTGGCCTAAGTATTTTATAGTTTTCCTGTTTTTGTACTGTTGAAAACGAAAGGGAGGGGAGCTTAAGTAGGACCATTAGTGTTCTCTTTCCCACCGTTCTTTAGCATTTCTGACAAACACTATTGATCTTTGGAACACGCTTGTAGCAACATTTGCCTTCTACATTATCAATTGATTTCAATTTCTCCATATACAACAAAACCAGCTATAGGGCTTTTAATTCAAATGAGTTTATTAATAAAGCAGTACAGCT
Source organism: Crotalus tigris (assembly GCF_016545835.1). Lineage (NCBI taxonomy): Eukaryota > Metazoa > Chordata > Lepidosauria > Squamata > Viperidae > Crotalus > Crotalus tigris. Next base: position 1,092,566 of record NW_024100082.1, read on the forward strand.
TAGGAGTCAGCCAGGATGATCCAATCGTTCAAATATTGAAAGCCATTTTGGTGTTAATCCATGTGTTCTTCCTGTTTAGCTTGCAAAGTGACTAGGACAATAAAAATGTTATCTTGCAATTAGTAATTTGGACTACATACATTCCTTTTTTATTACAGTTCAGTACAATTCTCAGGCAGAGTTCTATAATAAAATTAAAAAGGGCTGATATAGCTGTAAAACTTTCTAGACAAAAAGATCACCTTGTTTTAAAGAAAAAAAGAGCATTTTGTCCAACTGAAGGTGGCAAAATCTAGTTACAGAATCTGAAAAAGGATAAGGCTATAACATTTGGGCTGCAAAAGCCTGGATGACTAATAGTAGCAGAGCTCAATTTTTGCTATTAAATCTGATAGCTAAGAAAGAAAGCTCAGGAAGATGACCACACATGTGGCTTCTCCTGTGCTTAGGGGAGGTTTAGAATAATAATAATGAATAATAAGGTTTAGAATAATAAATATAAAAATAATAATGAAAATAGGCTGGCTTCAAGATAATATGTGGCAGTGTGAGCAGTTCTGGGCATTTTATGGTTGGATGCTATAACAACACCACTGGCTTTCATTGAGCTTCTAAGTGCAACACAAGATGCTGATTATAACTTCAGAGAACTCAGCCCTTTGCCACCTAAAGACCATGAGCATCCCTTGCCATCCATTCCCATTCAAACAACTGTCACCCATCAATCTGAACCATTTTTTAAAATATAAAAGCTACTCAATGCTAAAATACAACAAAAAGCTCTGGATATGTAGCAGAGCACTCTAATGCTTTGTTTCTTGGTTTTATATCAACTGTTTCCAACTTGAAAGCCTCCATATTTTGAACTTTCATAATGAAAAACTGATTTTACTTGCTAGAGGTATGCACATTGAAATTTAAGACAAATGAAGGGTACCCAATTGAGATTATTTTCATGTACTAAAAATATGAACTTACTTTTGCGTGCCCATATTGTTCCTTATATGACAAATGTCTCTCTTTCCTTAGAATGATTTCTTTCACCTTTTATTGATACTTTTTGTACTACATCTGTTACATTTCTCAATTTTTCTGTCTTTATTATTTTATGTTAATCATATAAGATTTCAAATAATGAGTATCATTAGAGTGAGAAGGGAGGAAGCATTATTTTATTCCAAATCAATTTCAAACTAACAGAAGACAAACACAGTAATAGGTTAGGTTATTTCCCTTTTATAGTGTTACAAGCACCCATATAATGTATGCGTGCAGTATCTCTAAATATTAAGTGGTCTGAATTTACATAAAACACTGTTAGAAATTTGTTTTTCTGTGCCTTACATTTAATGTTCTGCATTTTTTTTTCCAGCTGACTCATCAGCTAGGCAGCAGCCCCAGGTAAATATTTCATTTTTGTGCTCTCATAAAAGATCAAAATATATGTCTCAGTTCCTGCTAAGATTTTTATTTAAAATATTTTACCAGTCAATTTTCCAGCTCGCTGATTGACTGCTGTTATTAACCCACAGTTAGTGAGGAAAAGCTAGGAAATTATTATCTGATTGCTGTTGTGTTTGTAGAAATGTGATTCCAACATATTGTAAATTTCTCCTTGGGAAATTATTTGATGTTTCTGAGAGAAATCTGTTTGTTTCCAAAAGAATAGTCAGGTTTTAAGGAAGGAGGCTGGATTAGCAAACTTTAGGAAAGGATTATGAATAGTTTGCCAACTTGATTGATTGGACGACATCTCTGTTCTTCATAAATAGAGATCATCCCTGGAAGAAATACTATTTCTTATTTTATATTTTGGTTATTTCTTCTGTCACACAAATCCTTCAAGCTCATAATGAGGCTAATTTGAAGTAAAGTAATGAGGAAATATAAAAAAGTTCTCAGCTTGATAGTTTCTTCAAGGTTTGTATCATTTCTCAAACTTGTCTTATTGAACTTCTGCTGTTCTCATTGCATTCTAGGACTTTTTCCAAACTAAAAGTGATGAACTCTGCTGTGATTTTCTCTGCCATTTCACCAGTATTGATAATGGCAACCTAAGACATTTTACTGCCAAAGGCAGAACAGCAAATAACTCCACCTCAATCTAGTCAAAATCAAAACTAGCCAAGATATTTTGGCGCTTGAGACAGAAACTCCCATAAGTTCCTCTTCGATTAGTAAAAATACAATAAAAATATATTAAATAATGGTCAGCTTACTGTCCTTTCATGACACTAAAGTCATGATTTTAATTACATTTCCTGGACAGTCTTGGATACAGTTGTATCACTGAGTATTATGAGCATATTGCCAATGCCAACCCCAAACTTTTGGATGACCTCCAAAAACCAATGACTTCATACAGATGATGGGACAGAAGATCAAGGCCCAAAGAATTCCATATTGTAGCGACTGAGAACTCAGCCTCTCATCTCCATCCACATCAACTGGGAATACTCACTTATAAAGTTAACTGAACCACTGAAGAATGGTGTCTTCAATTCTCAGTCATCTTAGCCAGTCCAGAAGAATACCAAAGTCAATGATATTGAATTCCCTTGAAATATCTAGACCTTGCAGAATTGCGTTCCTCCATTTAAGTCCTGTAATAGTTCATCAATAAGAGTGAACAATGTAGCTGTCATGGATAAGGAGGATAACCTTGGGGAAGAGAAGGAAGTTACAATCAGATAAACAAAACTTGACCTGAAGCAAAAAAAATAGTTTGTGAAAATGCTTCAAATAATATTCTCTCCTCAATTCTCATGTAGATAAAAGAGGGAGAAAAGGCAGCACATTCAGACTTTGAAGATTCTGTTAGTATATCTGTTTTAATAAAAGTATCTTTGGACTGTTTATTTCCCAGTCTTTCTCTACCTGCTAGGGCTGCAGCAGCTTCTAACTCTAGTCCCAAAGTCTAAGTAATCCATTTCTTTTAGAGCTTTTTGCAGATGAAGGTGCATCAAAAAGGAGACTTTAAGGACTGGACAGTAGTTATTTAATTTAAGTTTTTGTTTAATCTAATCTATGATGAGTCCAGTGTAGCACCTTGAAGAGGGTTATACTAACACCCTCCTCAGGGCATTATACTTCTAGCACTGGGACTATTCTTGTTTGGAGAAAGAGACATTTATCAACTGTAATATATAAGCCTAACAGTGTTCTGAAAAACACTCAGAGGTAATTTCTCATTAATTTTATTTCTAACAAGCACCTTAGCCTTATATTGTCAGCTCTGTTCCTGTGTGGGAAGGAGAGCTTTGCACCGCAACAGCTATAGAAACATCTGTTCCCTTGAAAGTGAAGCAAGGAGAACTGATTTTGAGTTGTCAACTGTATCCAGAGTTTTTGCCATATAAAGGGGAATTCCACAAATCTGATATCAGTTCCTGTCTGTATCATTGTAGAAAAGTCATTATTCTCATCACCTTCAACCTTCTTATTTCCTGACTGCTCTTTTCAGTCACTTGATTTTTCTCCTGTCCACACTGCCTGATTTCCTGGTATTCTTTCATTACATTGAAGTGTGAGACTGAGTAAAAGAAAACAGCAAGCCCATCCGGACTATAAGTGGCAGACTTTGACTTGCCTTTCATCCCAAAAGAAATCTAAAAATAATACTAAATCATGCTAAAAATAGGATAAATTTCAACTTACATTCTGTTGGGTGTGAGAACCTGAAAGGTTGGTATTTCCTAGTATGAATGAAGATTGATTTCAGATTTGTCGATGAAATACATTTCCTAAATAGGACAGCTAGTTACAAGTTATGATGAAAATTTAAATAATATATTGGCATTCAGATGGAACATTGCTGTTTTGTAGTCATGTTAAGATACAAATAGCTATACAAGAGAAAGAAAACATGGGAACTGTGACACATACTTCTTCCTTCATTAAAGTGAACTCCTATCAATCTTTACTCAAATAATGATTCCATTGTTCCATGGAAGATGGGAAAATATGAAAGACAACCTTCTTCACTCTCTCTTCTCTGTTATATTTGAAACATCTGAGCTCCAAGGACTGATAGTTTGTCTTCAGAATTTGAAGATGAATTGTGAGGTTCCAGTTTATTATAGCTAATAACAGAAAGTGAGATTAGACATAAAAATAACTCTTGGCATATTGATTATGACAAAAGTTCAATCATTGCATATATGATTTCCCCTCCAAAGTGCTCTTATCACTTATACTCTGCCTGGTAAGTTGAAATCACCTATATATCAACTTTAAGAAACCTTGCTTGTTATTCATTTATTTAAAGTATACCCCACTATCTATCAATAAAAGGGCTGCATAAAAGGCTTGCTGATCTTTGAACAGGAGATTTTAACATTTGAAAGTGGTGGTCAAGAAAGCCCTTTTTGGATTCTCACAATTCTCTGATGATGGGGATCCCAAGACAATTGTCTAACCTCCCCCTCCTCAAAGAATCATTTTCAGGTACATAAAAAATAAGATGGATTTTCTAAGGTTATCACAATAAGCTTTGTATGACTGTATTATGAAAATTGAACATTTATAAGAAGGACATTCCCAGAAGGATGTTCCTAGATTTATGAAACTGGATCCACTACTAGAAAAGTGAATAACTTAACTAGGAAATCCTGAGGGACAGTTGAAATCCTGCTATTGTAAGCCAGTACAAAAAAGCAAGTCAGGCCAGGAAGCATGCTCAGAGAGCAAAATAGAAATTAGAACAAAAGAATAACCAAAGGATGCAGAATACCCCAACTCTCAGAGAAATTTTGCTTGTTAGGGAAGGTACATCTGGAACAGAAAACACATACATTGTTCCTGTCCAGGATGATCAATTGGCCAGGCTGAGCAAGGTGATGCTCTGATAGGATAGTTAAATGAGAATTTGCAATCTGCACTTTCATGAGTCACAAAATGAGGAACTGCATATAGATTTCATTAGTTCCTGAGGTTATAGCATAGCAGCACAAGAGCAATTGGAATGGAAAGTTGAACTGTAGGAGTATACTGGTTTTTAAATTCTCTTTGGGGAATTCCCTATAGCAAAAAGAATTTTCCAGTAACAACTAGCAACATGTAAATTTGCTTTCAGAATGCAAACTGATTTTATCAGTAAAATCAGATTGAATCATTTTTTGTAAGATTAAGTCAAGTGTCTTCTCTTCTTCCTACAATAGATTTGGCACCCTCTCTTATCCCCATTAGGAGTTCTAAAAGAACTGAAACAATAACTAGATTCTTCTCATTTATGCCCATTTTTATTTCCCTCTCCTTCCTCCACCTTTCTAGTAAATATGTTTTAAAACATTTCAAACTCAGTTTAAATATAAAATGTAAATTGTTCCAAAAATAATTACCAGTTGAACACTCTTCACATGTGGGGGGCTGAGATATGTGTGTGAAAGAAATGAATCTCTCTGACTCAGGAAGCTACAGTTGGTAGCCTGGGAGAGAGAGATAAGCATCTTTTGGAAGGCCAAGAACCACTGCTGATTAGGAATGGTTCACTTCCTGTTGCTTCGGAAACAAAAGGGCCACTTTTGGCTGCATATAAAGCATCTTGAAGTGACTGTTTTTGTGTTAACCACAAAGGAGAGTGTATTCTATTGTCTCGTTATGTCTCTTGCTCCCTGTGTGGGGAGTATTCTCTCTTCCTTAATCCCAAAATTATAGCCTTAAAGAAAGACTATATAAACAAATAGTTTGGAGAAACTTAATTCATATGAGAGACTTAATTCATAGGTCCATATTCCTATGTGTCACCTTGCTAGGCTGAAATTGAACTGTATTAGTAATGGCAGTGAACATACAATTTTGCCTGAAATATAAGAAATTTTCTCATTTGATGAACAATAGCCATCCTCTCTTTCCAAATTCTAAAAGATGTCCAACTTCGGCTTCAGAGCAACTGTCGTCATTGCATGAACTAATTGGTCATGCAACAGATATTATTCCTGGGAATTTTGAAGTTGAACACATCTGGATGGCACCAAATGAGCAACAGATGTTATAGTATGTTAAAGCTTTTATAAAACAGAACTCTTCCAAGAAAGAGCCATAGTTTACAAATCACAGGGGATGGATTAATATAACATATGGTTTATATTATTATATGAAGATATTATAATAAAGTGTGTCTAGTATTAGAAGAAAATCTTGAAATTCATGCATGACAAACAAGTAGTTTGCCTGTTTTGCTTTTGGTTTATATTTTAAGTAGTTTATGCTAAATATTGATAATTCACACAGAAATCTGAAATTCTGAAGATTACCATGCTTAAAATGTAAATATACAATCAACAGCTTATGTTGTTATATGTGTTAGTGAAATATAAATATGTGTTAGTGACAAAATCAATTTTTTGGCTTCAAAAATAGCTGCTTTCAAATCTGTAGTTATAGCTTATTGATATTGATTACACATTATAAAAGTGTAAAGGAGTTCAATTAATATATATTGTATCTGATTATATCCTCATTTTATATTAGATAAAATGTCCTTAGTGGTGATTATTTTAAATATCATAAGGGAACTGATTTTTGAAGCATTTTAGTAAAAGTGATCACATAATTGCAGTCTCTTTGGAGTTGTTTTGAATTTTTGGAGAGCCAATATTTACAAGCTATTTTCTCTGCCTCTTTTATACTTATATGTAGTGAGTAAGTTCTCCAGTCCTGCATACAATTTCTTTCCTGTTTGCTTTAGGGAGTAGTTGCAAGTCAATGTCCTCTAGCTGAGTTGAATATTAGTCTCAGGGCCTCTCAACCCTCCTTTTGCTGTCTGAAATTTGATGGCATTTGAATTCTCATACATCTAGTGCAGTGGTTCTCAACCTTTTTATAGTTGTGACCCGGGTCGTAAGTCGAGGACTACCGGCCCAGGAGCACCGCGCATGTGTGGTGCCGCCCCCTGTGCTGGCTGAGGCATAGCCGGCAAGGGGCATAGGCAGGCTGGCCCGGGCGCTCCCGGGTGGCCGCGGCAGGTAGGGTGACCACCGGCTGGGCCACCAGCTGGCCCAGCCCAAGGCAGGTAAGGCACCTGCTGGGCCAAAAGTGTGCCAGCAACCCTCCCTGCACCCGCCACTGCCCTGCTAGGTTTACCTTGGCCGCCGCCCATTTGGAGCGGTGGCAGGCAGGCCCAGGTGTTCCTGGGCGGCCGCGGCAACGGCAACGCAGGGCAACCACCGGCTGGGCCACCAATTGGCCCAGCCCAAGGCAAGTAAGGTACCTGCCAGGCCCCATGCATGCCAGCAATCCTCCCTGCACCCGCTGCTGCCCCGTTAGGCTTACTTTGGCCGCCGCCCATTCGGGGCGGTGGTAGGCAGGCCCAGGTGCTTCCGGGTGGCCGCAGCAGTGGTGGCACAGGCCGACCACCAGGTGGGCTACCAGCTGGCCAGCCCAAGGCAGGTAAGGCACCTGCCAGGCCCCACACGCACCAGCAACCTTCCCTGCACCCACCGGCCTCCCACCTCCCACCCCGGCCCTCTTTTACTTACTTTTTAGTTGCTCAGCAGGGAGGGAAGCTCTGCAGACTGTTCCCCTTGCAGCACCGTTTGCAGACTGAGGCTTTTGGCGGGCTCAGCAGGGCAGAGACAGCCCTGAACAATTCCTATTGGCTTTTCAAAGCCAATAGAATTAGACTCTGTTCAAAGCCAATAGAATAAGAGGGAGTAGCAGAGCTAAGGAAAAGGGGGAAAATGGCAGAAAAAATGGCGGATCACGTTGTTTGCGACCCCCGTGAAATGGTCATTCGACACCAAATGGGGTCGCGACCCACAGGTTGAGAACCGCTGATCTAGTGAGACCAAAACTAACCTGAGCACAACAAAGCCTCCACCCAAACAGAACACTCTCCCAACCAATCAGAGCACAGCCAACCCCCCATCCAATCAGAACACAGCCAAGCTCCCACCCAATCAGTTCATAGAAAAATGCCCAGCATGAATAAATGAGACGATACCTCCCACCTACCAGCCATTTGGAAACCCACCCTTATTGACAAATGAGTCCCTAACATAAAGAATGACACCAGACCCACACTCACGAAAACCACACAGGATGTCACCATCACACATCCACGCAAAAAACAAACCCAAACCCACACCGATGATGAGGCACGACCATAAACCAGAAGCCAGACCACAGCTGCATCATTAGCCACTTTAAACCCCTCCAATCCATGCATGAAGCAAACTGACACCCACCATGAAGATGAGGCATCACCACGAACGCAAAGCCAAACAACAGCAAAGCAGCTCACTATCTCAAATCCCCCTGCAACTCAAACTAACCTGAGCACAACAAAGCCCCCACCCAAACAGAACACTCCCCCATCAACTCAGAACACAGCCAACCCCCTATCCAGTCAGAGCACAGCCAATCCCCTAACCAATCAGAACACACCTCCACCCAAACAGAACACTCCCCCATCAAATCAGAACCAAGCTCCCACCCAATCAGTTCACACCCCCACTGGCAGTTAAAAGGAAGAAACAGCTACAATCACACATTGCTCCTAGAAGCACAAAGCCGAAAACACCAGCCTGAAGATGACGAATGGGACTTTGTCGAAATGTCGCCAAGACACTTCCAATTTTATGCGGGAGAAAACCCGAATGACCAAAGACCTATATACAAACACCCACGAAAACCTCAGAAAACAAATATATATATATATATATATCCACACACACATACATATATATAAATTAAAAGAAAAGCGAACACCAGGATAAAATAACCAGACCGTTTAATGCAAACAAGCCTGTAGATAAAAAGTCAGTAAGCTTTTGTTGGCCAAACTGCCGACGTCATCAGAGTTGGAATAAAAGGAGATCTGGGAGCCAATTTATGTAACTGCCTGCCTCTGCGCCTGGCTTCTTGAGCACATCATGGGCCCATTAACAGTGCTTGACCGTACTGCGTCAAGTTGCTCCGCACCTGGCAAATTGCCCATGGCCCCGATGGTTGTCTTCCAATCCTGAATCACTCTTGTGGCGCATGTACAAGCACCCTGGGGGCGGCTATCTAGCCGTGTCTGTGCTTCATCTCCCTCCCCTCCCATTTTAAAGCAATCCCGGGTGTTATTACTCAAATTGCAATGCAGGTATACCATTGGGCCATCATCTTCCCCACCCCCAAAGCTGCTGTTGTCTCACCCGTAATCCTCTCTCCCCAGTCCTGCGAGGAACAGCTGTTAAGGCATTCCTGCTCCCTCCCTCTTCCCCCTCCCTCCTGTTCCAAATCGCCTCTGCGCATCTGTATCCAGCTCACAGCCGTGGTGCACCATTGGTCTGTCACCTGTTCCCATGGAAGTCATAGCTGCCTCATCTGCAGCCCTGTCATTCCAATCACATGAAGGTCTGTCCCATTCCTGATCTCCCTCCCCTTTTGCCGGGTCGTCGTCTTCTCTGGGGATTGCTGCTGCTTCATTTATGCCTCTATCACCCCGATCCTGCAAAGGGCATGCTAAATGTATCTGTGAATCGCCCCGCTGCCTCTCCCATCTTCTGAGGGTCTGGTAAGCTGGTAGGAGGTCTATATGCCAGTTAATGGAGTTCTCATCGGAGAGGCAGGCTTCTTCTTCACCACGATGAACCCCCACCCGTGGAACTCGACAACAACTATGAAGAGTTTAGAATATCCAGTGTGAGGAGTTTACGGCCCGACGCTGTGGAGAACATTGATAGAGATCGGAAAAAGAAAAAAAAGGGGGGGAGGAGAAGAATGAAAGAATGGCACGATCGTCCAGGCACATGGTGAAAGGGAGGGAGATGGTGTTCTGCCTGGACCCTCCGTAGACAAGGAGTACCCCCACCAATGATCCAGCCCCCCCCAGGACGAACACCTTGAAATCACCCTGAAAATGAGCACAAGAGAGGAGAGTGAGAACGCGGGGATTCAGAATGTAGAGATCCGGAAACCTGGCATCTGCCTGAATGCTGCTCCTAGTAGCAATGGGGAAGAGCGTGTGATAGGGAGGAGGGGGGATGATGGATTGAGAGGCAGAGCAAGCACCCGATCATGCAGCAAACAAATGGAATGGTGGAAAACTGTCAACACAGAGAATGCCAGGACAGATGAGGAGGGCATAGATCCCCAAACGTGTAACACCCGTATGAAGGTTACTCATGACAGTGGAGGGGCGAGAAGAGAGGGTGTGGAGCAGGGATTGAGAAAAACATGGGGGGGCGCGTCTGTGATCCCAGAGAGGGCTGTAATACTGACAGAGGAGAAACAGATGCCCCCAGGGTGAAAAATGAAAAGAAAAAGGAGATGAGGGTCAATACTATGGAAGGAAATAAGGATAAAGGGGTTGTGGAGGAGATGAATGTTAGTAATGGAATGGTGAGAGGAATGATCCGGAAGAACAATAGAAGGAAGCGCAAGGAGAGTAATAAAGAAATATCTGGAACACAAATTAACCGGCCGCGACCAGTGACATGGTCAAGGAGCCGAGTGTAAATGTCAGCCAAACCCATTTAAGTCATCATTGTTTGGTCTTTGGTTGTTCGGGTTTTCTCCCGCGTAAAATTGGAAGTGTCTTGGCGACGTTTTGACGAAGTCCCATTCATCATCTTCGAGGAGCACGAAGCTGAAAGCACCAGCCTGAAGATGACGAATGGGACTTCGTCGAAACGTCGCCAAGACACTTCCAATTTTACGCGGGAGAAAACCCGAACAACCAAAGACCTACATATATATATATATATATATATATATATATATATATATATATATTGACAGTATTTGTGCAGCTGCTTCCAAAACTCCATTGACATAGGGAAGGGTCACCCAGGTGGTAGTTTTGTTATGTCATTGACCAGTCGTGGTTTTCATTGCCGGCAGCAGCGTCTGATAAAGTCTGCTGAGTAACCATGTTTTTGTGCACACTTGGTAAATGTGTGTCCATTCTTTGGACCTTTCTTCTATTGTGCTGCAATGTGTGTTGATAATGATAATAGTGACACACAAACCTAGCCAGACCCTGCACACAAGAATAATGCACCCCAAGGAACCCCTGCCTGAAGGCAATATGTCATCTGTGGTCTACCAAATCAATTGTAATGATTGCTCATGCAATTACATAGGAGAAACCCTTCGGACAAGGGTCCATGAGCATGAACTAGCTGTCAAGCGCAACTAACAGCAATCCCAGGTGTGGGCACATATGACTGAGCATAACCATACATTCAACTTTGCAGGGGCCAAAGTCATTGCCCATGATTCAACAAAAGGTGGCCACCTGCTGAAGGAAGCCTGGCTATCTAATCAACACTCTATTAACCGACACATTGAACTGTTGCCAGCTTACCAGGCATTGTGGCAACATGAATCAACACACAGGAGGCCAGAACAGATGAATCAATGATCACTTCTCTCCCTTATAAACAGGAGAGCGAAAGACCACGATCGCACACCAGTTGACGTATTGGTGCGGCAAGGGACTACTATGATTGGATGCACGGAAGAGCAGACCAGACTTACAAACTCCAGGAAAGGACATCGAACTAACACGACCAACAGTGCTGGGACAGCAGAGAGATTGCGAGCTAGAACAACAGCACTGCATGTGGGGGATACATCTAAGCAAGATAGTAATAATAATAATAATAATAATAATAATAATAATAATAATAATAATAATAATAATAATAATAATAATAATAATAATAGTAAAGTTGGAAGGACCTTGGAGGTCATCTAGTCCAACCCGCTGCTCGGGCAGGAAACCCTACACCATTTCGGACAAATGGCTGTCCAGTCTCTTCTTAAAAACTTCCAGTGTTGGAGCATTTAATGCTTCTGGAGGCAGGCTGTTCCACTGATTAATTGTTCTCACTGTCAGGAAGTTTCTCCTTAGTTCTAGGTTGCTTCTCTCCTTGATTAGTTTCCACCCGTTGCTTCTTGTCCTGCCTTCAGGTGCTTTGGAAAATAGCTTAATTCCCTCTTCTTTATGGCAGCCCCTGAGATATTGGAATACTGCTATCATGTACCCCCTTGTCCTTCTCTTCGTTAAACTAGACATACCCAATTCTAGCAACCGTTCCTTATATGTTTTAGCCTCCTGTCCCCTAATCATCTTTGTTGCTCTTCTCTGTACTCTTTCTAGAGTCTCAACATCTTTTTTACATCGTGGTGACCAAAACTGGATGCAGTATTCCAAGTGTGGCCTTACCAAGGCATTGAAGAGTGGTATTAATACTTCACGTGATCTTGATTCTATCCCTCTGTTAATGCAGCCTAACACTGTGTTGGCCTTTTTGGCAGCTGCAGCACACTGCTGGCTCATATTTAAGTGATTGTCTACTAGGACTGTCTTAAGTGATTGTCTACTAGTGGGGAGAATAGTCAGGTTGTGAAGTCAAATGACCGTGCTCTCTCTGTCTGTCTGTCTGTCTGTCTGTCTGTCTGTCTGTCTGTCTGTCTGTCTGTCTATCTATCTATCTATCTATCTATCTATCTATCTATCTATCTATCTATCTATACACATATATAATTAGAACATCTCTAGTACTTTTCAATAGGAAGACTCACAAATACTTTAGCTTTTGCTACGCTCTTATGCAATAAGAGCAATAGAACCTGGATTTTCCAAAAGTACATACACTCCCACTCTCTATCTTCCATGGCCAGGCTTCAAAGAAACATAGGAAATTTTTGTTTGAGAAACCTTCTAGTCTTAATTCATATGTTACGAGCATATTTCAGCATAAAACCTTTAAGAAGTTATTATTTATTTTCAGACTAATCAGTTTTTGAAAACAAATCCCTATTACACTTAGAAATCTTAATATTTTTAGATGAGCATTCTAATAGTAAGACTTGTTAACTGTTCTCAGTAAATTTATATAAAATTTCATTATTAATTTCTCATTCTGCTTATTAAACATAAGCATAAGTAATGGCATAGAAATCATTGCATGTCAGAAATACTAATGACTCCTAGCATTTATTTTATATGGAACTAAACTGATCATGACACATGTCACTGATACATTTCAGCTCTTTTCTAGGCTTGTATATATCAGTTTCAGATTATTATTAAACAAGAAACTAATACTCCTGTTTTTCCCCGCAGAAATATTTGGTAAGTAGAAGATTCTGGATTTTGCTTGTTTGAACCACCTTAATAAAATATGCCTATTTGTTACTTTGTAATATTTATTTCAAACAATAAGAACTCTGAAGAAATAGTAAGCTCAACATATCTATTATTCTAATCTACATATTACTAAACTGCAGAGAAAAGAAATTACCAATTTTTAACAAACATATCCTTTAGGAACTAGTGTTTACATGCTGTGACTCCTAAAAAATACTATTTTTTTTTCAATACTGGAAATACAAATCTGTATTCATGTTTAAAAGCATGACTGTGATGTGTTCCTACAGTGGCTTTCTTTCTCTTTATATGAATATGTAAATTTCTAATTCAATTCAATTCAACTTTCTGAAATGACAAAAAGTGGCTTCTATGACTCTTACCCATTTATCCAACATATAAATATGATTTTAATTCTATTCCAGCAATGCGGGCTGGGGGAAGGATCAAAATGGGAAATCGCAAGCCCTTTTCTCATTTTTTTCTCATTTTTTTTTTGGTACCTGCTAATTTCAGTTTTGACCTTGTATATTCAGTGCAAAAGTCAGAATTTCCCTTTGGTTAGTAATGTATTGTTGAAGCAATAAAAGCAATCAGAACCCAAATCTCACCAGCCATTTGACACTAGCTGTTTCCAGTATTGTATTAATATTGTTTTAGAAATAATTATACATTTAAACTATAAGAATAAGCATAAATAAAATAATTATAAATATAAATAAACAACTGCAGAATATGGGTATCCAGGGAGGGGTAGCACCTCTGACTGAGGGGCCTACTATGCCTTTCTTATGGCTGCTTGTTCACCTTTGGTCCCCATCAACTCAACCTCCAAGTTGCTGTAACATGTGCAGCAGCCACACCCTAGTAAACCATCTCAGCAGACAGATCAAGTCAGGTGAGCTAATGGGTCTCTGACTCTCAGTGAGATAGGTGTTTTGTCTATCCTGGCATATAAAATCTGGCCCTGGGTGATTGAGCATAGTAGACTGATCAATAGTCCAACAGTCAAGAAAGCAGGCCTAGCAAGTGTAGTGGAACACTCTGAGAACAAGTCACATTGATGTCCTGGTCAAGACCTGAAAAAACTGTACTCATAGCAGCCAAATTTCACCATATCATGTTGACATTGTTACATTCAGTGAAACTTGGCTGGAGATGAGGATTCATTATAAGAATCAATGAGAAGATGTATTTTTTTATATATATAAAGGGAAGCCACAGACTAACAGAACTCAGAGAGTAGATTTGCAATCAAAACTGCTCTGCTGAAGACATTTCTACTTTACCTATTAGAGCAAATGAATGCATTATGAAGTTCTACTTTCTTCTTTGCAAGTCCAAATATATCACTATTGTCTGTCCATATACAGATAGACAGTTACAGCTGAGATGGAGTTCTTGGGAATTATGGAATAGGAAAATTAAATAGCAACAGACTGCTGCTTTTGAGAAAATGTGTGGAGCACAACCAGGCATCACTAACACATATAAATACAAAACTACCTGAATGCATTCTAGGTGCAAATATTGGATCTACTAGATTATGCCACAGTGCTATCTTATAGATGTCACCATCAGTTATGCCGTGCAAGGTACTTGTTGCTGGCTAGATCACAGGCTGGTTGAGTTGGTCTTCAACCTACATAGCCCCTTTACTTTGTAAGTAATCAAGGATTATCAGGAAGTCATTCAAAATCAGCAGACTACAAAATCCAGGCCACATGCAATGCTACCAAGGTGAACTTAATGAAAAACTTTCTGGCAATTTATGGCTGATAGGAACCTGTTCTGAAAAGTGCATGCAGTTTAAAGATATTAAGCAGACTGCAACAACTGTACTCAGACTGAAAACCTGGGCTCATCAAGATGAAAACTACAAAACCAGAAGATTGTTATGCTGTTCTGCCCGACTATCAGCCGAACAAGACTGAAGTACTTACCAGCCCATGCCAAATACTAAGCCTGTATAACCAAAAATCACTGTTGATGACACCCAGCTGACAAATGTAAATAGCTTCAAATCCCTGGAAGCATCATATCAGACAATGGGTGAAGAATTTGATAAGGAAGGTCAGCCAGACTCTGGGGCACTGGTATACTAGAGCACTCAATCAATACAACATTTGTACCTCCACAAAACTGAAAGTCTACTGAGCCTTGGTTATCCCTTCTCTCCTATATGGATGTGAGTCCTAGACTCTGCATTGAAGGCACATCAAACAAGTAGAGAAATTTCACATGTGAACTCTCCACTTCATCCTCAGCATTCATTGGCATGACGGTATCTCCAACTGGAGGTCTTGGGTTGCACAGAGTCCACTAGCACTGAATCCTTGATTATTAAAGTCCTGATGAGATTGGTGAGACACGTCATCACAATGGATAACTGTTGGACACTTTGCTGCTCTATATTGTACTGGAATCTGGGAAGAGACCTTGAGGACAACCACAAAAGAAACTATGAAAGAACCCCTATGGCACTGTAATATCTAGCGAAGGAAACTAGAAGATGTACCTGCTGGTAAGCCCAATGCTAAGAAGCCTCTACCACCTTGGAAGACAGATGCCACCAAAAACTGATAGAAAACCATGCATGGCAACATAGAATAACATCAATAGTTACTACAACAATAGACTTTCAGGGCCCCAGTTGTGCCAGACTCTGCACTTTTGTATACGTGATTAATTAATTATGTGATTAATATTTATATGTTACTTATATGTAAGGATGCAAGTTTATACATATGTTGTATATACTATGTTAAATGTGTATTATGTATGTGTACACAGTAAAAAAAATAACAATATCTATACACAGTGTCAATGCTGCTAACATCGGATGTTCTTGCTTTGACAACAGTTGGAAATGTACCCATCTTTTCCCTTTCACTTTTAGAGTTAGATGATGCTGGGAGGCAGATGTGGATGAGAGTGCAGTTAGTCATAACAACAATCCCTTAAAGCTAATTGGGGAATGTGATTTATGACTGTTAATTGGAAGAGGGAATTGTGCTTTGCTACTTTGTGTGTGTCTGTGTGTGTGGGGAATTCAGTTTTTGGCTTTAACTATGAAGTGTCAATATTTTGTTTCTTGAATAAAAAATTCTTTAAGGTAAACAATGCCTCGAAGTTCTTTTAAACAGTTTCATCTGTCGGAACCATGACACACAATTGAACTTCTCAGCAATGTGTCTTGTTCAAAGGACTATCATATATATATATATATATATATATATATATATATATATATATATATATATATATATATATATATATATATATTCTGAGGTTTTCGCGGGTATTTGTATGTAGGTCTTTGGTTGTTCGGGTTTTCTCCCACGTAAAATTGGAAGTGTCTTGGCGACGTTTCGACGAAGTCCCATTCGTCATCTTCAGGCTGGTGCTTTCAGCTTCGTGCCTCGAGCAGCAATGTGTGGTCTTAGCTGTTTCTTCCTTTTAACTGCCAGTGGGGGTATGAACTGATTGGGTGGGAGCTTGGCTGTGTTCTGATTGGGTGGAGGTGTGTTCTGATTGGTTAGGGGCGTGGCTGTGCTCTGATTGGCTGGGGGGTTGGCTGTGCTCTGATTGGCTGGGGGGTTGGCTGTGCTCTGATTGGCTGGGGGGTTGGCTGTGCTCTGATTGGCTGGGGGAGTGTTCTGTTTGGTTGTGCTCAGGTTAGTCTGAGTTGCAGAGGGATTCAAGATTTTGGGCTGCCCTGCCATTCCTTGGCTTCGCGTTCGTGGTCGTGCTTCCTCTTCATGGAGGGTGTCAGTTTGCTTCATGTATGGATTGGGGGGGTTTAAAGTGGCTAATGATGCAGCTGTGGTCTGGCTTCTGGTTTGTGGTCGTGCCTCATAGTCAGTGTGGCTTTGGGTTTGTTTTTTGCGTGGATGTTTGGTGGTGACCTCCTGTGTGGTTTTTGTGAGTGTGGGTCTGGTATCATTGATACCAGACCCACACTCACAAAAACCACACAGGAGGTCACCACCACACATCCACGCAAAAAACAAACCCAAAGCCACACTGACTATGAGGCACGACCACAAACCAGAAGCCAGACCACAGCTGCATCATTAGCCACTTTAAACCCCCCCAATCCATACATGAAGCAAACTGACACCCTCCATGAAGAGGAAGCACGACCACGAACGCGAAGCCAAGGAATGGCAGGGCAGCCCAAAATCTTGAATCCCTCTGCAACTCAGACTAACCTGAGCACAACCAAACAGAACACTCCCCCAGCCAATCAGAGCACAGCCACCCTCCCAGCCACACAGCCAACCCCCAGCAGGCACAGCCATCAGAGCACAGCCACGCCCCTAACCAATCAGAACACACCTCCACCCAATCAGAACACAGCCAAGCTCCCAACCAATCAGTTCATACCCCCACTGGCAGTTAAAAGAAGAAACAGCTAAGACCACACATTGTGCTGCTCGAGGAAGCACAGAAAGCAAACCTAGCTTGAAGAACAACCGATTATATGGGATATATATCGTCGTTAAACGTCAGCCCAAGGTGACACTCAACACCAGCCTGAAGATGACGAATGTGACTTCGTCGAAAGAAGACACTTCCAATTTTACGCGAAAACCCGAAAAGAAAGACATATATATATATATATATATATATATATATATATATATATATATATATATATATATATATATATATTAATACAACTATGAAAATCTTATAGGCAATTTTTGTAAACCAAATGAGAGTTTTGGTCAGCAATTCTGTGTCCAATACTTGGGGAGAAAACCAACAGTTGGGAAGAAAACCAACAGTTAGGAAGAGAAAAGTGGAGTTAGGAAAAGCAAGGTAAACTTGAAAAAGAAAAAAAAAGGTGCTACTAAAAGAATAAAAAGACCAACAGGATCAGGTTTAGTGAAAATATGCTCACATAGCCTAAGTTTTTTTTAATAGGAAACCAAATTTCTTAATTATTGATTAGAACATTTAGATGATGTCAGAGCTCCATTAACCTGGTTGATTTCATTGACTGCTCTCCAAAGTACTTAACTATAATAAATAGCATCACAACAAAACAGCAATAAAAATCATTAAAGCATAAGATTCATAATTTACTACACAGCCTAGCTTTTCATACTTGCTGTGCAGACCACTGATTGCAATTTATTTCACCCATTTATGGATGTCACATCAAGGCATGCACTAGATTATTAATCAGATATTCTATCCATCAACAGTCTTGACTGGCAAAAACAGGCCATTGCTATCAGAGATAGATGTTTAATTTAACTTTAATTTTTAAGAAATGGGTTGTTTGTCACTGAGTATATTGGCATTTTTCAATTTAAACCACCAGATATTGACAAGTATCTTGTAGTTACAAGCAGCAGATCTTGATGCAAGCAACTGAAAAGCAAATAATACTGCTAATGTACAGCCATTTGAAAAGCAAACAGTGCCCTATTCTTGACTGCATGATAATTTTTGGAGAAGAGAAAAGAAAAGAAAAGAAAAGAATTGGGAAGAACTGGCCATTTCTTGGATTTTCTTTGAGAGGATTTGGGACTAGCCACCTATGGATACAGATCAGCCAACTATTTGTAATATTAGAATTACAGGCTCAATTATGTCACTCATGGAATGATGTGGAAGGGAAAAACAGAGATAGTTGACTGTATTTTAAAAGTCAGAGGCAATTCATTATAATATTCCTGAATCATACACTTGACATCCTATAGCCACTGAAGGCACAGATACAATTTTAAATTGAGATAATGCAAAATGTCAAAATATGAAACCTGGATGTAGAAAAATCAACTGTTGCTTATTAAATGTGTTATGCTGGTTTGCATACATTAAAATGCATGTGGGCATTAAGTATGCATGTTTCTATAAAACAAAATCAGAATAATAAAATAAAAATGGTTGGCAATTCCTAACTGAATGAGGCAAAACTCACCTATGTGATCCCTATAGGCAAAATATTGTAGCATAATAGAAACTATAGTGGAATAATGGGTATAAAGTGACCTAGAACAAAATATAATACACAGTGTAATTACTGAATCAAAACAACCGTCCCACTTATAACGCAAATAACACAAAATGCTTGTGACGATTGCTGCTTAAAGTGTTCTTTCTTTAAAAAGGGTTGGTGAGGTGGATGTCCTTTGTTTAGGATTGAGTTTTTTATTTCATTTTTGTAAAATTTCTCTTTTATTCACAGAACTTTACAGCTTTAGTATTGGGCCAGCTCATCTCTCATGTATAGTTCTCCTCTGTGTTTCCATCATTTATTTCATTCCCTTACTAAAAAATACATTGCAGATGAAGGATGGAATATCTGTATGATCTTTTGAATACCGTATTTTTCCGTCTATAAGACGCACCCTTGTATAAGACACTCTGGCATGCAAGTTCCAAGCTTACAGCAAACAAAGTCAGCACTGGGAGTAACCACCTCCCAGCACTCTAAATAGATGCCTCCCGGCCAGCCCCACCCCCCATCCACCTAACCAGCATCCAGCACGATGAGCATGCATAGTCAGTTCACAGCAGCAGCCTTCCGACCCTGGTAAACAAACCAGCGTGAGCACCGGCATGGCAGCAAGGCAAGGGAAGCAAAGGCAGGTTTTAAACTTCCTGCCGTTTCTTTGTGCTGATCAGCTGAGCCGGCAAATCCAAAAATTCGGCCAGCCAATGATCTTGCCTCCTCCCCTTCCCATTAGTGGCAAGCCCACAGGGGCTTGACATCTGCACCAGGCGGCATGGCACAGCATATAAAGAACCTACACAGGCATGCTACGGAGGTTACCATTATTTTTTTGTGTATAAGATGCTGCACTTGATAAGACACACCTGATTTTTGAACAGGGTATTTGCAGGAAAAAATAGTGTCTTATACATGGAAAAACATGGTAAGTAGCACTCACAGGTGTCTATCTGGAAGGATTTGATATCTTGAAGAATCATAGTGATTGGCTAGGTTTTTTTTTTTTTTTTTTTGCTTTATCCTGGCCTTGTGCAACATTTATTTATTTATATCCCACATTTATTCTTTTTATAAATAACTGCAGGACAATAATTCTTCAGCTACATCTGACTGGCAAAATAGGGTTCATTTGAAATATTGAGATTTCTGGATTAATCAGTTTCAGGGGAGAGTAACTAGGGACAAGCTGACATTTATTAGCAAAATACAGGCAAAATACATCTGATGGGAGGAAAGACTTTTGAGAAGTCAATTTCAATTGAATCATGGTCCTCTCAGATAGAAATAAGAAATATTCATTTACATTTTTAAGATCCGGGCTCTCCTTTCAACATTTTTTAAAGTTAATTGATTGATTATATGCCATCAAATAATTTTAGGATAAGGATTACATGGTGTAACATGCCCTCTTGTGGCTGTTGGTGTTACTATTATTTTTAAAACATTTTCCTTTCTCACAAATTATTAGTTAGTTGTACAATTGTCACCATTGTAGCACAAATTGAATGTGAGTAACTGGCTACATACATGAGATGAACTAAAATCTCTCATATATCTCTTCCTGCTTCATGATCTGATTTAGAAATGCATTTTATGATTAATCATAATCACAAAGGTGTTCTTTCAAAGGTAAGATTTGTACGCTCCTTCTTTATATAGTGGACTGAGGGAAATAAAAAAGTATGTGTCATGTTGACAGAAAATACAAGTGACTTCTGCTTTTCCTAATCTAACCTTGTATTGGGGAGCTGTATAGCTTAATTCTGTCATTTGCTGAACCTATGTGTTGCCTGCCCATAAAATGAATTTGGTTAAGTAACGTGCAGCATAAAGCTTGGAATTTGGTTGAAGGGCTGATGCACCAATTCTTAATATAAATTTCCCCCGCTTGGTAACTTTCAAATGAATTGGGAAATAAGATCCAGAATTCAATTACCATATCTAGGTTGCAAAAAGCCATATAATTGTTACAGCTATATCACCACTAAATAGTAGCAAATATTTTTTTCTGTACTAGTTGTGGCCAGTTAGTGGTTGCATAGATTTTTGCAGCTCAGAAATAATAGTGAGGCAAGAATTTTGGAAATTGTGGTTCTAAAACAGCAGGAGCAAGTCAAGTTTATTTATTTGTCATAGCTGCTCACAATCATGTGACTCTGGGTGGCTTAGAAAGAAGTTGAGGAATATTCTATATCCATGTACATTTCCTAACTTGATAAACTTCATGAACCTCAGTAATGAACGTTTTTTTTAAAAAAAAAACCTGATAAATTAATAAATAATTAATTTCTTTGTCTCAAGAGTAGCCCACCAATCAATTGATTAAGTAATAAAATTGTGCATGCTATGAACATTATTGAACATTATTAGGAAGAAATGCTGCAGACAATGTACTAGTACGGGACCTTTTTGCTATTCTTTAAAGCAGTCCTGCTTTTTCAGACTTCTTTGTAAACTGAACAAAATTTATGGTACATTAATAGCAGCATTAACTTTAATGAATTGACCCTTTGTAGAAATGTGAGAAAAATCAGACTGCTTTAATGAACAGCTGAGATCTGCTGTACTCAGGTTTGCACAAAGCCCAAACTACTTCCTTTCCATAATGTTCAAATGCTGTACAACTCTGCTAACAAAAATCCACTGAACGGTGTTTATTAGTATTGCTAAATTACAAGACTGCTTAATATTATTAAATCAGAATACATCCACAGAATAATATGGCAAATAGAAATAGTTTAATAGAAATAGATTTGCCCAACATTCTTTTGCATCTGTTCCATTTATATGTAGCTTCATCTTTCTTCCAATCTGTCTCATCTAATGCATGCTGTTAGCTTGCTTTTATTCCAGGAAAATTCCCTTCTATTTCTCAATCTTGATTATCTTAGCAAACTGATAACCCTTTTTACTAGGACAGCTTTCCACTAAACTTCAAATCTCTTTTCTCCTGCTTTCTCTCATATGTCCTTTCATCTAGATTGCAGTAATTGCCTTCTCTCCATATTTCCACTTTAAAACTATGTCAGTGGTGGAACTTCATCATGAACCTAATTATACAGGGATTTCTTGATCTTTTGAAATCTTGTAGGATAAAAGGACATTTAGTTGACTTTTCTGCTTCCTACACATGTTTTTAGAATCACAGTCATATAAAAATATGCATTGGGGAAACATTCTTATGACTGCAAAGACAGGCACTTTCCTACCCACCAGTTTTAGTCTCCAATTCTCCCAAAACATTTGACTTGCTTGCGGCTGGAAATAGAAACAAGGCAAAGTTGGGATGAGGCAAGAGTTCAGAAGCATAACACTTTTAAAAGCAGGGAAAACAAATCTGGCAACTTTGTTTTTTAAAACAAATTAACTAAAAACATTCAGGTTGGATTTGGTGGTCAGTGTCAAGTTGCGAAGAATGCTTACACTGCTGTGTCCATTACTGCTTCTTAACTTGTCTACAGACTTGGGGGAGGGGAATGGAATGCAGACTTCAGACATCAGACTGCCAAGCTGTGAGAAACAAGGTCATCCCAGAACTGTTTACTGAAAACTGAAACACTCTCTCGTAACAATTGTATGAGACCTTATTGAATAACGTGACCTGTACTAATAGAGAGAGGGAAGAAGATTCTATACTTTAATATACTGATTTTGGCACCAGTTAACCAGAGCTGGTTTTCTATTCAACTGTGCCAAAATGGTGTGCTCAATAACATTTTGCATTAAAGTCTCAGCTGTGCTTACTTTGTTGGGATCATCAGTCGGAAACTTGACAGTAAATTTTTCTGCAAAATTGAATGGTGGTAGGCTAGAGAAACAGCTGCATTTCATCTTTGGTACATCTTCATAACATGCAGATGGCACACATCCTTCCTGAAATAATGCAATGGTCTCTGAGAATGTCCTTGACAGACTGCAGATAGTGGTGGTGGTGGTGGAGGAGGAGGAGAAGAAGGAGATCTGCAGACTATGCAACAGTAAAATAAGAGTCAGCTGAGTCTGCAGAAGGAACGAAGGAGTGGCAAATGTCTCAGAAGGTATCAGCAGAAGGTGGTTTTTTGGACTGTAAAAGTGACAGGGGACAGTTGTACGGTCAGACTTGCAAGATTCTGGTACCATCACCTTACAATAATGTTGATATTCATGGTTGATGCTTCTTGTCTGCACTACCTTGAAGGTCTGGCAGATAAGGAAACAGATTTACCTGAACAACATGCCTTGAAGCCTCATCTAATAACCCATTGTTGAAAAAGGCTTTCAGTGGTTCCACTAGTTGTCTGAGAGATTCCTGGGTATGTGCTGTGTGTACACAGACATTTTTCATCTGCCAGACCTTCCAGATTTGGTGCTTAAAATAATAGAAGGAAACCAATATAAGAACACCACTTTTAGAAGCAGAGACTGGGCAGGGCTACTTTACAAAGCAACTTCAGGAAGATCTTCATGTGAACCTTCATCAGGGTTCAATGAAACCTTTGAAGATTTGTGTCCTATTAAAAAGCTTGGAGTTCATATAGTGGGAGAAAAGCAGCATATATTCAAATCTCATCACGTTCTAAACTGCAAATTACAAAATAAAAGTATTGTGATTTGAACTGACCTGCAGGCAAACAAGGACTGTCTCCTCCCATCAGTTCAGATTGCCTTATGCAAATACAGTATGGCAGTGCTGTGCTAAATCTCAATTGGCACAAATACCCAATGTGAAGAGGTCAAGTTAAAGGAAAGTGTCTTTAACAGGAAGAGAGAATTCTCAAAGGGAATAGCAAAAGCTAATTTTTTTTTATTGTAGCACTCTGATGGTGTTTCCACCCTTAAGATGTACTTGCAGCAGAGAAAGAGGACTAGATCTTAAATAAAATGCAAGGTAGAGAAAAAGAGTCTACGAATTAGAACAAATATTTCTAAGGTAATCTGAACATTTTTCCTTTCATAATGTATGTATCTTTGTGTTTTGTTCCTTTTGTGTTTTTTGTTATTATTTTAAAAACAATAAACATAATTTAAAAAGGCAATCTGAACTTGTTTAATGTTTAAGAATCCTGTCTAATGAAAAATCAGGCAGTTTTAGCCTGATTGTACATCTGCCCATCTTCTATATCTGTCTCGCTTCAATACTGTGTTATTACAGCATTAATACACAAGAAAACTACAGGACTAAACTACTGAATGAAAGAGAACTGCAGGGGGTGCTAGAACCCTAGCTAAAACAGCATAGCTGAATTCTATTGTTAGCTTTGGATATGAAATTTTTTGGAAATACATAGCTCTAGCTACTTCCTGGTATATCTGGAATGTTTATGACCTTCTCTAGGCCGAGAAAAGACCTTTCTTAATTTGTTTGCCATTCCTATGATTACTGTATCTCTGGAACAAGAAGAAATGTCACAAGAAAGGAGATTACTTATTTGATGCAAGACACCCCATTAAGTAACTATTGTATACTTCAGTTGGTGGCAATGATGCTCTGGATCTTTTACCTTACCTGTTGTTGCATGCTTCTAAATGGCCACATTAAAAATTCAATGGGAAAAGGGAACTTTGTGACCTCTGGATTCACGTTTTTTCCACAATTCAATTCAAAACAATTCAGCAAAACAATTCAGGCATTGCGTATGTCTAGTCTAGTGAAAAGAAGGACTAGGAGTGACATGATAGCAATGTTCCAATAGTTGAGAGGCTGCCACAAAGAAGATGGGGGGTCAACCTATTTTCCAAAGCACCTGAAGACAGGACAAGAAACAATGGATGGAAACTAATCAAGGAGAGATTCAACGTAGAACCAAGGAGAAATTTCCTAACAGTAAAAACAATTAACCAGTGGAACAGCTTACCTTCGGTAGGTGCGGGTGCCCCATCACTGGAGGCTTTCAAGAAGAGACTGGACAACTATTTTTCTGAAATGGTATAGGCTCTCCTGTTCATATAGGGGGTTGGACTGGGTGACCTCCAAGATCCCTTCCAATTCTGTTATTTTGAGATATTCTGAGATATCCAGAGATATTCTGAGGATCTACCAGCATATCCAATGACAAAGTGAAGTGGAAATTGTAGTTCAAAACATATATCACTTATCTGATTTTGAATGCCTCCTCTAGGCATTCAATGCAAAGGAAAACATGTACTTGAATAATGAGCATTGCCGCCCCAATAGATATTCCACCTTCATATCGTTCCCAATACTCTTGAAGAAGAATTTGCGTTTCTCCCAGGCTGTTCACCATGTGAAATTTAAAAACATATATTGAAAATATATTATTTGTGTGTTTGGGTCTTACAAAAAGCACTTTAGTCAACTGTTTTTCAGCCAGAGCAAGGTATGTTGTTCATAGCATCAGGTACACTGAGAGTGAGTTCCATCTGTAGAAGAAGTATGGAGGAAGGAAGAGAAACCTACGTTTTCTAGTTATTTTCTAAACAACTATACACAAACATAGTGGTGTAATAAAGAGAGCACAAAGGAGCCACATTCGTTAACATACTTTATATAGAAGCCTGTAGAATTATAGTTCTTTCCATGGCAACACAACATGTCTGGTTTTCATAACTATTACTCTTAGACTGCAAAAGATCCATTTGATTGCCTAGAAAGGGGCAAAGGATTAGAATTTTCTTCAACTCTTTACTGCCATCCAATGGTTGTTCAGATCTTTATACTCCACAATATCTATCCTTCATAGTCCTTCATCTCAAATAATTAATAAAATCCAGGACACAGGTCATTAGGCTCAGCAGGCATCTGTTTAAAACGTCTTGAGATTATTGGCTACCCTATTTGGAGTGCAAAAATGCAAACAATCACTAGATTCAGAAAAGCGGTAACAGAAAATTGAAGTTCTTTTTGGCATGTGGATTTTTGCAGCCCAGATATGCTAACTTTATAGATTATGCAAATAAGAAAAGGCATGTATCAGATAAGTGAATGTCTGGATTCCAACTCTAAACTATATGTATCATCAGTTAACCCTGACAGCAAATTCTCAAATACAGAAACAAGGAAGATTACCCAAATTAGGCATCAAGACTTCCTTAACTATACTATCCTGAAAGTATTTGGTCAGCCAACTCAGGTATCTAATTATTTTAACTGAAGTTCTTGTAAGACTGGCCATATCATTACTAGTCAGGCACTGTCAACTTTGTACTCCAAAGCTTCTTGCTTATCCTTATCTGAGGAATAGTAGGAAATGTTTATCTATGCAATTCTTTATTCTTCTAACTGGCCAAAAAATAATAATCAGAGTAAACCATCCCTCAAAAATTCTGTAGAGTGAATCCTCTGGTTTGCGTTGATGCTGTCTTGCTATTTTGTAATGATAGCCCACAGACATTTATAAAACAATGATCAGATTTTGTGTCTAGTAACTCTTCCTTCTCTCATGGTTATCTTATTCTGCACATAGACTCCTATTTGAGGTGTGACCCATTTCATACTTTAATTAAGTATGTTAGACCTTATACCCCTTGCCTGCAATCTTATATCACTGGATAGTCTCTGAGAAGTTATAATTAAGCAAGTAAGACTTAACATTGACAGAACAAAAGAGAACCGTGTCTGCATTGCATTGGTGTTAAATTATCATCTTGAGGAGACATGTAACTTTAAAGTTTGTGGGACATCCAACTTTAAAAATGTATGAATGTTACTCATTCCAGGAAAAAAGTCAGTCACAACTAACAAATCCAAAATGGATCATTATGTGTTTCTTATTTTTTATGTAAGACAGTGTAATGTTTATAATATTTAATTGTATAAGACAGAGATTAAATGTTTGCGAACATCAGTGTGGCATAATAGATACTCATGAATTATGAGATCTAAAATGCTTACAGAGCCACCATCTGGGGGTAAATCTCTTGTCCAAAGAATGGAAACATATATTTCTCATGGTGTATATAGCTTATACTATGAGAGCAGTAAAAATAATTTTCCATTGCATTCTATTTTTTGGCCAGCCACTGGAGAATGCTAATTTCTTATACAATAGACACAAATTAGGGTTTAAAAATGCTACTTATTTTGTATTCTTCCCTTAAGAAGATTAGCATTATCCGTCTTACCATATATTTGTTGTGATTAAGCTTTTGATGAAGATTGATTCAGGCTCCTGCTATCAAGGAAGAAAGCTATTTGCAGTAATTTAACTGACTTTTCACCAATTACAGTGTAAAGCTTTGACCAATTCTATCTTCTTCCTAGCATTATTTCCATGTTATGGCTTGGTCCACTTGTTACAAAAGCCGTCTCCATTTGGGTCGATCAGGGGCAATGCCAATATATTTCATGTCCTCCTTGATGTTATCCATCCATCATTTCTTGGGTCTGCCATGGGATCACTGACCATCTGGGTCCAGATGCATGGCTGTCCTTGCCACCAAGTCTTCTTTACTATGTACAATGTGTGTCTACCATCTAAGTTTTCCTTCCCACATTTTTACTATGATTGGCATGACTCCCAGTCAATTTTGGATGTCGTCGTTCATAGCATGGTCAAATCATGTTAGTTAGTCCTTTGATTAGTTCTATGTAGACACTAAAAAATAAAAGTATAAAGAGTTACCTGCCATCCAGTCCCAACATGAATATTGCAATATAACAAGTCTACTTTGTTCTAGTTTATATTAGATTGGAAGCTGACATGAGGCATCAGAAATAGAGGCCTCTTCCTGTTAATACTGGTCTGTGCATAATTCCTGGAAGCCCTGAGCATTGCAGCTGCTACAGATACACAGTTATAAGATACTATTAAAAAACAAAACATTTAATAAGCAAGTTAATTTCGTAAGTTCTTTTTATCTTCCTTAAAAAA
This sequence comes from Crotalus tigris, assembly GCF_016545835.1. NCBI lineage: Eukaryota > Metazoa > Chordata > Lepidosauria > Squamata > Viperidae > Crotalus > Crotalus tigris. The sequence continues at coordinate 1,120,434 of NW_024100082.1, forward strand.
TGCATAAAATCATGACTGAAAGTTTGTTGTTTTGTTGTAATTGTTTCAGCTGTTTGGAAACAAGAGCATTTAGTTACAAAATTATATTGGATCATTTTCTCAATTTTTCCACTTTCCTCGTATATCAAATTGGAAGAAACCATTCAGGCCATCAAATTTAAACTCCCTTATGAGCTCCAAATTAAAGCATCCCCAACAGATGATAATTTATTCTGCTTTTATCTCAACACATCTAGACCAATCTAGAACTACGGTTGCCTTTTCAGTCGATATGCCATACCACTGACCTTCACCTTGTGATCAGTTACAATTTTAAAATCCTTTTTACAGTTACTGAGCTAAGTAGCCTCCAACTTATATCTGTGCATTCTTAAACTCAGACTCCATAACTGTTCTGTAACAGTTATATATTATTTTATGATAACATTTGGTGATGCGCATGCTACAAATTTTGAATATCCAAAGCAAGACAAACACTTTGTTCACATAACTGTAAGCATAGGTAGAAAAGATCCCTGAATATTTAGCTTTCCTCAGTGTGAACTACAGAAAGAATCTCTACTCATATTTACACCAAGGATCAGAACTACATCTAATCTTAAAAAAGAAACCAACCTGAACACCACTCTGTTGACACATATTTATGACGTTCATATTAAAAAGACTGTTGCATGTTAAATGCAATGCAATACAAGTTATATTAATTACAATCTGGGCAATAATTGCTTTAATTAATTAATTAATTTTATCCTGCCTTTATTATTTTTACATAAGGCAGTGAACATATACAATACACCTTCCTCTTTCTTTTTTCCCCACGACAACAGTCCTATGAAGTGGATTGGGCTGAGAGAGAGTGACTGACCCAAGGTCAGCCAACCAGTTTTCAAGGCTAAGGCAGGGCTAGAACTCATGGTCTCCTGCTTTCTAGCCCATTGCCTTAATTTTTATGGCAATATCACATATGTCTTACTACCAATTGTGAAATCAAAAGCACCCTCCAAGATGAATATAACTTAAGTGTACAATATAAATACACTGCCCATTGTTTCTGAAAGGGACTAATATAGTACAGAATCACTGAATAAAATCCTTTTTCCTGTATAATTTTTTGAAAATCTAGGGGCATATAATTCTTCTTTCTTCTGATGAAGAACTACAGTGAAAGAGAATCTGTTCAGTTAACTTGAAAAAGTTGTAGATTACAAAAGCATTTGATACTTTCTTTAAAAAGAGAAAAGGGGCTGAGAAATTGAACACTTGAATGTGCTAGTACTTGTAAATAACCATTAGATTTAATTGTATAGTCTGGCAGAGTAAGAAAAGTAATATTAACTAGGATTAAAGGGAGAAAGTGTCTTTTCAATTCCATCATTCAAAAGAGAAACTCCCTTCCAGCTGTAGTTTATTTAGAGTAAGTAAAGTCTAAAAGCAATGGCAATATCTTTCAAAAGGAAAGGAAGTATAATAGATTTACTGTTTGGGGTATTTCCACTCTAAAGTCACTACCACTTTGAGTATACAAATCGGTGTTTATGTAGCTACACTACTGTGAATGACAGTCTTTATGAACCTTGCAAGCAATGCTTAGTAGAGGCTGACAGTAGTTGAAAAGAGAGAGATGTAAAGTTACTGACACCAGTGGCTCAATTGGAAGCAGGCATATACATTGCAGGCGAGTACAAACTAAACCCAGAAGCATGTACATTTTCACAGAACCGGATTCTGCCCTGATTAATCACCTCGATTATTTAAGAGCTCATATTCTTGAAACCATTAATCAAATATAAATAAAAAATATATAAAAGCCAGAAATATTAGATGGCAAAAAATCAGTTTCTTTTGTTGTCACCTAGTTGAGTTTTGGACTTCAGCAGCCCATTTGTGGCAGCCCATTCTTGGCAGCCCTAAAATGTGATCTACCCGTACAATATTTTGGATCCAGCAGGTCAAAAGCAAACTATACAAGACATATACAGATACAATGAGCTCAGCAATTATATTTATTGGCTTAGTTTGCCTTTGATCAAGATTTTTGGTATGTATGGGTTTGGTAATATAGCTTTGAAGGCAAAATCCTTAAGATTTGATGCCTTCTTCACTGAACTATTGGAATTATGACTCACAAGTCAATCTGTATGCTATTGAAGTCTCATTCCTGTAATCTTTAACTGGATGAAATGGTGGATCATAGGCAACAATTTTTGAAGGTATCTCAAACAGGTAAACTTTCAGAATGTGTCCAAAATCTAGAGCCTGCAAAAACTTCTGTGAAACTGAAATTTTGCAAATGTTGTAAAATTTTTTGCAACATTAAAGTTGTCATAAAACAGTTTATGCCATAATACAAAACATCACAAAACATTACCTGTGGTGATGGTTGACTGTGCTATAGAGTTCAGTATGGGCTGTTTTCAAGGCAGATACATGTATGTCAAGTTTTCCAGTGAAGGAAGTAGCTTAGAAGTTTTTTTTTTAATTAAAAGAGAGGAGTTTTATTTTGGAATGAGGAAAAGATGGATGACTGCAACTAATTCATTGATGGCTTCTGGGCTTCTTTGTTCAGAATAACAGAATAACTGAGTTGGAAAAGACCTTGGAGGTCTTCTAGTCCAATCCCCTGCTCAGGCAGGAAACCATTTTAGACAAATGGTTGTCCAGTCTCTTCTTAAAAACCTCCAGTGTTGGAGTACCCACAACTTCTGGAGGCAAGTTATTCCACTGATTAATTGTTCCAACTGTCAGGAAATTTCTCCTTAGTTCTAGGTTTCTCATTGAGGAATCTAGTAAGGAAATATTTCTGACATGATGACCCTCTCCTTATGTAATAAAATGCTATTTTTCCTATTACATTTATATTGAATAATATAAATGTGTAATTTAAGAAGTTCCATAGAAATGTGTTTACCTAGGTTTGATTTATTTTAAAATGAGATTCAAAGAGGAAATAGCATCATTCTAGCCTTTAGGTAACTTTTTAGAACTTATATCTGAACTACAAAGCATATTTTCTATACTATAAAAATTTCTCCTGTTCAGTTGTTTCTGACTCTAGGGGTGATGCTCATCTCCGTTTCTTGGCCAAGGGAGGTAGTGTTGTCTGAAGATATTTCTGTGGTCATGTGGCCAGCATGACTATGCACCAAGACACACAGAACACTGTTCCTACCCACTGAAATGATACCTATTTATCTATTTGCATGTGCATGTTTTTGGACTGTTAGGTGGGTAACTACATTTATAATTGATTAAATGCATATATCATTTTAAGATTTTAGCTGTTTTGAATATTTATATACAATGGTTGGTTTTCTTTTAGATATTTTATCCTTCTGCATATACTTATTTGAAGCCTTAAATATAAGTGTGAAGAATTAAGAGATAACTTGAATGAGACAACCTGACACGGGGGACATTTGTTGCAAAGCACCATTCATGTATCTTATGCAGCAAACAGCTAAGGTAATTACAAAACAGTTAAGCCTGATTGAGGATGGTTGTACATTTTCAATGTAAAGATGCAAGAACAGCACTGAGCAGATGGCAGAGGCTTATGTAACCTCTAGAAGAATGTCCTGAGCCCATGGAGTATAGAGTTAGCAGAACTGTGCGCACAATCTGGAAGGCTGATTCACAGAATGAAGCCATCTCCTCCTCACTGCAGAGTAGATATGATGCATCCTGTTGAAAGTTCAGTGTGATCACTTCAAGGGATGGTTCATGTAGCAGACATCCCTTCCTTCAAACTGCTACTTAGTCAAAGTCCAGCACATGAGTCATCTGTGTTTGTTCAGATGACATGAAAAGGCTCTCTGAGTATCTGCATTGATTCTGTCATACGTATAGATAGTACAGGTAATCCCCGACTTACAATCATTTGCCCAATGGCTGTTCAAACTTACAATATTGAAAAAAGTGACTTCTAACTTATTTTTCACACAACTGTTGCAGCATTTCCATGGCCACTTGATCAAAATTTAGATGCTTTGCAATGGGTTCATATCTATGATGATTGCAGTATCCCAGGGTCTTGTGATTACCTTTTGTGACCTTTTGACAAGCATAACCAATGTTACTAACTGAACAAATACAGTAATTCACTCAATAACTGTAGCAAGAAAGGTCGTAAAATGGGGCAAAACTCACTTAACAACTGTCTCACTTAGCAACAGAAATTTTGGGCTCAGTTGTGGTCATAAGTCAAGGACTACATGTAATACTGGTTTAGAAAAAAATCTGTATTAGATAGTCATATATAGTTAATTTTAAAAAATCCACACAATTTCCTAAATATCTATACAACAACTGCATAATTACAGCTATTTCCTTAAAATAGATTTTATCTATTTTATCTAATTTTATTTAATTAGAAGATATGTGGGCATCTGCATTAATAAGATAGGTAGAATTTTCACTGATTCTCAACTTTTTATTATTAAGTAAAGCCTTTGAAGCATGCTTGACTCTTGATAATTCCTGGGCAACATGTATTTTTGGCTTGATAATAGTTGAGAAGTAACTGTTCATTGACTTAGACTGAATTAACTATATTTTTGTTTCTTAAAAAATCAGTTGGCTCCCTCTTTAATTATAAAATTGAGAATTACAAAAAAACCAAACTTGCAGTTGTATGATGACCTAGTCCTAGATAAAGAAAAGTGACTATACAGAACTTAGGAATATGTTACTAAATTCAGACATCACTTATTTATTGATGAGTTTAAACTTTAGATATGGTTGGAAAAGCTGCAGATACCACTTGATGTCAGAGGCACACCTTCTGATGTTATATAATAAGAACAGACTTTTCTCTCTATGAGTGAACATATATGCTTTATATTTTAAAAGAAGAGCAGGCTGAGTAGAAAGCGGGGTAAAATGTGTCATTGGTTTGGAGTCATTGTGTTGCCACAAAAGACTCAAGCTCAACCTCTGTTGAATTCCGTTGCCCCTTATCTAGTTTTGACCATTAGTTGACCAGATTCTTGTATATAAGGTAAGTAGCAATAATAAATTCTTTGGTGCTTTGGACTCTTCAAATGCTCCTGGTTATTTGTGTATGACATACATACAAAACATCTACATAAACCTTCCAATTCCACTAGGCAAACTCCATTAAAAAAGAAGATGGCTACTGTATTGTCACAAAAGTGTTAACATTTTCATCAACAAACACATGAAAAGGTTTGCACTGAGTTGTTTTTTTTTTAAATCATTAAATCATTTATTTATTCAATTTATAAAATGCTGATTAGTTGATTTTAAAAAATGCATCCTTTCTACATTTTAATTGCAACTACTTCTACTGTAGTCTCTTGCAACATTCTGGAACCAACACATACATTTGTTATGAAATGTCCAGAATTTGTTTTACAACATGGGTGGCCATATAAATGTTTTAAATAAATAAATTAAGAAAAATGCCCTTCTATCATTGTGAGCAAACAAGAATCCCATTTACAATGTACTGTTTGCAATTATTTACTTCTGCAACAATCTAGCTGCCATTTTCAGTGACAGATCTGTTACTAATTTATTCTACAATCAAGTGCTTTGCAGAGATTTTAATCCAGAACTGTATTGCCAATGGGCAGGGATTATGTGATCAGTAATCCCAATCATTGAGAGAATACCGAGTTGTTTGTTTATGGTCTGAAAGAAGGGTGTCAAACTCGCAAAGTTACATGATGTGTCACGACGTATTGTGACTTTTTTCCCATTGCCGGCAATGGGGTGGGCGTGATTTCACCATGATGTATCCGGCCAATGGGCCGGCAATTTGACACCCCTGGTCTAAAACATGCTAATCTTTTTTAAAAAAGAAAAAAAAAACCTTTTAACAAATACAGATTTAAAGCTTTCTATGCAAAGTCTCTATATTTTTGTGTTTGGTACAATTACAATAATTGTAAATACAATTACAATTACAGATGGCCTAAGGTGAATGTTAAAAATACACATATAGGAACTAGCTATACTGTATAACTGCATGCTAGTAATAGAGAAGTAGATGATTATACGCCATCAGCTTTTTAAACACTGGAAAGGGGTAATTTTTACAGCTCCTACTATAGTCTTGCAGGACCCACCAAGAGAAACTTTGAAATCTATTGCAGCCATTGGATAAACTGAAAGGAGGATACTGAAAAATCCATGTGTATGTAGTTTAATGTTATAATATTAATATTTTAGTTTGACTAGATGTGTAACTGATTGAAGTAGTATTTTCATCACCTTAGTATTACCTTTCAAATTGTATAAATAAAAATTTAATTTGTTTCTCTCTGCCCTATGTTTGGAGGTATATAGTAAGAGATTTTAGCTTCTGTCTTCCTAACAGACTTACCTCTTGTTTTTTGCTTTGTCACCTTGAGCTAGATAAACTACTTTCCTAGCTGACAAGTACAAATATTTATGGAAGTACTAGCCTCTCGAGAGTTTATATTTATCTTATTTACATTTAAAGATCAGGTTTGGATAAAAACAGAGTGAAATACTTTGAACTCATGACAGTAAACAACATGCAAGAGAAATGAAGAATTAAATTGTAAAAAACGGCAATGCCATTTTATCCATGATGCTTTCTAGGTTTAAAAATATGGTGAAACCCAGGTGCAAACTGAATGTGTCACTTGCCTGGTCAGCCTTATGCCATGGAGTCATTAGCATTCATGCAACTCTCTTTCTTTAAATCTTTTGATGTAGTCCTTTGCATAAAAACTTCCAGATAAAAAGAAACCATTGCAGTGTGCCAGATATTTTATAATAACAGGCTATAGAATTTATAAATGCTAGAATAATTTTGCAATAAAACAAAAGATCCAGGACTTGGGTGTTATAACGAGGCATATGATATGAAGTACCATTAGCTTTCTCCATTCATCTGCCTGCCATGTATCTTGATGTGCAATGGCCTTGAGGTTAACTGTATTTGCAGTGAGTGAATATAATAGGCACATTAGGAATACCCAAGATAGAATCAGGCTCCCCAGCATAATGAAGAATTAATGATGCCTAATTTGTCTAGAGATACAGAATGAATGTCAGATCTGATGGATACTAGCTGGGTGAAACAGATTCATCCTTTCAGTGCTCATGTTGACACCTTGTCAGTGGCTAAACAAGATTAAAGTCAGGCTTGTCCCAAGCACCTGCAGTAATACAGCATATATTTCATTGGCATTGCTGTTCTGCTTTTAGTGCAGGTTGCCATGATAAATAGGAATCAGCAAGGAATTGCTTCCCATGGGGAAAAGGTTAATTGTTTTGCTATATAAACTAATTCAAAGGAATTTGTTTCTTGACCCAGTTGGATGAGCTTGATCTCATGATACATCAGAAGCATAGGGAAATGTTTCTTATTTAATTAATTTGCCTTTTCTGCTAGGATCCTGCTGCTCTTTAAATACACTACTTTCCTGTATTAACATCAATGGACTTCAGTAAAATAGGCATCTGCAGCGATAACAAAGAGGGTTAAGCAACACAAATACAACAACTTATACTTGTATTAGACAACACAATGTAATTATAAAAAAACAGGGTTGTGTTGTTATATCATAACATATAGTCCATATTTTTACATCATAGTTTGCAATGGATGACTATGAGCAATTTTTTTCTCTTTTTAAAAAAGCAGTAATGGATTATCTTAGTTTCCCAAGTAATAGCCAGGAGATGAATAGACTCTCAAACTGTGTAGACAATCCTATGACATTGGAATGGAATGTCTAGCAAGTCTGGAAACATAAGAAAGGAAATGGGGACCATTTCGAAAGAGATGTTAGTCCAAGGAAGAGGGCAAACATAAAGAGATTCATAGTGAGTTGCCTTAATTATACTAGGTTTAAATATATTTGGAGAATTGGCATTAGCAGGTTTTCCAGATTCTGTGCTCTAACCTACTAGCAATAACTTTATTTCCAGAAATGTCATTTTCAATCTTAGGCTATCCATATAAATTTTCCAATCTTCTGCTCTTGTATAAGCACTCTTTCTGTTCTTTTTAAATTGTCCTTTTTGTTTTTTCAGCTAATCAGAGAGCTTTTTATGTAAACACTCCAGTTTCATTAGAGTTTTTTCTTTAATTTTTTCTTTCTTTTTGACATCTTATGAGTTTAGGTCTTCATTATCTCATTCTTTTTTTCAGAATTTTCAATAGTTGTTTCTTTCAGTTTTCCATCCATGGAGTCCTTCCTACCTTTCCTCTTAGCTTACAAGTCAGCTCTCTTGAAAGCTACAATGCTAACATTGCCATCTTTGGTTCTCCCTGTTTTCAATATAAGATAACATTATCTAAGATGCCACCATTTTCTATTTTCTCAATCATTTCTTTCCTGTCAGCATTAAGTCCAATATAGCTGATCCCTTAATCCCCTCCTTCTTTTTTACATGATGAAATTGTATGCAAGGCATAAGAAGAACCTCTTGATTCTTCTACTTCTGAGTTTTATTCCTGATTGATGTGTGAGTCACTAAAGTCTCCCATTTCCATGTGGTATGTGTCCAGGACACCTTGGCCATCTGATTCATAAAGACTAAATCTATATTTTCTCTTTGGCTTGTTGACTTGTAACACACACCCACTTTTATTGTTTTTTTCCTCTTGGTTTTCACCTGGATAATTTTAGTATGCCGTGTACCCTTAGTATCGAGGTATAGGTATAGACACAATTTATAAAGAATGCCCCCCATTTTTTGTTGGTTCTATTGCTTTCAAATACTGTATTCCAAGTATAATTCCAAGTCTTACCTGTGCTAAGACTTCCAGCATCCATCATAAGCATCTGATCCCTTAATACCTAACAGTAGCCTGTTTCTTCTGGTGTGTATGTTTATTATATAATGTATGTGTATGTGTATGTCTATCTATATCATCTATATCTATATCTATCCATGCACACACATACATACACACATATATATGTATATATATATATATATGTGTGTGTGTGTGTGTTTGTGTGTGTGTGTGTGTGATTGCAAACACAAAGATCATAGAGAGTTTACATTCAGTTGTGGCTTTCTTTACTTAGAACAAGACTAAAAAGGAAAACAAGAAAGAACAACATTTTGCATGCATTGGACTTAGGAAGAATGCTGGAGAGAAAACTTCAGAAGAAATAAAGTATGCAAAGTACTAACAGCTAGTGTTCCTATATGTCAAGGGATTTTATTTTTTGCATATCACAATAATTTGAAATGTGGCAAAAAATTATTTTACTTTCAAAAGAAAAGTATCAGTATAGTTTAATTCAGTTGACATCAAGGGTAAAAAAGTCATAAGCTTCGTTTTTAGGACAAAAAATAAAGACATAAAACTTCCTATGCTAAATATGTAATTTTGACCTCTAGTAAATTCAATAATAAACTTTAATCACAAGCTAGAGACAAAGAGGCCGATTACATAGCACACTGCTGTGTTTTTTATCATTCATCACTATTTAAGGCTCACAATGGATCAACCACATAAAATTTTCTATAAAAACTTGGGACAACTCCTTAATAGAGAATAAAACCAAATTAAACACTTAAAATTAAGTATGATTATCTCATTATCTGTTTTTCTAAGGGAGGCAAAACAAATTAAAGGATCAATTATAGTCGCCTTCTAAGGAAGAAAACAGATATGTCATTTTTTGAATATGCAAACTCTGATGACTTTTTTATTATTTTTTTTTACAAATTTTATTAAATGTACATTTTAAAAACAAAAATGGACATGATTCAACTTCCCTGGCTTCAACAGTGCTATTAGTATTACCTTATGTTACAGAAAGAAAAACAGAAACTTAAAATACATTTTATAACAGGACAGAGTTTAACAAACTGTGCGTATAACATTTGTAAATTTTTTGATAAACCATCTTTCAGTCGTCAACATTGTATTTACATATCTTTCAGTTGTGCTCTGATGACTTTTCTTGATGTACTCATTGTAAAAGTATATTTTTAATATTTGATAATTATTTTAACATCAATAGAAAAATAAAGAAACAAGAAAAAACATGTTGAAATAGTCAAATGATATTAGATAACAGCAATAATAATACAGGGTCAATAAAATCTACTTCTGCATGCATGTACAAAGGCAGTTCTCTCTATTTGTCTTTCTGTAAGGAACAGAAAAAGAAAGAGAAAAGCTTGTGTTGTGTGTTCAGATGTTGCAAGCACAGAAATATTGGACAAAGAATCTCTATGTTTTTTTGCAGGATAAAGTTTCCTGCTCATGTGAAAAACTTACGCTCGTTCAAATGAATGCATATGCAGTAGATTTGCCTTTCAGACTTTAGTAAGCTGAAATTTGCAAAAAAAAAAAAAACCAAAAAAAAAAACCCTACAAAGAGAACTGGAGTTTTCCAGTTATCATATGAACACCCAAATCATATAAAAATCCCACCTAGAGGTTCTCTTTTGCCCTTCTTTCATTAGAAGCAGAAATATCTCAATTCACTTCCTTTATAGTCCCTTTTCTCAAATATCTCTTGTCTCTTTTCAAGCTGTTATCTCTGTCCCTAAAGGATAAAATTTGACTTTCTATAACCCTTTTTTTTTCTCTGTTTCTACATAATTAGATCCCATATGTGACCATCTAGATCTGAAAGACTTTTCCTCTAAAATGGCATTCATATCTTAAGGCTCTGAGGCCCTAGGATTATGAATTTTAATGTATTTATTTAATTAACATATTTCAATGCAGCCTACCAAGCAATGTATAGCTGTAAAATAAATACTGTATATAGATTTTAAAATTAAATAAAATGGGAATAATAAAAGATGTAAGTCTACATGTAAATATATAAAGCAGATACTGGTTTTCATCCATAAAGCCCTTTTTGTGTACTCTGTGGAATAACATTGCTGCTGAGACATGGTCAGCTCCAATGCTATTGTCTTTCAAGAGAGCCCTGGAAATCTGGCTCATTCTCTAAGCCTGAGCTAGGACAGGATATTCAACCACAATGGAGGACCTATCCATTGTACTAATGACTGTAGAGGAATACGGAGATGATTATGAAGAAGGGTTCAAAAGTTGTGCAATCTTTGGTATAAGAGGTAAGAGAAGCCTTCAAGATTTTGTTAATATATTCTTTAACAATAGAGTTCCAGTAGTTCTTATAGTCTCTCTTTCATGATCTGACCAATCTTGAAGGGCTGACAGTGGCCAAGAGGTTTTTCCTTTCTTGGTAGGACCATCTTCTATTAGTGATGTTCATGTATATTTGTTGGTTTTGAATCCCTGGAGCTACCCAAAGCCATCAAGAAGTGGACAGCCCTAAAATTTATATTACAAATAAATACATCATAAAATCTTGTCAAGGTGAAGAAATATATTTGAGGATCCTCTGACTATGGAAGACAGATAGGAAGGAAGCTAACTATCGGATTACAATAACACAAGCGAGCAGTTAGACAAGGAGACTCAAATTCACTGATAGCCTCTCATTGCAATGAACAAGGACATGCATTCAGTTTCACAGCTACCAACATTGTTGGCTGAGCAGGGACAAAAATAATCAGAGAAATGATTGAGGCCCCTTTTCAGTCAACAGGAATACTGATTTACCACTAGTTTACCAGATACTTAGGAGCTGTGGGCGCAGCAGCATGAGGAAACACCAATCAACAACTTAATAACCAGCCATCAACATCCCAATCAACACACAACTTAATAACCAGCCATCAACATCCCAATCAACACACAACCAAGTACCACATGAATACTACATATAGAACAGCCAGTGCACACATCCTGAAGACTGAGAAGTTCCCTGTCGATGGGCTTCAGCATGAGTCTGAAAGCTTGGAACAACAAGCCTCTGATTACTAACTCAGATTGGATCTTGCATTATTATCCCGGGACATGTATATTTGCCTTCATTCGTGAAGAAATGTTTTTGATATATGTCAGAAATAGAAAATTGTTACATACATGGGATAATTTTAATGTATTTAATTTAATGTAATGTTATTACATTAAACTGAATTACTTTTTGCAGAGCAGTTCAAGTATAAAGCTAAAAATCCAAGTGTGGTCTAAACCTAAAAAAGGTTCTGCTTCCCAGAATAGAAAGCTCCATTCATTCCTTTATTTATGTTACAGTTACTTCGTACATGTCTCTTGGGAATATATTCAACATTAGATATATTCAAACAAGCACAGTAATCCATAGTTAACTTAATTGTGCTTTACTCAATTAATCCAATTTTCTGGTTCACACAGCACACTGAACTATAAACTAATAACACTGATTGGGCATGCTAAACTATAGCTAGATACTTTGTAGTTTACATGGATATGTGCTTATCCAAAATAATAGTAAATTAATATTTATTAAAGCCTGGAAACTACACATGGATTTATTGCTATGGAATGAAGTTAACTATCAGTGCCTTGTCTACATCTCAGTTTTTCACAGCTATACTACACCAGTTGGGTTGGGTTATATTTATTGACTGGATATATCAACACTGTTTACTAAAGCTGTGTGAAGCAGACTTGATTCACATTGATAAAACACTATGAACCATAGAAATAATACACTCTACCTTGTTGATGGACAGAAACAAAGCATTTGCTTTGATGAGGTACTTCAGATAGCATGAAATTTCCTCCAGTGTGCCTAATACCAAGCAATGTGACTCCCATCTGCTGTTTAAAAGTGGAATCACATATGATACAATGTCATTACACTACTACAGTATGTTTCCAAGAGATGCCTCATACAAGCACCCCTTCAAGAAAATGTGGAGTCTTATTGAGTATTAGACAATAATTAACATTATTAGATACTGTTAATGAGGTGATTCAATAATGCAACATTTTTAATGTCACATCTGTATACCTAATTATATGCTAAAACTAATGGAGCATATTCTTCTTTAACTAGATGAAATTATGTTTTTGAATAATACACAGTGTTTTAGTTCACAATCTATGCTTGAACACTGCAACTGTATATACGTTTAGACAATTCTTCAAATATCAGCTCTTCAAATATGTTTAAGATGTTATATAGAATGAAATTTGATATTGACTGCCTCAATCACAATAATTGAATATAATTGATCCAGGTAACAGGATACAATGATCTTGAGAGAAAATTCTAGTGAGTAAAAGGTATTCAGAAATAAAACTAATGATCTGGGATATATTTATTTTTTGCTGGCAGTCTTCAAAAGAGGACAGGACTAGAATAAAGGGAAATGTTATTCTGCTGTCTTGCATCAAACAAGTTTTTTCTTATTCTCTCTTTCTTAATTTTGGCTACTTTATATGAAACAAACTATTGACTACTAGGATGCTAAAGACAGCAACACCTTTTCTTCAGTGTGGAGCCCAGATAAGTTATTGCATGAATATTCAGGAAATCAGAGATACAACATTAGTAATTCACTAAGCTGTTATGTCTATATATGTACAGACAAACCTAAGTGGGATATATTTATTTGGTTGGTTGAGTCTCCATTCATAGGGTTTTTTTCTCTCTCTGCTCAGTTATGAAAAAGAATGTTGTGCATCCCTTTTGTCCTGTGGTCAACCAGGATTAAACACTGAATTGTCCACAGAGATATACTCTGTTGCCATTTTGATATGCGTAAACAATCTGCTTTACTGGAACAATGTAAAAACCTAGTGCCCACTTTATTCAAACGATATGAGACTAAATTATTATTTTTCTTGACATTTCCATGTATTAAGCATGTTAAATTACAACACAGGAAAAAAAATGTTTACAACAGACTGCTAGGAACCATATGGAAATGTACTATTTATAGATACAGAATTTATTCATTAAAAAGTAAAGAAAAAAATAAGAGTTATAGAAGATTCATAATAAGATTCCCCAATTTATCATGTAACAAAACTACCCTGGATTGAGAAGGAAGTTCAGAACGCATTGTTTATTTTTGATGCTGGCAAAAATATTATTGTCACAAGGACAAAATTGGTATATTTTTTCACCTTATATCTTGTTTTTCTTTATTCACTTGCCAGTTTTTCTGCTTTTTGCTTTCTTTCCACATATCAGTTCAATTCTGTGAAACTTTCTCATTTTTGATATTTATCATTCCTGTCCTTTCTTGATGCAGTTTTCCATGATGTCATGTTTGCAGTCTCTTCATCTGATAAATAAACATAAATTAATCTGTCTCTTTCAATGTCATGGCCACTGACAAATTGACTTGCATTTGGCATCTAGGGAAAAAACAAAACATTTCCCATTTCAATCAATGTCTATTGTGATTTTTCAGTTTGTAGGTGGAGAAATTTCATGAATGTAAATTGAGTTTTTTTTATGGATCCTTATCTATTGTGAAAATAAGTTTACACATATTCTATGCATACTCTCTCTCCAAGCATAATGAAATTTACTTCTGAGAAAGACATGAATAGAACTAAGCTATTAACACCGTTCTAGGAAGCAACACAAACACATACCCTTTGCATAATTGACAAAGAAAGTAATGTTAAAAATAAGTTTATAAGGAGAAACTTCCTAACAGTGAGAACAATTAAGCAGTGGAACAGTTTACCTTGTAGGTGCTTTATCACTGGAGGTTTTTAAGAAAAGACTGGACAGTCACCTATCTGAAATGGTATAGGGTCTCCTACTTGAGCAGGGGATTGTCCCTTTCAGCTGTATTCTGATTGAAGTGGCACAATTTATATTGGAATATGTTGGAAAAAGTGCTGAGTACAACCTGGAGCAAAGTTAGGCCTATTCCTGTATGTTCTAGAGAAAATTTTTTTTAATCCCAAAACCCACCCACCCCTAACCCTCCCCCCACTGAGTACAGGGTTACAAATTAATAATCAAATTCTAATTAACATTACCCAACTACTTTATATAAGTAACCAAATCCATAAAATACTTTAACTCCCATTTAAGATAAATATAGCAAATTAAAACAAAAAGAATAATATAAACAAGTCAATATTAATTAAACCACAATAATACCAAATCTAAAATGAGTTATTATACTATCATTACAAATCTAAAATTTACTCATAAGCTAGATGAAACTTTTTAATCCCATATTTATTCTGAATATAATCTATCCATCTTCTCCAAACCGAAATATATCTTTCTTGTGAATGATCCTTCACATAGGCAGAACCTTTTGCCATTTCTGCTAAATTTGACACCTTAAACATCCATTCTTCTATAGTAGGCAAGGACTCTTTCTTCCAATATTGCCCTACCAATAACCTTGCTGCTGTTATTAAGTTCAACATCAAATTAGTTTCTTTAACATCAAAATCTACAATAATACCCAACAAACTTTATCTTTCTTTTAAAAATCTTTTGAATGTTCCACCAAATTTTAATTCAAAAAGCTTTTATATTTCTACAAATCCACCAAATATAAAAATAGGTTGCATCCAAGCTACCACATCTCCAACATTTGGGCTGTAAATTAGAATATATACAAGACAGCTTTCTGGGATCCAAATGCCACCTGTAAAACATTTTATAAAAATTTTCTCTTAAATTTTGAGCCTGTGTAAATTTTACATTTCTAACCCAAATTATCTCCCATGTATCCAACAGGATCAGTTCCTGAATATTTTGAGCCCACTTTACATACAATCTTTAATTAGATCCATTTCAGAATCCAATTCTATTAAAACATTATAAATTCTCTTTATATGGGCCCGATTTTGATCTTTAATCTGTTTTACCAAATTCTCATCCCTTAAAGTAATACCAACCTTTTGATCTAAACTCCACCTAACCACTAATTGATTATAGTGAAACCAAGACTGTATAATATTTTCTTGCTTTAGCTCAACTAAAGATTTTAATTGCCAATCACTCCCTACCAATCGAAGTAATTCCTTATAAGAGATCCTATCCAAATTCACACCCCTAGATACCCCTTCTATCGCTTGTCCAGGAATCCCCCAAATTGTTATTTTATAATTTAACCTATAATAGTACTTCTTCCAGACACACAATAAGGCACTTCTTAAGATATGGGATTTGAAAGCCTGATCTACTTTTTTATTATAAATCAAATATGCGTACCATCTATATAATAAATCCCATCCCTCAAGAGATAGTATATTTTTATTTGTTAAGTTAACCCAGTCACTAATCACTGTTAAGGTCGCCGCATCATAATATAATTTCAAGTTAGGCACTTTAAGCCCTCCTCTTTCCCGAGCATCTTGTAAAATCTTGAACTTTACTCTTGGTTTTTTCCCTGCCCAGATAAATTTATTGATACCCTTCTACCATTCATCCAAATTAGTGTCTTTTTTCAAAATGGGTATCATTTGAAACAAGAAAAGAAACTTTGGTAGAACATTCATTTTAACAGCTGAAATTCTCCCCAACAAAGATAATTGTAATTTTTTCCAATCATTTAAATCCTTTTGCACTTTTACCCATAGTATCTCATAATTATTTTTATACAATTTTCCATTAGAAGCTGTAATATATACACCCAAATTTTTAACCTTTTTCACTATTTCAAAACCTGTAAATTTAGCTAAAATTTCCTTTTCCTTCATAGTCATATTTTTAGGTAATATTTTAGTCTTATTATTATTTACCTTAAAACCAGAAACTTAACTCGTGGAGATGGTGGCGAGCCTGCTTTCAAAACAGAGGTATAAAAATATTTTGCTTTTAAAATCGTATAGGGTCTATATCGTGTCCCTGCATAGTTCACCACTATTCCAACAAGTATCTCCCATCTAAACTGAACTTGTTGGCGTTTACGCTCCTCAGACAAAAAAGCAAAATCCTTTTTTTTTCTAAGAATTTTTGGAGGTATTTCCTTTAAGATTATAACATTTTGGGCGGCAATTTGAAATCTTTGCTTATAAAAAGCCTGAATAATTGCATTACGAAGTGATCTCCTAGAAAAGTAAATAATCACATCTCTAGGTAGATTTCTCTGCCTCGCTATCCATGAATTAACCCTAAATAGTTTTTCCATCTCTCTAAATATTTCCTCCGGTTCACATCCCAAAATAGGAGCTATGTCTCTAGCATGTTCTAGAGAAAATTGATTCTGTATGTAACTTGGTAGGATTTTTAATGTAAAGAAAAAGTATAATATGACAATAAGAGTAAACCTCATTTTGAGGCAAATGGTAGCCCTTTTACAGCAATTGTTTAGATTACCTGCTTATTAATGCTCAGAGGTACTGATGACTTTTGTTTGTAAATTTTAAGCACATTTTCATCTCCAAAAACTGTTTTTCTTCCCCCTTTTGTGTCATCATCTAAATTTGACAGCTGTGAAATATTTATTGTCTCATTTGAGGCTTGTCATAACTGTCAGAAAACATCAAGCTGGCTTTCACTGGGAGCAAAGCCATTTCAAAACACGATGCTAAAGGCTAAGGCCACCTTTTGCATCTAGGGAAGAAGTCTTTGGCTTCATTTGGAATGTTTATGTGTGATGGAATGTGGCCTGGGAAAAGCCTAGGAGTGAGAGGAGGCATATAATCAGGGATGCCATCAAAAGCTACATGATGCCAGTGTAATAACCCCAGAAGGATTCTTTTTCTTCTAGGCACCTATCACAGAGCAAATGTTTCTGTTTATTCTGTTTGTGCTCTCTCCAGCCAGATTTCTGAAAACACAGCCCAACATTACAATGACAGCTGATGAACTCTGAGAGCTTCAGAGATTGTCAGCGGCCAGGTACAGAGATACAGCAGTGAGATATTTCTGGGCAAAGTCAGAGTGATGGGAAAAAAAAAATACTGATCTAACTTGACCTTGCAGGAATGTCAAATAACATTTGCATGTCAGAGATGTGCCATTTGGGAAAAGTACCAAGCCAATGGCTTTGCTTCAAAGCTCCTATGACCTGCGTGTCCAGTTCTACTTGGTATGGAACTGAGTTGAATTATGTTGACATGAATAATGAAAACTGATAGAACTAGTTGGTTATTAGATATATGTGTTCTGAAATGTAAGACACACAAGTTTATTTTTGTATTATATCACAATAAGCAGACTTTAATAAAAATCAAGTTGCTCCCTCCAGCTGAATATTCCTGTTTTTATTGTTTTTCTTTGTTAGTAGAATAGCATGTATTATGGGTATTATTAGTCTCATGTTGATTGATATGCCTATTTGACCAATCTCTTGTTCATAGATAATTTACAATCCCCCAAATCGAGCACATAACATGACCTAAAGTAACTGAAGTAACATATATTTTAAAAATAAAAATAATAAAATGCATTTATTTTTCTTAAGTTCCCGACAGATGTTGAGTTCTAAGAATATGGCAAATCAGAATAGTTGCAACTGGATTATTGTTTATACACTGATAGGACTTTTGAATCACACAGCTCTTTAAAAAGCTGACCTAGAGTAGTTGTCTTATGTAATCATTCTGGGGTTTCTTTGTTTATATCCCAACTTTTTTTCAATAGAAGAAAAAAGAAACAATACTATGAAAATATATGCAACTTTTGGTACAAGGAGAGTTTATAAAGAATTTGGTGGGAGAGATATTGTGAGAAATGATCAGGAGGGAAGGGAGTATCCTACAGGAAAAATGAATCCATCAAGAGATCAAAGAAAACGGGGAAAATTAAACTGGAGACACGTAGGAGAGGTTCTCCTCTGCCCTTCCTCGTTTTGTCTAGAACAGTAGTGGCGAACCTATGGCATGGGTGCCAGAGGCAGCACTCAGAGCCCTCTCTGTGGGCACACGTGCCGTCGCCCCAGTCCTAGGCCTTCAGCTGGGTTTTATAAAATCTTTTCGCTTTAGGCCTCCGCTGCAGTGTGCAAAAAAAAAAAAAAAAAGGTTCAATCAATCAATTTCAACCTTGCGGGGAAAAAAAAGATCTTGCAAAGTTGGAACTGATTGATTGAACTTTTTAGTCCCACCCAGTTTGCCTTTACAACTGCAGCCACACCCACCCAATAGGCCACACCCACCTGGCACCCGACGATGCATAAGTGGGTTTTGGGTTGCAGTTTGGGCACTCAGTCTCTAAAAGGTTCGCCATCACTGGTCTAGAAGATTGAAATAAACATTCCAAGTACCTGGAACCTACCTGGAAATTTGGACAAGAGAAATGAGATCCAAAGACAGATCCAGTGGGGAGCAGAAAAGAAAACCCCATGAGAGAGACTCAATAGATCAGCCAGAGGGAAAAGAACAGCAGGAGAAGGCACTCCAAGTTATCAAGAGACAGAAGTGAGAGATCAAAAAAAAATGAAGCTATGAAGACCAATGAGGATTATATGACTGCATGAGATAAGATATATAAAGAATCTGAAGCAGGAGCACAACAATTTGTGAAGTGTAAGGGTTTAGCATATGCCTGCCCCAAATGGCCAATCAGCCTAAATAACAGAGATAGGATCAAATATAATTCTTTCCACTCATTGCCTCTTTTGTATAAAAAATAAGTGATTCTTTACAACAACTGACCTAAGGTTGAACTAACATGGAGGGTTTAAAGGTACGAAAGGATTCTCTAATGTTAATTTTAGATGAACTGGAAAAAAGGATTTCAATTGGCTTTATTACACAATCCCATTATTTTTAATTTTTATAGTTAATTAAAAAAATTAATAAAGGACTTTTTTTCTGTTCATAAATATGAGGTAGCATTCTTTTATTAAGTTGAGTTTCGCAGGGAGGGCTTAGAAGGATTTATTCTTTTTTTGCCAAGTCTGACCCTGGGGAACTATCCAGAGTACCAATTTTGTTTAAAGGAAGTAATAGGAACTGGATAAAGTCCAACAGAGTCTTTGAAATAAATGAGGTCCTGAACCCAGAAGGTTCCAAGTTAATAGAGGGCTAAACAGGCATATGTCCATCTAGATTATTGGAGGAAATCTTACTGGTTCCCCCTCTTTTGCAGAATTGCTGCTTGCTTAATGATTTTAGAGTCAGTAGCAGTTGTGACTAGAGTTCAATGGAAAGAACCTTGGTTTCTCTGCCTCTCCTGCTGAGTTTCAAAGCTGCTGATAGGATTGCAGTTTGCCTTCCTCTAATCAGAAGGGAAAATGGGTGTAAGATTAAAGCAACTTGTAATAAAGTACAGCAAATAGAGTAACTTTTATAAACTCCTTATTTGTGTAAGCAGCAAAGTTTTTCCAAGACTTGTAGGGGAGAAAGAGAACAGAAAATGTCCATATGTGCAGCTTAAAACAGAGATGGATGATGAGGATCATTCCACCAGAGTGGAGAGTAAAAAGGATTTTCTCCCACAAAGTAAAGGAACATTAGCCTGAACACTGAAAATCCTATTATTGGAACCTGTGGAGTAGAAAATAATAGCGTGCATGTGCTGGAGGTTATCACAGCTAGCCTTGAAGTGCCAGGGATATAGTAAATGCAGTCTCGGTGGAAGGAAACCAAACCATCAGTGGTTGCTTCCCTCCTTGAAAATAGCATCTACAGTAATTGCATAAGAGCACCCATTGAGCACAACCTGGGGATAAGAATTATTTCAGCAGTGACTTAGGGGGGTGTTATTAAAATGGGATAAAGCAAATTTAAAGACTGGAAAATAGAAAAACTAAGACATATCCAAACAAACAGACTATTTAAGCCAGACATTTGATTAAATGAGGCAACTGATAGAGCTCGGTTGTTAAAAACTATGGCATAAATTACAGAAGAACAACAACAAAACAAAAAGAAATAGAATCGGGTGAATAAAAAAGGGATTTACAGATATCATAAGAATTGTTTTTTTAAATATTTCATTAATTGATTATATATAATCACTGTATACAGAAAGTTATATATTATATTAAAGACCTAAATAATTTTGTACTTTAGACCAGGAGTTTATAATTTCTGTCACTTCAAAATCTACATCAAGCTTTTTTGGGGCATGTTGAGAACAAAAAATATAAAAACCTGATGGAGACAGAATCAATTTGATGGAGTTTCGGATGTTTTAAGGAAATCAGTAGATCTATAAGTTTTAAGGTACTATTTCTTCATAATACTCTAGATATTCAATTTTAAAAATGGCTCCATCAGTTTTTGGGATTCTTGGTGCTCCAAAGGAGACACTTGTGCAAAGATCAAATGAACGCTCATCTCCATGGCTTTTCAAGACCTGGTAATATCTATCAGTTAACTTTCAGTTAATAAGTTGAATCTGGGTCTCTTCCATTCATTCTGTTCCATGGAGTTCTAAATAGATAATTTCATGGCAACTTCAAGAAAATAAAATTCTCTAGACCACAGTAGGAAATTAAATTCTTAAGTAAAGCAACTTAATGTGCATTGTTATAAGAGAAGAGTTCTTTTTACTATTTACCCTTGGAATTTTCTCCACGTATAATCCTGAAAGATTACTCAAGTTCTCTATTTCCTTATTGCAGGCTAAGCATGATTACAATATATAAGATGCACATGTAAAACAATTTATAGATGCTACACTATAACTTCATACATTCCTAAATTAGAGGGACGGTAGTGTTTCTGAAATTAGCGGTACTGTTCCCATTGCAAATTTTTAGGGCTTCATCCTTCACTGGTAATAAGAACAGAAATATACAATTTTGTAGATAAGTGGGTATGCTATAATTCATTCTGTTATTTATTATAGACCTGGAACATATTTATGCCACACAGATCTGCCTAATCTTATGTGTCTTCATAATGTTCCTTAATTCTTTGAAATTTCACTTTGAATTAGAAAATAATTACAGTATAGTAGAGTGTCCCACCCATAACTCTGTATAGGAAGATGAAGACTTTATTTTGTCATGAATACATGGATTAAGCAGATGGTAAATGCATGAATTTGTCTTGAATGATGCTTTTCCTAGGTTCATTTGTCATATAGAGACTGTTTTCTACATCAAGACAACTCTGTCTGTTTCCTCATCATGCCAATTGTGTTTATGCTGTCTATGAAATTAACTTTAAATACTACAGCAATGCCATGAATTGAACACCACTCCCCCCCTTGATTTCTAATAGAAAAGGGATTCACTTCTGAAATATCAGAGTATAAGACTCTTGATTCCCTCCTTTCATTTTGGAATAAATCAAGTGAAATAATTACCAATTCTATCCCTATATTCCTATTCTATCCATAATCCATCCAGAAAAGTACATCACAAAATTAGCAACAATAAATCTTTTGTTATCACAGTATTACAATTGCACAATTGAACAATTACTATTAATAGTATGATTAAATGTTATCAATGGTATTGCTAATTGAGTATTCTGGCTCTGGCATTTATAGTATGAAGAATCCCAATTCCTTTTGTAGAAGGTGCTGCTACAGATATTTAGCACCTAGGGA
The DNA here is from genome assembly GCF_016545835.1 of Crotalus tigris. NCBI lineage: Eukaryota > Metazoa > Chordata > Lepidosauria > Squamata > Viperidae > Crotalus > Crotalus tigris. Next base: position 1,142,705 of record NW_024100082.1, read on the forward strand.
AAAAAAATCAGTAGAGGAAGCAAATACGTTTCTGAGCATCTTCCAAGACTGGAGAGGAAGGAAGGGATCAGATTGAAATTGGTAAAAGCTTGTTCCAAGTGGTTGGCTCTTGTCATCATATTTTCACAATTAATAAGCAAAAGGAATCTGTAACTTAAAGAACTAGCAGAAATGAATGATGACTGTAGAAAAATATTCATAGAAATTGCAATTAGCTGTTTGTTTGTGTGTTTATTACCTCACACCTCTGGGCTGAACAATTCCATTCCTTAGGTCTACTATTTAGAAGATTGAACAATGCAATCTGTCTTATCTCTCTCTTGAGAAAGCTGTCCTATAACTTAAACAGTGTTAAAATTTGGTCTATCAAGACACTAGACTATAAAATGAAATTGTACAAAACTGAGGACATATAGGAAGCATATGAAATGAGACTCATTTCTCACAGTGGCTCATACCTATGCTGCTATGGGAAAGAAAAATAATATTTCCCTTTATTTTGGTCTTTTGCTAAAATTAAATATGTGTTTGGGTATTTACTCCAAATAAAAACGTATCTCAGGAATCATGATTTTTCTGTAAAAAGAGAAAACACCCAAACAAATATTTAATTATAGCTAAAGGCCAAAATAAAGCAAAAGGAGAAAAAAGAAAAGGAGACGGGAAGAGACTTTAGAAATGGGAAATTCTCCAGTATGAAATAAGTCTTCAAAGATATTAGAGGTCTTTAGAGGTGCATTCAAGGCAAGATAAAGCCAGATGTGTTTCTTAGAAGAAAAGTTCTGTGAACTAGGCAACCAATAATGATCCCGGCTGACTGCCTTGGTTGCTAAAGAGGCCAATGAATAGACTGAGGAGGTTTTCTTTTATAGGGTTTTTATTATTTACATACATGAAATATTCAGGATTCTAACATTATCTAAAAATGGGTTGCCATAGTAACAACAGTTGTCATGAAGGGATTTTTTTTTTATACATTGCAAGCACATGAATGACCTACTGTGTATAGCACAGTATGGAAGTGAAGGAAATTATTGACAAAACAGTAACAAAGTAGAGTCTGGATTTTCTCTTTGAGCCTTTCTCAACCTCTCCTGGGTTGAGACTGCAACTCCCAAGTTTTCCTCTGGTCATGACAGACAGGAATCTGGAAAAAGCCATCTTGGGGAAGACTGGGATAAATACAATATCAATACCTATAAATAAAAACACAGATATGCAATCCAATTTTCCTAGTTTTTGCTTGTGTGTGCATATGAAAAAAAAATAAAAAATAAAAAAATAGCCCAATAAGTGTCCTTCTCTTCATTTTTGCCCATTCATCTATTTGATTTTTATAATCAGAAGAATCCAATTGTGACAGAAGTACAGAGCTTGTATTGTGTTAGTATGACTCTCTTTTGGTTATTTGCCCCATTTCATCCCCAAACATCGTGCATTATAATTTCTAAATTGTTAAGTTGTTCTGTACATATTACAATGCACCTCATGTAGTTTGGTTAAAAAGAATACATCAAATATTCATGAATAAATTAAGAAGAAAAAAATCCACTTCCAAATGTACCTGTTGTTTGTTTATAATTCCAATCCTCTCTAGGATATTCATTGGATGTGAATTTCCAATCACAAACAAGTTTGAAAAACACCAGTTAAGGGTGAAGTAACTGGAAGAGCAGATACACAGCTAGAATCTACTTTGTGCCTCAATTTACATAGGCCAGTTGGAGATTTCGCTCCTTTCCTCCAAGTCATTATCCTTTGCCTGGAATAGAAGTTCCCCAATGGCTAGTGTGAATTATTATTTTGATGAGCCTTCCAATATATCCCATATCCTGGGGAGTTGAGGTGTGTGTATTGGGAACTGATAGTGTTTTTAAGAAGAGACTGGTATTCAAATTTCAAAGCATTCAGTCCATGGGGTTTCTAGAATACCATACCAAGTTTTCTTTATTGATCCTAAAACCTGCAGATGGCTCTTTCTTTCATTTCAGACATGATGTTCTTTTGGAACTTTGTGGATGCTTACTGGCCATTTGCTCCCAAATCATTATTTCTTTTTATAAAGCCCCCTCTCACTATCCAATGGCCTCACCTCATGATTTTCTGCATGACAAAAGACATTTTTTTTTATGGCTTCACACTTTAAAAACCTTAGACCCTCATGGTTCAGCCTCCCTTTTCAATACTATTTCCCTTTCTCCTTCTGCCTCTGCTCTGCTTAGCAGGTGTGAAATATTAATTACCACACTGGGGACTGGGCGTCAGTCTGCCGCATCTGACTTAAATATCATTCTCCATTGTGAATGCAATGATTAGGGGAGGGAGGGGAAACAGGAAGGCCTATTTAAATAGAAAATAACTTCCCACATGCCTCTTAATTAAGAGCCATGCTTTGCTTCATACTGAGATATTTTGGCTAATTATGAAGAGGGGTACATAATTTGTCACCTCTTTTGCTTTTGTTCTGCCTTGTCTCTCAGTGACAGCATCACCAAAATGTGATGTACTGCTCAGTCAACAGTTCCAGATGCTCCCTTGCAAATCCTGAAAAAGCCACAGCAAAAAATTTAAAATCAGATTTTTTAAAGAAAAGAACAATGTATATTTTCCCTTACAAAAGCAAAATAAAATAAAGGCGAACAACGTGCGCGCGCGCACACACACACACACACACACACACACAATTCTAAGCAAAAAGAACAATGTCTATATGCCTTTACAATGAACATTTCCCTTTCCAGAAACAAAAACAAAAAAGCTAACTGACATGTGACTATGGTTACAGAAGGTTACATGATTTTAACTGGAACAATCAATACAAGCTCAATTGTGAAGGACAGATATAAGCAAAACCTTTACAGCATTTTACATAGATGCTTACTTTGTACAAGAAAAGAAATTAGTTTAGCTGTCAAGCATTTTGAGAATATTAGCTACCATTTAAATATTTTTTTCAGCTTCCATGGTTGCCAAGGAAACCTTGAGGACACTTAGATCATGTTTGATAGAGACTGAAATTTAAAAAGTACTTGATCAAATCTGCCAGTCATGAGAAGGAATAGAGAACTGCAAGGCTAAAGCTTGCAAGGTAGGAACCAGCACTGTACATTCTCAATAGAACTACTGTGTAAACACTGAGCAGTTGTCTCCCAGTGTGTCTATGTATGTGTGTGCTGAGAATCAGGGAGGTGCGGGGGGGGGGGAGCCAAAAGTCTATTGACTCAAAAGAGTGGGAGAAAGTGATTTGAGATTTAAATTCTAAGGCCCATTCTTTCTTACATACACATATATAGTTAGATATCCATATATATTATGTTAGATATCCATGTTCTGCAGTAGACAAATCTCTACATACATGTCTTTTTTATTGTCCTTAGCAAAGCTACTTATCAAGCAGTGCTGACTCTGTGACATTTCAGTATCTAATCTCTAAATGGAGGCTTGAGTGTCTGAGATTAGAAATTGATAGCGATGCTTGGCTTAAGGTCTGAGAGCAACAGGCATCTACGAGCACAAATATGCCATGAGTATCATTTTTTATCTCCTCCAAACTCACCGTATGCTTAACTTTAATTCTAAAATTTTTTTTAGTTTTTTTTAAACACGCAGACAAACCTGAAATTTGCCAGAAATCTCAGAAAGTTAATGGCCATGACCTCATCTTGTAGTAATTTATTCTACAAGTTAATTCATTGTATGAAGTATTTTATAAAACTTCTTCTTATCACTTTCTCTGGATAATTCTAGTCCTGGTATTATGAATGAAGGGAAACAAATTCTTCATGCCATGAATGATTTTATATACCTCAATAGTATTCGTACTTCGTTGCCTTTTTTTCCAAGCTAAAAACTTTTAAATATTTTAGCTTTTTCTCATAAAGATGTTTGAATCACAGTTTAGTTGCCATTTTTTACTGGTTTGTCAACGGCATTATATTCTTCCTCAAAAGTAGCAACCAGAATTTAAATAATCCAGTATATACCCTTTCCTCAACACAGAGAGAATAAATTATTCATCATTTGACCACAAGAATTTATGAGAGAATAAGGATATAAAGCCTGACATATCAACTATGTCCAGATATACAACACAGTTCTTGCTACATTCATGTTGTACACTAAAATCAAACTTTAGTAATTCAATCTTAGCTAGACCAATAAAAGTTATAGTAGGTCTTATGTTCCAAATGTTACATAGCACAGATTAGCTAGCTTTCTGTAGATGAACAATCTTTTTCAATTCTCTGAGGCTCAATTTCCGATTAAAGTAATTTGATCAATCAATCAGAATAGAGCTTGGAGGGACCTTGGAGGTCTTCTAATCCAACCATCTGCTCAAGCAGGAGACCCTATATCATTTCAGATAGGTGGCTGTCCAGTCTTTTCTTAAAAACCTTCAGTGATAAGCACCTACAAACTGAGTCCTTCAGACTCTCTTAGCTTGGTTGTTTGCTTATAGATGTTTCATTACCTGACTAGGTAACATCATCATGTTTGCTTATAGATGTTTCATTACCTGACTAGGTAACATCATCATGTTTGCTTATACAGTAGATGTTTCATTGCCTGACTAGGTAATATCATCAGTGCTAATGAGTATGGGATTTGCTCTCTGTTTATGTATACTAGCATGTACCTGCCAATGTTGGTGGGGTGTGGTTTTTTACTTGGTAGTTTCTTGGTTAGTGTATAGCTCATTGGGAACTGGGCTGCTCAAGTGGCAGGCAAGCAGCGAGTTGCCAAAACTCCATTTGCACAAGCAGAAGGTGTGTGCACTAAACCATCCCCTCTCCCCCTAGTGCCTCTGCCACTGGCAGTCTTGGTGCCTCCGCTGCTGGCGGTTGGGTACCGCTGTCATATAGTATGCCTTATTTTAATTGTGATGTGACAAATCTGGCATAAGTAAAGGAACAAACTTCAGTCATCACAAAAAATTGCCTTTGTTGAACTTCTGGATAAACAGATGGACTACTACTACTATAAAGTAGTTGACAAAGCATGCTACAAGATGTGATACTCACAATCTACTAGTGGATAGATTTGCATGTATCAAAAAGTGGATTCTTGCATTATCTTCTCTCTTTTCTCAATGCTACACAGAGTCCCTCTTCATTTCAGAAACCCAATTATTACTTCTATACAATATTTGAGAACAAAAGAAATAGCAATAATGTTTTGCTTTAAGATGACAATTGTAAAAGGCTTTATAATAATTTATGAAATTATACAGAATTGCATAGTTTCCCAATAATAACTCAAATTGATGTACTAAATAGGCATAGTAATTATTTTAACAATATTAAATTTCTTTCTGTCAAATAATCATTTCATAAACATGGAGAAAGCATTTCTAAGTGACACTGTCATTTAAGACACTACTGGATTAGTACCCCCCCCCCATATTCTTTTTCTTCAAGACAGATGGAGCTTCTTATCTGGCTGTGAGCTTCCTATTTTGTGAAAAATGAAAAAGAATTTGTAAATTAAAAAAGTATATATTATAGAAGAAATGTTGGCAGTGAACTGGAAAAATAGAAGGGAAGATAAAAGGAAGTATTTCTTCATCCAGGAATAAATTGTGCAAACCTTGTTCTATCACAGAAAGTCCCCCAGGATATGAAGAAATAATTCATTTTCTGTCATCTGTTTAAGACTCACAGTTCAGGCTGAGTGTATTAACTAGAGGTGCCCAAACTAAAAACACATTTTAAAAAAACAACTCACAAAACCCTATGAATTTAAAGTATTATTCTTTGGATAAAACACAAATGATAATGTCACTTATAGCCTTGGGATACTCTGGTGCAGATGTTCACAACCTGGGAAGATACAGAGTTTAAGGATTTCTAATGACCCTTTCCATTTATCTCTGAGGTTGGTGATATTTTCCTTCATACCAATATGATTACCAAAACATTTACATAATTCCCTACATAATAGTGGATGCCAGTGTAGTTCACCCAGTGAACTTCTTGTTTCATGGGATTTCTTCTGCATTGTCAGATCTCACATTTTACAAAATTTCAGGGATAAACAGGATACTTTTAAGCCATCAGTGTTTCCATTCATCAGTCTCCCAAAATATGATCATCTTTACTTCTGAAAACAAGAAACAAAGGCACTTATTGAAGAGGGCTGCCCAAAGCATTTAATATAATGTGTTTTGCAAAATATTAACTTAAGTGAACACATTTTGAATATTGAAGTAGTCTTGGTTGGTGGCTTTCATTGTTTTGAAGTCTCTCTTCTGAACTGTCAAAATATACAACTCAACTGCTTCACTGTCTTGGTGTTCCCAATGGAAGCTTTGCTTTTACATGAGTGTGCCTATACCCTAACATACTTTGTGAAGCAGTTTTTTGAATGCATTGCGTAGTCCTAGCCTGTCTGTGTCCATCAGAAGGGTCAAAGGGGACAAATGATGCTATGTGGGTTGTGCTGTGGTTTTTGCAATATTGGGACACAAGTGTGAAAGTTCAAGTTTAATGTCATGGTATCCATATGTCAATATTGATCTATATAACTTAGTATTGTTCTAAGCAGTAATTCTTTGAGGCAATAATTCTTTATGGTTGCATAATAAATATTTTATTAAAAAGTCAGGAATAAGTAGGGTTATCAAATATCTGCACAGAGAAAGGTGGATAAATCAGGGGAAAAGAAGGACACACCAATTTTTGTATTTGTATTTACATTCATTGGAGAGGAAGGCATACAATGGCACTCATTGAGTAAACAGGCATACAAAGGGGAATACACATTGATAGGAATAGGGTAGAGTTATTAAGAAGCAAAAGCCTTCAGCATGTTAGTAATTAAGGTCTTGTCAATTTCAGGCAGCAGCCCTGGGCAGAGGAGTGTACTAATTAAGGTCGCAGAGCAGAGCTTGTTAACTTGTAGTTAGCACTTATTAGGGAAGTGCTACCTTGTAGAGAAAAGGTGCTCAGGAAATGATACAGAAAAAACCAGACAACATTTCATTTTAAGGCAATGTCTGCCAAGAAGGAGGATGTAAGGACAAAAAAGGAAACATATCCTCCTTTTGTTGGACAATGGATAAATCTAGGAATAGATGAACTATGAGATCCAGACTATTTTGCAGCCTCTAAAGATGTCCCTATTCTCCCATCATGATCATACTGATAAAATTTATCATCAAAACACTGAAAATCTTGGCTAAAAGAATGGATAATTCTCAGATACAAAGACTGTTATATCTAGAAGGATATGATCTGCAACTGGATGGCATGCATTTCTAGGGTATGAGAAGAATAAAACTTATAGATACTTTCAAAACCACTATGTAAGAAATTCAATACTTTCTGTGCGGGAAAAGCTTTCAAGCTTTCTACTTGAAAATCCCAGGATGACTTTCAACAATGGAAGTGTTTCTTCACCCGAACTTAGTGCAACAATATGATAAAAAATTACATATAAGGATATTTTGGATACTGAAGGGAAACTAAAATCTAAACAAGAGCTTTTAGACCATGGTATTGAATTATCATGGTAGCCTCAATTGCAAATGCAATCATGATATGATAAAGATACAAAAATATATGGCTCTTAAAAAGAACAGACAATGTTTGATTTCTGATGAAAAACTGATTAAGAAACTATATAGCTTTCTATTAAATTTGAAAATTGAGGATTAGCAAGTGAAAGATACAATGATACATTGGGTTAAAAACTTTGGATATAATATAGAATTAGAGAAATGGCAAAATCTTTGGGAAAGAAATGATAAAATTGACAATGGCAACTTCTTATAAAGAAAACGTATATAAAATATTTTATAGATGGCATTTACCACCTGCTAGATTAGCAAAAATGTTTAAAAATATGTCTAGTAAATGTTGGAAAACATGTAGATTTTAAACGTGAATCTTTTACTAGGTATAATACCAGAAAAGTCTGATATGCAAAGTGTATATTTAATATTGCATGTACTAGTAGCAGTGAGGACTGTATTTGCTCAGCACTGGAAGAATGAAGAAATACCATTAGATGAAGAGATAATCAAGAAGATATTGGACTGTGCTGGAATGGATAGACTTACATTGAGGATCAAAGAGAAAGAAGATACAGAATATTTTCAAACATGGAATTTATTTTATCAGTGGTTGGAAAAAAGGGATAGAGACTAAGAATGTAACTTGTATTATTAAGCAAACAAATTAATCCAGACAACATGATGTTTATTAAGCACTAATCAAATGTAATAATAGAAAATTAATATTTTTTTTAAAAAACACTGAAAATCTGTGGCACACTTGATATTATTTTAAATATTCAATAAACTCAAATAATTACATTAAATTTCTTAGGATTAATTTATCTGTTTAATATTTTAGAAAGCACCTCCGAAATCTGAAAAAGAAAAAAAAAATAATGTCAGGCTGATTACTTTACTAATCTATTTGTGTCCCCTCCAAAGTAAAAGTAAAAGGCTATTCCTGATTGCAAAAGAATTGATAATGACCTTCCTTCATTATCTATGTTCAACCACTGAGCCAATTTATTTCAGACTCAGTAGCTTTACATCTAGGGTTGCTTAGTTATTAACCAAATCTATTCATCTCACAAGGAGTTGGCAGGAATAAGTATGTCCTCTGTAAATTCCTTCTGAGTCTGTTATGTTATTCCTAGCTAGGACAACACTGCAGAAGCATGCCTGCACAGGAAGTTGTTTGCACGTTTTTCAGCAAGCCAAATCTTGTCTGCCATTGTTACATGTTCAGCACTGGCCCCAGCAAGATGGAATGGCATGAATTTTATGATCTATTTGTGGAGGAGAAATGTAAACAGCACTTTGAAATTCTGAAGCTGTGGCTTTTTATAAAGAAAACAAAATCTCTTTATTTTCAGTAAGTGGCATAAAAGTAACAAAAATACCAATATTAGATGGAATAATTATTTAATCCGGTTAGAGAAATGTAAAATCTAGCACTTAAATAACCACCCAACTTTTTTGATGTGAGATTTCTTTTCTTTCTTAGACAGGAAAGCAATACATCTTTGTTGAATGGGTTTCAAATCTTTTGTTCTCTCCCCAGCTGGGGCTGGCTCCATGCTGTAAGACAAAGGACTGTGTAATGGAGGTTCCCATTTTTTTTTCCTGAAGAGAATTTCTAAAAGGATTATATTCTTTAGCTTTGGTTGGAAACAAATGGGTAGCATACAGTAAATAAAATGCCCCCAACAGTTATGTTGAATATCTTACTATATCAAGCTTGCATTTGTTGAACCTCAGTGTCCTTTCAAGAAATGGAATTCTCAATAGAATAGAATAACAGAGTTGGAAGGGACCTTGGAGGTCATCAAGTCCAACCCCCTGCTCAGACAGAAAACTTTATACCATTTCAGACAAATGGTTGTCCAATCTCTTTTTAAAAACTTCCAGGGTTGGAGAATTCACAACTTCTGGAGGCAAGTTGTTTGAATTCTGTATTTGCAGAATTCCTCAGGAAAGAATATGCATGCACATACATACTCATAAACACATATCCAATAGCCAAACCAGAAGGAGTCCCTCAGTCCAAAATCAAAGTGTTGTGGGGCTATCCCTTGTTGGAGGTTGGGGACCATCAATGTTATTTGTTCTTTTGATGTTACTATACAAAGCAAGTTACTATATTTTTATGAAACCAGTGGCCAATATTCTCTATCAAATGTTGACAGCAAAATCATGTTGCTGTTTTTTTTTCCAGGTTAGCTAGCCAACAATAGAATCAAGATCACGTGAAGTATTAATACCACTTTACAATACCTTGGTAAGGCCACACTTGGAATATTGCATCCAGTTTTGGTCACTACGATGTAAAAAAGATGTTGAGACTCTAGAAAGAGTATAGAGAAGAGCAACAAAGATGATTAGGGGACTGGAGGCTAAAACATATAAGGAACGGTTGCTGGAATTGGGTATGTCTAGTTTAATGAAGGGAAGGATGAGGGGGGACATGATAGCAGTCTTCCAATATCTCAGGGGTTGCCACAAAGAAGAGGGAGTCAAGCTGTTCTCCAAGGTTTCCTGCCTGAGCAGATGACCTCCAAGGTCCCTTCCAACTTTACTATTATTATTATTATAAGATGTACAAAAATTGTTTTGTTTTTGCTGAAAAGCACTATTATGACTATTCTTCTGCAAATTATTTTATCTATACATACAGTATGCTCCTGAAATCAACTTCTCTTTTAATTAAACAGATACATCCTACCTGCTTAATTGTGAATTTGCATTTATTATTATTATTTTCTTTTAATGGTTTGTAAATAATAATAATAATAACAATAAAGTTGGAAGGGACCTTGGAGATCATCGAGTCCAACCCCCTGCTCAGGCAGGAAACCTACACCATTTCAGACAAATGGCTGTCCAATCTCTTCTTAAAAACTTCCAGTGTTGGAGCATTCACTGCTTGTGGAGGCAGGTTGTTCCATTGGTTAATTGTTCTACCTGTCAGGAAGTTTCTCCTTGGTTCTAGGTTGCTTCTATCCTTGATTAGTTTCCATCCGTTGCTTCTTGTCCTGCCCTCTGGAGCTTTGGAGAATAGCTTGACTCCCTCTTCTTTGTGGCAACCCCTGAGATATTGGAACAGGCTATCATGTCCCCCCTCATCCTTCTCTTTGTTAAACTAGACATACCCAATTCCAGCAACCTTTCCTTATATGTTTTAGCCTCCAGTCCCCTAATCATATTTGTTGCTCTTCTCTACTCTTTCTAGAGTCTCAGCATCTTTTTTACATCGTACTGACCAAAACTGGATGCAGTATTCCAAGTGTGGCCTTACCAAGGCATTGTAAGGTGGTATTAATACTTCACATGATCTTGATTCTATCCCTCTGTTAATGCAGCCTAGCACTGTGTTGGCTTTTTTGGCAGCTGCAGCACACTTCTGGCTCATATTTAAGTAATTGTCCACTAGGACTCCGAGATTCCTCCCAGAGTTACTACTGTAGGTGCAGGAAAAGGAGCTCCACCAATTAATCATACTAGGATGAATTTATCCATCTGAGCCAAAAACAGAAGCCCATTCAACTTCTCATGACTGCCTCTTCCATTTCTTTTTGGACTTTAAGATACAAACATTTTACAGAAATAAGGAGGACCAATTATAGTTCCAAAAGTCTTCATGGATATCATGGCCATTGCAAAAATTCAGATGAACTCAGATGTATTTATTGTTTCTTGAATGGGAATGTTTCTTCATATGTGTTAACACACAGTATGAAACTGGCAATAAAATAATTCATGATTATACAATGCTAACTTGTCTTATTTTCTTCAGAGGCTGAGTTGCAAAGTTTTTTGTTTTTTATTTGTATCTATAGCACATTTCAAATATTAAGTTACTGTGAATAAGCCAAAGCTTTTTTTTATTGAAAAATTTTAAAAGTTTTTACAAATAACAAAGAAAAAACAACAACAAACAAGAAAAACAAAACAAAACAACCCTCACCCAAGCCCTCCCAAACCACCCCCTCCATCCCCGCCCCCCCGAGCTTCCCAGAGCTGAATATAGGCTTAGTTAAAATTTTAAGAAACCTAAACAAATTTTAACAACTTATAAAATAGTTCATAATAAAATATGTATGACATAAACATTAAGAAAAAAAATACTTAGAAAGAAAAAAAAAGAAGAAAGAAAGAAAGAAAGAGAAAAAGAAATAGGAAAAAGAAAGAAAGAAAGAAAGAAAGAGAAAATAATCTATAAAACATCAAAAATTATATACAAGTTACAAAAAAGCTAAATAATATTTTTATGTCCAATTTATGTTGTATAAAATTTATCCATTTTTCCCATACAGCAAAAAATTTCTCTTGCGATTGCTCCTTTAGAAAAGCCGAAATCTTTGCCATTTCCGCCAGATAAGAAACTTTAAAAAACCACTCTTGTAAGGTAGGCAAAGATTCCTTCTTCCAATATTGCCCTACCAACAGCCTTGCGGCTGTAATCAAATTTAACATTAATATAACCTCCTTAGCATCACAATCAGTAACAATACCTAACAAAAATAATTGCGGAGTGAATTTTACCCTCCTTCTAAAAATTCTTTGAATATTCCACCATATCTTAATCCAAAAAGCTTTTATGTTTTTACACGACCACCAAATATGATAATAAGTGGCGTCCAAACAGCCACATCTCCAACATTTAGGCTGTAAATCAGGGTACATAAGAGACATTTTTTGTGGATCAAGGTGCCATCTATAAAACATTTTATAAAAATTCTCCCTTAAGTTCTGGGCTTGTGTAAATTTAACAATAAGCCAAAGCTTTTTGTAAGCTGGACTCCTTTTTCCCTGAGATGCAAAGTTTTATATAGTGCTCTTCTATTTGTCTAAATTTCCAAGCAGAACATTGGGAAACTTTTTTTTTTTTTTGGTCTGGGTAATTTATTGTACCTTTTAGACTCCAGAATAAATCATATGTTGACTCCTACATAAGCAAAAAGAATCCAGAATCTGCCATTTCTTAAAAAGTTAGCAGCTGTCTCAATTCGAGTGTTATTTTAGCAGTCTGAATTCTCACAGTACTAGGTACTAAATTAGCTATCTGAAGCATCCTTGAAAGTACAGTGCAGAGTCACATTCTGAAGCTCTAACTGCTACAATCAGGATTTCAGCTTGATTTTCTGTAGCAAATGCATGGCCCATATATAGCCAGAAGTCTTTTGTCCAAGATCTAATGGGATTTGTTTACATTCACATAAACAGCCAGAAGCCACTTAAAAGATTTTTTTTTATTCAGTTTCACTCACAATAGGTTTGTCTATTCCTATCTAATGAGCAATTGTGTCAGTTTGGTTCCCAAATGACTCAATTGTTGGGAAGTTCATTGATCAACTTATATTCAAATAGAAACTAGTACCTGTCTTTATCTTATCCAAAACAACTAGATTCTCCAAGCCTTAACAGATTTAAAGGCACTGCCCACTGCAATTGCAATGGAACAAAATTTAACAATTTGAAGAATTGCAGCTCAGTCCTTATACTTGATAAAGAGAAGGTATATCAGAATTCACCAGTCTTGATATAATGGGCAAAGCATCAGAATATGAACTATTGATTCAATGGCTATTTCTGCACACATGTAGTGGTGGTCTAAACAGAATGCTACTAAATCATCCTTCCACAAGTTTCAACAGTTCAGAATAGAAAAATAAATATTCCCTAAAACATATTTTGGGGTCTTTCAAATTTTAAATCAAGACTGAAAATGTATTATCTTGCAAACTGCTTTCTTCAAACCTATTGCTATTACTGACAGGCTACAAAAAAGACTGATAGAGCTACTGCATTAAAGTTCCAAATAACATTGAGTTTATTTCATGTGCAAACAGGAAAGCCATTCATGCCTTAGCTTTCCACTAGCTGATGGAAGTGTGAATCCAGTGACACAGACTTCTCATGATCTGCCAATGACAAGGGGGCTGTAAGACTAGATTGGGAGTTAAAGGTTTGCTCTATATTTAGAATAATATTGTAATAGTATGTGGGAATGACCTTAGGAGACAAGAGGAAGAGCAGCAGATTGGACAACTGGGATACGGAAATGATGGGTCAGTGTGCAAGCATGGGACCCTGCATTTGTGAAAGCTCCACTGGTCCATCAAGCCAGTAAGGTTGGAGACCGCTGCTTTAGATTGCCACTATGCAGCAGAGGATTCCAAAGGCAATTCTGGGAGACTGATTGAGCATACCTCTCTCTCTCTCTCTCTCTCTCTCTCTCTCTCTCTCTCTCTCTCTCTCTCTCTCTCTCTCTCTCTCTCTCTCTCTCTCTCTCTCTCTCTCTCTCTCCATGAGAGAGAGAAAAAGAGAGAGACAGCTGTTAGTTCTCAGGGGAAAAAACTTTGAAGGAAAATGCAATGCTATCGTAAATTTTTATATACACTCTATCAGGGTTTTTCTAGAAGACTATTTAAATAATAAGAGCAGTAAATTTGTTTTATCTATTTACAGTCATAGTGGTGAGTTTTATTTTATTTACCTTACTTGGGGAGGGGTTTGAAAATAGATCGTTCAGAACCTCCTTACTGGATAAAAGCACAAAGCACCAGACTTTTCAGAACAGACTGAGTGCTGGATTCTTGGGAAAATCAGTCTAAGTTTTAGAACAGGCCTGTGCTTGAAGATGCACTCCACACAGAAAACACTTTTATTTGGATTAATATTGAAGCATGCTCACCCTTCCACATATATAAGCAGGATATGAATATAAGCAAGAATATGGTTTTGGTGAAAGACATGCATACTCTATGGAAAGCTCTGCCAGGTACCAAAAGAAGACGACAATAACTTATAGACAATTTGTGCCATGTGCAGAATCAAACTCAGCAATCATTTGCTGAGTGATGAAGTGATAAAAGAGAATGTTTGTAGCACAAGGTTGAAATGATGGGTGCTTAGGTTGGTTGTTTTCTTGCAGGTGTTTCATTACCTAAACCAGGTAATGCACTGATGATATTACCTAGTTTGGGTAAGGAAACATTTGCAAGAAAACAATCATATTCAGAGAGCACCAAGGATCCCTCATAAAAAGAATTTCCTGAGTAACAAAACAATTCAGTGGATCAAGGAAAAATGTTTTTGATCTTAGAAAGCATCAAGTAATCAAGCAAACCCAATATCTGCCTATAGCCAAATTCATGTATCAGGATCCTAAGAGAGATGCTGAAGATCATACGGGGTATAAGATTTGATAGTGAGTATCTAGACAGTATTGGCTGCCAAATTTTGTTGACAGTCTATTGCTGCTCCACACTTAAAGATGTTTGATTCTGATGGTTCTGCCCTGTCAAATACAAAGATGCAAACAAAATGAAATTAAACTCTGAGGATAATCTTAAGCAGAGACAAAGCACCAAACATAAGTCAGAAGACAACCTGTATGTCTGAGTAATATATTTGTACTCAGTTATTCTCCCTTGAAAGATAATTGCTGACAGACTGCTGAGCTTCTGCTTTAGCTCTTGAGAAAATGATTTTCACTGAAATTTCAACAAGGTGACAATCATTTTTCAGCTAATGAATCTTCTACTTTCTTCAGTCTCTAGCTCTGTGATTTCAGTCAAGAACAAAACTCTTTCACTACCTTCTAAAGCTATATTCTTCTTGGTTGTCTTCCAGGTCAAAGTCCCACCCCTTATGTATGTGTGCCAATATTGCACACTTGTACAAAACAGAGGCTTTGATTGAGGTATCACAACTGCCACCTTGGCTGTTTTGACCACCTCCATGCTGGTACAATTGTCTGGATTACTGTAATCCTGTGGGATTTTAGGTCTTCAATGAATCTGATTAGATGTACAGTTATACTTCTGTGCCAGTCTGAAACTGCACATCTAAAAATAGTAGAGGAGTGCAAATTCTTCAATAGAGGGAACACAATATTTTAAAAGAATTGTGACTTTTTTCCAGATTTGTGCAATTGTTTTGGAAGCTAGCTCATGGCTATCTTTATGTGTTTGTGTAGACACCGCCATGTCACTTTTTTTTTTTGCTACTGGAAGTTTGGGTGGGAAAAAAGGCAGCATCAACAATGAGGGCCCCCAGCATCCTCACCCTTCTCTTGTTTTGAATGCCTGGAGAAATCTTAAGTAATCAGAAACTAAACTGTAATGTACTATCAATTTAGGTAGAATAATATATCATTTCAAAATGTACCCATTCTAGTCTGGACAGCAAATGCTGCACTTTTCTGAATACTTTATTTTTAATAGGATAGCAAAAAGCATCCTAGAAGGTAATATGTTTGAAAGTAGAGTTTATCCTGTCTGATTATCTTGTGTCAACAAAAAAGCCCTTTCTCCTGGAACAGTTCCTTCCTTTTGAAGGTTTGTGTGTCTGCCACTTTCCCCACATTATATGTCATCATAAGGCACTTTGCAAGATTGACAGAACTTTTGTCTGTGGAAAATTTAAGCTTTAAGTGCTTCGGAAACAAATGTGCCAATTCTCAAAGGCTAGCAGTTTGAAGAGAGACCTTTTTTTCCCAATTTGTGTAATGCTATTCTAAGCTTTGTTTATTGGTTGCTCATCTAAAAATATTATTCATCAATTAAATACTTCTTGATTCCTTATTCTGAAATATGATTTCATGGTTTTTCTGTCTTCATTTTTTAAAAAAGTTTGTGCTGTCTTCACTTTTGCATAAAACATAATAATAATAATAATAATAATAATAATAATAATAATAATAATAATAATAATAGTAATAATAATAATAATAATAATGATAAAAAATTGGAAGGGACCTTGAAGATCATCTAGTCCAACCCCCTGCTCAGGCAGGAAACCCTATACCATTTCGGACAAATGGCTGTCCAGTTTCTTCTTAAAAACTTCCAGTGTTGGCGCAGTCATCGCTTCTGGAGGCAGGTTGTCTTTCAGATTATTTTCTTCACATGGACACAAAATATCACTGATTTGATCTTTTTAAAATGGCCTCTTCCCTTGGCAAAACAAACAAACATACACACACACACACAAATCAATTGATATTGTTGAAAATATGACTGTGGTAATTCCAATTATAATTTGCATCCAAAATATTCCAGTTAATCTAGAGTAGAGGGAACACACCAACCACTCAGTTTAGCCACCAAAAAAATAGCTTGATTTCTTAAACATCACTGAATATCATAAGCAGCTAACTAGCAAAAACAGGACAAAAAGTAGGCAAAAAAAGACAGACATGGATGATAGGCAACAATTTATATTATTTCCATATTACAAAAGGCCCACAGCTTTTTAGAACTACTGGAAATAATACTGTGATTAATTAACATGGACATTTCCAAAGGACTTTGGTTATTCTAACCTTAATTCTTTTATGTTCATAACAGCAGCTGAATAGAGATGAAAAGTAAGACTCCAGATGATCCTTCCTTTGGTCTGCACTATGAAGAAAACAATTTGGAGGATAGGGATAAAATATCCAACAGATTGCATCCTAAATTAGTACAATAATACATAACCATGCGGAACAAATACAGAAGCAACCATAATATGCCATCTCTGTAAGATTGCTATTGTGTTTTTACTGATTCCAGTGCAATGTATTTGTTAACCTTCAAGGTTGTCCAGGAGACAGATTCTATAGGAAGACTAGAACTAAGCTCTATTAAGACAGGCTACATTAACAGAATCTGTTATATCTGTATGTTTCTTCCCCCTGCTTCTTTTTTTTACTCTAGTGTGTCAGGGAGAAGCCAGTCTGAGTTTTTTTCCCTAATCTTACCTCTTTTTCCAGAGCTTAAGAAATGCTTTTGCACTTTTTGTTTTTGTAATAGCTTCTGAATATTTTCCTCAAGGACATCTAGCAAGGTTCTCCACAATTTCAGAGTTCTATAATGCATTGTTCTGCTGTTTTGCAAATAACTGCACATTTATTTAGTTCTGGACCACATTATAATCCTCCTGGATAGTAATAAAATAGTGTTCCAGCAATTCATTTAGTTTCAGAGCTAATTAGCATTAGCAATGATCCATATTTCTCTTAAACAAACAAGCAACAGACATACAGGATTACTAAACATCTGTTCAAGTGCTGAGCTTAGACTGTGCCTACCTACCTTGCAAATTCAGGAAGGACAAAATGCTCCAGTGGTAGGGAATGAGGAGACCAATAATGCAGCTTAGGGGGGCAGAGAAGGAGCCCCAAGCATATTTTAATCATTTTTTATGCCCCAAAGAGCCTGCATTCCACTCTTTGCTGATTGCCTCTTTGCAGCCTCGGCATAGGGCTTTACTAAAATGGCTAACATCCAGAGGGGTTTCCATCAAGTTCTGGATGGAGTTTATTTTTTGCAGAATGAAATATTTATGCCCATGTCTGGCTTTTTACAGGGAGACCTGCTCAAATATTAATACCTCAGCATGAGGATGTTCCTTTGGCCCCTCAGTATAAGGACAATTATGAAAAGAGGCATCAGAGTGCCTTTGAAGCTTCTAATGATGTTGCTGGGCCTGCTGATAACCAATGCATAAGATCTGTAAACACATAGAGATGAGGTATGATAAATTATAATTAAAAGAACAAAGGTATCAGGATTCAAGTTTTCAAAGTAAATACAATTTCTTGTTCCTTCTTTGTGATCATCCCTTTCTCATTAATAGGTGTTCACATTTATATTGAAGTAATTGACCCAGTAATAACACAAGCCCTTTTAAACAAGACAGATTTTTTTTTAAAAAATGTACATACTTTTAAGTAAAATGTCCCATATTCAGAGTTCTTTTATGAACAATTTCTTCAATTTGTTTCTAAGCATCAGATGAAATTATCAAGTTACTTACCAGTGACTAAATTTATTTGAACTTTTCATTAAATAATTAACTGAGGCATAATTACTTAAAACTACTTAATAACAAGTAAGTCATATTGCTTTTATTCCCACTCATATAAAAAAAACAGTGAAAGTGTGGAAAGATCTCTGAAATTGAATCAATCTAACTAGATGCCTAGATCTGATATGAGGTTTAGAAAAACCAAAATCTACTCACCTATGCTTTATACTACCTATATGATACTCTTCTATGAAAAAGTGACTTTAAAATATGGAGTATGAGGTGATATTTTCAAGAAATTTAAATAAGAAAGATAATAAAATCTGGCACACTTGCTGGAAGAAACATGTAGAACTTTTTGAGCTATACTTTATTAAAATCTCTAGGTTTTTTTGCATGTTTGTTTTTGTTTTTTAGTGTATCCCTACGTTGGTTGTACTGGGATGGAATATGATGGTATTTGAGCAAGAGTAAGTCCTTCTTTGGGAATTGCCAATTTCTGAATAAACAATTCAGTGTTGCAAACCTGATTGTCAAGTGCTAAGACAGAAATAGAACTTGGTCAACTTCTTCATAAAATAAGTCAGTCCTTAGGCCAGATTAGCTAGTTATCATATCTATGTATAATGATAGAACAGATTACCTTTGCTCTTAAATACAAAAGTGAATTAATTGTTTAAAAATTAGCTAAGGCATTGTTTCAAAAAGAGATAAAATCTTTCTGAATTCAAATCTGACGCCAGGAAACCTCAAAGACACATCCATTTAGTTTACTTGCTAATAATATTGAGGTTATTTTCCTATTCTGCCTTCTGCTTTCTTTTTCATTTTTAACTAACCAGCTAGATAGTCTTGAATTTCCTGATGGTCTCCTATCCAAATATTAAAGAGGTCTAATTTCTGCCTAACTTTTCTAGTCTTAAGAAAATTCACTTAGATGCTGCAATATAGCTAGACAAGAAATTATGAGCAGAAATACTGTCATATGAGTTGATGAGGAATATAAGATTTGGCTTTCAAATTTCTTTTCATTTTTAAAGTGGTCACAATCTTCCTATAATTGTGTAATATGAGGAAATGCCAGATATCCTAGTGGAGGAAGTATCAGGTGCTATAAAATCAATGAAAAATGGCAAAGCTTCAGGAAATGACTGTGTTACAATTGAAATGCTGAAAGCTGGTGGTCAGTTTACACAAAAAATAGCAAAACTATACTCGAGATGCCTCAGGGAAGAGAAAATAACCGATGCATGGAAAAATGCTGAAGTGATTCTTATACACAAGAAAAGAGGCCCAAGATGATTTAAAGAATTATCACCCAATAAGCCTTCTTTCAGTTATCTACAAGGTTTTCACTAAGATAATAGCAAAAAGAATATTGAGAACATTAATTGATGCGAAGCCAAAGGAGCAGGCAGGATTCAGAAGTCTTTGAAAGTACACCATGCCTCTGTGCATGGCTTTCATTGACTACAAAAAGGTGTTTGACTCAGTATTCCAGCAAGCAATAATTAATGTATTGGTCAACTTCCGGTTTTTGCACTGTAGTGCATGGCTGCGGGATTGCAGAGCTCCACACCCCATGGCTGATTTCATCATGCCACGGGACCCTAAATGAGTCTGAAGTCACCCCAGAGAGAGGACGAAAAAAGAGGGGTGACCCGATGATCATGGAATGACATCGGTTATTCCATAAAGATCTGGGGAAGCCCTCTAACCTGACAGGAGAAAGGCTAGCTGCACACCAGTGTCTAGCCCAAGCTACTTGCAGCCAAAGTCCAAGAGCACAAACCAGAACAATGGTGAACAGTGTGCTTGGAACTGGTGAGAGCATTGATCTTCTCTCCTCTACTCTGTAACTAAGTCCTTGGGAAAGATCCCCAAAGTAAGAAATCCTCCGAAAGTCAAGGGACTCCCACTCCCTCATAGACAGAAGCAGTGAATTAACCTTTAAGGAGAAAGACATATATTGAAATCAAAATTAAAATACTACAGTCTGGATAAATCTAGAAATTTAAAAAAACGGCTAAGATCATACTTTAAAGGGTTTTGATGAAACTATAAAAATAATAATAAATAATAATATTTTTGACAGAAAAAGCTGGACAACAAATAACTACTGACACCTAGTGAAGAACTAAAACATTAACAACACTGACTCAGAAATTGGCAAGATGTCCAGAAACAAAGAATAATCTGTTCCCTTGAACTTTAATGATCCTCAGAAGGCAGCTGGATGGGAATAAAGAAAGAATACATACTGGGCCAGCCTTAAGATTAAAAAGTGTCTGAAGGAAAAGGAATACTCTGACCGTTGTCTAAACTCAAGAATTGTTTACAGAAAAGAAAAACTTTGACTCTGGGCTAATCTTTCAGGGAGGAATTTACAGGAAGGACTCATGGTGGCTAAATATACTGATTTGCAATTCTGACTGGTTGACAACTGACTCCTGAATAAAAGAGTTGTTATGAAATACTGATTTTAATGTTGCCTTGAGAATTGGAAATACAGTGTATTATAAAAACTATATATAAAGATAAGAACTATACAAAATTAGGCTGCTTGGATACTGAGTTTGGCTGGTTTGATAAGGTTAATTATAGAGACTATGGCACTGATGAAGGACTATTTAAAAGGGGGAGACAGCATGGATATTGCATACTTATCAAAAAATGACAGAAAACCACATTTAATACTTATCCCTGAAGGACCTAGCCTGGAATATCAAAGACCTCCAGAAGCAACATTTCAAGACAAGAAAAATACTTTCCAGGAGCAAATGTATGACAGATAAAAATGACAATATATTCAAACCATGAGAAGATAAAAAATAACTTTGATGACATAAATGAGCCCAGTTGTAATCTAAACCCATAATCAAAAAACATTCAGAAAATGATTGTAAAGAATGAACAAACAAATAATTAATGTATTGGTGAACCAGGGTGCTTACACTTCTTACATAAACTTACTATAATCAATATATAAAAAACAATGGTGACAATTTGTCTTAATGATCTTAAAGTGGAAATCATCATAGAATGAGATGTACTACAAGGCAATACAATAGCAACTATCCTTTTCTCAGCCTGCCTTGAAGAAGTATTTCACAAACTAAACACAGAATAAAAATCAATGACACCTATTTAAATCATTTAAGATTTGCAGATGATGTTGTTCTCTTTTCATGAGACTCAGAAGAGCTACAAAGACATATTACAAGAACTGCACAAAGCAGGAAAATCATTTGATTTAAAAATAAACCTGAAAAAGAGCCAGGTTATGTTTAATAAATTCACCAAAGAAAGACAAAAAAATTATATCTGGAGAAGAACTAGATGTAGTTAACCACTTCATATACCTTGGTCAACAGATCTCAATGGAAGGTGATACAATAAAGGAAATTGAACAATGTGTTAAATGTGATTGGTAGGCATTCAGCAAACTAAGTCTAATTTTCAAGAACAACCTCTCTCTATGCCTGAAGAGAAAAGTTTTCAGTCAGTGTGTGCCATCTGTTCCAACATATGTCAGTGAAACATGGACACTAACCCCATAATCGATACAAAAGCTATAAGTGGCACAAAGAGCCATGAAAAGATGCATGATCAGCATTATAAGACAAGATAGAAAGACCTGCACATGGATTAGAGAACAAACAAAAGTATATAATATCATCAAGAAAGTAAAAGAATTGAAATGGGAATGGGCTGGTCATATAGCAAGAAGAACTGATGGCAGGTGGACCTAGGCAGTCATAGAATGGATACTACTTTATAAAAAGCATCCATGAAAGAGACTAAAACAAGAGTGACGACATTAACAAGTATTCCAGGTCCAATTGGCAAAAGAAAGCTCAGGACCATATAGGTTGGAAACATATGGAAGAGGCCTTCATCCTGCAGTGGATAGACAATGGCTAAAATGATGATGATATATACACATACACACACACACACATACTGTATACACACACACAGAGAGAGAGACACACACACATACTGATATACGTTTGTGTATATAATCATATACACACACATACACACAAATAAATTAGGTTATGCAAATCCTATGTAAATGTGCATCTTTTCAGATGGTTTATTAATAATATCCTAACCTGAACAGATAGAAGCTGTTTTTAGTCTTGAAATGTTGAGCTTTGTTGTGGATATCCTCAAGAATTATTCAACAATGCTCATCTATATTATATTTATGATGTGGTGAGAAAAGTCCAGAAATATTTTGGATATTATTTTAAAAATGCAGAAATTAAACCATTATTGGTGGAATGTATAAATAATCTACATAAACATTATGTGCATGAATTGTACTGAATTAATTACTACGGTGTGCAAATTATTCTTCTCCCCCACCACATTGTGAAGAAGGATCCCTATTGCTAATCAGCTTCATTTCTTTGAATTAGTAATTTTAGTCCCCCAGACCTATGTTTCTATTCAGAATTTGTTTGGTAGTGGGGACTGGGCAGCACTTGGAAACATGACAGCAATTAACCCAGCTGCAGAGTGTAGCAAGCTGAGAAAATCTCTATCATTTTCAGACATGGGGGCGTTTGCAGGAGGAACCTTCTAGTTGCAGCCTTTTTTATTTTATAATTGCACTAACAGATGCTGAAGGAGAGCTAATTTTTCTCCCAGTCTTGGGTGTCTCTCATTTTCTCCTTACCACCTGTGAGGACAACCACTTTCACCCTTGAAAGCTGTGTTTAATAAGCCTTTCTCAGTGGCATGTATCAATTATTACTCAAGTACTTTGGCTTAGGCGGGTAACTGTAAAGCTATTGAGTTAAAGCAATAATGAGTGGGAAGCCAACCCTCACCATGGGACAGCCACAACAAACCGGGGGATCTGTTGTTAAGTGAAATTTGCCTTTTTCATGCTGGGCTTTCAGTTTGGAAACCTGAAGATTGTCCCCTTTCCCCCCATCCCACCCCCACCCCAAGCCATCTGCAACATTTCAGATGGCTTCTTTATAAAATGTGCGGTGAGAAGGAAATTAAAAGCCCAACTGTATGTAAATAGGAACCTGAGCGAATGCATTCAGCAGCTCTGGGGAGCGAGCAGCTGTGATTTGCCAAGCCATCCAGAAAATTAAAAAGATTGTTTTACAAACAGGCAGAGGAGGTGTGTCGGAACACGACACCCTGGGAGTACACATAGCTTACTGAAGGCAGCTTTGTGAGGATTTCCTGTGATTTAAACACAGTTTCTCAGTCTTTTGGCATGAGACAGACCATTGCGAGAGCAAGTTTTATCAAGGGCTTATGCCTTTGAAGCATTCTCCCTCTCATCCAGAGTTTATTTTCTAAACTCAGAAAAAAGTGCCAAACCTTTTTACATCTAAAGGCTGTGATATTTCTGAGCTTGGAACACAGATGGTGATCTACATCCAGATGTATAGGTGTGATATTGATGTCTTAAGAACTTTCTGTAATGGTTCCCATTATCTCTTAAGTGTTGAATTCTCCTGAGATTAATATTGGGGTTTACATGCCATTCTTCTGCAGGGCCAGAACCATAACCGGCACTGATGTATCTCTGCCTCTCCTGACTATCAGAATAGCCACAAATTACTTTTGCGAAAGGTCTAAATTCATCCTCCAAATGACTTTTGAAATTTGATTGAAATTTATTTATAGCTTTTGGGCTACAGTAAATGCTACTAAAACAAATTCCCATCAGTTTTTTAAAAAAATGTTCAAAAGAAATACGTGTCCTTTCTCTATATTATAAAATAGGAATAACTGAATTAGTTTTTCAGGATGTGAAAGCCAACCCAAATCCTTGAAAAAATGTAATTATCATTAGTGATTTATTAATATAAATTATATAGTGACTGATTTTTCATGATAAACATAGTAGGGAGATATCTGTCCTTAGTGAAAATAAAATAATAGAATGTTTCTTAAATCATGCCTTTTATCTTTATACAATGTGCTTTGGCATCATAGACTATCTACCTGGAATTAAAAAAGAACTTTTAAACAGGATTAAAATATCTCTAGCTGGAAAAATAATCCTGAAAATGCACGAGAAATCTGTAAGAATAATCCATTTGATTAATAGCTGCAGATAATAGAACCATTCCTCTTTAGTGTTTAATTTTCTTAAAAAGTGGAAAAATGAAGCTCCTCTTTTGTGACTTAAAGGCAGAAGAAACACAAGGATAATTCAAATTCTATGGTAAGACTGACTCATCTTTTATAAATCTACAAAAGAGGTAAATCTTCAGTAAAACATGAGTGGACAAGGTGAAGCTATACCTTAGGAAATACCTCATATATTCAATACTATAGAGATATAAAACAGAGGAACAGGAATGAGTATATAGTCTTTACTTCCCATCTCTCATATATTTGGATGCCATTTGAGTCAAACTGGTTACAACCAATATGAATTCCATCTGGACTCATTTGGTTTAGTTAATATAGACTTTATATAGTTAGAATTATGGCAGATAGGAGTATGTCACACAATATATTTGCAAAATGTGTGCTTTTGTTTTCCCATAAAAGGAAGTTTATGAAAAGCAATTGTAAGTTCTGTTTTAACATAATTTTTAAATGGAAGTTGACATAGTCCAATCATGTTACCAGGCAATGGAGGGCTTGCCTGGAAGCTTATTCCCAGTGTTCATTCCCCTCATGGAAGAACCAGCTTAAAACATATAAGCCCAGTTAATATTCCATATCCTTCCAACATTGCTTTCTGCTGTTTTATTGATACCATAATAAAGATGGTGCTTCCTTTTTCAGTCCTCAGCAGCCTCTCTGACCTGTTCCTGCATGCCAAAGGCTAAATTGCCATTTGAGAATACAGTATTTATAAATTCTGCATCAGGATCTCTGACCTAGGCTATATACAATAAACTCTTGTTCTGCGTCAGGCAATGCCTGTGTGGTGAACTCAGGCAGTGTGATGGTACCAGTTACAAAAATCAAATCATTGTATCAAAATAATATTTGAAGAGCGATCCCTGTTTTGAAGTCTCTTCCTTCCCCAAACATCCTTTTGGAGAAGAGGAACCTGGCATGAAAAAGAACAAGAAAAAAGTGGGGGAAAAAAGGAAAGCTAAGTGTTTCATAGCTTCTCTTGAAAACCACATGTAATTGAGATCTAATAAGGGAGAAAGGGGTCTTCTTTTTCTCCAGGAAACAAGCAGCTGGAGCAGAATTGTATTTTGGAAACAGCCTCACCTGGAAGAAGAAAAAGCTTTTGGACAGGAGGCGCAAATGAGCTTTAAGAGTTTTGTTTGTTTGTTTTAAATTAAGATGGAATAGAAGCATTTTTATTCCTAATATACAGTATAAGTTACATGCTTTCAATAGTTCTCTGATTCTCCTATTGTACAACTCTGCACTTAAAAATCAGAGACAAGAGTCGCAAAAGCTTGAAAAGCCTTCTTTGTAAGCATGATGGAAATGTAGCTGATATTTTTCATTGTAATAAATATGTAGGAGATTTCAGTGGCTCTTAACTGGGGGAGAAGGGGAACAGACATCCTGGAAATTGCAACCCATCTTGAAGCAATAATTATATAAGAACATAAAAAGAAGGGTTAGATCCAGAGTTGGGTAGAACTGAATTCTGTAAACTAGATATTCCCACCTGCAGAAAGGGAGTAGAATCCATTTCCTTTCTCCCTCTTGCTCTATACCAATGTACTAGGAGTTAGTCCACTAAGCGTTATTAAATATAGACTCCCTTCTTTGGTTGCATGCCTACACAAATATCTAAAAATAAGCTCCATTGAATTTAGTCGTCCTTCTGATTACACAGATTTGATTGTTGTGTTCACCTCGGTTGTTGGGAAAATTTGAATCAGTCAATGAAACTCCAATATGCATCTTTCAATTGATATAAAAGATGTTTATTTTTGATCAAATGGTTACTTATGAATATTGGCAATGCATAAGTAGAAGATGGCTATTCACACCTTCTCTGTAGCTCCCTTTGGCTCTGTGGAATGCTCTTCCCACAGAGATCTGGCAGTTTCTTCATCTTCTGGAGGGGCTTGAAGAGCTGACTCATCCCATAAGCAAGATTGTATTCGGATGTATGAAAGATTGCTGCATCAGGGTGCCATGAGTTTTTATATGGTTTTTACCAGCATTCTTAAAATACGGATGGCTATATAGGTTTTTTTTTTAAATAAAAAAGTAAAATAAATTTAAAAATCAAATGAACATTGTAATCAGTTTTTTCTACACTGATGAACCTCTCTGCATTTCTTCTGAAATGCAATGCAAATGTTCCCTATTTTCTTCACAGTCAGATAAAAATAAATATGGCCTTTGATTATGTTTCAGATTGATCATCTTATTCTAAAAGTCAACATGTGTTGAACAGAACCTTCAGCTTTTTTATTTGTGTATGCAAATTCACAATTAAGCAGGCAGGATGTTTCTGTTTAATTAAAAGAGAACTTAATTTCAGGAGCATACTGTATGTATAGATAAAATAATTTGCAGAAGAATAGTCATGATAGTGATTTTCAGCAAAAACAAAACAATTTTTGTACATCTTAATGACTAATAACTTTACTAGACATAAACATTATAAAAGCAGAAATACTGTAGTTCCTAAGGAAAAGAAAATGTGCTTTAGAAGTCAGTTAATTGGTGGCCAAAATATTATGGCTATCCCTGGTCTTGTTAGGGAATTATTGAATATTCTTCTGATGAGACCCTAGCTGTGATACTATTCCTATTTACAGAAACATTTGATTCCAACAAATTAAAATGATGGTTAGCACTTTCTTTTTAACTATAGAGTTTAAGGCTTTACTGTGGTTTTATTTTTATGTTTTCTTCTGCCATTTATTTTATTTTGTAGCAAGAATTTCTTGATTTGAATTTTACTCTTGGGCTTATATAAAACAAGCGGTATGATACAAGCTTCATTGACTTTAGTATGTAAAGAGCAATTAAAACTGTATTCAATTAAGTTATATATTAAAATCAATTAACACCTGCAGCTTTAAAAACAGCATTGGCCCATGAAAACATTTATTGATTTTTTTTCACATCAGAATGGGAGGACCTATATTTGACTTTATTCCCCATGAAAACAAAAAAAAAAAATCTGCATTTATTCAAGAATTTGCTTTGTAAAATAACTGGCTTACAATGCTATAATTACACAGCTATAAACAAATATGGTTGACAAAATAGCAAATATCTCATAGGAAACCTATAAAAATAATAATAGATTGCTTACAATAATCTCCCAACATTAACCCTCTATATTTAGCATATAGGATAAATTCAGGCAAAAGCTGTGCAGTTCAGGCAAAAATAGTCCAATTCATTACTACATTGATGAGCAATTATCCAAAAGACTCTAGCATTTAATTTCAGTAAAATTGTAATTTAAGCCTGAATATTCCTCTTTTGTTATAGGCATTTTGCTTTAGAATAACAATGAAAAACTATAACTTGATTGATAATGGCAACTATAAAGGCAATATAAAGTATAACTGACATCAATTTCAATATCCATTATATTAAAAAAGACTTTAAACTCTTTAATTTGGAGCAAAAATATATCACTTTTGAATTCAATGTGAGTAAAATCTCCACCATTTGTAAGGAAACACATTTGCAAGGAGAAGTTATTCTTCAGCAGAACTATGCAGTAGAACTTTGAAAGGGCACTCTATTTTGACAAAGATTTGAAAGAAACAGCCTTATAAGGCTGCTTCTTGAAGTAATGCAACCCCTTGTTTTGTCTTCTATAGCAATATCCAGAAAATATCCCTGGGTGTGCATGGAATTCTCCTCTACTCTTAGAACTATTGGTTAAGATGCAGGTGTCAAACTCAATTGCGTCACATGACATATCGCAACGTTTTTTGCCTTTGTGGAGCTGGGGTGGGCATGGCCTGCATGTGACGCATCTGGCCCATGGGCCGCCAGTTTGATACCCCTGGGTTAAGATATTCAGGCATGCAAAGTGCTAGAAATTCACATTGGCTCATCCCCTTGGCAATTGCATGAAACAATTAATCAAGAGAAAACTAAGTTACCTTACATGAGCCTAGTGTTCATATGTACTTGGAAGGGCTTAGTCTCCTCTGTAGATCACCTTTGCAACTTTAGTATGGACAGGTTATCTTTGAAATTTACTTCCCATTTGCTTGAGAACTTAAGAAACAATTCCCAGTGCAAACCAATTACAGTGTCATTGTAGCTGAATACACAATATACACTGGTGCACTTTCATACAAAATTCTGTATATTGAGGAATGCTAAACAGTAAGGAATGTGGATATTTTAGGGATTTTTTTAATGAGAGAAAGAAAATGAATCAATATGTGAAACCTTTTATATAGACTGTGCAGTCCTAATTATCTGTTCAGTTATAAATTCTTAAATTATGTCTTATATACCATTTCAAGAGAAAAAATTATCTGTTTGATATTTTAAAAATAAAAAGTGGCAGATAAATAATTTTAACAAGTGAAAGGGGGGACCTTTTCTGGGGTGTGGGAGCAAATGGGAATTTTCTTAATGGTACAACTGAAGCACTAAGTCTAGTGAAGTTTATATAAAAATCGCACTGCCGGTAATTAGCATTTTAACTGAGTTTGGCAAACTCTGAGGGCTGCAGAAATGGGGAAGCTGCATATATGTCATGAGTCACCCACATGTAGGCCTGGAATAATGCATTTTATTTTAAGTAAGGAGAACATTTATGTGAGGAGAACATTTATGGAGAAAGTATAACATTATCCCACATTTTCCTGTGTTAATCTTCCTGTAGAATTCTATTGAACATACTGTAAATGCAGAGCATCCATTCAGAATGAGAAACACATTTCGCTGCATCAGAGAGAAAATCCTAGCAAATATTTTTTAATAATCCAATTATTGGAGACCCTAATAATTCATTTAAATTTCTTGCAAGCTGCTATTCAGATACAAGTCCAAAGTAGAATCAGATGATTTTCAGAAGTGGAAATCAATATTCTATCATTTTTGGCCTCTGATTTGCTTGCTGTATATATAAAATCAGTGGGATACGCATACACATTCATTCAGGAGAACCACTTTCAACCTTGAGACACCTAAGGACATGCTGAATCGTTCTTATTTTGTCACTTCAGTGTTGTGAGATGTAACTGTTACAATTATATGCTAATCAACATTTCATTAACCATTTTTTCCAAAACTCAATATTTTCTAATGAAGCTTCCTTGTTAATTTATCTATTCAAGGATCAGCTATATATAACATCACACATTTGTATATCCCTATAATTTTTATTCTGTGTCTTTGGCATGCTTGATTAATGCATCAGGCCATCAGTCTGATTGATTTGTAGCACCCACTGTCTCTCTCCCCTCCCACTCTAAATCTATTTTGCCAAGCAATAAAATATTGTAAAGGCAAACAATCCTTACCCAGATATGCACAGCTGGAACAACTAAGGTTACTTTAAGTGACGGAGATGATCCCTTCCTCTATTAAACTTAAACCCATACACCCATACATACTTAAACCTATACACTGCATAGAGAAAATTATTATTCTATTCCTCCTGCCAGGCAGAGCTTCCCATGAATAGTCTCTCCCACTCTCCCAACTTCTGAAAAGAGATGTGTAAGACTGAAAGCAAATTCAAGTAGAGTAAGTAGGATTTTCCTCTTTTATTACAAAATAATCCCCTCAAATTCAGGGAAAGTATTTCTACTGATATTGTCTTAGAATGCAGTGTTTCCTGGGTGACAGATTTTATATTAGGCAGCCAAATACTATAATCTTCTGCTATAAAATGTCTACAGATGCAAGGCCTTTTTGATATGCCCAGGAAACTAGGAAAATATATTTGCCAGCAGGACTAGCAGTCCCCTCTGAGTTGTATGTATTATGAGATCTAAAAATAGGATGGAAATTAACCATGATTCAATCAAGTAAAGACTTTTGTTTGCAACTCTGAGGTTTTATTATTTAGGTGGAAGAGATCAATGTAAACTAAAGTAGGGCTTTCCTAGGTCTGAGTTCAAACTATTTGCCCTGCTTCTAGTTAGGTAGTTAATAGGTTTTTCTCACATTCCTGGGGAAATGGTGAATATAAACCTTCAAACATGGAATCATTCTTGTGTATAGCCCCAAGACAAGTGGCTCAACTAGCTTGCATTGGAATCCTATGTTCCTCATTTGAAATTATTCCATGTTTTCTAATAAGCCAAATGGTTAGGAAGTTAACACTATATAGATATTAAATGGTTTTAAGGGAGATGCTGTACCTTTTTCTGGCTAGAATTATTCTGGTAATTGAATTTTAATATGACTTTTTCATGAGACAGAAATTTTGCAACAGGTGGAATAAAGGACAATTAAAAGCAGGCTAGGCCAGACTATTTGCTCATGTATGGCAATATTTTTATTATGATCGGGAAAAACTTTCCAAAGTCTAAGACAAAAGTCTGTTCATTTAACTACGACCATAGATTTGAATAATAGGAGGACATACATATTCAGAAACACGCAGCATACACATTGATGTATCATATATTAAATACATTGCATACATAAACATACCCTCATTATGAAACATAAATGTGTTGTTCACATACATATAAGCCTTGGCTCATGGTTTGGAAAGACAGTTTATTTTATTTAGAGGAAAAAGACATTTTTCCCTACAAGCAATTTCTTATTTGTCCATTACATGTGATCTTTTTTCTTTATTCATGAGAAATTCCTTTTCTATCTGTGCTATGTGACTTATAGAAGCTGCATTCAGAATACGCATCATGGAAACAATAAATAGTAATCACAGAAGGCTTACAAAAAGGAGAAATGTCATGGTTCTCAACAGATGAAACCCTTCAAAAGAACTTCGAGACATTGTTTTCCTTAAATAATCTTTTATTCAGGAAACAAAGTATCGGCACTACATAGTTAAACCCAAAAACTAAATTCCCCTCCCCTGAATACAAAGTAACAAAGTACAATAAACAGTCATAAAGCACATTCTCCAATTAGCTTGAAATGCGGGCTTTCTCCCCAGCTCTCCAGCCCACCAAAACATTATCAGCTCTGGACCCAGTTTGTCTTGGATTCCCATGGCAGAGTTATTATTATTATTATTATTATGACTAACTGAACTGTCATTCCAATCCCTCTTCCCAGCACCAACTAATTCTAAAAGCATAGAGAAAATGGCTGCATTTTCATCTGTTGTCAAAGCAAGAACATCCGATGTTAGCAGCATTGACATCCGGCCCCCCTTACAAAAAGGACAAATCCTGTAATGCAAGCAAAATCATACGTTAGAGGTTGCCTTTTGGTTTGTTAGGGTGTTTCTTATAGAACTTATCAATGAGTCGGTCAGCTTTTACATCACTAGCTTTTACTCAGGTAGCTTCAGACAATGGATACCCTTTTCATTGCACTAAGTATTGTAGCTTCCCTTTAAAAAGTCTAGAATTAAGAATATGCCTCTCTTCATAGTGAGTCTGTCCTGCTTCTGTGAGAGGTCCAGGTGTCTTCTTGGGGGGAGGTCGTAAGGTGGAGTCCTGAAAAGGTTTCAGCAGACTACAGCGGAACACATGGTGGACTTTCCCTAAGAGTCTGGGAAACTTTAATTCTACCATGACCTGGTTAATGATCCTTACAATGGGGAAGGGTCCTAGGTATTTTGGTCCTAACTTCCTACTAGGGAACTTAAGCCATAAATATTTTGTGGACAAATAAGCCTTTCCCCCAACTTGGAATGATCTTTGAGGAGCTCTCTTTTTATCTGCTTGCTTTTTATATGCCTCAGAAGCCGTTTTCAAAGCAGTTTTCATGGTTCTCCAGACTTCCTCCCACCCCCTCACCCACTGATCAAGAGTTTGGGAAGTGGAAGGTCCCTGAGGATATTCAGGTATTGCGCTGAACTTTTTTCCTGTGGCCACTTTAAAAGGTGTGAAACCAGTGCTACTGTGAACAGAGTTGTTGTAAGCCACCTCTGCAAAAGGGAGGAGGTCAGTCCAGTTCATCTGCTGTTAAACCACATAGCATCTGACATACTGTTTTACCATTGAGTTTGCAGATTCAGCTGCCCCATTGGTAGATGGGTGAAAAGCTGATGACACTCTTTGAGATGAGCCAATTAGCTTAAGAAAACCCCCCCAAAACCTGGCTGTAAACTGCACCCCCTGGTCTGACATTATATGCTTTGGTGCACCATGCAGTCTGTAGATGTGTTTCATTCCCTTCTCCCATCAGATAAACAGCTTCCATTTGTCTAACCAGGCTAGCCCCAGGATCACAGCCTCAGTCATTTTCGGAGCCACCATGAAATGAATGAACTCCCAGTGTTCACCTATTTCTAAGCGTATGGGTTCTGTTAATTGCATGACTAAAGTTCCTCCCATTAGGAAGCCATCGGCTTGCTCAAACCTTACTGGTTTGGAGAGCAGCCTTGCTCATATACCCATTTTCAGGGCAAGTGGCAAGCTAATAATGGACCTGGAGCATCCTGAGTCTACTAGTACTTTCAGATCTACCTGTGCCCCTGTCTTAGGGATTATGAGCTTGGCAGGCAGAGAAAAAGGTGGAACGGGTCGACTCACCATCAGGTCGTTTTCTCCTTTGTCATTGCTCTCATAGGAGGGCAGTGTGGTAGAGGTCTGGTTTGGACTTTGCCACTCTCCTACATGGGCGATGTGACTTGGGCAACGGGTTCCTGCACGATACAGTTGGATTTCTCTTTCACCAGCTGCTGGGCTGGTTTCTTTCTCACCAGTGGTCCTGGTCTATTCTGCTATTGAGGGTAAGGGACTGGGCAACTTGCTGCTCAATGTCCTTGTTGTTCACATCTGAAGCATTTGATCGATGGGCCTGCAGGTGGCTTGGGGTTTTCCATGACCACGGCAGTTGGAGACGTTCGGGGGAGGCTGCCATATGGGTTGATCTGGCCTCAGCCTGGCTTCTTGCAGTGGTGGCTTCTTATAGCGGACAAGCTGGATGTCCAGTCTTACTGCTGCCTGGTACCATTCTTGCAATTGATTAGGGACCGCTTGATAGATACAAGCCTGGGAGAGATGATTATCCTTGAAATGATGAACTAGAAATTGCTCAGGTCATCTCTCTATTCAGCCAGCTATCTTGTGAAACTCTCACACATATTCCAGTGCAGGCCTGCCAGCTTGTCTTATTTTATAAATTTGCTCCTCCACTTTGAGAGCTATGGATGGGTCCTCAAACCTTACTCTCAGCCCTAGGAGGAAGAGGTGGAGATCCCCCAACTCAGATACTTGCTTGTTGTATAAATTGTTTAGCCACTCGGATGCTTCCCCTTCCAAGTTGCTCACAACCACGTCGATCATAGCGGCTGGATTCGGGTAGAACTAGGCACATCAATTCATGTGGGAATGCACTTGGTTGAGGAAGAAGATCAGCTTCTCTGGGTTTCCATAAAAAGTTGCTTGAAGGGGTGGCGCCATCAGCGGTTGCTGCACTCCCTAGTGAGCCTGCATTCCCAGTGGTTGCTGGCCTCCCATGGTGGCTGCAGCATCCCCAGTTGCTGCAGGCCCCTCAGTAGTTGGAATATGTTTGGGGGCTGTAGCCATCCCCACTGCTGTTGCTGCACTGCCAGTGGCTGCTGGCCCCTGGTGGCTGTGACATCCTCAATTGCTGTAGGACCCCCAATGGTCTCAGTGGCTGCTGAAGTGCTGCAGGCCTCCCAGTGGTTGCTGCACATTTGGGGGCTGTTGCCACCTGCATTGCTGCTGACTTATGGGCAGTTGTGGCATCTTCAGTTGTTGTAGGCTCCCCTGAGGCTACTGCACATTCAGAGGCAGCAGCCAGCCCCACTGCTGCTGCTGTGCTCCCAACGGTTGCTGACTCCCTGGTGGCTGTATCATCCCCAGTTGCGGCAAGACCCCCAGCTGCTGTTGCACATTCAGGGGCTGTGGCCACCCCCACTGCTATTGCTGCACTGCCAGAGGCTGTTGGCCTCCCTGCTGTGGCATGCCCCCATTGCTGTAGAGGCCTTGGACTGGATGGCCAGTAGGCATGTCGGTCCAGGCTTCGGCTGTCCCGGTGGTGGCTCAGGCTCTTGCCTTGCCGGTGGCACTCTGGGCTTCTGAAGGGGTGACATCACTCCGGGCTGCCATGTCTGGAGCAGAAGCTGGGGCTGTCCCTGTCTGCAGAGCTGGAGATTAATGTAGGTGGCTTCGTGAATGGGGAAGCCACTTGCCCTGCACAAGTGGGACTGGGGCTTCTCCTCAGCATGAGTTGGTGACTGCCCCGCCGATCATCATGATCAATTGTGTATGGAGAATGGAAAGGTTGTTCCCCACTTCTCATCTCTAGCTCCTCAAATCTCTCCACTAATTTCTCCACTGATTGACTACGGACTGTGGACAGGTACTTCCATTCACCAGAGTCCTCAGCAGTAGTTGATTTTGTGGCACTCCATCAGTCTGGGGAACATGACTTGTGAGAAGCCTCTCTTTGTAGCTTGACTTCATCTGCCTTTGAAGCACTTGATTGTGGCAAGGCCATCTTGGGGTATCTGGAGTCTCCACTGATAGGGTTCAGTCCAATGACCAGATCAGTTGTCCTCGTGGCTTGGGTCTTGCTCCCATCTGAGAGACCTGAAATGTTTCCTTCTCTGCTGGCATGCTGGCCTGTGCTCCCTCCTCTGAGATGGTAGTCACAGCTGGGGTGCTGGTCTCAGGTGCCCCTTCCTTTTCCATGTTGAGATCTTCCCCGAATCTTTGTCGGCCTATCCCTGTCAATGCTGTCAACTTTAGGGACAGCGATTGGCGCTCAGGACCCCAGGATGGATAGGTAAAAATTGTAGTTTTTGGGTTAATGTCAGATGAAACCCTTCAAAAGAACTTCGAGGCATTGTTTTCCTTAAAGAATCTTTTTTCCAGGAAACAAAGTATCGGCACTACATAGTTGAACCCAAAAACTAAATTCCCCTCCCCTGGATACAAAGTAACAAAGTACAATTCCTACCCCCAATAAACAGTCATAAAGCACATTCCCCAATTAGCTTGAAGCGCGTGCTTTCTCCCCAGCTCTCCAGTCCGCCAAAACGTTATCAGCTCTGGACCCAGTTTGTCCTTGGATTCCCATGGCAGAGTTATTATTATTATGACTAACTGAACTGTCATTCCAATCCCCCCTCCCAGCACCAACTAATTCTGAAAGCATAGAGAAAATGGCTGCATTTTCATCTGTTGTCAAAGCAAGAACATCTGATGTTAGCAGCGTTGACATCAGAGAAACTTTACAGACTATGCATGTTGTCTAAAGAAAAGTGGTTTCTCATGGTTGCATTACATCATGCTCTCTCTTTCTCTCTGAATAATGGGAGAAAAACAAAAATTGGTATGTAATCTAAATTTTCCTTACATATTATATGATTATTGCATGCACTAAAGAACATGTTGTTGGAAGTTTATTTTTAAAATTGATTGCAGGGAATTAAATTTTTACTAGGATAAATGTAATAAGTAATTAGAAGTGGAATCTTCATTTTTAGGAGTGTCTTGTACAAGCAAAGTTAAAAGCTGATAGGGAAGTCAGCACACCAGCAGGATTAAATGTTCAAAATAGAGCACTATCCAATGAGATAGTGACAAAATCAGTAAGGACTATTTTGGGATCAGGAATCAAGGTTTTTTTTTTTTGTTAACTTCATCAATGGTTAAATTCTACCATGGATCATTTAAGTAAAGTACAGCACATAATTAACTAAATGCTACAAACAGAGATCCTCTGAGAGATCAAAAGCACATTTCCTTCACACAACTCTTTGCTAATGATGTCCTTGGTGTATCCCAAGTGGTGAATCAGTCTAGGGTTTCCCATGTAGGTATACAAGTAATCAGATTCTATAAATAAGCCATTTTAATTTGGGCTGGAGAATACATCCATTAAATCTCAGGAGGGTGCTACAAAAAGCTAACCTTAAGATTAGGAGAATAAGATATTTCTCCTGTAAATCTTTCTGTCCAAAGAAGAAAACAAGCTCTGGAGATCTGTTCAATGAAGAATATTTTAGAATATATTGAGCTGCTGTCATTAGTTTTGGTAAATTTAAATTCTGAACTCATGATCCATCTGTACATGTTAATTCAAAGGGATATTTATGAGAATGCAATACATTGGTTTTCTATATTTATTATTATCAATTTAAAATAATTGTCTGTGATTAAATCCAGTTATAGCACATCCTCCAGCAGAGCATTAGTAAAAATTTCAATGATTGGAGGCCAGAATTAATGTAGTGGTTGTAAGTTTGATAATTAAAAATGACTCAATCATTAGCTTATCAGGAAAGGCAAACAGGAAGAAATTAAGAAAATTTTCTAATATGATAGCTTAGAAAGATCAAGAAAAGGCTAAATAAAAGCTGAGTCTCATGTTGATGAGCTGAGATACCCAAGGGACAAATTCTTGAAGAGCAGCTGTGTAGAATCAGATGTAGCAAGAATAACAAGAGTCTTATAGTAACTTAAAAAGTAATGAGATTTTTGTGGCATAAGCTTTCACAGATTAGATCCTACATTTTTAAATTACAATTACAATGTCATAATAAAATGGTTACATTTGAATGTGCTGAATATGGCATATTCTGATTGTTCTGCCAAATATTAAGAAAATTTCTAGTGATACAAGTACCATGATGATGGGTGAATTTAATTATGCAAGCCATCAAAATATTGCCAAGTTTTTGTCTCTTTGAAGATCGGGAAGCAATGAATACTACTTGATGACCTAAGGCACGAAAAAGTATGCTTATCAGATCGTGACCCTGTCTTGATGACCCAAGATAGTTACTAGCCTAATGGTGAATCTCTGCATGGAATTTCAAACCTGTTTATTTACTAGGTTTATATGGCTGCCCATCTTACACAAGCGATCCAATAAAAACATCAATACAATAGCACACTACAGTAAATACAACACAAAAGAAAAATGGTCACCAAGGATAACAAATCAAGAATAAATGCATTCAACTCACGGGTCTTCCTGATCCCTTGTCTGGATGAAAAGCCAGGGCTTAAGGGCTTTACAAAAGACTAACAGGATAGGGGCTAAGCTAATCTTAGGAGGAATGGTATTCCTGAGGACAGGCATTGCTATAGAAAAGGCATGCTTATCAGGTTGTGCCAGATGACAACCAATGAAACCTAGGCCATTACTCTACTGCCAGATCTGCCAGGCAGAGACAATTGAAGACAGGTAGTCCATCTAATCCAGTCCCATGCCTCGAAGAACTTTATAGATGATACCCACCATGTTGAATTCTATCTGAAAGCCTGTTGGGAGCCAGTACAACTCATAAATTGTTTGTGTCAATATATTCTGGGCCAGTTGCAGCTTCCAAATTATTCTTGGACAGTCCCATGTAGAATAACTCACAGTAGTCCACTGAGATCACCAAAGCATGTATAGTGCTGCATACTCCCGGAAATGCCACCATTGATAAACATTTTGGAGTTGCATAAAAATCTCTTTGGCAAAATCTGCCATTTGTTCCACAAACAGGTAAGTTCAAGAGGAACCACAAACTGTGCAACTTTATCTGGAATTAAAGAGAGAAAATCAATGGATTCAGTCTCCAGACACCAAGTTATAGCATAACTTGTCCAGCCCAGGGCA
This sequence comes from Crotalus tigris, assembly GCF_016545835.1. Lineage (NCBI taxonomy): Eukaryota > Metazoa > Chordata > Lepidosauria > Squamata > Viperidae > Crotalus > Crotalus tigris. The sequence goes on from NW_024100082.1 coordinate 1,180,638, forward strand.
GATGATGATACCTCCCTCCCTGCCTGCACGGTGAATCACCAATTAACTTTGCCTGAAGGCTTTGTGTACTGTATATGTTACAGAGGAATGGGGAAGAGGATTGAGTCCTGAGGATCTGTACAAAACAAAGAACATGGGCTTGACCTCTTCCCCACATTAGCATTGACTGGAACTGATTCCAGAGGAAAAAAGAGAACCCACATAAGACTGGGTCATCTGTGTTAATAGTATCAAAAGTTACTGAGAAAGGAGAGCCAGGGTGAATTACTGCTCAGCCTTCTCCTACCAAAGCTCATTTACAAACACAGTCAATGTTGTTTCAGTCTCATTACCAAGCCTGAAACCTGTCTGAAAAGATTCCAGATAATCTACTTCCTTGGAAGGTGTAGTGCATCCATCTTCTCAACAAATGTCCCTAAAAAGGAAAAGTTGAAACAGAACAATAATTGTCTAAAGCAATAGTCTCTAGTCCTATTGGTAGGCATCCAGCACAATCAGAACCCAAACCCTCATCATTAATAATCCATGTGAGATCTCATCTACATTTACACTGCAAATGTGACAGGCCTTGTCAGATTGACGATGTTTAATAGCACCAGCAGAAAGCCTAGTTCTCTGATGGTTCAATGACTGGGAATTTATTTTTAAAGTTAAGTTGAACAATTTCATGAAGGAAAAGAGACTCAATGGCCTTTGCAAAGGTGTTTCTACATTCGTATCCTATTAGAAATTTAAACTGAATGAACTTTGAATTAAATTGCAACTTGGAATCAAATATTGAGTCAAATAAAAGCAATAATTCTAAAAGATCTTGCCCAATTTGCACAACCCCTGCTAAAAGTTTCCAGAGAGATCTGTTTGGCTTTATTCCTCAGTATCATTAATAATCATGAAGGACAGAAGAACAAAGAGAATACTCATCAAGCATTTTGAGGAAAATTTTTTCAAGAGAATTCATTGCTGTTGCTATTAATTTCTGCAATTTTTTCTGCACCAAAATGTTTTCCTCATGCCAAGCAATTTTCACAAAAGCAGAAAGAAAATTCCTGGGTGATCTAATTGCCCTAGCTTGGAAAGTGACTTGGCAAAGAAAGAAAGCGAGAGTCAGATTTAAAAAACAGAAGACTTGACCTTCTAGAAGGGACACTATATGTTTAAATACTTTTTTTGAATAAGATTAAAAGAATGGAAGACTTTTAGATATAATTAGACTTCTACAATGAAAGATACGATTTAGAATTAAGATAGTATTTTTTGCTTTTTTTATATGGGAAATATGAAGATAAAAGGAGGATTGATTTGAATAAAATTTTCAGCTATATAAATGTAGTTAATATTGAGGAAATCATAATTGATAAAGATATTTCAAATACTGATGGGAAACCAAACTTTAACAAGAGTACGAAAAACAGAATATTGATTAATGAATTGACATTGTTGACTTATGAATTGATATTATTTGTATGATATTAGTAAAATGTGATGAAGATGCTTATATCTAACTTTGTATACATTAACAGTACCAAAAATTGTAATGGTGTAATGAAGGGAAAATGGAAAAAATATGGAGAAAAAAGGAGGACCAGGGAAAAAATACTGGGATTGTATAGAATTATATTGAAAAATCTAATGTTAAATATTTGAACCCAGACAACATTTTGTTTACTAAGCACTAAAGACTGTAATTTTTTAAAAAAATTAATAAAACTTTTATAAAAAAAGAAAAGAAAAATAAGCAGATAATAAGTAACTTGACATTTGGTTCCTAGAATCAAAACCAGAATCAGATATACATACATTATTTTGGTCTCAGATCCTCCTTTTTCCTATTTAAAAAGTTAACATTTAAAGATAAAACAAAAAGCTTCTTGTTTATTGCATTGATTAAAAATGTCAATGGGATGCAACACCATTGAACATCTGAAAATCATCTCTTTTCTTTTCTCTCTGGCAGTGAGCAACTGTAGTTATAGCTGAAGAATATATATATTTAAAACAGGATACAAATCACATCGTCTTGTTTGATAAATAGATCTGGAGACTTCAAAACCTTGCACTTTATGGCCAGTGTGTCTTTTTGTATGATTAGAAGCAAAACAAATAGCCTCTCCCATCTGTTTTTCAGTACGTGAAGCTAGATGGCAGTGTCTAACTTCCTTTAGCCTTTGGAGCTTTTTTTTTGTGCTTGACCTGCTGCAAAATTGTTAAATTTCTTACTGGTTTCACACATATGTGGAGTTAGCAAATCTCTTCTAGCTTGAGTCAAGTCTGTTCAAAAATTGAACATAGCCAGTTTTATCCAGTAAACTTTATTTATATATAAGAACAGTACAAAGTGAGTCCTTGAATTGCAAAATAGGAGTGTTTCATATTTACAATAGGTACACAATAATATATTAGAATAATAACAAAAAAACCTTTCCCCCCCCTTGGAACATTTTTAAATACTTCAGCTTTCTTACATTCCCCTTCCCCTACAACACTTGTAAAAACAACAAAAAACAGACAATTTTTTAAAAAAAATTATAATATAGAACTCCAGTGTGTCAAGTATAAAGAAGGAGAAAGGAAATGAGAAGATATGTAGGGTATTTAGAAGTAGAGAATCAGATAGAGTTCTTGGCAGTTCACTTCTAGAATTGGGGAAATTTATAAGAAACATTTTTCATGTTCCTTTTAATCTTCATTTTCTTAATCTAGTTCCTTATTAGAAAATCCACAAGATTGGGGTTCTGTGTGTTGTTATTTTTTTACTGTATTTTTTTTAAAAAAAGAATAAAATTGCTTATGCTTATTCTAGGTGAAATCCACTAAGCATATATTCTTGAGGCCTCTGTTTATTTTAAAAATACAGTGGATTCCTCCATTGCAGCTTCATTATGGGCAGATCCTACATCATGGGCAAAGTGAATCTAGCAATCATTTTGAAAATAGTCAAAACATTATTTTGGAAATTGTACTAATGTTAATATATTTGGTCATTATCTAAGCAAATCTTAATACCAAGTACTGAGATGTCAGCTTGCTCCATTTTTTCCCAAAGGGTAAATCAAATCATATTTGGGAATAAAAATTTACAGGTATCCCCCAATGTTGTATTATTAATGAATAAATGTTTGGTATTCCTTTCTCTCTCCCACAAATATATTTTCAATTTTAGCCAACAACCAGATTTAACATATTGTTTAAACAGCTAATTTTTGAAATGCTGCTAATATCTCTAGAGAACAATTATCTTGCAACAAGACAAAATAAAAGGTACAGAAAGTTTTAAGTATCCACACTTCTGCTGGTCTGTTGGAAGAATTGCATTTTTAGTGTTTGCTTACCATTGGGCTTCATTGGTGAGGGGGAGAAAATACATAGAAAAAGGCAAAATACAGACAACATAACAGAAAATTTGGTTAAAAAAATCCCCAAACCAACAACAACAGACAAATACAAACACTAAGCACTAACAACATCCAAAATAACTGTGTCTCCTTCCAGTTAAGTAAGCTGATTGATGCTTGATAATATACTGAAAAACAGCATTCAACATTCAGTCTGCCTGGAGCATTTTATTGTTTAAACAAGGGTTGGAACTCAGTGCACTGGTCCTGCCTCCTATCAGTACTGGTGTTGCTGCCACAATTACCAATAACAAGTTTTAAAAAGGAGTTTTGCTCCAGGTTGTTTAATGGGAATAGAAATGGAGTTTGTACTCCCTTTGGGACTCCATTAAAGTAAAAGCACTTTGTTAGGTGCGGATTGAGGGGATGAGGCTATTACACACCACTTTTTAATCCATATGCAGCCTGAAGGAGATTTGGTCTATGTTTTGTGACCTCATAATATTCATCAACATATTCCAGATACTAACATTCTTGCTATCAAGGACTGAATAATATACCCAGGTCTGGTTGTTCCTGAGTTATCTAATTTATTTTGTGTACAATGGGTCTTTCAGATGTCAAATAGCAGATTAAAAAAAAAAACAGAAATGATTTTTAAGATTCTGTGATATATTTGGACCAAAAATTTATTTGGAAATAATGCTCAATGAGCATGGAGTGAAACCCACATTAATCAGTGCCACATTTCCAAATGGTACCACACCTTTCACATATATAGCTCCTTCCCTGGAAATTAAACATTTTCTCTCCTAAAAGAAAATACACTCTAACATTGTTTTGTGAATCTGATTATTCTACCACAACTGAATTGACCTATGTTTAACAGAGCCTTTTCTCTTTAGAAACATCTTTAAATTTAGCTTAAAATTCTTTTATGCATTGTCTACAATGGCAGGTCTTATCTGTATTACACTGGCATGGATTATTATCTCCATGTGAGGTGATTAGCTCACATGGAGAAAAGGTGAGAGGGATGAAATTTGTTGTGTTAAGATATTTGGAGATAATTAGCTAGTTTTGTTGAAATATCTCTTTTAATTTATCATTCAGTTCCCACTGTTGTATTCACTTATGTGGGTAAAACTAATGTGAATTTATCTGTGAAGATGCAGTCGCTATTTAGAAAATCAGTCTGTCTCCTCTCCTTTAACTAGAAGGTAAATATACAACATCTCTCCTTATTCTTACCAGCCTATGGTTTAAATCACAAATGGGATAATGCAAACTGATAGACTCTAGCTATTATGGAGTTCAAATGGTCTTTCATGTTGTTGGTTATTTATTCTTTCGCTGCTGCTGCTGCTGTCACCACCTTTTCCTCTAGGGCTTGGTCCTTGCTCAGTCTTTTCCTTTTTCCCCAGAGCAGATTCAGGTTATTTTTATTTCATTTTGTCTACTGATCTGAATCCTTTTGACAGGTGGATGTAGATAATACTGTAGCCTAAAGAAAGGCCCACTAGGGAAATTATAGCATCTGGTGCTGCTAATGAAAAATGTTCTCATTCTTATGTAATCAGGAGGTTTTCTCAAAGTAGATCTCCAAAGATGTACCTGCACCCCGCAGGTACTGAGAACAAGGAGTTATTTGACCAAACTTCTCTATTACATTTTCTCATGATCATTTTGAATTTAAATTTCTACCTTAACTCTGTTTCTTAGGGGTATATTTTTTGTTCTTTCCATAGTGTTGGAAGAAGATAAGACTTCTTACCTGCTGCAATATTCAAAGACTTCTTCTTATAAGATAAGATTTCAGTTTTGGGGGACTTTTTAATTAAAAAAGAAGGCAAATAAGGCAGATAAAAGTGTACATTATTCATGGTGACATTGTAATTTAGGTCAATCAATTACACTGAGATTCAGTACTGATAATATATATATACATTTTATATATATATCTCGATAATAACATTATGTGTGTGTGTGTGTGTGTGTGTGTGTAGGTCTTTGGTTATTCGGGTTTTCTCCTGCGTCAAATTGGAAGTGTCTTGGCGACGTTTCGACAAAGTCCCATTCGTCATCTTCAGGCTGGTGTTTTCGGCTTCTTGCTTCTAGGAGCAATGTGTGATCATAGCTGTTTCTTCCTTTTAACTGCTAGTGGGGGTATGAACTTATTGGATGGGAGCTTGGCTGTGTTCTGATTGGGTGGAGGTGTGTTCTGATTGGTTAGGGGTTTGGCTGTGCTCTGATTGGAACGTCGCCAAGACACTTCCAATTTGACGCGGGAGAAAACCTGAATAAACAAAGACCTATATACAAACACCTGTGAAAACCTCAGAAAACATATATATATATATATATTCAAAACTTGTGGCTGACAAATTTATAGTGTTCACAGTATGTGATGTCTGCCTGCAAATTGGAGCCAAACGCAGAACAGACTGATTTATATTTGGTAGACCGGGTGCCTCACCCAACAGATAAGATATATATCTATAGACTCTGAGTTTTACTTCTGTTACAAAAAAATCTGATGTCTGTCGAGCATAAGAGAATAAAAAAAATGACCTGTCACATAATGGCTATATAATAGAAAGCAAGATGCTTCTGTGTACTAGCTGCAGATCCAGGCTTTTCACTCTTGTTCTTATTGGCTTTGCACAGCCATGTGATTGGCCATTTTGGGAACCAAATGCTGATTTAGCTTTTAGCTTGATGTATTAGGGATCTTTTGATATTCTTAAAGCATACTTAGCTGGGTTTAAATACTAATAGTTTCTGAAGCAGTGAATACAGTTGTTAATATTCCATCTATTCAGATACTGTATGCTTGTTCAAAAATTGTATAAGTAGCACTGGACTTGCTCTTATGATTAGATATAGTCTTCTCTAAAGTAAACTTTGCTTAGAGATTAACTTTCCAATGAAAACAGTATCCACCAAAACTGCATAAAGCATACTATCAAATCAAAACCCTGGCTCCTTCATTTACCTGAAAACAAATTCAAAACTATTCATCCCTAAGATAGTATGTTGACCAAGGACATGTTCACACTATTTAATTCAGAGGTCCTTGGTGCACTCAGAGTTTGGTTTTTTTCCTTGTTTTCACTGACATGCCCTGTCAGTGTGGTCTTAGGGATTCTTTGATTGGTCTGTTTACTGCTGGCTTGTTTAGCAGATCCTTGTTTGGGTTATTGGGGCTGACTGTTCCCCATCAACAATCATCTCCCAGATGAGCAATCAGCACCCAGATGAGAATAGAATAACTCTAAAGTTTATCAGACCAACAATCAAGTAAACAATCCATCCCCATTGACAGGGCAAGCCACTAGAATAGAAATTGAAAGCAAACCCCACTCCTTGCTAGCACTGATGAGGTTACCTAGTTTGGGTAATGAAACATCTACAAGAAAAGAAAGTTCAGAAAGCACCAAGGACCCCTCATTTCAACCCTGAGTTAAAAATATTCTCCTTTATTGATACACTGCTGAGTTGTTCAGTCTTCACTAAAGGGCCATCAACAGTTTCTAGAACAGTGTTTCTCAACCTTGACAATTTTAAGGCATGTGGACTTCAACTCCCAGAATTCTACAGCCAGCAATTGCTGGCTGTGGAATTCTGGGAGTTGAAGTCCACATGCCTTAAAATTGTCAAGGTTGAGAAACACTGTTCTAGAAGGAATGGATGTCATCTTCTACTCACCTGTAGTCTATCATAAATCTGCTCATGTTTTCCTGCTCTATGTTGGAAATGATGTTTCCAGGCTGGTGCTGATCCAGGTTTCTAGTTTGACTTTTTTTTTTTTTTTTTAGACAAATCCCTGCAGTTCAATTGGCTAGTCCACAGAGGAAGGATTGCTCTCCTCACTTAATTTAATAGCTGTTGCCCCATACCACTCTAATTCTAACTACTCTTGAGAAACATCACAAAAAGTACAGGCAATAGCCTATTGCCTGATATGTGCACTGGCCCAGAGGAAAAGTAGTAAGCTTGGTGTGTGCTGAGTCTTTTTAGAGACAGATTTTTTTCTCCTTTTGTTCAGGGGGAAATTTATTACACAAAATGTTAATTAATCAAAACTGACACCAATTTATTTCTAATTCTTATCACTATACTTATGTCCCTATATTTATCATTCCTATATTTGCTACCTACCTAAGGATTTTTATCTATAATTTTGATGAGTTTCTATTAACTTATTTCCTTCCTTTTCATTTACCAGCTTGAATTGCCTACACTCGTGTAAATGACAGGCTCAGTTAGCTTTATCTTTGGATGATCTCCCAACTGTGAACTGGGAGAAATTTCTGTTTGATTTTGCTGGATAGGGTTTTGGGGATTTTCTGCCAAGAATGGGTGTCTCTGTCCTGAGCTGCTGCAGGGACTTTAACATCTCTCAGTCACTTGCCTGGGAGGTGAAAAAATTGTTATGAACTGCCAGCTGGCTGTTGGCACTTCTGAATTTGGCTTAGCTATAGAGCTCTATTGCTCCACTCAACTTTTAGCTCTTATATATTTCAATCCATTGCTTATTTTTTTAGCCACCTTGTCAGTTGACTGCTGCACTTGGCACCAAGCCAATTTTGTCCGGCTATTTCCTGCTTTCCTCCTCTTTCTTTTTCTGTCATATTTCTTTTCCTCTCTTCCTAACACAGTTCCTGAGAAGACATTCTCTTTTATAGTTGGAGGTTCAGATGTCTTCCAGTTAATTTAGCTGTTTCAAAGCTCTGGAGGGAGAGAAAAAAAAAAGGAAAGAGGGGCTTGTGCTAACCATTGTGAACCCCTCCTTTCATAGTTAAGGAAATCAAAGCAATAATTTAAAAAATCTGCCAAGTTTTGAACTAACATTATACATATCAGGCAAGTGTTATAACCACCATGCTACTGAGATTTCTGTTTTTCAGAAGTTGAGGCTTTTTTTTTTTGCTTGAAGCTGGTTGTGTCTGCATACAGTATATGTACATTTTAATGTTATTTCTTTGTCATATAAATTTAATGTTGTATAGATATATTGTGTATAAACAAACAAATATATATATTTTCAGAAAATTCCACACTTAGGAAGACAATTGCTTTCCTGGAATGGTATGTTTGGAGGGCAAAACATCAGCAGTATTGTCCCAAAGGTGTTTTTTCAAAAGGCAAATGGACTTTGTTTTTCCAAATAAAGAAAAAATCCAGTTGCCTTTTGGAAAAGCACCTTTGGGATCTTTTGGGTGCATGACCTGGATGACTGAGAATCTTCATAGACAATCAGCAGAATTGCCCATAGGGAGGCTGTATAGTATACAACTGAATCCTTTGCAAGCACCGGGAATGTGTCTCAATCTAGATAGAGATATCTCAGCTATTATAAGCACAGGAAAGAAGCTTAGTTTAAACTCAAACACAGTATTTAGAAGTACTTTAGAGAAATAGCTACTGCTGAAAAATGTTTTTTTTTTAAGATGACTTGGAATCTCTACAACTAAAAACAAGGTATTACAGTGTCATTTTTCTTAATTTGTGATGTAAACAATATCAGTAGCATGGAAGGGGAGGATACTTTGATGAAAAAGATCTAGAAGTCATCCTAGATTTTCTGTTAGGAAATCTAATATATTTCATTGTGACAGGGATGCAGTGAGCACTTGCTAGGCCTTCTTACTATATTTTTCCTAAATAAGGCTAAGATTGCCACCATTCTGAATAAGAGGATTTCTAACTACTTTTAAGATATCATCTATAAGGAAGAGAGAAACTGTTTAATTTCCAGCTTATTTTACCACTTCCATTGTTCATTTATTCTGAGTGGATCTACAGCACATTGAGCTGCTTACGCTTTTTGTTCCCTTTTAAATGCAAACTATTAGACTAGAATGCATGCAGGTTAAAAAGACCTGCTGATTGGTCTGGCAGGTGAAGTGGCTATAGAATTTTAATATTGCAACAAAAATTCAGAAGAGGCAGACAGGTCTGCTAACATGATGGAGCTTTATACAATAAAGATCTTCAAAAGGAAATAAACATCAGATTAGCACATCACTGCCTCCTTGCTTTAGCTCTTTGATGGCTCTGGATAGCACTCATCAATGAAAACAAAAATGGAATTATTCAAAAAAGAAGTGTTTAGGCACAAAATCCCAGGAATGTAATCTCTGGCTTTGATGTAAAAACATCTGAACTGTATTAAGCTAGAACTGACACATCAGGGTAAGATAGCAGGATAGGGAATATTACCTAAAACAATCATGGTTCTAAATGTTCAAACCAGTGATGGGATTCAACCAGTTCATACCACTTCAGCAGAACCAGTAGCTAATTTTTTGTTGCCCTGGCCCAAAATAGACTTCCGGAAGTGGCATCCACACAGAGAACCGGTTTTCACATATTTGAATCCCACCACTGGCTCAAGCCTTATTGTTTTCCCCTCAAACAACTAAATTAACCTCATAATATTAGGTAAATGCCTATGGATTTGGCCAGTCTTTACCAACTCTTGAACATGGCCAAAGACATTGGGGATAGTGATGATTCAGGCTGGGAAGACTGAGGTCTTGCAGCAACAGTTTATACTATTTATAGCCATATAAATTGACCATGAAATGAAAGTCATGCATTTAATTCCAAATTTGCTTTAGGATAAGTTGTATCAAACTAGCATGCAAAAACTATTAGATAAAGTATGATTGCCTAGAAAATCTCATCTTAGGAAGAGATGTTACATATCTGCAACGGAAAACTATGATTGTAGAATGCAGTAGTTGCTGTGAAAGGACCTATGCAAATATATTTGAATCAACTCATTTGATTCCTGCCAACTCTGTGAGAATTTTTCCAGTTCTTAACCTCTTTATTATTAGTTTATATGGACCAGCAGGTCCAGCATTGATACTATAGTCTAAATCAGAGTATCTGTAGTAACAATTCATTGGTTTTAGATGATAAATCCTGGTGAGTTATCTGTTTTTCCACTTCTGACTAAAGATGTAAGAAACTACCTTCTAGATACAGCCTTAGTTTGGATTATTGACACCTCAGATGTATAGTTCATCTAACACAGCAGTAAAAACTAATACAAATGCATAAAAGAAGCCCAAAGAGAATTCATTGTGAAATGCTTGAAATTGGGAAAGTGGAAAATCCATTGATAAAAATAAGCTGCTAAATGTACTACCTTTGTCAATTAAATTTAGGACTAAAAGAGACAATTCTTTCTTTGCAATCAAATGCCCTTTCCTGCTAAAGGACATGGAAGTAATATTTCTGAAAATATGCTCTCCTTCTGAGACATTTCCTGCATTTAGCTCCTATTCTCTGCTCTTGCCAAGTCAGTGTAAATCAGATTTTTTTGGCTGCAAATCTTGACTGCTGAGAATGTCAAAGGCTTTGGCTTATTGTACAAGGTCAGTCATTAGTATTTCTTTCAGGCTATTAATAGGACTCAAGGAAACTTATGAAAGTAAATTATCAAGGGGAAAAGGGGGTTTGACACCACTTTAATGAATTATAATTATAACAGTAAGTGGGTCCTTTCGTTTACTCCTTTTTTGGCAGCATTCAGGATAATGATTAGAAGAATGAGAGATTCTCACAAAATATGCAATTCAGTTAAAGTATGTGATATCAAACTCACCTCCTTTGCTTGGTAAGGGAGGGGAATCTAGTGGTGTTCTTTAAAAGACACATCTACATATCACTGGAAAAAAATGGGCTTACTTTGTCAGGAGCAATTTCCTCCTTTCTGATGTGGTGGCTAAGCAGAGCACACTAGTAGATAAAGCCCCTTATAAAAGAATTCCACACAATTAATTAGAAGCTGAGCTATGTTAATAAAGCAATGTATTCAATCATGTTCAGGCTATTTGTCTTTGAAATAGATTTCCATATGTATCACCTTGCTCTCAGCGTAAAGAGCAATAGTATTAGAGACTTCCCATCTACAGATGTCCAGGGAGCAATTGGGGTCAGGATGGGGTCAACTATTCAGCCTCCCTCATGTTAATTGTTCTGGAATCTCCCTCAAGAGTATCATGAATGAAGAGTACGATGATAGCTGACCTTTTCAGGCTAACTCCTGTTTTGGACCAGCATGACAAAGGTCCTGGATGGACATGAAGTGTTGTAGACATGGAACAGTAGCAAAACCTTGAGTTCCCCTGACTTTGGAGATTTCCCTACATTGAACTTCGTACAAAAAAACTAGCTAATGATTATTTCTGAAAACCTCCACTTCCAAAGACCCTTAGGATTTTAGAACTGACATATACTGATAAGTGATAATGTCCTCTAATTCCATTCAAAACAGCTGTAACCATGTTTTTTCTAATACTGAAAATGTGACAAAATTTGGTAGAATCATAATACAATCTAAGGTGTCTGTCCATAGACACACTGAGAAAAGCCATTTTGTTCTCTTCAAGTCTGACTGCACTCATGGGCCCAATATTCTGCCTTCCATTAGTTCTAATCACCTTGCCCTTCTTCTCACCCCTCTTAAATGTAGCCTGCCCAAACATCAATATTCATTACAGACAGAAATGTTTACAGCATCCCACCTGCTATTAGCACTCTTGAAAGGACTTTGGTTTTTTTTTTTAAAAAAAATCTTTTGTAAAAAGCAATGACAACTCACAGACATCATCAGCCTTCTACTGATCTCTTAGAAATGGACTTCTAGGGTCAATTAAAAAACCTAATCTGAATTGAGACACATGGACACAGACAAGACTACAATAATTAGCCAGCATGTAGAATGTGCCATTTCCTTTTGTCCAGAGAGAAGGTGCCCCCATTTCCCTCTCCCAGGAGACATTGGAGTCTTATGCTTGATCTCTGCATGACCTTTCATATGATGTGAGAAAAATGCAAATGCCATTTGTTCTGATTGCATAAGTGAATTCAAAGCAGGAAAGCAATAAATATGTCAATTCACTAGGTCTACACTGTTCAAGTACTGCTTGCTGTAAACACTTTTTTTAAAAGCAAGAAATCACGTAGTGACTAGGAAAAACAAACAACCCAAAAGCTAACTGATCAATCAACACTCTAAGCAACTAAGAAAGCCAATCAGTTTTTATATGAATTGCACCTATAAAAGTGCATAATGCACCAGTTTCATTTTAAACCATCACAACTTCCTTAGCTTCAAAAGGACCAGACATTCCGTAGGAACACAACTGCAGATACATAAAAACAGGAAGGAATCATTTCAATGAGGGAAGTCTTGTGTCAAAGTAGAAGAGGAATGAAGGACTTTCATAAAATCATAGTGTCCCTTCAATGGTAAATAGGGAGCATTAAAAAAATATCAGTACTCTATAAATACATAGTTGAAGCTGATCTCAGCACAGATGAATTGAATGACCAGATGGCTTTTCCACTCACATAGATTCCTGCTAAAATACTCTTGAAGATACTGAATGCTGGGTTTTCCTTTCCAACTGCACTTTTTAAAAGGTTTGGTGCAAATTTGTGCTCCTGGAGATATTTTTTAAGTTCCCAGGCAGAGGAACAATGGAGTTTTTTCAAACATTTCCTAAGGTAGAGAATCTACTTGCAAACCAACCATCTGAGCCATGAACAACGAAGTTCTCGTATGATGTGAGGGGCAATTTACAGTGGAATCTTCAATAAGACGTAGCCACCGTATTTTTGTTACCTTTTTTTCTTCTTTTTTCTTTTTCTTAAAAAAAACTTTAAATATTGTTTTTGTTATCTCTTAATATACACCAAACAATTTTCATGCAAAGCAGCAGTCATGGAGAAGTCTAAGCTTCCAAAGACCTTCAAGGTTACAGCTTGAATAGTTGAACTATTTGATAAATCCAACTGATGTTTGAGATGCACAGTTGCTGTTGTTTTCCTTCATTCTTTCAACTGGAATTTTGTGAGTTTTGAGCTAAGAATCTGGGGTAACTTTTGCTTCTTGTAGGAGGTTCTCACAGTATTCCCCATATATTCTTTGTGGCCACCTTGCCAATTTCCTTAATTCCCCAAAGTCTTTGCAATCACTCCTTATGTTTTTTCCTAGGAGTTCCTGCTCCTTTCTTCAGCTCTCCATAGACATGGCACCAATAAGTTGCTCTACTTTGTACGCCAAGCGCTGCCGGCGCGCTTGCTCATCCTGCTCCAGAGCCCCAATGATCTGGAACCAAAATCAATACAAACAGGAAAGGACAGGAAATAATAAGAATGAATTGGATTTAAGTAGATTAAAAGGAAAAGGAAGCAACAATACATACAAATAAAGGGTCTTAGAAATTCATGACAATTTTTTTGTACATTGATAAGAACACAATGCATAGGAATTATGGTCTGAAATGTTAGCCTTATGGTAAATCTGTGAATGAGAATACCTAGGATCTCTAAATGTTTTCATAAGAAGTTGAAATACACTATAGAACTGTTAGACAACACTCAGTCTTTAGCTCTATTTTCTAGAGAAAATGTAAGAAATGAAAGGAAAGCACAGGATTTCATTGTGTTCACAAATCCCTCCTTATTTTTGAGTTACTGTGTTGGCTTGCACTGCCAGCAAAAAGCGCAATTATATTCTGGAGGCTATATTTCCTCTATTATTTAGCAAATGGCTGCTGCACTATACCAAGTATTTATACATGCACTTAAAAGACAAAAGCCTTGCCTTTAATACCTGTAACTGCAAAATAGGCATTTCTTAGCACTGCAAATTAAAGAGCTGACCAGATGGTGGGGACTTAGACATCAAGTAATGTATCCATCAGAAAAGAATACTGTACTGTACTGTACTGATAGTAATATTACAGTACTGTACTGTACTGTTAGTAATATTTTGTAATATATATATATAGGATTTGGTTGTGCCATGCTAGTTGTGTCTGGGAAAATAGCACATGGTCAAACAACCAGATAATTTTGCAGGCATTCAGAGAATAGTACAAATATTCAATAACAACAACTAAAATAGCTCTACTTTCTGCTTTATCTAAACATTGCCCTAATCACTTCATGATGAAAATTATTACAGCAGATATGATTTTTATATACATGATTTCATGATATCCCTTCTTTTTATATACAAATTTTGGGCAGAGAGCAATGTAGCAAAATTTGGAGAAGTGTAAAAAATGAAATAAATTGAATTTTGGCTTGCATCTTAGTTTGGAACATGTGAATTAAATTAGTTAATTGATTTGGTTTGCATTTTAGTATTTCTTTCCCATCCCTAATCATTAGCAATTTCATTCTATTTGAAAAAGAAACTGGACAATAGCCAAGATAATAATATAATTGGAAATGAAGCAAACATAAGTAAATGTGTCATTTTTGCTTATTAAGCAAAATTTTGCTTATTTTTTTATGAACAATATCAAAAAGATTCAGAAATATATTTTTAGGATAACAGCCTAGGTATTCACATAATAATAATAATGATGTCCATAATAAACCAAAGGTCTCATTTATTGGGAATTCACAATTCAGACAATTCTTCCTCAGGCAGACACATCTGTTATTACTTTTATTTTACTTTTACTAAAGTTCTTTAATATGCTCAGGCTGTGATAAATAAAAACTAATTGTGGTGAACATTGGTCCTTTATATTTTGTTGCATACTTTGTGTTGTGCATTATGTAGCATATCTTTGTGTCATTTTATGGTTACAAATTACTCTGAAAATAAATTGTAATTATTTTTCTATCTGTCTGCATCCCAAATGGCATTATAAGATTCAGCCAGGGACTTCCGGTGGATTTTGCGTGCGTGATGGCGGCTACTTTGTAGCCGTCCTCCTGGGTAAGTGTAAGAACCGCTATGAACAGCAGATATCAGCTGTTCAGCGGTTCAAAATCCCCCTCCCGGGCAAAGGGGGGGGGTAGAGAGTGTCTGAATAGTGGTAGAGCCTCTTTCGCACCCCCCAAGTTTTTTTTTGGGGGGGGTGAAAGGAGTGCTCCCACGGAGTTCAGACTTGTCTCCGCTTCCCAGCTGTTTTTGTCCTCAGGGACAAAACGAGCCGCCGCAAACACCTCCGTGCTTAAAGAGAACTGGTGAGTTTTTTTTTTTTTTAAATGGACAGAGCTGAGTAGAGGATTTAGTTTTTGCTTTCTTTGACTTATTTGGATTTTAAGTTTTAAGATTTGTTTCTATTTTTATTCTCTCTTTTTATTTTTTTTCTTTGTTGAAAGGGAAAGTAAAATGGCGATCGGCAAACTCCTCGGTGTTTTTTTTTCTGGAAGTTAGAATGCTGACCGGCAGGCTTTTTGGTGTTTTTCTTTCTTTCCTTTCCCTTTCTCTTTTTATTTCCTTATGATTGGAATGGTTGTTTTTGGTATCTCTAAGTATTTTTTTTGGAACGGACTTTTTTTATTTAATTATTTTTTTTTTTCCCCTTCTCCCTTTTTTTTCCTTTGAACTCCCTTTTTTTTTTTATTGTAATGACCCTTTTTTGAAGGACTTTTTTTCTGTTTAATTTTTTGTAATTTTTAAGAAGGAGTAAAACTTTTTTTTAATTCTTTTTCTCTTCCTTTTTTTCCCTTTTTTCTTTTTATTATAATGACCTTCTTTGGAGGGAGTTATATTTTTGAAGGAATTTTTATAATTGCTTAAGAAGGACTAAAGGTTTTTCTTTAAGATGGCTCCAAAGCGTCCAGGGATTTCTACAGTTTCTAAATCAACAGTTTCACCCTCTTCTGGGGGTCAGCTAATAACTATGAAGGACTTGCAAGACATGATGGGAGATGTTATAATTCAAATTAGGGCAGAAATGAAAAAGATTTTAGAGGAAAACAATAAGATCTTGAGACAAGATTTTGTTTTGGCTTTAGAAGGTGTTGCTTCTGTTCTTGAAAAGGTGAACTCCCATGTGGAAGAGGTAGCTGAAAAAGTGGACATAATGGAGGGGAAAATTGAAAGTATGGAAAAAGAAATGGAAAATGAGATTCTTATGCTTCAATATGGACAAATGGAATATGCCTTAAGAATTAGAGGCCTGGGAGAGTCTTTGCAAGGAGATCTGAAGGAGATGGTTGCAAAGGACTTTGCATTGATTTTGAATAAAGAAAAAGAGGGAATACTTAATGAAATTGAAAAATTATTTAGGGTTAACTCTGTGGTGGCAGCACAGAAGAATCTGCCAAGAGATGTGGTAATTTACTTTGGTAAAAGATCTTTACGCAATGAAATTGTGCAAGCCTATTATAAGAAGAGATTTCAAATTGCTTCACAAGATGTTATAATTTTTAAAGAGATCCCATCTAAAATTTTAAGAAGAAGAAAGGAGTTTGCTTTTTTAGCAAATGAACTTAAAAAGAGAAAAATTTCATTCAGATGGGATGTTCCGATTGGAATGGTGGTGAATTACCTGGGGACATGTTATAGACTTAATACTGTTTCTCAAGCAAAAGATTTTTATACTTCGGTCCTGGGGGTATGTGCATCGCCATCAATTAAGTTTAAAGCTTTGGAAGAAAAGAATGTAGAATCACAGTTTGAAGAGCCTATATTTATGAAAACTGGAGAATCTTTGTGTGAGAGGCCTCAACAAGTCCAGGTTGAGGAGCAGAAGACAACTTGTGTAGTATATAATCCCAAAGAAAAGCAGCAACAGAAGAAGGTTAAGGAAGTTTCATATTTAGTGGTTTCTGAATCTCTGGGAGATGTTAGACCTACAAAGTCTTTGGAGCAATCTTTAAGGGTGGAATTGTTGCCTGAAATGGAAACTGGGAAATCTCAGTCTGAGGGGCATCAACAAGAGAGGAACGGGCAGAGGATAACTTGTACAACTTACAATTGTAAAGATCAATACAAGGAGGAATTTAAGGAACCCTTATTGGCTTCGGAGTCGATGGGAGATTCAGGAATTTTGGAGCAGTCTCCTAAGGCAGAACTTGCAGCATTTCTTACGAGTTTGATACAAGAATGGAGAAGGGAAATGGAAGAATGGAAGAATGGAGAATGGAAAAAACTGGAATGTGAATAATTAATAATATTAATATAATTGAGATTGATAAGGATGTAGTTTTTTACGGATGGAATTAGTTATTGGTGAAGATTGAAATGTTTAATGTGTTTATTAACTTTGTTGTTTTAAGTTTTGAACCTTTAATGATAATATTGTTTAAATTTGTGTTTTGAAGGGATTATAATTTGCTTATTTTAGTGAGTGGATTCTAATGTTTTAAATTTTAAAAATTTGTGGTTTTGGAGGGAGTTTATATAGAGTGATGATTGTATTTAGATTTGTTTAGGATTTAAAAGTGTTTTTAGTTTTTAAATATTATTATTAATATTTTTAAGACAAAATAATTTGTTTAATTAAATGTGCTTAGATTTGTTTAGGACTTATAGGTTTTTTAAGTTTTTGTTTTTTGTTTTTTTTTTTTTTTTTTCTTCTTTTTGGATAGGAGAGAAGATTATGAAGATTGAAGGAAATATGTACTTACTTTAAGTTCTTTAAGAGTATTTAGCTTTAATGGTATAACAAAGATTTGTATGTTTATTTTTTCGTTTTAGGATAAAGAAAGAGGGAGAAATTAGATTTTATATTATAGATATAGATATTCAAAGAAAGTAATGTTTAAATTTGTGTTTTTGGAGGGAGCTTATATAGAATGATGATTGTATTTAAATTTGTTTAGGTTTTAAAAGTGTTTTAAGTTTTTTTTTTTTTTTTAATTAAGCCTGTACTCAGCTCTGGGAAGTCCAGGGGAGGGTTTGGGAGGTTGGGAAGGGGGGGGGGGTGAGGTAGGGGGGGGTATGGGAAGGGGATTTGTTTTTGTAAAATGTAAAAATTTTCAATAAAAAAAAAAAAAAAAAAAAGATTCAGCCAGATACATTTGAAAAGAAGGGTACTTGCAAAAGTATCTTATGATACTGTGTGCTATATTGGCAGAGTTGCGCTATTCTTAGCCCTAGATAGCAGTTTGAGTCATGCATGGAAATAGCATGGAAGCAGAAACTAGTGCAAAGTTAGTTTGCATTGGAGAGGGGAACATTGACTTGTGTGTTGCATGTAATACTGAATACTTCTTTTGTGGTCTGCAAACCCAGGTAAGCAATTTTCTGCCAGACCTCAATAGTGCAAACAATGGTGACTTAATCTTCCAGCAATTGCTGGTGATAAATTAAGAAAAAGAAATGCATTATTTCTCCAGTTAGTTTAGCACCTAGACAACCTTTGAGTTTGGTTTGAGTTTATTCTGTCCTGCTGTAAGAATGTCTGGTTGTTGTTAGATGCTGTTCCTTGGACTTTGATATAATGTTACTATATTGTTTTATTGTTTTAATCTTGTTACTGGATTATAGAATGTCAGCTGCTTAAAGTTTAATTGTTTATGACAATTATGTAGTGAAGGGTTCAATCAACAAATATGTTTCTCTACTCCCCCCAGCCCCAACTCTTTGAAGAAAGAAGTTTCTCACCTCCTCACTGTATTTGCTGACATAGGAGTATATTTCATTGAGTGCACTCAGCATGTTGAAATCAACATAGTGCAGACGTGACTGTTCTGCGAGGTAGGCATTCATGTCTTGGTCACTGATGGCTGGGAGTTTTGCAATATCTGCATAATACCTGTAAAGTAATGGAGATAGTGTTTCAGAAACAGAACTGACTACTTAAAGCACAAACGTTTGAGAGAAAAAAGAAGCAGCAATCAAGAATGAATTGGGTTGAAGCCACAAGTCATTTTTGCAGGAAAACAGTGTAAAGGTCAAAATGAACAAAGCATCAAGTTGATTTTGTAGGATATGTGATAAACCTTAAAGTGAAAAACATTTTCCTACTATGCTCATTTCACAGTAAATGCACAATAACAGAACTTATTAGTAATGTACAATAGCTTGTACATATGCATTGTTGCATTGTATTTACAATATTGTATAGTGACAATTATTTGTGATACATGAATATCACAAATATAAATAACAATTCCACTTATTAAGTACTTCTGTAATTGGAAGCCCAGTAATAAAGCTAAAAACTATGTCTAGTTAAATGTATAGAAAAAGACTTATGTAAAGAAGGAAAAGATGACAGCTGGAGTTGGCAATGAAAACAACATTTTGTTTATACTTTTCTCTTTGGTATTGTTTTTACCATAACATTCATGTTATTCTATTTTTCAGTAAATATTATCTGGATTCCTTCCAATTAGGGTTCAGATCTGGAAACAGTAATGAGACTGAGTTTGATTGCACTTGATGATAGCAATAGTACTTATATACTGCTCCATAGTGCTTTACAAGATTCTCCGAGAGATTTGCAATGTCAGCATATTGCTCCCAACAGTCTAGGTTCTCATTTTATCTACCCTGGAAGGATGGAAGTCTGAGTCCAGTTCATGCCCAGTCAGGATCGAATTCCAGTGTGGACAGAGTTTAATCTGCAATACTGCATTCTAATCACTGTGCCATTAGGGCTAATGGCATCTGGTTGGATCAGGATGGCAGTGGTTCACCCAGTCTTGCCTTCCTTGATTTCTGTAACTTCTGATATCATCACTAATAGTATAATTCTTCTGGATGAACACAGAAGCTTCATTGTGGTTTTCTTCTTTCCTTTGGGATTGACTCCAGTATTGGCTGGGAAAAGTTTAACTCTAAGCCCCTATTTTCTGGAATTCCACAAAACAGGGACCTGTCTTTCCACTTCTATTTAACATCTACATTATGCCACTGGGTGAGGTGATATGGTGATGGGGCAATCAGATAATATCAGTATGCTAATAATACTCAATTATGCTTCTCCATCCTGGGCTGATCAAATGATGCTGTCAAGGTTCTTTCTCAGTATTTGAAAGCTGTAGGGGTCTGGATGGGGAGTTATATGCTTAGCAAGACTGGACCATCCCTACCACGCAGGGCCTTAATATCTCTAGTTCTAAATTGTTTAGTAGTCTCTCAGATGGTGCCAGTGTTGGGAGATCCTCCTTGGCTCCTGCCCATTTGGAGAACTGGTAGCAGTTGTGGCTAGGATGGTATTGCAGAGGTCCATCTTGTGCACCAATTATACCACTTCTAAACGTGGAGGACCTATTCCTGGTCACTCATACTTTGGGCTGTTCTAGTCTGGATTATTGCAATGGAATCTATGCAGGATTACCTTTAAAGATCATTTAGAAACTACAGCTGGTCAAGAATGACATGCATAGTTATGGGCATGCCTCAGTATGCTGTGAAACATCTCTACTTCCCAAGCTGTACTGGCTCCTACTGTGCCTCTAGATGCAAGTCGAGATGCACCACTATCACCACCTATAAAGCTTTTTACAACACAGGGCTAGGTTGTGCATGTAAACTGCCTGTCTCCAAGCATTGATGCAATCCAGGAAACCTACTTTCTGCAGGCTGACATCTGTCCTATGGAACAGCATCCACTCCAAGGTTCGTATGGTCACCTGCTGGTCTTTCACATGATCTTAGGAACTGGTTCTTCATCTCAGCAGGGGAGCAGGATTTTAGGCAGAATTGTCTTTGGTGACTGTGTGGTTTTTGACTTACCCTGTAAGTTATTGTTCTAGTTGTTTATGTGCGTTTTTAATATGTTAGCTACTCATCACTGTATCACAAGCAGACAGCTAAGGAAATTAATAAAATCTGTTACATGTGACTTCCGGTTCCGGATTGCAGCACTGGCAGTCGTGTGCAGAGAATCGTCTCTTTGCCGGCCGGTTTCCCTTCGCCGGTAGACCCTTAACAGGGTCGAAAGTCACGCCTCTAGAGTGACTACTGATGAGGAGGACTCTCGTTAACCACGGAAGCTCCTTCCGCAGTCCGAGGCAGCTCCTTAGGGCTGATTACTTAGCCGCACCAGCCAAAAATCAGAAGAACATCTAAGCATAAAGAACCACCGTGGAAGATCTGGGTGAGACCCTTTCTTCCCTCTCTTCACCCTAACTATCTCCCTGTGAAAAGCTTTTGGAATTATTTCCCTGCTTTGAGAGAGTGGCATCTATTTACTGGGGAAAAAGAGCTCTGGAAACAAAGAAAAATAATTAATTTTTACTGACTATTTTTATTTTTGGTTACTCTGGGGTCATGAAAAAATTCCTACTATAGAACTTTACTACTTTACTCTTTATTATTCTATATGCTTATTAAGCTGGAGAATATTGGTTTTTTTTTACTTTCCTAACTGGATAAAACTCTATTGGAATCTGGAAAAAAGATTTTACAGCCTACTGGGGACATCTTCTGGCAAAAGCTGACACTGCAATTATATTTCCTCTTTGATTTTGAGGCTGGGTTTGATTTTCAAATTATTATAAAAGGGAAAAGATAAAGGATTTGAAACAGCTGGGTGGTGAAACTGCTTACTAGAAACTGTGGAGGTGGATATTGGCTTACTGTTAGTAAACATAGCCTCCACTAAAAGACTAAAAGATTATTTCACCACTGAAATGGAGGAATTTTACACACAGCTTAACTAGAAGCTTATATTGGAAAAAATCTTGGAGATTACGGAGCAAATGAACTCTAGGATGAATACCAAAGACGATATTCCAGAACTACAAATTGAACTTCAAATTTTAACTGATGAATTTATAGGCCAAGGAATAATAGAGGAGGAACAGATAAACTTCAAAGAGGCCTCTATGCAACAACACACACAATTTAATGAGATGGAGGAACCTCACCCAGAACTTAACTATAAACATATACTGGAAAAATTTTTTGAAGCTACTGAGCATGTGAATTCCAGAATAAAAGTCCTTGCCCCAAAACCTCAAACTGATTTCCAGACTCCAACTGACTACTCCATAAGTCAAAAAAACAATAGAAGAGGAACAAATCAACACAGAAGAGGGCATTACACAATCCTATGTACAACTCATTGAGAACTTCGATGACCAAAGAATGACTTTAATTAAAACACTTGTAATACCAAAAGCAACAGGAAATGATTTGCAAACACGAGGTATTGAAAACTGTGATAACGTGAAGAACCAACTAGTAACCACAACATTAAACAAAACTGATTATACTACTTGGACGATACTGGAAGAAGGAGAAGAGAAGTATGACCAGACTGAATTGTTGATAAATATTCCTAATCAAACACTGAGATTTGATGATATAGAGGCTCTTTTATGGAAACCTGTTTGGCACAAAAAGAAAGCCAGAGTTAGATTAAAAAATGAGACTTAAAATTTTATTTAATGAGTTAAAAAGGCTTTTAGAGATTTTGACTGATTTAATACTAACTGAGATGAATTATTGACTAGATTATAGTTTGGAATTGTAATAAGGAAAAGGTTTTATATAAAGAGTTATTAAGATAAGAAATAGAACATATATGTGAAATATAGTAAGAAGGTATCTTTTGGAACAATATGTTTGTTTTAGGTCTGATAATTGCTTTGATGGGATTTAAATTTTACTTAATGGGTCAAAAAAGCTTTTTAGAGATATGGATTGATTTATAGAATATATATCTGAAATAGAGTAAGAATATATTTTTAGAGTAATATTTTTATTTTAGGTATGATAATCACTTTGCAATGGAAAGAAAACAAGAAAACGGATTGTCATAAAGGAAGACATGGCATTAATAAATGAGTTATTAGAATAAGAAATAGAATATATTTGGGAAATGTAAGAATGTAACTGTTGGAATAATATGTTTATTTTAGACATAACTATTATGTTATGAAACAAGGGAAATTAGGGATACCTGAAGTGTAAATAATATGTTTATTTAAGGCTAAATTGGATTATTAAGTTAGTAAAGCTTAAAAACAGGATTTGGACTTGTATAGGTGAAATGTTATTGATATTTTTTTTGATTGATTGAATTTTATTTAGAAATGTATTAATTTGAATATGTTATATTAATTTGAGGGAAATAGAGAGGGAATCTTTAAAGAATTAACCTGAGCCATATATCTACGATTTTGTTTTTGGATGATTGATTACCCCATCACCACATTGTTTCCCAAGCACTCTGATATAAAAACGAAAAAAAACTAATAAAACTTGTTCAAATAAATAAATAAAATCTGTTACATATGTTGTGCATATAGACATGAACAAAAAGAAGAGCATTAATGGAAACACTATTGGAATTCATGTTGCAGGTATTTTGGAATTTGTAAATGGATCCTTAATACTGACCTTTATGAGTAAGGAAGAAAACACAACTGCCACTCAAAATGCCACCCAGATTCAGAGTGAAATTATACTGAACTCAATATGTGCAAGCTTGGGGAAGCACAAATAAAGAGTCTTGCCATGCAGCACATATCCTCTATTTGAATACTGACCTTTCTACCCAGCTTTTATAGCTGGGTATATCCTTGGCATACAGTAGCTTATTGGAGGGGGAATCCTTGCCCAGCCGATGCTCTGAGGTGGAACATGAATCCATAAAAGTCTGAGCTACAACCGAGAGGCAGGCATCAGTGATACTTCCTTTGTGGATATCAAAGACGAACTGTGGATTTTTAATTACATTCACCCAGAAGCGAAGAGGAAGACTGTATGACATAAATATGCATTATAAATAAAAAATAGCAACTATTTCTACAATCAGAGCTTTTCTTTTTTTCTTTTCACAAAAAGGTTAAATAAGAATGGTAGTAGTAATAGTAGTAGTAATGAGTAATATAGTACTGTACATCCCAGTAATGTAGCACTGTAGCCATAATGGTATTTGGCAACCAAGATGAATTAATCATATTTAGCATTATACTTCAGTCAAGCTGGATATCCTCTTCCTAAACACAGTTAAAATCAAGATAGAGAATTATGATGGAGCTATTGGATTTGAATTCATTGAGTTATTTGGCTTATTTTGGTTGGAGATCTAGCCAAAGAGGGAATTCTTTCTTTTGATTGAGATAATCAATTTTCCCCTTGAAAGTTTTATTGTATTCTTGCTCCCCATTTCTTTTAGTTTTAATGCAGTAATGAGCATCTTCAATGTATATTCATTAAAACTCTCTTCTCATGAATTTATAGTAGTATTCCAACCTAAATATTATCATTAATAATCTTTTTTTCCCTCTTCCTTTTATTCTTAAAATGGAAAACGTTCTTCACTTACAAGGTAATCTATCACTAGATGCCACTGTTTGTCTTTTTTGCCCATAAATACCAATATTATGAACAGAGGGAAGAAAAAAGTCCAAATCTCTATGTAATATAAAATTCACAATAACTAGCAACAGAAAAAGAACCATAATATGGACAATATAACACATTTTTACTTCCATTTTCCACAATTGGGGGGAAAAACCCAACATTATCAAAGATACCAACTCTTTCGAATACAGTGTTGTAAAGGTTGCTTGAAATATGAATAAAAACTAAATAGAATACTATTGATTTTCTCTGTACCCCCCAAAAAAAACAATAAAAAACAGACAAACACTTTAACCTACCCTAATCAACAGAAAGACTCCAAAATATCTTTTTCTTCTTTTGATTTCTCTATTGTTGCTAGTTAAAACTCTGCATCACTGAAGACCTAGGCACCAGGTTATTGAGAAAATGCAATTTTCTGAGGCTCCTGATGCCTTGATTGCTCTTTTTGCAGCATTCTAGGCATGACTTATAGAGGAGATAGTCTAGACCAGTAACAAAATGCAAAAGTGCTAAAATCAATTGCGGGCATTTCCAATTAGACAGTGTTGCAGCTGATGTTAAAAATCTCCACTTTATACTCTGGACAGCAGCTGCAAGTCAGAATATAGGGTCTGGGGCTAAATAAGCAAACTGACTGATTTCATATAAAAAAACCCCTCTCTTTTCCCTCTTTCTGATTTTCTGATAGTTATTAGAGCTTCATGCTACTAATATTAATATATAAAGGAAGACTGAATGAGCAAATTACACCAATGCTTTGTGTTATTTCAAAAACAAAGTGCAATAATCCAATCTTCAATATGCCAGTGTGAAAAAGTAACACCTTCTCCTTAATTAAACTCAGTAACTAATTGAGGTACCTAAAACTGCACAAGCGCTTCCAGAATTGTGATAAATATCTCATATCACAATGATCTGAAGATCACTAATTTGGGGATGCTTTTGTGCCTTAGGACTTGAGTAATTGTCCACCATATCCATACTTGACAGTTGATATGAAATGGTTACTGTTTGCTTATTAACTATCTTGTTAGCTCCAAAGTTTTACTTATCTGCCTATAAAAAAATCCCTACAGAAGTCTAGAATGAGATTCTTTGTTTTTTTGGGGGGGAAGTTTGATATGACCATCAAAGTTTGTAAGGAGCAATGAGTTATTATTTTCCAATGGATCTCTTTCTCTCTCTCTCTCTCTCTCTCTCTCTCTCTCAGCTGAGGTAGCAGAGGCCTGAAAATCTCTTTTTTTAAAATGACTTTAATGAGATGCTTGTCACAGAATAATTCCTTTTGGGGATTATTGTTCCAAATCTTCTTTGTCTCAGGACATTTCTTATCTGTAGCTTAGTAGAGCTTTCAAAATGCTTCGGTGATCTTTTCCAGTTTGATAAGCATACATGACATTTTTACAGAGGTCTTCAGACATTTATTTTAACAGGGCATGATGTATCTCTAGAATCAGCATAATGAAAACATCCCTGTGATGCCTGTGAGATGTCTATAAGGGAAGATCACCTCAGAGTTGGCTGTTTAATAAAGTACTCCCATCACTGGTCCAGTTAGCTCTTTAATTGAATTTACTGAACAAGACCACAATTATTTGTTCACACTGGCATATCATTTATTGGATGTTTTTGTTTATGAAATAAATGATTCAAATACTAAACATACTTCATTATTGCCCATTAAATTCTTTTCATTTACTAACAAACTAGAATATCATTCAATGGCAAAGACTTTTTCACACAGCTGAGTATGGAGGTTCTTATGCTAACTGTCTTCTGCTGATACATCAGCTGCTGGCAGGTAAGAAAATATGAGTATTCAAGGGTAAAGAAGCACAGGAGCCTAATGTTTTCACTAGGGTGTAATTTGAGAGTTGAGGTGTTGTCCGTGTTCAGTTTTTCATCATAAATTGTTCTTGAGAAAAAAAAGGGATATTCCTATTTTTTTTATTTGTAGAATTTATATCCTATATTACTTTGTTATACTTATATCCTGAAAAACTTGAAAAAATACTTTTTTAAAATAGATAGTTTAGACCAGATACATTAGGAGCAAAGAATCAAGACCATCTGTTAAATTGCAGCAAAGAAGATTTATTCATGCCTATACACAAGAATCTAGTCATCTAAAGTCCAACTTTAAACTGGTACCAGATAAGAGTCAACAGAATTCAGGATTGGTTAGACTTGGACCATTTGTGGGAATGTATGACTCTAAGATGATGACATATTTAACTCCACAACTCTGACTGCTCTTCTCCTACATATACAGACTAAACCATATGTTTAGACAAAGGGATTTTGGTTTTGGCTTTCCTTTGTATTGAAATGAGCTGATCCATTGTATGAATGTGAGAGTTAGAAAATCTGTAATAGCATCATACATGTTGACGAAATCTGGCTGATCACTTGACTCCTATGTGGTTTGCTTCATTTAAGACTATTAATTTTGGGCGGGAAATCTTATTATTGTAATACTGACTGCAGATAGAATTCTTTTTAATGTGTGCATGGTCAGATGCCATATTGAAAAAAAATCATAACATTCTTTGAAGAGTTTTCCCATAATCCATCTGGTAGATTAGCATCTGTCCATCTGTACAATATAAGTCTTAGGCTACTCATAGTTATTTTGTTAAGTTTTGGGCATGTTTTTCTTTCCAAACAGCAAAGAATAACTTTTTGAAGAGATGTTAGAAACTGATCTTTTAAAATCAGGCATTGGCAATCAAAATTGAACCACAATTCATCTTTAGGGTAACAAAGTAAACAAGCTGTTTCTTATTGCTGTCTTTCAAGTATATGGCAAGGCATTTAATAAAATAGTAAACTACATTCAAGTCAGTTGAACTGTCGTGTACCCAATGCTGGCTAGATTCTTCGCTGTTCAAACTTAGTGGTTGTGTCCAGCATTTCTTCATTCTGCAGCAGTGTATGAATTCCCAACAAATTGTTACACTTGTTCTCATTCCACATTAGCTCTGCCTGACCTTCAATTGCTAGCAAAACACTTTATTCTCTATGGGACTTTAATCTGTTATTTTTTTGTCCATCCAGTGGCAGTACAGAAAAAAAAATGTTTTGCAGGAAAAAAAGAGAGAATGCAAGCTATTTTTGGAAAGAGTAAATTCTGCTGTATGGGGCAAATGGTTGCCGATAGAAAAAAATGCAGACAGAACATTATTTTTTTCATTCGTCACCTGCCCATGGCTGCTGAAAAGGACAAATGTGCCTACTCTTGCCCCCACTTCACAAAATTGTTTTATATTAACTAGTTTTCCAATCTAGCAAATATAACATTTATCTTTAAGTACTCTGCATGCAGAATGGCCTAGAGATGCTCAGAGTCATAATTTCTCAATCAAATTGGTAATTCATAAATGTAGGAGTTGAATATAAAAGATATGGAATGGCCATATATGGGTTAATGTAACTTTATTATTTAAGTATATATTTTCAATTAATTATAATAATTTCATGTTAACAGAAAAATATGAATCAAAATATAGTATCAGTATTATGGAAACAGATGTATTAATTTCTTAGATTTAAATGCAGGCATTTCCAATTAAAGGACAGTGTACAGTTGTAAATAGTTGACGTTAAGATAACTGAAAATGAGTTATGACTTATCTTAAGTCCAGTATTTCAACAAGATTTAAAATTAATGTACTTGGTTTGGATCCTATTCAAAGCATCTTAGTTTAAATTGCTAACAAAGATTATTGTCCAATTATTTGAACCATAGCGCAACAACTGTTTGACTCTATTTAGTCATTGTTCAAAAGGAAATATTTAAATGCTTGGTTGAAACTAACATCTCTTCTTTTCCAGTCCAGATTATTTGTCAGCTGATATACATAGAAGCTGACAATGGTTGGGAAGTTCTCCATATTAAAGGCCTCTATAATCTGGCAGCCATGGAGATAGAGGAGAAATTTATGCTCGTCAGTACCACTTGTTAACTCTAAATGCCCTTTTATTTAGGATTCCAATATTTTATTTTAAAATGCATTCCGTAAAGCTTCTGCAAAATTGTTTTTAGCTCCTTGCAGCAGAGAATTTAGCTTTGGCAGACCAGATGATTAGAGGGTTTTGAAACCAGAAGGGATTTGCATGTGTAGTTTATACACATAGGCACATATTGCCATTTTTATGAGTTTCTCCTCTATGCACAGTCAATTTCTAACATAGGGAACTATAAATCCTAAAGTAACAGCCAAGATAAAGATGCAAAAGCAACAATTGTTCTAAAAATACAGAATACAAATTGCTGCTTTGAAGTTATACAATACTTAGCTGGAGCTCAAGTTTATGTATAATGTCTTTGCCTGGATATCCTCAGAAAACATTTGGGAAATAGATTATAAATAATCACAGTATATATCGCTATTCAGTTGAAAGCTGATATAAATAGCCACAACTCTATCTGGGCTCTGCTTCTTTAATTATTGGATTTCTGGTAGCACCTTGTAAATTCTACTTTGCTCAAATACTAGAAACAAAGCATTATACAAAAGAAGATATGCCATTTCAATTATTTTTAAGGCTTTGAGGATTTGGAACTACCAAGATCAAGCTAAGGAGAGCTTTTTGACTCATCTAACTGAAAACTGGTTGTCTTTGATGCAAACAATGAAAGCCCTGTGATAATCAGGAGCAATTTTGTTCATCTAGTCTCTTCCTCTTGCACCTCAGAAGGCTTGTAAAAAAGATAGCTTATGAAATTCATAGAAATTTAGCTGAATTCTACTTACATGTGTAAATTATCTAAATGCTGGCTTTTTATAGCTATTCCTGTCCTGTCTAATGCCTCTTTTCACTAATCAAGTAGAACACTGTTTTTTTCTCTTCTCACTTATTCCACTGTTTAGGTAATAAAGATTACATTTATGACTCTGAAAGTACATCATTCGATCACATCTAGATGCGATAACACTTTCACTTAATGGAATAATTAATATATACAGAATAATTAATGAGAAACTGGTATAAATCAATCACAAGTCTGAGTTTGAAAATAAATGGTTATGTAGCAAGGGACTTTGAGTCAAATTATTCTATATTCCTTATTGCAAAATCTTGTGCATTCTCTGAAGCCTTAGATTTATCAATGTCAAGAACAAAGTATTCATGAAGGCCAGGGTCATCAGCTTAAGGGAATAATATGTGTGTCCTATGGAATATACACAGAATCTCAGAACTGAGACTCTGAGGCTGTCTTCTTTGTATTTAAAGCTATTAATAATAGAGTTATTTTCCCCTTTCCAGGCTATTTGCTGACTAAAATTACCACCAATGTAGCAAATGAGGCAAGCCATTATCATCTTAGATCATTACAAATCAATCAGATTTTGGCATTAGGATGCAGGATTGTGGCCATATGAGTGATATATTAAAGAGTAAAATTGGAATATATACCCATTATCCAAGAGATATTTTATTTATATTTAATAGCATGGATTATGAGATATAATATAACATAACATTTAGTAGATGTTTTTAGACTATCTTTTTAAATTGATCATGCCATATAAAATAAACTTGCTATACTCAAAGTTGGCACAAGCCTGCCTAGATAAAATTTGTTTTATTGTCTGGAGAAAGCAGATGGTGCTAAACTGTAAACTGACTACCTAGAAAATAAGAAAGAAAAAAAGAACAATAAAAGTGTCAACAACTGTCTGGCTGGAAATGGAACTGGCTACAATAAAAATCTTTTTTTTCCCAAAAGTAATTGAACATAGAATGTAGAATAAAGAGTTCTCAATATTGTTTTTATTTTTGCATGAGAAAACCACTGAAGATCTGTGATAATATTTGTCTGATATATGTATGTATATATATATATATATATATATATATATATATATATATATATATATATATATTGCTCGATCATAAAATTCAATAATGCTGGTAAAAATGCGACTCCTGGGCATAATTATAAATAGAATAAATAATACTCAATCACCAGGAGAGTTTTAAGTAAAAATACTTTACTAAAAATACTTTACTTTGTAGGGGGTATTCCCCTCTTCGTTGGGTGGCCCGGAGGTGGGGAGTTTTACAATGCCGTTTGATAAATCTTAATGGATAACCATTATACCGGCATATGCGAAAGAGGTGCTTCCTCTCTTCGTTTTTTCATGTTTTTTCATGTTTTCCCCCCTACAGAAAACATGCATCTCCCTCCCATACATAAGTAACATCTCAGAGGCCACGGCCAGATTGCTGGCCCCCGATGGAATAGAAGTGGCTCACAAACCTAATCAAACCCTACGATCTAAAGTCATGCATCCAAAAGACCCCCTACCTGTCATGGAGAAGTCAGCTGTTGTTTATAAGATCAATTGTAAAAACTACCAGGGCAACTATGTGGGGGAAACAGCCAAACGACTGAAGACTCGCCTCCACGAACACAAATTGGCCATAAAACGAGGCGAGCAGCATTCTCAACTTTGGATGCATATGGCACAGCAGGGCCACCAGTTTGACTTTACTAACACCCATATCGTAGCCAGTGATGCCACAAAGGGAGGCCGGCTACTGAAGGAAGCCTGGTTCTCGAATGACAACTCAATTAATCACCACATCGATCTGCATCCAGCCCAACAAGCGCTGCAAAAATGTGACTCAAACCACCATCCTTTATGCCACAAACAATCTAATCAACACCCACAGCATTGCAGACAAGGAACTATACTTCCTCCCTACCAGGAGCGATCGCATGAGAATGTGAATGACCACCGGCACCCCGTCGATGTCCCTCCATTACGCGACCAACACCGACTCATGCAGCGAGGGAATTCCCCACCGCAGCACGTTGATGCAGGTGCACCGACAGTGAGCCCCCCCGATGGAGAAAGAGAGAGGGGGAGAGCTCACCGAGTGGACGACCCAGGCATCTCCCAACAACATCGAGGGAGGCTCGTATCCCCTTGGGGGGGAGGAGGAAATAGCAATGGAAGGGTTGGAGCACCTGGGGGATTCGATGGTGGAATCCCTGGGCTTGGCATTGTTCATGGTAATGAGGAGGAGATCCCATGCGGGGAGAGGAAAGGAGACATGGGATGATGACCCATTCACTTAGTAAGAGGGAAGGTAATGTGGGTGGAAGGTGTGCTCAAATACCATCGGGCTCTTGCTGGCAGGAACGGAGGGGATTTGGTTTGAATGTTGTTCAGCGAGGGGAGATAGACATGGGGGACATCGTAGTAGAGGATGGAGATGCGAACGTTGGAACATGTCATACCCATATGGAGGTCGCTCGTGCGGATGAGGAGAGGGGGGAGAGCACACAACAGGAAGAGGGTGTTGGCTTGCAACCGGTGGAGCCTCGCCCCTATGGTAGGACACAGGAAAACATTGGATTAAATTCCCCCGATGCGACGGGAACGAACACCACTAGGAGAGAGAGGGATATAGGATTGCCAATGACCTCAGAAATCAGCAACAGAGAAATAGAGAGAAGAACCCGAAGAACTGACGAGAAAGAGCATAACGTCAGAGATTCACTCCTACTATCAGCTGATCAATCGGGGCCAGGGATGCGGTCCAAGAGCCGTGCGCAGACGTCGACCAAACCCATTTAAACCACCTTTGTTAGAACGGCCTTTTAGCCCTGATGATGTTGGGGAGTTTTCCCAATGAAAGCTTGGCAACTTTTTTAGCAAAGTAAAGTATTTTTAGTAAAGTATTTTTACTTAAAACTCTCCTGGTGATTGAGTATTATGTATGTATGTATGTATGTATGTATGTATGTATAAAATATTATTGTATGTCTTTTAAATTTCATATATTTACCCTTATTTATGTAGATATGGTATTGCTCAAGGACCATTTTGATATAAAAGTACATAAACCATAAATAATAAAACCATGTCCCTCTTACCAGTTGCTCTTCCAGGTATGCCTCACATCAGTGTCATGGATGCCATGCTTATCTGCTTGCTCATCTAGGAAATCAAACATATATTTGATAGCCAGTGGGAGAGCACTGCCTCGATGCACAGTACTGAACAAAGTCTCGAACAGGTCATCCACAAACTTTTGAAGTGTACCCTGATGGAAGCAGAGATAAAAGTATGAGGGTATTATACCATAAATCATCATCTGGTGCAGAACAGCACTGCAGTTTGCAAAGCTGCCCCCCCTAATTTATATCCCTGGATATGAGATGTAGCAAAGTTAACGTATTACAGTATGTGATGGGGGGGAAACCTATGTAAGATGAGATAGGAATGAAGACGGTTTAGGGCAGCGGTTCTCAACCTTTGTGTGACGGCGACCCCATCACACGGACATGCCGCGCATGCGCGGTGCCGCCCCCATGCGTGGCGCGCATGCAAGGTGCCGCCTCCTGAGGGGGAAAAATGGCGGATCGCGTTGTTTGGCGACCCCCGTAAAATGGTCATTCGACCCCAAATGGGGTCGCGACCCATAGGTTGAGAATCGCTGGTTTAGGGAAAGCAACAAAAACTTATTTAGATTTTACTATACATTCATTTGTGAGGTGGGTTTGTTTTATAATTATAATAATAATTATTACATATAATAATTCTTATATGTATATTATATAATTATAATTGTTTTATTTAAACATTGTTTTTATTATTAATATGCAATAAGACAAAATCAGCACAACAATATGAGGCTAATGTTTACCACTTTCAGCCGATAAAATGGAGATACAGGATGTAAGACTTGGAATTACCTTTGTAGCTAGCAGCCGCGTCAAGTAGATCTCTGATACCATCTTACTTCCCCGATCACCTTCCTTCTGGTCACCATGGTCATGGTTTTTGACTAAATGCCAGACTTTCACTCCACTCTCTAGGTCAGGAGTAATCATGGGTGCCCTAGAACGAAGACTATCTGGGCTACCTGTGTACCGAAATGTGGAATCTGGGGAGAATGAAAAAGAAGTTGGGAAGGCACAACGGAAGACAAACTTGGTTATATTTTGGGGCTTGTCGTAACTCTTTAACAGAGAATACAACTTCAGTTTATAAGGGAAGAAATTACTATAAAATTCCAATGTTTCTGAAAGCTAATCCTATATTTAAAACATTTTTGGTTGAAATATTTTTCACTGTAGTTGCAGTTACTTACAGGGCATTTTAGATTAGATTAGAGAACCTTTATTGTCATGGCACACATTAAAAATGAAATTTAGTTGCTTCCTCTAAAAGTGTACACATACATACACACATTTAAAACATACTATATACAACATATTGTCATGAAATGCCTTGCCACATGAAAATTTTTTTTAGCTAACTATCAAATACACATTACAACTGTTTGATATTTTTTTTCATTTTCAAGCAAATGTTTCTTTCACCATGAAAAAATTATTCTAATTTCTTAATTTTCTATTCTTCTATTTGGTGACAGTCAAACTAGAGGGATTCTCTTACATTAATAGGAGAATGGGTGAATTGTTACATATTTTTCTCCAAGTTTGAGGACTTGCTAAAGGAAAATATTTAGCCTATAGAAGATATAACTGAGAGGAAATACAACAGCAACCTTTAAATATCTTGTCACATAGAAGGAAAAATAACACAGGGCAGGATCAGAATCAAATGGTTGAAACTATAAGAAGATTCAGCCTAGACGTGAGGAGGAACTTCCTGACTACTTGAACTGTGAAAGAGTCCTCCCCACTTATTTTTGAATGAGGAGAGATAATATCTCTATGTACTTAATATGTTGCTTGTCTGATAATGACAATTTCAGGAGAGATTGCTTCAGATCAGTGATTCTGATACATGCACAGGTGGTTTCAATGGGTTATTCCCATTACAGCCAAGTTTATAATTCAGATAAGAGGTAGAAGCATTTGTGAAGAGTTACGTGTATGCACTGACATTATCATAATGTTTCAGGCTGAGCTCAGTGGTTAAAAAATGGTTCCCTGTATATTTATAAAGATATGCTTCACAAGCTTCCAAAAAAAACTCTATTAAAACTGCTAGCCACTTGACATTGGGTGCAATGATCAGATTAGGCCATTAATTTGAGAGTCATGTAATTAGAATCTTTATGTTTACATCATGCAACTTTCAGTCTTACCATATCTGCTAATTGAGGTCCGTGATATGCTGGCAGAAGCAGGAATATTATAAGAAGAAGTCTGTTTAGGAACAAGGGCAACTACAGAGCGATCAGAGACCTGGTAGAGGGGAAAAAAGACATGTAAGCAGACGGAACATTGCAAGGAAATGCAGTACTAAAACATATTCATACTGTACTGTGAGCTGAAAATGATGAAAGTTATAAATCTCATAATGAAGTGTTGGCAGGAACATATGGAATGCCATGAAGTGTCAGAAGACTAAGCAAAATGAAGGGTATATTTCCCTCCGGGCCTGTTCTGTCCCTGAAGAAAAGAACTAAGAAATGAAAAGACATATTGAAGGCATTCTCTGTCATTTTGATTTAAGATTATGTTTGATGCAATAAAAACAGAGATTCCCAAGAATTGTAGCAACACAATTAAAGCAATAACATACTGGGAATAAAGTAGCTATAATAATGTTATGGATCATAAAAAAATTCCTATTAAATCATTTTTTTAGTTTAGCTCACTTTATGAACTTTAGAAGTTTGATTTATAAAGGAACAAGTAATAAAATCATTTTTCTGGATCTTAAATGACCACTCCATCAACTATGCCCTCCCCTAAAAGGGCGGTTAGAGATAAATTTGGGGAAATCAAATTATAAATCCATATTAATACTGATAATAAGATTTTGTTAAAGCAAAATAGTAATGTTTAATTTTACCCACTCTACAGCTGTAAGACTCAGAAAGCTTTTAACTAATATACATTAACAAACCTTTATTTATCCAAATTATATATTAATAATTTCACAATGTAAATGTGTTGCAGAAAATAAAATGGAAATGTTTGTCTGAAATGTGGTGCTTATTTATTTAATATATTCATTAGGCATCCAAGTAATTAACAAACCACAATTTATCAGCCTGATGTAGTAATTTTACACATACAAATAATTCTGTAGGTTCATTTCTTGAAGTCAGTAACACAGGGGTAAAAAAAAGCTCCCTTTTACACAAAACAGTAGTTTTTGTGAAAAAAAAACAGATGCTATTTTTAATGAGAAATATTTATGACATATATTTGAATGTAATATGAATATCTGCTAGAGATGAAAATTGGTTTTTAGGATTTGAATCTTCAGGTAATTTGTATGGATATGGTATCTTGTTTTTATATTTATACAGTTTATAACTTCGCTGTCTATCAAAATTAGCCTTCAGGTGGTAGAGTTGGAGGCCAAAACATCCAAAGGGTATTGGATTGCTTGTCCTTGGTCTTTCAAAAGATTTGTTCTTATTAGATATCATATTAGTTCCCAACAAAGACCAATCTGTGAGATTTTGGAAGTTTACTGTGGGTTCCTTTGCTATTAGGACTAAAAGTTATTAGCTATTGTTTACAAACAAAAAAGTCACTTCTAAACCTCTTTCTTTGTATGGTTGTGGTTATTGTTAATTATTGTTTTGGAATAATCCAAAAGAAATGAATTCCAAAGACATATTATTTTATCATTTGAAACAGAATTGGATAAATATTTCATGTTTTAAATTTCTAGAATTTAATTACTTATTGTTTGACATCAACATTGGCATTTTTCAAGCTTTCTTTCTAGAATTACTGAACAAATATGTGAAGTTATAAGTGAGAATGGATGTGCTATTAAATGATATAAAAATAATTAGAGAACTTATATGTTGAAATATATGCACATTTTTATTTTAATTAGTTAAACAGAAATAAAACACTCAGGCAGGGTCCTTCTGAGGAAGTTTTGTAAGATTATTGTAATGCCACTTATACTGTTATTATAGACTATCTAAATAAAATATAGTTCTAATCTTGTGGAGTCAGTTACTTGATCTGGTTTATCTCTTGGGCTGTCATAGGGGAAAATAAGAAATCTGTTAGCTGTATAATATGTGCAATTTGGTAGGGTTGCATGTACTTTTCTGGTTTATAATATATTTCTATTGGTTCATAAACTCCCACTACTAAAGTAAAGATTCAAAAGCCCCACAAAATTTGTGAATCTGTTTTGGACATTATTAGATATCATAATATTTTTAGAATAAAGTACAGGTAGCAATGTAACAAAAATGAATGCAACACACTTTTAGTCATAATTATTGTCTTAAACTGTACACTTGTTTCTTCTAAAAAAAAAAATCCCTTGACTCCAAATAAGTTCTAGAGTCAGTATTAATTACAGTAAAACAGATAAGCTTGGCTCAGGATTACATCACTATTTAGTATTTCTGAATTTCTACAGAAGTCTTTTTTTTAAATCACTAATAACTTGCATCTAGTATGTGTTAAAGTGTCACTTTGATAAAATTTCTATTCAAGAAAAACTAGGTGCTCCCTGCAGCTTAAACAACTTTGAGTTGAGCTGATAAATGATTTATTAAGAATAGATTGTGCACATTTAATAGCAAATTATTTCTTTTTCATTCTCATGAAATAGAAACAGCTATTACTGTCAGCTGGGGCAACAGTCTGATTAATGCAAAGGGCAAACCAGGAACACAGGAAAATACTAGCAACTCTGCAATACATGCTTTAGGCAACTAATACTAAAGAGAAGTTAGCATGTCTTAGTCCAGCATTTTGTTTCTTGTAGCAGCCAGTTGCATTCTTCTGGGGTACTTTCAAATGGGAGATGGAGACATATTTATTTTCTGCCATTGTTTGCCTGAAATTTGAGGCATGATGTCCTGGTCTAGAGATAACCTTGCTTTTCCAAGATTAGTCAGTCTTAGGAAGCTGGAATGTACAAATTTATCTAATCCTACTATAAAGCCATCTGAGTTAGTGGCCATCATCACATTTTGCAGTCATAAATTCCAGAATTAATCATGCAGTGTGTGAAGAGGGCTTTTACTTTATCTGTTCTTAATCTCCTATCCATCAGTGTTATTGGATGACCTCTGGTTCTACTGATTTGAGTGGGAGTAAATGTAGCTCTGCCCACTTTCTCCATAGCAGATATATTTTATACTTCTTAGCCCTGTTCCCCTGAAGTCATTTTCCCCAATCCCATTCATTCAAGCCTTTCCTCTTAAGGAAAAGGTTTCCCATAACTTTGGTTGTATCTTCTGAACTTTTTAAACTCTATTAACTAGAACTGAAGATACTATAATAGAGTTGACAGTGACAAAAAGACATTACAATGCTGGCAGTTTTATTTTCAATAATTCCCTAATGTCCCCTAGCATAGAGGCTATCTTCAAAGTCATTATCCACTAGGTTGATATTTCTATTGAATTATCCACTTAAGCTCCAGTATGGTATAATATTTAAGGTGTTTAATTATCCTCAACATGGCAAATCATTGGCTGACTTTGGGCTAGTGATAGTCTCTCTTAGTGCAGTTCTACATCATAAGTAAAATGAAAGGAGATTTCCATGTAAGCTTGGAAAAAAGTAATTTATATATCTTAGGGGGGGGAGGGAGAGATCTAGTTTACAAACAACTCCGATCCCATCAATATATATGTGAAGGTAGGTGTTTTTTCCAGTGAGGATCAAGTTGCCATTTCCACAGTTTAATAAATCAGCCTGGCGTGTTTATAATTACACTTGACTTTTTATCACTCTAGATCATGGTATCAAACTTGATCGTGTTATGTGACATATCGTGATGTATCATGACATTTTTTGCCTTTGTGGAGCTGGGCTTGGCATGGCCTACATGTGATGAATCCGGCCTTCAGGCCACCAGTTTGACACCCCTGCTCTAGATAGTTTGGTATTTAAGCAATTCATTACTTGACCCTATTTCAAGGATACTTATGAACAAGTTAAAAAGCATCAGTTCCAGTGAACATACTAGAGACACTCCACTTTTTCCCTTTAAGAAAATTGTTCATTTATTTCACTCTTTGCTTTTTGTTTTTTAATCAGTTAACAAACAAAATACATACATACATACATACATACATACATACATATATACATTGTGGTTTGTTGTTGTTAATTGCGAAGTCGTGTCCGACCCATCGCGACCCCATGGACAATGTTCCTCCAGGTCTTCCTGTCCTCTACCATCTTCTGGAGTCCATTTAAATTCACACCTACTGCTTCAGTGACTCCATCCAGCCATCTCATTCTCTGTCGTCCCCTTCTTCTATTGCCCCCAATCTTTCCCAGCATTAGGCTCTTCTCCAGTGAATCCTTCCTTCTCATTAGGTGGCCAAAGTACTTGAGTTTCAACTTCAGGATCTGGCCTTCTAAAGAGCAGTCGGGGTTGATCTCTTCTAGGACTGACCGGTTTGAATGCCTTGCAGTCCAAGGGACTATACATACATACAATCATATATACATACATACATATATACAATCAATCAATCAATCAATCAATCCATAAAAGGACAGGCAAGTCATTTTATCCCATGACATCAGTTTAGTTTATTCAGTAACCTTGGAAGAGGAATGTGTCAAAGGATGTTTGAAAGCTCTAGTATACAACATCAAGAGGGCTAAATGCCATATACTGTATGTGCCAGGTGACACTCTCAGAAAACTTTGAAAAGTTGATGAGGCAAGCTTTACATTTTGTGAATTTTCCTTCAGCAAGGCTTATTCTATTAAATGCTTAATTTTCTTTATTCTTTTTACTAATTTTATTAATTTACCTAAGAAGAAACAGTGAGATAACCAGCTCAAGACTTCCTGGGACTCATTTTAAAACTCAATATGACATAAGCTACTTTTCAGGCCTCCTGTTTTTAGTGCAGATTTTCTTAACTAGGTGGTTTTCAGTTTGTTGTAGCATGACAGTTTGTTGTAGTATCTCCAATATGTAGTTCTTTCCTAAACCTTCAAATATTCCCAGTTAGCTTGATGATGAGATCACCTCATTGGGTTAAATCTACTTTCTGAGCTCTGTGTATTCTTTGCTTCACCCTAATCAGTATTGCAATTGAAAATTCATTACATTCTTCTGCCATGCAATTCTTGCCTGCACAATGTGATTTGCAAGTGTAAAAACACTGAATCCTTGGGGAAATGAATTTATCAAACAATGAAGTTCTAGGTTTGCAAAGGTGACTAGGAGTTGAGTAAGAATCTGACCCAATTATTTGTTGACTGAATATAAATATTGGTGTGACATCAAGAATTTCTGGGCCTCTCACATATCCTTGTAATGGGCACAAAGTTGACCAGAGATCAGTCACAAAAGCTAAGAAATAAATAAATAGGAAAGGTGCTTAAATCTTAAGTGGAGGTTAATTCTTATTTAACTTCGTTGGCTATGCTCTTAGTAATAAGGTGACCAACTTTTTTACAATGAAAAGGAGGAAACAAATAAATTGAAGAAAAAAATATCATAAATAAAAGAAACATTTTATTCATTGCAACAATAATACAGACAACTTGCATGTGCAAAGTTTGCCAGCCAGGTGTTTTGGCGTGCTCAGCAGCAATTCCTATTGGCTTTCGAAGACAATAGGGGGACACAGCTATTCAAAAGTTGAAAACAAAATCGATCAAAAAAAAGTGCCGGAACGCCGTTCTGAGTGTTCTATGAGGGGAAAAAAAAGCCCTGCAGATTAGTCTTCAAATATCGAAAAGGAGGACATGTAGGAGGACACTTTTTGAGGGAGGACAGAACTTACAAAAGGAGGACTGTCCTCCCTAAAGGAGGACAGTTGGTCACCTTATTAGTAAAGACAGTTAAAGATTGCACTGGATTTTCACAAGTGCCTTTTTATAACAATAGAGTGATTTGCTTC
The DNA here is from genome assembly GCF_016545835.1 of Crotalus tigris. NCBI lineage: Eukaryota > Metazoa > Chordata > Lepidosauria > Squamata > Viperidae > Crotalus > Crotalus tigris. Next base: position 1,220,826 of record NW_024100082.1, read on the forward strand.
CTTTATTTATGATAAAATTGGCAATGCATAAGAAAAATTCAGCAATCATTCACTCTATTCAATGATAGCTATTTGACAATGTTGATTTTAAAAATGTATAATTGATTGCCATGCTCTTGCCTAGCTTTTTATATTATTTATTTAAAATCAGCATGACTATCACTAAATTGCTATGTAGACATTCAAAATCCAAGGGACTGGTTTGGACAATGGATAATGTGTATTTTTATTTAAAGAGGGATGTTGGCAACTTACTTGCTAACCTTGAAACACAACTCTCCAGCCATATAATATTTAGATAAATCCCAAGAGAAGAATAATGATGATTTTAGAAGTCCAGTGCACTAGGATAAGTAGAATAAAATAATTTGGGGAATGAATTTGGGGACATATTTAGCTTCACAACTGCTTTAGATTTTTTTTTTAATTCTATTTTTTTCCATAGAAAAAACTTGAGGATTTTGTCATAGATGCAGTCAAGGCTCTTTATAGGAGAGGGAAATTGTGGCGTCCTTCCCCATGTCCATGTACTGAGCATAGATGTCAACAGAAAGAAAGACTATATTCAGGATCTGTGCAAAGGTCCACATCAGAGACAGTTCTCACATATAGAAATCTATACCTCAGAATTTTTAAAATGCATTCATACCTAACTGCAGGCCCATTAGGTAGACCAGACTAGGAAATCAACACCGGAGGAAGGTGAAACTAATTTAATGAGACTGGCTATAACAACAGAATCTTGAAAATCTGATTTTGCCATATGCCCTCCACCATCTTATGATGGAGTGAATTAAAGAGGCCTCTGTTTGAAACATTTCCAAACTTTATATAGTTGCTAGGGGCTTAAAAATAATGTTTATATCCCTTTTGTACAGGCATCAGATCCAGTGTATCTCTATCAAGGTCATTTTTCCTATTCTGTACACTAACTACAATCACTGTGTTTGGTATCAAAAGCAAACAATTTCAGAAGGAGGGTCAAGAGGGCAATTTTACTCTTTGATAATTTTATTAAGATTCTTTCATGCTGGATCATGTAAAGGTCAAGGGGGTTTATGCTGTAGGTCAGTGATGGCGAACCTTTTAAAGACTGAGTGCCCAAAAACTGCCCCTGCCCCTGCTCCCCAACTGCCCCCATCTGCCCCCACCCCCACCCCCCACAGGGCCAGTCACTGCTTCCAAGGCCCACTGATCGCCCGGGCGGTCCAGCAGCACCATGGCAGCCATGCCCTCTGCCCGTGCCCCACAATATTAACTGCGTGAGATGGGGCACGAGGGTGGAGTCTTGTTTCCACTGCCTGGCTGCCATGTCCTTGGCTGCGCTGCTCTGCGCAGGCCACGCTCGGGGGCAACTCTCCTCCAGGGGAGCTGCTGGTGAGGAGGGGACCATGATGAGAAGTGGGGCTGGGGTGATGGCATACATGCCCACAGAGATGGCTCTGAATGCCGCCTCTGGCACGCATGCCATAGGTTCGCTACCACTGCTGTAGGTTAAAGGTGGCCAAATAATATTTCTGATGTTCAAATCCAATTAATTTATCTGACAATTGAGATGTATTTGTCCATGTGAGTATTTATTTTTATAGTAGATAGATATCTTCATTGAATAACAGCTAAATTGAAAACATATAACTGTGCATGGGCTCCATGTCACGTTATATGAGTTTAACTAATATTTCCTAAAGGACCAAATTGTAACTAAATTGTTCCACAATTCTAAACATGTGGTTGAGCAACAATCAATCTCCCACTCTTTTTACCCTTAAAGGAGTTAATAAATAGGGGACTAAATGGATATGAATAAAAGGTTTACTCATAAAAATAACATAATTAGGATTTGTTGTAGTGGGCCATTTCAACTCTTTGGTATATTGTTCATTATGATGATTACAAACGTACACCAGACTTGAGCAAGCAGATAGGACTGGCTGACATTCATACCAAGAATTGGCAACATATCATCACTAGCACCTTTTGATGCCATAGTTATTGCTTTTTTAATCAGAAAGTCAGAATTTGTATGCTCTATTGCATATTGAACTACATCCAAAATGAAAAGTGCAAGTCGCAAATCTTCACAATATGGAAACAGTGTCATATAAAACTAGCATCTCTTCCTAAAAGCAGCTTTCTACGCAGCTTTGTGGAAAATCATTTACACATGCATCTTGATAGCCTGAGATATTTATTTTGACTGTTTCTTACGGAGCTACCCACCTCAGGGAAGAGAATATTCCATAAAGCAGTCACTAGGGCAAGGAAGGCTTGCCAAGTGTAGTTCCCTAGCAGATGAGACCCACAATATATCTTCTCTTCCAGATGTGAATGGACAGACAGATCTAACTGGGGACAGACAGTCCCTCAGATAACCTATTCCCATGCCATGAAGGGCTTTAAATGTTAAAACCAGCACCTTGAATTCAATCCTGAAATAAATGGAACCAATTTAGCTCTGGAGCAGAGGTGTAACATGTGCTCTTTTAGAAGCATGCATAATTGGCTATGCTGCTGCATGTAGCTGAACTTCTTGATACTTTTCAAGAGCAGAGTGCATTACAATAGTCCATGTGGAAGATGACATGTGTGGCTGTGACCAAAGTCACTGATTTAGGCACAAGCCCAACTGTACACTACCCAAATCTGTTCAAGGGCTCTCCTAGATATGAGTGCACTGGTCATGAGCAGGAGTCATGAGTACAGGAGGACTCCCAGATTGCACATTGAGTCTGTTTGGGGCAGTGCAGCTCTACTCATCATCAAAGATGGTATAGTCCTTGAACTGGTGTCCTGAACTAAAGCCACTCAGGTTCTTGCCAGGGTTCTCCAGAAACTTGCTATTTCCCCATCCAGAACCTCGTAGCCTCCAGGGATCAGGTAAGACATTTGCAGTATTGCTTAATTTTATCATGGGCAGAGAAAAAGCATACTGATGACCTAATCAGTATACTGATCACCCCATCACAATGGATGAGCTCACCCAGTGGACTCATGTAGATGTTGAATAAAGAGTACTGAATCCTGTGCATGACTCTAAAGAGCAGGTGGCAGAATTCTCATCCTAAGGACTTCCTTAGGCCTAGCATGCTCAGTCCAATCCTAGATTATTGGGCAAGATTCCTCCCCAGACCTCTCTATCAGATCTGCAACAAGGCTGGTGTCCAGTTCTGAGGAAATCTGAGCAACTGTGTACAATATATACTAAACAGATGTCTCCACATGCCCAGGCAAGAAGTTCTCTGAGCTGAAAGTCAGTGTCTCTGAAGGTCCACTGACAGGGTACTGAGGTTGAGATCAGAAAAATGCAATGCAAAGCTGGTATAAAACAACAGTATTGTGTTATATGCTTGCTGCCTTTTTAGCTCATCTGATATACTGTCTGTCTCAGGAACACAGCTGGCATTTTTAATTTATTCAATTTACAGGTCTGCTTGTTTCTGTGAGATGTGCATCAGAACGGTTTTCCTTTTTAATATGTGAACATGCTGAACCATTCTAATTTATCATCTAAATATGCCTCTCATTACCTGTCTTATTAGAAAAGATGCTGAGGAATTAGAATTCAGGTATTTTTCCACCCGTTCTCACTTTCGGTCCACTCAACTAATTTCTGTGACCTGCATGCTAGGTTTTGTTTGCCTACCTGATAATGAATCAATGTGTTTAACCGCTTCCAGTCACCCTCAATCTTAGTTGTGATGTCTTCATCCTGAAGTACCACACGTGCTATTCGACCTTGGCGCCATTCTATAAAAAGAGTAACAACAGACTCATGAATCAGATTAGAAGCCTAGAAATCTCATTGTGGGAATGGCAATCTCAAAATGCTGATCTTTCATAAATAAATAATTTAATTAAATAAACAAATAAATAAATAAGAAATGACATTCAACAGCTGGTTACTCCTTCACAAATTCAGTTGATATTTGCTGGTTTCAACAGATGAGATTGGGGAGACTGACCTCAATATTTCAGAGCGCATTGTAGACAATCTGTTGTATTCTCCCATCTATACAGAAAACCTGGGAGATCTTAGAGAATTAGGCAGCATCAGAATAGTCAAATGTATATACATTAATTACATTGCTTAGAGCTGACTCTATTCTTGTTATACATTAAACACACAATCAGAATCATGTATTGTGGGCATGGGAGGGAAAAAACGTACCTCTGAACTTTTAAATTACAAAATAAACAAACTTTACAATTTACTCTTTCTTTCTCCAGTAAAAACCCTCCTTTATTTAGTCTTATTTTTGTTTATATATATAAAATGAGATAGATCAGATGACAAAGCTGGGGATTAGCTCTTTCCAATTGCATCCAATCCACACTAAGACCTTATATGTTTAATTTAGAACAATATGAGGATTGGCTGTACCGTATGCAATTATCCTCTTATGTAGCTTAAATCTTAATCAATCCAGAATTGATATATTTTGTAAACAATGAAGGAAGAAGAAACGAAGACCAGCTTCACAATAAACACTATGTATATCTACACTGGACTTTCCTTCAGCAATCTTACCCCAATAAGGACACTACATTTGTGGTCAACTGTCAACTCTATAATGAGCCTGGCTGCAGCCATCTTTCTCTTCATTGTAGGTTGCCAAATAGAACGGAGGGAGGAGGGCTTGCCCAGGTGGTTCACTAGTCAAAATAATCTTCTGTCCTGTGGGAACCAAAGTCATCTACTGCTCCCGTGATCAGGGACTGAGTGTTGTTTAAGAAAGCCCACCAAATGAATGTATTGGGAATGTAGTGATGGCATAGTTTTGTGGGTGGGACATTATACTTTGTAATTGGAATTTTTTTAGTGTGAATTTCAGACTTGGTTTCACTTTTGATTGTGCAATACTTTGTAACTAATAAACATGTTCTTTGAGGAATTTCCAAGCCTCAGAGTCCTGCTTTATTTGTCTCTGTCTGTTGGAACCATGACATTAACATAAAGTATTTTTTCTATATATAGAATATGAATAAATACAATAATACTATAACCAAATGCATAGTCTAAATTGGGACAATTTCTGTATGATTTTCTATGGGTTCCTTACATATTGTGACCCCTTCACAGAGAAAACCCAAACTCATATATTTCTCTCTGCTATCACAAAACATAGAGATTCCTACCCAAGTCCATGTCAACAGCTCGAGGCCTTTGGGAATATGGGACATTTTTATATACTGCATCAAGAATCTTCTCCTTGACTTGTGTGATAGTATCACAGTTAAGCACCTTCACAGGAATCTCAGGACTATTTTCATTATCCGGGTTCACACAGTTCAAGATCTAAAAAAACCAAAATAATTAAAATGGAAGCTAAACTTGGAAAAGCTAGGGAGAAACCATCACCTTTTAGTCATAGTAACGATTAGAAATAAGCTGGAAATATTTTACTGTATATAGCTCCAACAAGAAAATCTAAGGTGTTACATTAGTGTTATTTAGATTGGGAAAATAATTGCTTATGTCAGATTAAAAAAAGCCTTCATGTGGAAATAGGATATAAACTTTATTGAATTTGCTAAACATATACTCAAATAGATTGCCATTCGATTGCCTGTATATTTTCCAAATGAGAAAAAATTGCTTATATGAAGTGAAATATACAATAGTTTGGGAAGTTAATTTCATCTTTTCAGTTATACATAGAAACATCAAATAAAATTATGAAACAGAAATAAAACCCTTTGACAATTAGGAATGTTGGGTTTCACTATTGAAATTAAGGGGCTTCAAACTATAAGGCTTAGTTTTATTTATGGATACCCTCAGTAAAACATTCCCTTCCTCACTTGTTCTAAGAAAGCCTCTCTGTTTTGATATTTTAAATTGCCATATATGTTTCCTCATGAGAAAACTCTTCTATCAGAACATTTTGGAGGTATCATGGAGATTCTTGGTTTAATACATATCTGGATCCAGGGAATCAATCCTTGCTATATTTCACATGATGATCAGCGGGTGGTGCTGGCATAAACTGTTGACAGAAGACACCCACTCACCAGTGTTTTGTACTCAATCTGCTGCCTGATCAGCTTGTCCTCACTGAGGGAATAGCGTGCTTCTCCTGTAATAGCATCAATTGGGCCTTTCTCCATCTGTTGCTTGATGGCACAGTACAACATGAAGAGTGGTTCTCCAGCACATTCCTGATGGTAAGGAAAAGAATTTACACAGCAATAAAGAAATAATTTATTTAAGAAAAGTTAAATGTTAACACTGTTATACTTTAGTTTCTTTAATCAAGCCATTCAGACAATTCATTTTTTGTTACTCCAAATATAATATGGTTTAGAAATAATATGCTATTCCTTTTTGGTAGCATTTGTTGAAGGAAGATGGATTTTTAAAATCTTATCATTTATTTTGGAAGTACATAATCCTATGAGGTAGTCTTATGTAGCTAAGCCCATCTTATTGTTCAGTTCAGTGAGCAAGCATATGAGGAACAGCAAGTCAAATACACTGCTAATAGTATACTCAATGCATTAATTAGTATCAGTAGTAAGCCGACTAAAAGGCAGCTTTAAAAGTGAACTATGTATTGTTTTATGTATTATTTCCAGCCTCTGGACTAGTTTTCTATCATCCCCTTGAAAAATTAAATCTAATCAACAAAACACAAAAAATAAGGAACAAAGAAAATGGAACCAAGGGTAAAGCCACTGGTTCCTTACCTTTAGGAACTTGTGGAGTAAGAAAGCAAACCAATTAGTCAGCATCTTCTCAGCTACAGACTCTGTCCTGAGAAGAAATTAGAAATTGTTTTGTATATATCTGAAATAACAGGTAGTTATTCTCTGCTCAGTAGCCTGCTCACTGCTCATTTTGGGAGAGAGTTACTAAAAGATGAACATGATTATAAAGTACAGATCCTGACAGAATTAGTTTAACTTCTTCCTGCCATTTTTGCTCTCTCAGAATTTCTTTTCCTTTTCCTTTTGAAAGCTTGTAATACAATCTTCGACTTACAACTACAATTGAGTCCAAAATTTCTGTTGCTAAATGAGACAATTAAGTGAATTTTGTCCCATTTTATTACTTTGTTAAGTGAATCACTGCAGTTGTTAGGTTAATAATATGGTTATTAAGTGAATCTGGCTCCCCCATTGACTTTGCTTGTTAGTAGGTTGGAAAACACATGACCCAGGGACATTGCAATGGTCATAAATATGAGTCACTTGCCAAGCATCTGAATTTTGGTCATGTGACCATGGGAATGCAGCAATGGTCGTAAGTGTGAAAAACTATCACAAGACACTGATGTTGCAGCTTTTTCAGTGACTTATGACAGTTACGATAGATTCTACTTTTTTGAGCAGTCACTAAATGAACTGTTGTAAGTCAAGGTGTACCTGTACTTTGATTAGTAATATTTGACTACCAAGTATCCTTTCTACAATATATATGTACAATGGGTCACTGGAGACCAACATAATAAGATTTCAAATGAGAATGCACCTTCTTTTAGGTTTCAGAATATCTCCTTTTAATAAAACTTTTTAATGAAACAATCAAGAAAGAAAACAGCCAAGGGTTAACTAACAGAAAGTCTCTGGTGCCTCCCTATATCAGACACACACAGTTCATATAAACATAAATATACTCCACATACTCTAATATGACAGCAAAAATAAATGAGCTATCATAAAAAATATTTCTTTTATAGCCACATACGCATCAAGCCACAAACAAAGGCGTGTTATAATATTTAAATCTGTTCCATTTTACTACTGGACATTTTTGCTTCCAAATAATCCCATTTTTGCATTATGGGATGCCTGGAATGATGATGATGATTCAGAAGAATTCCAGGTTAAGAATAGTTTTAGTATCCAGACACCAAATCCAAACTTGAAAAAACATATGGGTCTCTATTGAAACAGATAAGGAAGCCAATGCATAAGTGACCCTTGTAAGCTCCAGTGCAGCTGAATATTCACGGATCTCTAATTTGTGATACTATTTTAAAGCAGCAAATGAAAGTTATGATTAGAAATCTTGACTGAGTCAGCAAGTCAATTAAGCGTATATCACAATTCCTATAAAATTTTGGTTGCTCTTTCATGGGGAGATTATGTATAACACAACTTTTATATAACACCTGGAGAGTGATTGGAGTACCTTAACTAAATGTACAGAAGTAAACTTATTGAGAATTAAGAATGGCTAATAAGTCAGGTGTAAGGCTATTATTAGCCCATAAAGTGGGATTTGCTTGAAGTGAAATGTGTAGAATTGTGTTTATGCAAACCCTTTGAAAAAAAGTACTTTACAAGTCATGAGTGCAGAAATGAAGCAGCTCTCTGAATTGTAGAAGCAGATTCATCTCCTTCCTGCCTTGTGCAGCTGTCTGGAAAAAGATGTGTATGTGTGCAGACAGCTGAGAATAGCTTCCAAAACAGCCGCACAAACCTGGAAAACAGCTCATCTGCATTAATAATTTGAAGTCCTTTGTTTATGCCATAGACAAGATTTGTACAAATGCTAATAAAATTGCTCTACAGTTTCTACTGAAGCCGGTGGACCAACTTAGCGGTAACAATCTTGTGCATGTGCACTCACTGGAATAATTTGTTTGCTCCATTCCATATTTAAGTAACTGAGGAAGCACTGCAGATTTAATTACAATTACCTTTACTGTAGCTGACACTAGACAATGAATTCTGTGATGCCTGTTATGGGAACAACATGGCATGTTTGACATTCTCATGCCAAAATTTAGAAATAGAAAAAATGCATGACAAGAATGATTTGGACTTGGAACTTCTTATATCTCTACATTGCTTTTGATATGTGCTTCTAGGTACTGTACAGAATTAAAACAAAACTAGATAAAGGAATACCATATAAAACATTGTCTATGGAGATTCTCAGTCATCCAGGTCATGGTTATCCCAAAGGTGCTTTTTCAGGAGGCAACCGAATGTTCTTGTTTTTCTTTGAAGACATTTTGCTTCTCATCCAATAAATTTAGACTTTGGGATGAACTCCCTTTGAATGGTATGGGAGTATGAACAGATTTCCAGAAAACATTGCAGAGAACAGGAACAGGGCAGAAAATATCCTGCAGCCAGAAGGTTCTATACACATTTGCACTACTCAGGTGATCTTGAGGACACAGAAAACCTCCAAATGGCCCCACAACTCTCTAAAACAGGGGTGTCAAACTGCTGGTCCATGGGCCATTTTCATCATACCGGAGCCGCGCCCACCCCATTGCCTGCAATGGCGAAAAAGCTCCGATACGTTGCGCGATGTCATGTCATGTAGCGAGTTTGACATGTTTGCTCTAAAAGAATGCAAATGACCAGCTGTCTTCGAGGAATATAAATCCTTCCATTCCCCACCATCTGGTCAGAGCTGAAGAAGCTTCTTGGATGAGAAGCAAAATGTCTTCAAAGAAAAACCAGAAAGTCCAGTTGCCTCCTGAAAAAGCCCTTTTGAGATATGTATAAAACATTACCAAATTAATAAATTACTTAGCAGCAATAGATTGCTACACTATCATGACCTGTCAGTCTGATGATCATGTTAAGATCCCCCCCATCTTCCCCCCAAAAAACCTAGCATTGAAATAAGATGCATTCAGTATATATTTGTTTATCAGAGTCAATTAGTGCCTACTATTCCAGGGATTAGTCCTGAATTCTAATCTTAGTCAGCTGTCAAATTCTCTTACAGAACAGTTTTTAGCAAAGGTTACAGTCTTGACACCTCACAAGTGTTGCTGTAATGTTAAAATGCCTCTGTGAGTTCCTTAAAGGAAGCATAAGAAAATATATAATAATGGTAATTAGTAGCACATGTCTATTTCCTGCTTTCAAGTATTTCAGAAAAATGTGATTGCCATGTGATCTGCAGAAGAAAGAAAAAAAAAGAAAAACTATAAAAAGAAAGGTAATTGCATAGTTTAAAGGGCTTGGGGAGTGTCCCTCTTTGATTTTCTTTATCAATGGGGTAGTAAAGCTAATTTCAACGTGTTTGTTCTTTATGCTGCCTCACCCTTTTCACATTTGCAAGAAAAAAAATCAATGCAGATTGCTCATAACTAAATGTAACAATGCCCAGTTGACAGCCAATCAGCAGCCCCTCCAAAGGGGATGTTTGGTAGAGCTATAACTCCTTACATTTGATGGAAATTATACCCTGTGTCTCAGTAAATCACTGGAATTTGTAGCTGGTGACAATCAGGGACAACAGAGTGACAATAGCTGGGGAAATTGCAGCTTTTTTAAAAGAGCCACACCCAGGACTAGTTCCCCATGCTGCATCCAATATTATCTCTAATTTAAATATAAAGGATCTTAATGTTGATTCTTAATAGTAGCTTTACAGGATGTTAAATTCTTCTTTAAAAGGTATTATTGCTTTGGTTTTACAAAGTGGAAGATTTTAAATGAGATATCAGAGAAAAAAGTAGAGCTCTAGTACAGGATAAGTTAGGATGATGCCAGCAAACCTGGCAGGAGATGGATGAACTTGTGAGGTATCTCTATTATTAATACCCCTTCTGTTATTTTCTTGTTTGTTTTGTTTTTATAATTTTTAAATGTTTTTATAATTAATTGATATGTGATGTTATGTATTTATGCATTTATTGTTTTAGCTTGTTGCATGCCACTCAGAATCACTTTTGGTGAGGTGGGTGGCTATATAAATTAGATAAATAAAATTATCTATCAATAAAAAGTGCTTCATATTAATTCATAAGTCACTATGCCCTCTTGTTACTTTCATAGATTCTCTTCCACTGCATATTTGTCCCTAATCATATCCAAATGTCTTCACCACCATGTGACCAGATTGCTCAGAAACATTCATCCTTCCTTATTTTGAACTGATACACAGGGATATAGGATTTGGAATTAAAATAAGACATAGTGTGATTCGGTCAGAACCCTTTTTAGCAGATTAAATGGTCATCAGTCCTTGAGAAAACCATTCTCTTTCTATGTGTATGTAGCCATATACACTTGGGCTTTACAACCATTTCACAGATTATACCACTTTTAGGACATGACAATATTTGAGTACCACCAGTGCTCACAAGGTGTCAAAAATTTGATGACTAAAATAAAGGGGGCTTTACTGGTTAGAGCAGGGGTTCTCAACCTTGGCAACTTTAAGAGGTGTGGACTTCAACTCCCAGAATTCCTCAGCCAGCTGGCTGAGGAATTCTGGGAGTTGAAGTCCACACCTCTTAAAGTTGCCAAGGTTGAGAACCCCTGGGTTAGAGTCATTTGTTGTTATAGAAATGGCTAGTTTATAATATGGAAAAGTAAAAAGTTGAGGTTCAGTGTTAATGCTTCCTTCCTACTGTAACAGTGGAACTCAGAAGTCAATGCCTTTTCTTTTCTTTTTCCCTTCTCCCCCTCAATTTTCCCCTTTTCTCTCACCCTTTGCTTGCAGCCCCCCCTCACTCTTTGCTAGCAAAAGCCTCTCACTTGCTCTCATTCACTCACACGTTGCTCACAAAAGCTTCTATCTCTTATTCACTCACACATTGCTTGCACAAGCTTCTCTCTCCTTCTCATTCACTTACATATTACTTGCACAAGTTTCTCTCTTGCTCTCATCCGCTGCTCACAAAAGCTTCTCTCTCTCTCTTTCACTCACACATTGCTTGCGCAAGCTTCTCTCTTGCTCTCTTTCATTCACAAGTTGCTTGCAAAAGCTTCTCTCGCTCTTCACTCACATGTTGCTTGCACAAGCTTTTCTCTTGCTCTTTCACACACTTGCAAAAGCTTCTCTCTCACTCTTTCACTCACAAGTTGCTTGCACAAGTTAATTCACTATTGTAACTAAGATTATAGGACAGTATCTTATTTATCAAGTTTGTCCAGTAACACAGGAATATCATGGTTACAGACAGCATTCTCACATCACCAGCAAATTATAACAAATGCTAAAGCTGTTGCAATGTTAGCTATTTTTGTCATTTTGATTTGTCATATGAAAAAGATACATGCAAATAACATTTAGTGTCCTCTGAAGCATACAGTAAATATCTTAAATAAATGACTAATATTTAAAATGTACTAGCTACTTTGCTTGTTATACAAGTCAGAACCAGAAAAACTAATACATGTTCTCTTACAATTCTCACTCAATTTTGGTCACCAGGCTGGGAATTCTGGTGCTATCTGAAGGACTGCCATGTTGAGGAAAACTGTCTTAGAAGTGAAATAATATGAGAGTAAATAATATAGATTTACTGTAACCAGAAGTTAAACACTGATCACTTCATACAGATCAGTTATAAACATCACTAACATAAACAGCATGTTTCATTTCTACTCTTTCATTCCCCTAGAAATTTCAAAAATAATTTTTATAGCAGTCTGTTATTTCATTTTCATCCTGAATCGGTCCATCATTTTAATTTTACATTTCACTAGACAACCTGTGACTGTGGGGTCACCCTTTCAGAGAAATTTCCTTACCTAAACTGAGAATTGGAATGATCATGGACAAATTGGTATTGTTTTGGATTTAAAATTAAAGAAGAATATATCATGTTATTAGAGAACCAAGATGTGCAGCAAGGCAAATATATTTTTTGTTTAACATAGGACACTTTTGATGACATCTGTTGTCAGTAATGAATCTGCTGTTCTTTAAAAATGCTCTAACATTTTCACTTCTTTTTCCTTAGCTTAAAGCAACTTAAAGGCTGACCATGCTAGAATATAGGTTTCTCCAGATAAGTCGGCACATTCTCCATGATTTCTTCTTTCACTTTGTGTATAGTAAGAGCAAAGCATGACTGTATTGGAAACTGTGCCTGCTGAAAAGGGGTATCTTCACTTACTGATAAGCTGAGCATAATTCTTGCAATCATGACAATCCATTTTTGAATGCACCAATATTTATCTTTGCTACAATGAGATTCTTCTAGAGGTTTATTTTTTTGTGATCATTGGAGTTCCACTGCAAAGCTATGAAAGATCTAAGTTCCTTATTAAAATGATGAGAGATCCTATCTTCAATTTTAGTTTATGTGGTGCAACCCAGGGAGGTCAATTGAATCAAGGACTTCTATTGGAAAATGAGTACTGTAGCATTAGCTCCTTCACTGACAGCATCGATGGAAAATTATTATTTCATCATACCAGGGAAGTGTCTAATGCATGGAGAATGGATTTTTCTCATCATTGTATTGATACAGTTCTTTGAGAACGGCTCTGCAGGATTGTCAAATATTGGATAGATGAAATCTCTATCTTCTTTCTTAGTTCTTTCTGGCATAACCATATCTATTTCATCATTTTCTTTTTTCTGAATTTTGTCTTCTCCAACATCCAATAAGAATTCAGAATATCTCCCTAGCATGTTTCTCTTCAAATAAAAATTGGCACAGCTTCTTTATTGTTATGAATTTTTTATGCATGAATTCTCTATATCAGCATCATTTCCACTTTCCCCAACTGATAGAAGCTAATGGAAATAGCCATGGGAAATAGTTAAAATCACCCCAAAGGCCTTATTCTTGCCACATATATCTAAAAAAGCCTGGTCCATGGCATCAAAGCTCTCCATTCTAATCATGGGAATCTCATCCTAGATAATAAGCCTTGCATGTCAAAGCAAATTTGTAGTATTGGAGGTATATTGGAGGTATTTTTTTTTAATGTTACAAGGAGCATTTTCACTCACTTTGAAAGATATCTTGAATCTTAAATGTATTGTCCTACCATCAGATATGGTTTTTCTTAAATTATTATATTCCTGGTTCTTCCATTATCATCACTCATTCAATTATGATATGTGATTAGTATCAGCTGAAGATTTCTACTTTTGCATGCACCTACATGACACTAATTTATACTTTCTAACATACCTTTTAATCCTTTCATTTATTCTTCATCTCACGTATAGTATTTATCAAGTCTATGCCACAAGGTTAGACAAATTTCATTCAGATCTATTATAATCTTCGCTTTTCTCTTCAGCAGATTTGCTCATAGAAATGGTCCTCTGCTGCCCCTTCATGGCTTTGGACAGGTGAAACTTTTCATATAAAGTACTTTTTAGAATAGAATAATAGAGTTGGAAAGGACCTTAGAGGTCTTCTAGTCCAATCCCCCGCTCAGGCAATTTTTATTATTAGTAAAATAGAAAAGGTCACAAGCCTTAGGACTCATCTATCCAGTCACATTTCCATGCTTACTTTCTGACTTGAAATTAGGGAAAAAATCATATCAGCATAAACTGCAGTGCTCCTAAGCATATATCCAGACTGCTCATTACATAGCTTTTCTGCTCAGGTTTTCTCAGGTTGAAATATGAATGTCACCAATTATGAGAAAATCACCATACGGAATAGTGCCATAATGGCACTTCTAAGGTTTGGTTGCACTATTCAATCAAATCTTGTTCTGTTTTTTTTAATCTTCTCCCTAAAATATTTTGATCTATCCAGGGCTTTTTTTGTTATAGAACACATCGGAAGGGAGTTCTGGCACCTTTTTGGGATGGATTTTCCAGAGTTGTGTTCTTTTCCTACTGTTTCCCTTCCTATCCTCGTTTGTTTTTGAAAATGTCCCGCTGGCAGTATAGTGTGAGCGGGGTCCCCTCTGGTGCTGTCTGCCTCCACAGCCAGAGCATGGCTTGATTGGCTGGTTTGGACCATGTGGCGTGGAAGCCGATGGTGGCAGTGGGAGACACATAAACATGGAGGCCATCTTTCATGAGAGGGTGAGTGAACCTTTTGCCTTCCCTTACAGAAGGTGGGGTGTGAGGTTAAAAAGAGGTGAAGCAAGAGGAAAGAAAGGCGGCTGGCATGGAAGCTTGCCTGACAGCAAAACTTTGCTGTTTCAGTTGCTTGGGTAGTTCAAAGGCTGGGATGTCTACGAAAATCTCTTTTTAGTCTTTTATACTTTATATTCAAACTGCAGAAGGGAAGAAGAAGAATAAAGCCAATATTTTGTGATTTGGAGGTATTATTATTAATAGTAATATATATTAATTATGTATTGATCAGATGTAAGGGTAGACTTACAGTATGAGGCTTAATCAGATCTACCGGTATTTATTAAATTGGGTTTAACTTAAAGGTAAATTAAAAGTAATCTGTTCACTGACAAAGTTTTAACTTTAATTTGTTTCAAGTCCATATGCACATTAAAATCCAAATGTAATTTTTTCCACCTTGTTTGACAACTTCTTAAAAATAATTCAATCTTTTACAAGCAACCAAATTTTGTTTTATTGGGCCAATTTTATTGGGCCAATTCCACATAGAAAGCTGACATTCCCACTCATTAAACTAAAAAGGTATGCCAATGGTAAATGTCCCAACAGATTAATAAAATGCCTTCTTGTAATTTAAAGCCACACAGTGCATGATAACATTAATAGTATTAACTTACCTTGAACAAAATCCTAGTCTTTTAGATACACTAAAAACTGAAGAGTTTTTTTTTCAACTACAAAGCTAAACCTTGTAGGGTAGGCAAGGTGGGCTATATGATGTGTGTGAGTTCCGACACTTTTTTTTTTTACAAAAAAAGCAATATATTGACCTAATAACCACTAGAAGGCAGCAAAAGTTTGTCTCTCTTAACTACAACATAGTAGTCACCTGGATTTACACAGCAGATGCTGTATAAACATTCTTAGAAATGGAGATACATGTGTTCACCCGTTGGATGCTCTCAGGTATGTCTACATAATTTTTCTGAAATATTTATTGACTTGTGGCTTAATCAATATATGACAACAAAGAATGGACATCTATTGAGCTAATTGAACATGTCATCTAGAAACCATCATGGACTGCTTAGATGCTAAATATTTTTCCATTTTCCTCAGGAGGACATCTTATGCCACAACAATTTGTATTGGCTTCAGTATACTTTAGCAACAGCTGCCTATGAGATGGAAACTCTGTTATGAAGATATGTCCTTGAACAACGGCAAGTTGGACATCTTCACACCATTTTAGGAAGTCTATCTGTATGAATTGTACTCTATTCGCAGACAACATGTCTTTGTAATGCTAAGGGTAGGATTGATCACAGCTTGGTCAATATGCTGAAGTGCAATTCAAGTCCACTTTTATTTCAACTATGCTTATGTTATTCTATGATGTCACGAAGCATTGTTACCTTCCCATTAAAGTAGTACCTATTTATCTACTCGCATTTGCATGCTTTTGAACTGTACTTGGTGATGTCATACTGGCCACATGATCGCAGAAAAGTCTTCAGTGTTGGCTCAGTGGCCTTGAAATGGGAATGAATACCATCCCCTATAGTCAGCAAAGGCTAGCAGAGTAAAATCTGCAGGGACTCCTTTATGCTATTCTATACACATTACACATTAGGATTTGTCTTACATACTTACAGGGATATGATTGCATTAACATACACACATGCACATTGACATACATGGAAAATATTAATAACATGAATGATAATAGTTACCAATTTTGTGTAATTTCAAGCCCAGAATTGATATCTATCACTTTCCAGAATATTACCCACTTATACTCACTTCCATCAGCACCACATCATCTTACTTTGATTGTTTCAGCAACCTGTCCCAGAAATTATCTGTTCATACTTCCCTATCATGTCCTGGTGGGACTTCTGCTATTCTTTCTTATACTAAAAAGGCCTTTTTGATCTGTCACTGTCGATTTTTTTGGGGAGCATTGTATTGACCCTCCAATCAAGTATGCCTTTTAGTTCATAGGCTCTGAAAAGACTGCTATAGATCTCCCTCTGAAAAGTTTTAAATGAAGTCCCAAAGAGTGAAACAGCAGGACACCACTCCCACATTCAGAGGCAGTCATTTTCATAAAGGCCAAAGCTCACTCTTTAGATGAGCCAGCTTTCTCCTCCCCTGCCCACTCCCAGAAGCCTGATATCTTTTAATTACCCAGGGAACTAGCACTAAATCAAGATTTAGGGAATCTCTGAAAAATCAGTCTGTATTTTACTAATTTTTCTGGTTTTGTCACTGCCTGTTTCTTGTTCTACAAACATGCTTTTCATTTAAAATCCCACCCTACCCCAAGCTTACAGTAATGAAAAATGGGATGGATGGAGACACAGTGCCAACTAGAAATACTTCCATCTGAGTGCTCAAAAATAAACTAATATTTCCCTTTGTGGTTGTTCATTATTAACTTAGAATAAAATGTTCCACATAATATTTTGAATATTTTTAAAAGGAAACTTTAAGAGTCTGCCAATCCACAGCATGTAAATAGTTCTGTATTGGTAACCTTCTGACTAAAATGTTTTATCTTCATGGAGTAAAACAAGCCTTTAGGTTGTTGTGCTCTTTCCTATGCTTTTCTTATGATTAAGTGGTACTATTCATTAGCCTTTCTGAAGTTGCTGCTGTGGTTTTATCATATCTCATGCTTGCCCCTTTTCACCTTAACAGGATTCCATCCATCACAGTTAATATTACAGGAGGAAAAATGTGAAGATTAGTATACTGCTAAGGGCACTACATTGTTCAGAAAAAACACAAGTTTGTGAAATGCAACAAGCTGCAAATGTCAATGCTGCTAACATTGGATGTTCTTGCTTGACAACAGATGGAATTGCAGCTATTTTACTCTATTGCTTTTAGACTTAGTTGATGCTGGGAGGAGGGAATGTGGATGAGAGTCCAGCTAGTCATAACAATAATAACTCAGTCGTGGGAACCCAAGGTCATTGGGCCCAGAGTTGATAGAGTTTTGGCGGGCTGGAAAGCTGGGGAGAAAGCCCGTGCTTCAAGCTAATTGGGGAATGTGATTTATAGTTGTTTATTGGAGGAGGGAATTGTGCTTTGTTACTTTGTGTCCAGGGGAGGGTAATTTAGTTTTTGGTTTCAACTATGTAGTGCCGATACTTTGTTTCTCAAATAAAAGATTCTTTAAGGTAAACAATGCCTTGAAGTTCTTTTGAAGAGTTTCATCTGTCGGAACCATGATGGCAAACTGATGTAAAGGAGAATATGACTGAATGAGAAGTATCTCCATAGACAAGAATGATTAAATCTGCTGATTTCAGTTCTCATCTACGCTAATCATTGAATCACTCCATATTTTGTCATAGACCAATCCCTATTGCAATATTTAAAATACATTTTTTACTTTGAAAATTACATTCTATAAATTCTTGCAAAGCTGATCAGAATTCAGTGCAGTGGTCATCATTAAGGAAACATCAAGGTCATTAAGCAAACCAATAGTTTATTAAGGGTGTGATTTTGTCAAAAACTGGAAATAAGTGCAAAACAGCTAAAATGTGGCCTTATTGCCTGATATTCAGTCATGTGACATGGAGAGGGCTCAACTATTGGAACTTCAAATCCAGATTGTAATTCCCTTTTTTCAGGTCAGTCATAATTTTGAATGGTCACTATGTGATTGAGAATTAATCCAGGATGACCAGTATACAATTACTAAATGTGAACCTTAGCTCTAAATAACGGCAACTAGAAGGAACAATACACCTTGATTAAAATAGTTTGTACAGTTCAGAGCTATCTATAACTGGGATATATAGTCCCAACAGAGATTTGAGGTTTCAGATATTTGGGAAATTACCCATGATATTTTATTTTTGACACTGTATGAATGGAATTCCTTTATTGCAAAGGATTTATTTAACTTCTGACAAGCAATATTTTTATTTTCTACATGGAATTTAGAATGGCCAAGATTTTGTTCTATTGATTTTTAAGTCTAGAACCAAACCAGTATATCTTCTTTCATTATTTTTTTAAATTTGAATTTGCATAACTTAAAGGGAATCAATTTTCAGAAATTTCTCTGTGAAATTTGAACAGGTACACTTGACTTCCTGAATCTATCTAGCAGTCAAAGTAAATGGCTGCAAGAAAGAAAGCAGGCTAGCAGAGGAATGTAAGTATGGGCACAGTCCAAATGTCCAGAATGTAATTTCTTGCCTAATATTTTTATAAGCTGGTGCTTTAAAATGATATACTCACAGCAGTTGGACAAATAGCTATTTATAGAATCATGTGTGTCTTATGAAGCTACACATATTTATATACACTGAAAAATTATCTCATTTTGGCTTAGACTGTTACATAAATCCAGTTAATTAAAGTTTTATTAAGTTAAACATATTTAAAGAAGTTATGTGCATATCTAAAGAATTCAGGTAATGATGTCAAGCCCCCAATAAGTTTAACACTATGTAGGTGGAAATTAAAATAGCAAACTTATGGTTTTCCATGCCATCATGCTTCTTTTGTTTCTTAAGCTTTTATAAAGTAAGTTAAAATTAAGCAAAAATACACCTGAGTTAAATTTCCTAAGTGATATAGTTCTAAGTGATATTTACAGCAGTATAATTATGGTATGGGAAGTCTAGAACAGTTTATCTATATTAAGCAACAAATTATTTTCAATGAAAACTACTTATTCTTCTCTGTGTCTGTTTGTCTTGTTTTTTTGGTCACCAAGACTGGGGTGGCAGTGCTGGGACTCACTGGCATCAAGGGGGAGAGCCAAGGCAATTTTGCCAAAGCCTTAGTCATTGCCTAGAATGGTGGAGTAACCAGAGACATGGATCATGTTTCCTGGAGCAACACTGAAAGACTCAAAGTGAGCCAAGTAAAACACTTGGCTCATTCATGGTTATAAGTGGGGTTGGTGTGTGTGTGTGAAATGCTAATATTTCTTCCTGCTTATTGCATCCAATGGTTGTGTTTAGGGTGCCCTGTCCCTATTGGGTAGGATTTGCATTAGTTTCCAGTACTTTTCTAACTGTCATTTAAGATAGTGATTATCACCCATAAAAGTCTCATCACCCAGATCCATTTCCAATTGTCTCTGCCCATTTCATAAGATCTGACTTGGTAGGTGTTTTGAAATAGTATCTTCTGGTAGAACCCAGGAGTCATGCTTCTCTCTGTCATAGCATCTATCTCATAGAACAGCATATCCCCAGAGATTACAATAGACCTACCCCTGCTGAATTTTCATAAAGCCTTGAAAACCTCGCTTTTCTCCGGGACATTAGGCATATATAATGAGATTATGATTGGTTGTAAGTTTTTTCCCGCTTTATTTGGTTATTTTTTTAAAAAAGAAAATAACTTGGTGTAGGTTGTCCAGACTTGCAATTTGCTGTTGGTTGGCTTTGAAAATTAAACAAAACAACAACAACAAAACCAACTCCTCCCAAGCAAGATAGAAATTATTATATAAAATAGATTAAAATGATACAAGCACTTTTATATTTCCTAATATGAGAATTTCAGTGTAAAACTTACAGCCAGCTCCCACATTAGAATGGGAAATGTAGATCTGGTAATCTCATTTTGTCATATGCATTAATAAAATCTTCAAACCCTAGTAGCTCCATGCATCAAGACAGACCAAGATTTGTTGTTTACGATTTAAAATTGTATCTGTCTAGATCTGAGGAATTATGCTATTTCATCTCTGTAATGTTTGAGCAGTAGGCCTAGAGGGCCAGAGAAAGAAACCACACACAGAATCAGGTAACCCACAATTTAAAAACACAGGAGGAAGACACTCTGCTTTTGGCAGTGCTCTGAAATTGCACTATTTGCTGACTTCAGCAGGCATTTAAAATCCAAATAAAAATGAATTTTGGAGTTTATAGTTTAATTTGAAATGGGAGAGTGGGATTAGATATGTTCTGAGAGAAAACAGAAGCAAGCAATTCTGTTAGCCAGCTGACTGTGATAAGGCCACTGGTCATTTGTTCTTAACTTTGACATCATCTCATTATCCTAGGCAGATATGCAGATTATATTTCTAAGCAAGTAACAGCCAAACTATACTACTCTGGGTTTTTTTTAGAAAATGTCAACAGATGTATATTTGGAAAGGAAATTGTTTCTAGTTATCATCTGCATTTCTGTTTGTTGTGGGCCCACTCATGTCCCTGATGCATTTTAATGGCAGATGGAAAAGACAAACCTAGCAGAATTGCAGAGTAAGCAATATCACAATAAGATTATGTCTTGTTCCTACATTGCATCTTTCTACTTGGGAACACTTCCTCAATTCTAGGGTTAGTGCTAAAGCACGAGATAGGAAATAGGAGCACATTCTTATATATATAAAAAATCTAAAATAGAATATGCTTTAGTGTTCCTATTTCCATAGTAAAATAATTAATTCTAAAAAACACTATAATGCAGCTTCAAAATGTGATCTTAAAACCAATTCCTAATGTGCATTTCTTTAAAGCACATACAATACTCTTACTTATACCTTCTGTGCAAATCTACAACTCCTGGATAAATATCGGAATCCTTCTCTCAGGGCCAAATTTAATTTATTAAATTAGACAAAAATATTATGAAGCAATAACATTTTCTCTGTCTACTGTCATTTATATCTTTCTCATATTACAATGTAACCAGACTTCAAAGTGACAAGAACACACTGAGGTAAACCTGAGAGCATTACATAGCACATTGCCACTGCCCTGGCAAATAGACTTTTAAAAATATCCCAAACTTTCCTTGGAATAATACCGTGTTTCCATGAAAATAAGATCTACCCCCAAAATAAGCTGTAGCTTGATTTTGGGGGTGGGGTTAATATATGCTCTATCCCAAAAATAAGGCCTAGTTTTGGGGTGAGGCGCATGCCTAAAATTCAAGCTAGGGTGGGGATTGGTGGGGTGGAGCTGCCCCGGGCACCCCATACCTGCTTACCATTGCAGCCAGGCCTCCCATGCCCCGATACCTGCCTCTTCTCCAGCATGATGAGTGTAGAATCCACTAGTGGGTGGACCTTGCCCAGTTTTTTACTTAGTCCTAGTCTTTTCCCTCTATGAGATATGGTTCAAGGACTGGTCCAAAAAGGTGTGTGCCGCTATAAGGGGCGGTGGACAAGCACCATTTAGATTTAAGGTCGGCTCGCCATTGTTTTAGCCAAAGTAGTCTATGGGACGAGACCATGGCTATGATAGACCTTGAGGAGTACCTGGCAGAGTGGAGCGATGCGTCCGCCACATACTGTGACACTGCGATCATTTCCCCCAATATTTGGTGTGGTCACACCTGATCAGGAGGAATGAGTTCCTGGAGTTTATGCAACCACATGATGGATGACCTGGTGAAAAATGACACTGATGTAGCCGTTTTGATTGCCCACACCGATGCTTGGTGAGCCCTGTGAAGGGAAAATTCAAATTTCTTTTCCTCTGCCTTCAAGGCCTTTGCCAGGTCTCCTGGAATGGTGGAGGTAGAAAACAAGGAAGTTAGGGCAGTGTCTACAAGCAGTTCTTCCAGGAGAGAAGAGAAGGATGAAGAAACATTGAAAGGTTTCTTCTTAGTCACACTGGGAGATGGAAGAGTGCCCAGTGCAGACCACTGCTTTTCCACCGTGGTACGGAAGAAGGACGGGCATGGGTAAGTCCGAGGTTTCAAAGATCTCGGATCCCTCCTCTCCTAACTGGGAGGATGTATCTAAGATGTTTGAGCCAGGTAACTGGGTAGGATCTGTTTGAGGTATGGGTGGCAGGGGGGAGGGGGCATCTGTAAGGGTTGTTGACCCATGGAGGAGGCCATGAATTGCACAAAGGCCTGGTTCATAAAGGACTGGAATTGTTCCGGCCATGTGCCCTGTTGGCCTGAGGGGCGAATGTCAGCTGCCAGAGGAATATATGTGGCTTCTAAAGGTATTGGGGGAGGTAAATCCTCTTGGCAATCGGTGGGAGGGGGACCTACCTGTCCAGTTTCCCCCTGAGGAGACTATACCCTAGTGGCATCCAGTGGAGGCACAAATTGAGGCTCAAATGGTGAGCGGTCCAGTGGAAGGGGGGAACCACATCTGTCCCACTGGAAGTGAGCCTTTGAACTCTGGAGAACTCCCTTTCCAGCGCCTAATGTCTCCTCAAGGCCTCCCTCTCAGCTACCTTGAAGGGCTTCTTCATGGACGAGGCCTTTGCCTTGGATTTTGTTGTTCCTCCCGCTTCCAATCCAGATGATCTGTGCTTTTTTTCTTTGGGGGGGGAACAGAAGAGCCCTGTGATGGCTGAGAGGCTGAACTGTCTGCCATTGCAGCCTGGATATTCCAGAGGGAGATGTCCAGGGAGGGGGGATGAAGTACGCAGATCGAGTTGTCAGAGAGGTAAAACCTCACGTTCTGAACAACAGCAATGATAGACAGCCAGACAATGTTCTAAAATTGTCTGCTAGGCCTTGCAGCACAGCGCCACAGGTGGAACAGGTGGGGTCTGACCAAAATTCCCCCTCTTAAGGTAAACTATTCGTGACAATATATATTATAATGAAGATGATAGTAATTCACAATTACAGACTATTATGGTTTTAAGAAGAATGGCATTGGGGGCTTGCAGTTTTATAAACCAGCGACTGGGAGGATCTTCTATCTGTCCAGAATCTCAAGGCCTGTCAGAACATGAGAGTCAAGGCTGTGAAGGCCTCAAATGTCAATCACCTCACTGAGTCTGAGTCTGTATTGAGGCAATGAGAGGTGATCATGGCCTTAACTGACACCCCCCAGATCCGTGCCTGTTACGGCAGGAGAAATTAGGAAAGCCTGGGCTAAGCACAGGGAGCGAGTACTGAGGAGGCTTCCAAAATGGTGGCCGCACCTTTCAAGGCTTTCAAAATGGTGACTGTGCCTCGTTAGGTGTCCAAAATGGCATTCACACCAAAAGTAACGGACACTAGAAGACATGTGGACCTTCCCTGCTCTTATAACACTCCAGGGAGCTAAACCGGCTGCTTGGGCTTTTTCCCATGATCGGAGAGGAACAGGGAAGACACTTGCAGTTTTCTGAAAGGCGTTGCGCAGCCTCCGCTGTGATCCGGACCTTCAGCAATGTGCGGGAAGCCTCCGAGTGAGGGAAACGCCGGTTGAGGCTAAACGGCCTCTCAGGGATTCCCTGGGATTGCCAGGCGAGATGTCGGCAAAAAAACAGCTGTAGAGCGGTTATCCGCAAATCAGCTATAGCACGCTGAGAAGCAGTCTGACAGCACGAAGGTCTCCACAACGGAGCCCACGAGGCTCGTTAGAGCCAGGGCTGTAGTCAGCTGCAAGCTGAGCCTGCCACTTGGTTCAGAGTCACCAATTTGAAGAAAAAATTTAGAATCAGTATTCCAGGTGGCCAAATTGATCATCAAATTTGTAATACAAATTAGAAACTAACTAGTCTAACCTAATCTGTTCAGAGGAGCCAAAAATTTTGCATCCTGCTGAGCTAAGACTAAATCAAAAACTGGGTAAGGTCCACCCACCGGTGGATTCTGCATCATCATGTTGAGAAAAGGCGTTCAGATAAAACAATGCTCCACATCACCAGCCCTCTTTGTGGCCCTGGAGGCTGGGACTCAGTTCTTGGCTGCAGAGGCCTTTCTTGAAGGCCTCTGATGGTGAAATGCAGCCTGGAGGGTGTCGCACACGTCAATCTAGAGTTCCATTCTCAGCTGCAGAGGTCTTTCCTAAAGGCCTCTGATGGCAAAATGGAGATCAGGGATGATACGTGTGAGTGGTAGCAAGTGGCCGCAGAAGTGGGATGGCTTTGGGGGACAGATGTCAGTGCTGCTGCTTCGAGGTGAGACAGAGGAAAAAACATCCCCGCCAAAATAAGACCTGGTGCCTCTTTTGGAGAAAAAAAATTAAGGGTCTTATTTTTGGGGAATCACGGTAGGGACTATATATATTGAACAAAATCTGTCTTTTAGGGTTATCACTACTTGTGTGGAAATATAAAACTTTATTGCTGA
Organism: Crotalus tigris; assembly: GCF_016545835.1. Taxonomy (NCBI): domain Eukaryota; kingdom Metazoa; phylum Chordata; class Lepidosauria; order Squamata; family Viperidae; genus Crotalus; species Crotalus tigris. The sequence goes on from NW_024100082.1 coordinate 1,245,553, forward strand.
CTGAAAAGATTTGCCTATGTGCTGTTGTTTTATGCGAAGCAACCAAAGCAACATAACAGAATATGAAATGGCTTTGTCATAAGGACTATGTTCCTTCTAAGATTCAGATAAATTAGGTGTACTGAATCCTTGACCTGAATCTCACCTCAGATTAATCTCCTGTCCATTTCTAATTCCTGAGAAAACATGTTTTCCAGTATACTTGTCCTTTATCTTGTTCTCTTCATTTTGACAGTCCTAACAAAAGATGAAGTAGGCTGGGGAAAAGTGGAATTAGTGGCCATAGGAAGTAGGGACAAGTATCTGAGTATGTCTGTGACCTAAGGCCCTGTGTAACTTCATGGCATTGCTAAGACAGATGGTTCTTCTGTGCTTTTAGCTCCCATGTGAAGAAAAAAGACTTGCATCTTGGAAAGTGAGGTATTCATCTCATATACTCTAGAAGTGCTTTGCCTTAAGGCTCAGTGGCCAATATAGCATAATGTCCCAGTTGTGCTATATAGAGCTTCTGGCTTGAAGAAAAATGCAACTTTCCATCAGTGGCTTGAACTGCCAATTCATTTCCCATTCCTGTCCCGAGTAACAAGGGGTTAATTTTATTGTATGATTTCATGGGTGGTTACATCAGGACTTTCAATTAGATAAAAGAAAATGATTGCCTCCATTACATCTCTTTTGAATAGCTGAGAAGCGCTATAGCAACACACAACATCCCCATACATTTTATAGGGTTTTGTCTCTTTTCTACTGCTGCCTTAAAAATTAAAATGGAGGATGCCATAAATAGAGGTAGGAGTATGTTGATAAAAAAACAATGGTAGTTGCCCACATCTGACACTCATTTAGACAGGATGTTGGGGGGAAAAAGAGAAACTGGACATTTTTCCACCATATACATTATGCCACCTTCAGTGACTTTACAATGCATAGCTCTTTTGTTTAACAAAAAGGAACCTATATAAGGTTTAAAATGTATTCTCAATGGATTGCAAGAATTGGGTATGCTGAAATGCATGTAAGGACCTATTTTTTAAAAAAAATCTCAGAATTTTGGGTCATCTGATTATTTATCCGTTCATAGTAACTAGTTTTTGGGAGAGTGGTAGTAGTGGTGGAAGGCAGATTCTTACTAACATATCAGGTAAGGTAGAAATGGAATGAACTGGGAATAAAAAACTGACATCTTGAAAATGTAGAATAATATGGCTAATGTTTTTGCAGGTCAGGGTCAGTTTGCTGAAGCTGAACAATGCATTTAAATTGTCAAACTGTCAAAACCTCCACCACATATTCTTATTTATTACTGTCACCTAGGGTCACCCCTTGTGGAGCTGTTCCTTGACAACAGAGAAACCTTCAAGAACTTTCTGGTGTAGGTCAGGTGAAAAGCTCCTGTAAGCATCTCCAGCTCAATTTCTGAGACACCAAAGGTGGTATGAAACAGCAATTACAAAAGCAGGAAATCCCATAGGCATAGGTGTTCTTACTAGATTGAAAATTCCCTCCCCTTTATTGTCTGATTACCGGAACTGAAAAAGAAATATTTTTTGTTAGTATTTATAAAATATAGATAAGTTCTCATTCTGAAATGATTCTGGATGGAAAAACGGATTTCCCTCTAAATAGATGACCTCATTCAAATGCTTATAAACTTCAGAGATAGCATAATTAGGGGAGATTGATATCCTATATTTGTGTTACTCATGTCAAACTATGGAAAGTGCTCAGAAAAGTGGGAATCCCAGAACACCTCACTGTCCTCTTGAAAAATGTATATTCAGATCAGAATGTCACTGTATGGATAAAAAATATTGAAATAGACCTGTTTCAGGTTGGCAAATAATGAGACAATGCTGTATACCAAATATATATTAAGGGAAGCTGGATTGGAAGAAGATGACCATGGTTTTGAAACAGTCTATATGTTTGTGTGTATAAAAACATGAACTCTCCATCTAATCACAAATATTAAAAGCTCAAATTAATCCACTGCAGGATAAAGGCATCTTCACTGAAGCTGTGAACTGTAATTCATAACTTCTTTATGACTGGCCTGAAGTCACTCAGGGAGATTCTATGTCTAAGGGAGGAGATATAGGTCCTATCCTCATCCAGTCTAGTAGCTTAACCATTATATCCCACTGGCTCTCTATAGCTATAATAAAATTTAGCTATAATAAAATCAATATCATTCAAATGTGCATGGCATAGTGAGTCAAATTGACTGATGGCAACAGTTCCTTTATGTCAGACATTTGTGTTGTTAGATTCCATAGCTTAGTTCTTATTGAGTCTTGGGCTAAAGCTGGCCGTGAGTACAATATATAGGAAGAATAGTTTTTGAATCATGAAAACCAAGAGATGCTCTGTTGTTGGTTTTTAAAACTTTCCCCTATAGACTCCATATAGTAGCTATCCTATAAAGCAGGGGTGTCAAACTCAATTTCACTGAGGGCCACATCAGCATTGCTATTGCCCTGGGGGGGCTGGGTGGGTGTGGCCAGAGTGGGTGCAGCCTAATGGGTGGGCGTGGATGGAATGGGTGTGTCCAGTTCTACATCATTCGCGTCAAGGGTGCCTATGGGGGGCCTGGGCAAGAGTGGGACAGATCTGAGGGTCTCTGGCAGAAGGAGTTGGGACTGGGGCAAGTGCCAAGGCATGGTCCACTAGGGCAAGTGCCAAGATGGCCATCACAAAATTGTACATTGGCTCCCGGCTGGCCTGGGTCAGGCCATGGAAGCAGGGGCCAGTCCCTCACTGTTTCCAGGATGGCTTCGCGGGCCACATGAAACCACTTTGTGGGCCGCATCTGGCCCCTGGGCCTTGTGTTTGACATGTCTGCTATAAAGGCTGACATAACTGAGTATTACAAGAATTATTTGGATTGCAATCCAAATACTTTGTGAATACTAGGAATGGCACAGTTAAAGTCTGCACTTTTCTGGTCCAACACTAGTTATATTAGGGTAGCATCATAAAATATGATATGATATAGAAATTGGCATGGTATTATGATTCACTGATTAGCAGATAAATTAATATAGATATTTGCATTGTGAATATTCATTAATAAAACTAACATGGAATTTGTTACTTAGTTATGTAAGCAGCAATAGTACTAGATTTATATACTGCTTCACAGTGCTTTACAGCCCTCTCTAAGTGGTTCACAGAATCAGCATATTGCCCCCAACAATCTGGGTCCTTATTTTACCGACCTCAGAAGGATGAAAGAATGAGTCAAACCTTGAGCCGGTCAGGATCAAACTGCTGGCAGTCGGCAGAATTAGCTTGCAATACTGCATTCTAACCACTGCACCACTACAGCTCTTCATTAAATTCAGCAAATTCTCTTATTTATGTTCCAATGTCACATGCCTTCCAAACAGGAAAAATGATCCATAGTATTAACTTTTGACAAAAGATGAACAGATGAATTTTCTAGTTCAACCAAATCACTATCTATAATAACTATAATACTGAGTTGTATAACACCTGCCTGTTTCCTGCTGGCCAGCTCTAATATAAGTTGTTACTCTAGCTTTGCTCTGCTCACTCTGCAATATTAGATTTACAGTTGAACCTGTAAATCCTCTTTATCTTCACTTGGACAACAAAAAACTCCAGTCAAATGCTAATTTCTGAGCAGTCCGTGGGAAAGAAGAACAGTGGCAGGAATATCAAGCATTTTAACTAAGGCACAAGATTTCCTAGATGCAAACTGAAATAGTAACCTCATAGAATCTTGCAGCTTTTGGTAGGTATCCTTTCACAATTATGCTTGCTAAATGAATCTGGAGGAGTAATCACATCCTCATCCCAAAGCTCACGCTCATGTAAATGACCACTTTTGCTCTGAAACTACAGTCTTCTTGTGCAAAGTTCCAAATTTTCCATTCTTACCTGCGCAGGAGCAACTTAGGGTGGTTTTTGTTTTCCAGGTTCTTCTCAATCAGGTCAGACAGCAACTGCTTGAGGACATCAGTGGCATATTCTAGCTTTCCTTGAAGTCCTGTCATGATGAGGGAAGCCACATTGCCACGGTCACGCATAGAGAAACTTCGCTGTAATTCCAGGGTACGGATAAATGTCAACAAAAAAACCTTATTGTTGAGTAGCTGGGCAAAGAGCTTCAGGGCTTTTTCAACATTCTGCTGTCCATTCCCTTGAACCTATAAAATTTCACAAGTGTTAACTTTGTACCCTAAAAGTAAATGTGGCACGGATATCAACTAAACTGGAAAACATTAATACTATAATAAAATACATGGATTGATACTACATCCAAAATTTGGCTTTATCCATGCATAGAATCCATATCTCAACTTTATGAGATACTTAAATCAGAATAGATTCTTAGTAATATGAATGTATGAATTTATTATAACTATAATTCCATTGAGTGATTTATATTGTGTTGACCATCATTCTTGATATGTATTCACTTTTAGTTTAATAGCGACTCTTAATCATTTAACATGATATAATTTACAAAATATATTTAATTATTTACAACTCATTAATGATATATTAGAAAGCAAACCATGACATTTAAAAATCCCTTGTTTACTCACTTGTATTCTATTTTTAATTATTTTCAAATACATTTTTGTGTTTGTTTAAAAATTCTTTAAAGCTTTCAGTTAAAATAATTTAAAATTCAAAGTGTTTTTGAAAGTAATTTTTTTACAAGGTTATATTGTTTGTGTTGCACATTTAAAACAAAATACTCTTGAGTTGTGAGCTACTGCACAGAAATGGCATTCACATAGGCATGGTACTGATTTAGACTCTTACACTGTGAAGCTCTAATACATGCACACATAAACACACTTTTCCAATAGTTCTGGATGTAAGTTATGCATTGTAATTCACAATAATAAAACAATATAAGTAGTTATTTTACAAAATTCTCACTGACTTATATTTTCAACTTATTTATATTATATAACTAAGCAGCAGTGGAATTGGTGACACATTGATCATTATCCTAGTTCTTTGGAGAATGGCAAAATCAGTTTCAACCATCAGTTTTATTTCCTATTTTCTATATGTATAAGAGAAAGCAAGGAGTGATAGATGATGTAAACACTAGCATTCCCAGGTATAATTTTGATGTACTCATATAAATAATTCAATTAATTTCTTCTTTACATGTGTATTAAAAAATAAGGAAAGCGACAAACTTCATTTGATGGTAACCTAAATAACTTTAAAATACAAAAAAACATAAAAGCAAAAGAAGTGAAAAAAGTGAAATGAATTTACTAAACTAAATATAAATAATGGCGCTTTTGTATTTAAATTTTGATCCCCCAGCCTTGGGTTACATATTGCCCCTTCAGCTACAGTACCTGCCCAGTTTATTTTAATTATACCCTTAGAGAAGTACTTCCTATAGTAATTGATATACCTACTTACAATAGGTAGGATAATGTAGCTTTCCTTAAAAGAATGCAGATGATGAATTTGTTCTATCATGAGGCATCCCTTCTTTGCAAGCTATATGGTCAAAAGAAACTAGAGCTCCATACTTTCTTCTATAATAAATTATTCAATCAGTTTTTACTGAAAAGTTGAGGAGCTCTAGCTTTAATGTGGAGAAAATAAGGCGTTCTAGCTTTTCAGACAAAGAGAGCAGTGAAATGGGAAATGTCTTTTCAAGAGCCATCAGCAGCAAAAATGAAAAGCTATTTTCACAGGGCACCCTGGTGGCTTATTGAGGCATGGGTATTCCCATGTTATTACTCTCACACATGCCGTGTTTGTAATGAATGTGTAAAAATGTTTCTGATGGAGTTTCCCCTTCATTGTTTTTCCATGGTCAAATGTCAGCAGCAGCATTTTCATACAGAATAATGGGTCCCATCTGCTCCTGCTTTAACATGAAAAAAACCTTCCTCAAAATTGGGATGCCTGGTGATATACTTAGTCAATTCAGTATACAATATAGACAGAATTGAAGTGATGTGATCAAGGTCTTTCTCTTGCACAAAAGCTTTGCCAAGTGGAGGACAAGATGCAGAAAAGCTCCTTTGCAAAACGGGAGGCTTATTCCTCTAGGCAAAGCAGAGAATGGATTTCCCAAGCTCCCCTTTGGCTTTTTTTGCACAAAGGGCGAACTCAAAGAGAATTTAGGCAGTCATCGGTAATAAATGCAGCTTCTTTGCTGTTGGTCATGGAGGACTAGTCATGGAGTTTTAGCGATAGAGAAAGAAAAAAAAATGTCAGGGCAGCAGCTACACAAAGGCAATCAAAAGAAAACAAACTGTGTGTAAATATATATAAAATGCAAGGTTTCTGTTATAATGAATGTCAATATTCATTGTGCTTATCCCAACACTTCTAATAAGATTCAGCGTGGGAGGTAGAAAGGTGCTTTCACAGCTATGTGGATTTTAATCGAGCTTCTCAGAAAGGACCTTGAAATTCACCAGTGACCTGATGAGATTGAGATAGAGAGAACATATGGCTACTCCATTACCTCTAGTTCACGCAGGACAGGGTGATCTTCAATGCCAGGGAAGAGAACTCTCATGGCATATGTGCGATAATCAAGATACGGGATTCCTGAGCGGTCCAGGTCACTGGTTAACTCATTGATGTCTGTCTGCAGCTCTGCAAAAGCTATTAGGGAAAGGGAATGAGAAAGACAAGCAATCAAGAGACCGGCTCTGGGATTGGAGGCTGAGATACAAACAATCAAGGTCTACAAATGAGCCAACTCAGGAAGTTTGTTTACTCCAGACCTCTCTGTGTCACCAAGACATGCCCTGAAGCAGGGAGCCACTTTGTCAGTATGAGAGAGAAAGAGCACAATGCAAAGAACAGATGCTGAAACAAAACACACTTCCTAATTTGTATTCTGTTCACACCTTGTATGTAAGCACTGAAAATGCCTTGGAAGGCACTAGATAAAAATAAAGATCCTATTTTTAAATCAGTTTGTGTGGCTTTTTTTACTCTCTCACTTACTCAACCCCTCTATTCCTCATGTCCTTTTGATATAGCTAGCAGAAGGAAGCTATCCCCTTGTTTTATATCTTATCTAGGGTCAGGGAAGAAAATTATACTTTTTAATTGAGATTCAAAACTATAACAAGATTCATGGACCTAACAGAAGATTCTCCTGATGTACTTAGTGGGAGAGCATGGAAACTGATGTAGTTCAATTGTAACAACAGGACAATGTATATAAGGATAGCACACATGTAGCACTTGTCCAACTGCTTTTTCTCAAGATGAAGATCTATACAAATACTGTGCACACATGGCAGTTATTCAACCTTCTAATATATTGTTCTGGAGACCTCATTGCACTATGAAAATTAACCTGTGAATGTCAAAATCTTGCTGCTGAATGTGAAAATCTATCTTGTTTGCATCCTACCTACGTTTGTGTGTGTGTGTGTGTGTGTGTGTGTGTGTGTGCATGTGCGTGCATGTGTGTGAGGCTTGGAAGTCTGTGGGTTCTACACAATGGCACTCTTCTAGACAGAGGGCTCTAATGCTGTTTTTTAGAAGGTGTTGGAGTTTACCATATATATCGTATCAGCTTCATGTCAGCATCTGTCTTCAATAATGGAAGCAGTAGCAGTGACATTTCAGCTTCAGGTGTTGGCTGAACATCTTCTTGTGCTTCAGGGTCTTCTTAATTCTGCAGGATGCCATCTGGGTTGTTCACCGGGACCACAGGTTTTGTCTCCCAAGCTTTTGGACTCATGCTGTACTCCATCTTCAAGGAACTTCTTTCTAGTGCTAGAGAGAAGTTCCCTGAAGATGGGCTCCAGCATGAGTCCAAAAGCTTGGAAGCCAAATCCTCTAATCCCAGTGACCGACCCAGATCGGATCTTGCAACATAATCCTGGGACATGTATATTTGCCTTCATTCATGTATTTGTTCTATCTGAAGTTGTGAAAGCAGTGTCCTCTTCACTGTGTTGATGCACTAGTTAACTCGCCGTTTCTCAGTTAGTGTGGATGTAGTTCTTCTGTCCATCCATTGTTCCCTCATACATTTCATATATACCCTCTCATTGTATCTATTGTTATAGTAACATTCCTTCAATTCCAGATTTTCTTGTCTCATGGTTTATTCCAGTAACCCACTTATCATTGGATTGTCCTGGCTCAACATCTGGTGTGGACCTGGTTAATCTAGGTGATATCTGAGCCAGCAGGACTCTCTTAATTCATGTCACTCTCACATTTTGAGGTAGGAAGATGAAACATTGGAGGTTTTTTGCCCAAGGATCAGTACACTATTCAGCTCTGTGTGTATGTGTGTGTGTGTGTGTATACATGCATACATATGAGTCACACTATCTAATCTATTAACATATAGTGACACATTCCAATATCAAAAAAGCTGTTTCAGCAAATTCAAAAAGGTAGTAGGCAAAAGAACCTTTTGTTTGATGCTGTAGTTAAATAATTGAGACTTTTCAGTCTGTGCTTATCTATGGTAAATCAGTCAGCTCAATTTTCCTTCTATCTGCCTTTGCTTTATGCCGTCTGCATTTCAACCAATTGATCTGATTTTTTTTCCCAGCTAGGTGGTTGTAACAGTATTTCATATTCTAAGCTTCTTGATTTTTACACCAAGATGTACAAATTATTTTACAGCCTGGTTCCAGCATCTTGTGATTGCAAAGGATCCTGGCTTTCCTTAACTTCCCATGAAATGCCTTCAGAAAAAGATCCACAGATTGCCAAGCCTAATGACCTGGCACCGACAAATTTTATACATCTTGCTGAAATAGGATCAAGTGCTAATCCTGTTTGCCACACATTAGTCAAGCAAAGGATGTCTCTACATTTAATATACTTTTTACTGTTTTCTGACACATACAGACACTCATGGGAAAAAATTCCAAGCTTCTCTGGCTGTAAAAGAGGGCATTTTACAACTATATGTGTGTTTGAGAGAGATTGACCAAATGTTTATTTGACAGCTGTATGTGGGGCTCAAGCCCTGTTAAATTCATACTGGATCAAAGGAAATAGGTTAAACAGAAGGCAGTTACCATGGAAACTACACTTGGACTGCTCACTATTGGAGATGTGCTCAATGAATGGAGAAAAGTTATATTAGGCAAACCAGATAGAGTTGTGTGTAGTGTATATGTTTATACGAATGAAGATTCAAAATAAATAAATAAGTAAACAAACAAAATACGCATGCCTTTTACATAGGTTAAGTACAATGACTGAAATGGATTTATTCTTTGAGCAAGTGACATTGAGACAGATATGTACTATGCAATAACTCTTATTGGGTTGATAAAAGGTAATAAGGAATTAAAGAACCATTTGTCAATGCTATACTTAACTGATAATAGGAATTAAGTAGCAATAGCAATAGTAATAATACTTAGACTTATATACCTCTCCATAGTGCTTTACATCACTCTCTGAGCAGTTTACAATGTCAGCATATTGCCTTCAACAATCTGACTCCTCATTTTACTGACCTTAGAATGATGCAAAGGGGAGTCTACCTTGAGCCAGTCAGGATCGAACCCAAGACTATGGGCAGAATTTAGCCTAAATACTACATTGTAATCCTACATCACCACGGCTCCTAACTAAATGAAGGGCTTAGATGCTAAACAGTTGTTCATTAAACATGCCTGTTTATGTGTTTGGAGGGGCATGTGCATGTGGTGTGAGCATGCATGTATTGGCATAATTATGCATATTTTGTATCCATATATGCGTGAAGTAACATTCTTCAGGATCTATTTTATGACTAAACAAGGTGATATAACTTGTTTGAGACCCTAAAACAAACATACTAGCAATTTGTCGTGCATTGTATTATATTATTATACTATAATATTTTGAACTTTTTACAGCAAAATTGGCAGCATTTTTCTTGCATTAAGAATTTAAACATGCTCTTCATGATTCTGATGGGTTATCTCACCTAAAATTCACTTTCTCTCACCATGACTCACTTTCTTTCATAGTGAAAGTACAAATAATGTTCATAAACAGTGAAACCAAGTCGTTCCAAGCCTGAATGGACTGCATATTTTAGAGGACCTCTTATTTGAAATTAGGGAGCGATACTGACCTTCTTTGCATTCAAGGGCTACCCGAGACTCGAGGTTGTCCATCTGCATCTGAAGTCTCTTGAGTGTGAGATCATTTTCACGTGACTTGCGCTTGTAAGCAATGAGGACTATGATAACTATGATGAGAAGAAGACTGCCTCCTGCTGCAATACTGACAATAGCAGGCAAAGTCAGCAGGCTATCTGAGATCACATTCACTGAGCCAGGTGAGAAAATGATGCCACCTACATGCACCTAACCATCAAAAAGAATCAACAGAAGATTACATTACAGTGTGTACAGAGATTAATTTGGAATAAAAACAGTCACTTAAAAAGATGACATTTAAATCACGAAATATGCTAGTAAGAATGCTGGGAATAGGACCAGCAATGAAAAAGAACACTTCTCCAGCATGATTGGATGGAGAACCCACGGATGGGTTGTCTTAATCTATCTGCTCCAATTAGACTAAGTCTGAAATTTAGTACCGCCCCCTCTGTGCCAACTGCACCCCAGTTTTAGATTTAGTCTCTTTGCTCTAAGACGCATTTTTCCTTCGCTCCTGGAGCAGAAGACTGTGTATTCCTATTTTATTTTATTCCCTTTAGCTTAGTGCTAACCATTTTTATTAATAGATTTGATAATTTAAAAAAAAAAAAGAAAGAAAATTTTTTTCCAGTGATCATCGCAACCTGTAGCCTAGCAGGCTGACAAGCTGACAAACCTCCCTTTGGGGTAGGGAAAACTTTCCCTTTCTCCCTTTGAGAGCCTTTCAGCTTCACAATCAGCTTGAAAATTGGATTCCCAGAAGCAAGAGAAATCTCCTACCAGGGGCCGTTCCTCTGCATCAGAGGCTCCGTTCTTCTAACCAGAGCCTGGAGGCCTTAGAGGCAGGGGTAACCTTGCCAATTGACTGGGGGGCTCCGCAAGCAACGACGAGGCTTGTCAGGCCTGGAGGGAGCCTTTTCTAGGTCCCTTGGCCTCAGCAGACCACCCCAGCAGCAGGAGAAAGTTTTTGGCACCGATCCAATTTTCGGAGCCTGGAGGCCTTACTAGGCCTCGGCCTGCCTCAGCCTCTCTCAGCTCACCTAATTCTGAGGCCTGGAGGCATTATCGGCCTCGGCCAGCCTCAGCGCCTCCCAGCTGACCATCCTAACACCCTCTGCTGTGCTAGGAGCCCAGGCGATTCTTCGGAACGAGGGCTCACCGCAGTTCAGGCCTCCGCTGTGCTAGGAACCCAGGCGATTCTCAGGAACGAGGGCTCATCGCAGTTTAGGCCTCAGGCCTCAAGGCCTCCTTTCTAACGGCCGTTTTTGGCGCGCAGAGCTTGCAGCCGCCATTTTGAATTACCTCCCGGCCGCCATTTTGGAACTTACAGAGGCCCAGACTAACTGCAGGATCATTCCAGAAGGCAGTTTTCTGACAAGTTGAGACAGAGGCCTCTAGATTGATCAACCTTATCACCGGACAAGAGTGATTGGATTGGGGAGGGCCAGCTCGTTCCGGAAGGACGCAGTGCCTACCAACCCCCCATTCACGAAATATGCTAGTAAGAATGCTGGGAATAGGACCAGCAATGAAAAAGAACACTTCTCTTGTATAAGTCCTTCTATTTGTTTACTTGGGAATTAATGCATGGATAAAAACTGCTCATTTTTGTTGAGGAGCTGATCGTTTTTTAAAAAAAGAAATGTATAGTTTTAGGCACTGACATATTACTGCTGTTCTGGAAATCATTCCCAAAATGCTAAATACACTTTTAAAAGTCATATAAAGCTACTATTTGCTAAGTTGTAGATAAGTCCTTGCAAGTAACATCCCCATAGAAAGGAAGGTCATATCCTTTTTGAAATATAGAAGAGCCTTCGAGTTACAACATATCTGTTATCCTTGCACATTCCTTTGATTACATGATATCTTCATTTGACTTTCATAATATAGGTTTGCAGCTTTCTTTTATAAACCATGAATATAAGAAAATAAAGATTTCATTGACAAAGGAATGAAAAGGGAAAGTATAGAAGGCAAGGAAAGAACAAAAGAAGAAATGGAAGGGGAAAACTGAGGGGGTTAGTTAGGAATGCCAAAGAATAAACTGATGTGCACTTTATAGGTGTTTAAACCTGACTGCTCTTTAGAAGGCCAGATCTTAAAGTTGAAACTCAAATACTTTGGCCACCTAATGAGAAGGAAAGACTCACTGGAGAAGGGTCTAATGCTGGGAAAGATTGAGGGCAATAGAAGAAGGGGACGACAGAGAATGAAATGGCTGGATGGATACACTGAAGCAGTAAGTGTGAACTTAAATGGACTCCAGAAGATGGTAGAGGACAGGAAGACCTGGAGGAACGTTGTCCATGGGGTCGCGATGGGTCGGACACAACTTCGCAATTAACTAATAATAATAATAATAATAATAATAATAATAATAATAATAATAATAATAATAATAATAATAATAAAAAGTTGGAAGGGACCTTGGAGGTCATCTAGTGCTTGTGATATCATATAAATTATAGTATTAGACAAATGATGTGAAGACTGACTCTTATTTTTTTTATGAAAAAAGTATGTGCTTTATAAAGTAATCCAAGGATGCTCACATTAGTATTTTGCTAAACTCAAGACTATCAGTGGCAAAAACAGAAAAAAATCATGTGTGATTAATTACAACCAGACATCATTTTGGGGATATGAAATGACTTCAAATGGATTCTAAAAAATGACAATTCTTGTAAAGTTCTCACAGTTTTAAAAGCAGACAAATCACTAAACTCAAGAAAAGCATTCATCTGCAAATGTGCAATGCCAGAAGTGCCTTTAAAGGAACAATCTAACCCATGGCTCTTGACTATATTGATGGTAATGAGGAAACTAGCAATCTACAGCAAAATCAGTGAGAACTAGATAAGTATCCCCTCACAGCAACATTGCATTGCATGTAAATGGTGTGAATGAATAAGTGCTTAAGCAAATATAGTATGCATGGCACAATAGAGTATGCATAGCCTTCGGTACCAAGCAACCATATATTCGTGATCTATCTCTACAACAAACTTCAGCACCAGTTGTGTTATCATCTTTTCTGATATTTTTGTTGAAATGAATAAGACCAGCTATTGAAGTGAAGCCTATTCACTCACAGGCTCAAATTAGAAGTTAAAGTTTCTAGTAGAAGGCCATAACAAACCACTTCCATATTGCTAAGGAAACAATACAAATCTGTCCAAGAGGTCACCATAGTTTAGCTCGGTTTGGAATAGACTTTATTTTTTGAACATCTAAATATGAAGAGAACTGCATGCAAGTCATCATTAAAATGAGCCAATATGAAGGTGAGACCATTTGGATCTGCTGATATCTTTGGTGCTGGAGAGCTTAAAGATCAAACACTCTTCCCCTCCCAAAAAAGCTCTGTAGCTATATTACTAATATTCTTCAGCTTTTAACTTTTTTCCCCTTGTGTGATCTGTTGCTTAAGGTCTTATCATAGAAGTGGGGAGATTCTACTCTACTTCTAGTCTACCGTTAACCAAGAAAGAAAGAAAGAAAGAAAGAAAGAAAGAAAGAAAGAAAGAAAGAAAGAAAGAAAGAAAGAAAGAAAGAAAGAAAGAAAGAAAAGAAAAAGAAGTTAATTGGGTGTTTTTAAGCAGGCTACTTTTTCAACCCATCTTATCTCACATTTGCTGTTACAGAGAAATTTGGGGAATTGCTGTATTTAACTTAAGTTATTGGAGAAGAGATGGGATATATATCTTACAAATAAAAACATATCTCATTTGTTCTGCAAAATATCCAGGGTAATTTTCTCTTACAGAACTGGGAGCAAGCTGATCTTGCCTTCAACTATAGCTTCCATCAGCATGAATTGAGGTAAGGTATGCTGGAGACTTCTGCACCCACTGAGATGTTCTGCTGCCTACCAAAACTCTTGCTGCTATAAAAGTAGTTAGGCTCAAAGGTTTGACATCACTTTTTGTCTTTCAATAGCTGCAGGGTTTTGTGTTTGCCAATGAGCAGTTCAGAGTTACAGCTGCTGTAACTATTACTGCTTTATATACCCTCATGCAAAATTCATACTGTGCCAGTGTGTGCTTGGATAATATGTGTATGTATGCCCAAGTTACAAACACATGATGGCGAAAATATTTTAAAATTTCAACAGATTTCTTTATGATATTGTACATTTGCATGTATAAATTAATGGTAGTTAATTAGCCCTTTGGTCTAATCATGTGATCAGATTAATGCATTTATTTGAGCCATCTTTATACTGGTCCTGAATTAAAAACACTTGTGAACTGCAATTAAAGACATTATATTTTCAGGAAATTGGTGGTATTGGAGATTCTTATCTTCTTTTTAATCAAATATTTTTTTTAATTTCCTGGAATGAGAGCTAGTTTTGGAATGGGGATCAACTCTGACATTTGAAAAAGTAGAAAAGACAAAAAATCTTGATTTTTGAAGCTCACCATAACTTTGTGTTGCCCGGTGAGATTTGGAGGTTCACAAAGTAATTGGGTCTCAGAGATGGTGACAGCACAGGGAGTTTCTCCAATCAGAACAGTATAATTCAGCTTTGCTCCACCCGATGCAGGTGGACACAGATTTTTACCCTACGGAAAAGCAAAAAGACAATGAAACGTTAGCTAATGTCTCGGCTTTTCTATGATTCAACATATATCCAACATTGTGGCACATATCATAAACATCATAAACATTGATGCATACTTATTTTTAAAAAGCTGCAACTGCGAATAAGAAATTATACAATTGAGAGAGAGGATGCATTTATGTCTCTAATGTATTTGAATTTATATTTAGTGTGTGTGTATTAAATTTTTGGGATTCAGTATTACATTGATCACAATAGTAGGAACTACTATAAAAATGTCTGCTATACTACTGTCCTTTTCTTTTTCATTTATATATGAAAACTAATAAGATATTTAATTGAGGAAACCATAACTGAAAGCTAAGAGGCAATTGAGAAATCAGGGGCAGTTCATGGAAATAGCAGTTAGTGCAAGAAGTAATCTTGAGAAGGTGAAAAATAAGATGGATAAAATTAGTCTTTCCTTTTGCCTGTGATTAAAATAAGTGCTTTTCTGGTACATGACTGGCATAGCATGATAAAATACATCTGCTATTCCAGCCAAGCATACAATATCAAAATACACCTATATGTCACAGAAAACACTAACAGTCCAAATTCAGATATGGATAAGGAACTATCTAAACATGTTTGTCCATCACACAGCTACTACCATTCTACTGGTATTGTGTTACATTAGGAGAGGAGAAACAATTGCTTGACATGAAAGAAAAGACTTCACTGAAGTATCAGTGGTACAGAAAGCTATCACACATCAGGTACAAAAATAAGACTTTTCACATCAGCAGTAAAAATGTGAAAGTGGAGAAGATATGGTAATCCTGGGAGTGAGACATTGTTAATATAATATTGAACTTTAAACTTGATGTAGGTTTGGTTCTCAAAACACAGTATTGTAAACTGCCAGCAAATAAAAGTGCAGAATAGTTATATTTATTTTCACAAGAAAGGAATAAAGTGTGTTGTCTGACTTGTGACATATCAGTAAGAGTATCTGCGATGTTTTAAAATGTTCTTAACAATTAGATGCTAGGCCCAGTTTACTAAGTTTTTGTTTTGATATATATAGCTCAGAGTTTAACCTAGGACTACACGTTATACAAAGGAAAATCTGAATATATGCAGTGGAGATACATCAATTTATAGATTCCTACAATCGTAAACTCCTACAGTATGTGATAGAAATGCACATGTCAAACAAAATGTTTTGTGATGTATTACTGTTGGGAGGGGAACTGTAGGCAACTGGGGGGAGGTTAGCCTGTTACATATACATCAAATACCTTGAGTTATATACTTGTGTTAAATATTGGGCTGCAAATACATAGGAGGTTTGCATTACAATATCAATTTGGATGTTTTTCTGTCATTGTTTCTGCCAATTCCTATGAAGGAAATAAAGGAATGACGGCGAAGAGAGCATTTCAAATTTATTTTTCAAGTTTTCCTAAAGAAGTTCAAATCAAACCCTCTCCGAAATATTTCTGTGTGAAATCAAAATCCCACAACTATTTTCCAAGACAAAATTTGCAGATTCGTAATATTTGAAGAGTTTATGATTTTAAACATTCACATATATCTTCTTATATAACTACAAACAATACAAAAAATTACAGATTAATATAAGAAATGGAAACAAGATTTTATATGTAGGACAATACATTTTTCAAAGTAAATCTGGATTTGAGTATATAAATGAGTCACCTGGATTGTGCCGTCACTTTACCTTCAGGATGATGGGTGATCCTGGCTTTTGGTCCAAGATGCCAGTAGCACTCAAAAGTTCAAAGGCAGGGTTTGGATAATAAATAAATTTGGTGTCATTATAAATCAGTAAAGATTGAACATTGTTAAAGATGAATCCGATTTCATCAGGTCGTTCAACAACATCCAGACCTGGTCGGTACTGTGATGTAAGTGAAGGAGCCAGGCAAGTGAGGGTGGTAGTATTCACAACTTTACAAACCTGGAAGAATACAATGAAGGCAGGGTTATACCTTGAATAAAATATTTTTTAATTATTGTCACATCATGATTCCACTTTAATTAGTTTGGCAAGACTGAAGTACCAAACCCTTTTCCAAACCATGTGATAACTTGTTCTAACATCAGCCAGGAAGAACATTCTGTGAGAATGACTCTAGAAGTGAAATATAAGCTTTTTATCTCCTTTTGTTCACTACCATATTTTAAAAATATCATTTCTATATAGAAAATAAGCATTAGACATGCATAATGCTGGGAAGCTGGATAGAGCTTTAGTATACAAGAAATAATCAGTGTTATATGGAATCTGAAATAGAAAAATACAGGGTTCTTTTTATTAAAAATGGATTATAGATTCTGTGAAATGAATGATAGCTGGAAATGATACCAGATTCTGAGGTTGGAAGACAAATTTTATTGAAATAGCATAATGATCCTTTAATTAGATAGACCACAATCTGATAGTAACTTGTTTATGGTCACCTGTGAATTTCATGACTGATCAGAATACATCAGATCTGTTCTGCTGCCTATATCTTCCTGTTATGTTCATATACATATACAACTGTTTTGGATCAATACTGTACATTAAGAGATGTGGCAACTTGTGAAATGTGCAATGAACCTGTCATGATTGAGTTCTTATACTTCAAAATTACCACAGCCCATTGAAAATAAAATGAAGCGCTACACAGGAAAAGAAATCAATGTCTCACATTTGTGTTTACAGGTCAATGAAGATCATGTTAGCAAATCTTCAGAAGATATCATACTTACTAGCATCATATTCTCAGGCATCAAGGGAATAGAAAAGGGGTTTTGAATAATCCAATCTGGTTATATAGATTTCTCATACGCATTAAGAGTAGTATGTGAGACCAATTTAGTTTTTTTATAAATACACACATCCACACACACACACACACACACACACACTATAAAGATAACAATAACATTCAAGTTAAAGGAGATTCTAATGCTTTCTTTCTTTCTTTCTTTCTTTCTTTCTTTCTTTCTTTCTTTCTTTCTTTCTTCTCTTCCTTCCTTTCCTTCTTTTCTTATTATTCAATTTTGAAGCTACCAAGATTGTTGGACGAGCAGGCACAGAAACAGCCAGGGAAGTGATTGAAGCTTGGGAAACAGGCCCCTCATCAGTCAATAGGAGTGCTGATTTATCACGCCTATCAAGTATTTAGAAGGCAAGAGCTGGGCAGCACAAGCAAATGACAGCTAATAAAGTCCCAGAAAGTTTATTTTCTTTAGGTTGTTCCAGATGTTTTACAAAACGATATAATTCAGAAACCTAAAACCTCCTAAAGCACCACAATTTTAAGAAGCAAGAGTTATATATGCATGTACATTCTTTCCTCTGCTTGAATTATAGCCAAGTCTTTGGATGGGAACTGTGAGAAAGAATCTTAAAACTTAAAACTGAATGATAGTGCTTTTTTAAAGTTACATATTACATTACATTTCCTCACTTGAAACCAACACTGAACCATCATAAAGCCCAAAAATTAAATAAACAATAAGGCTTTGAAATATGAAAACTACCAACTAGACTAAAAGTTGTGTTTATGAATGAAGTTAAGCTACATGGCTGAATCAGTCAGTTCACAATTTACATTTCTAATGTGAGGTTCTTCTTGAAAATGCAGACTAATTATTTGCAGATCACAACAATTGATCATAAAATCATTTTTCTCAATGTGAAGCATTTGCATTTGTCTATTTACATATTCAATTCTATATCTTACTCTACACTCTAGACAGAATTTAGAGCTTACATTCTATATCTACTGATAAAATAAATATCACTTATTTTCTGTAACTGTTCATTTAATATAGAAAGTGAGGGGAAAATGGATGACGCTAATAACAAAATTTTACTATCCAAAGCTCCAAATTCTGTCCATACATAAACTATGCAGTTGGCTAGTTAAACAAAATCAAGGGGCAAATTGTTCTTTCTGTTATTAATAGATTTAAATATAAATATTTTTAATGATTCAACCACACTGAATCTGAATGGGATGACTGAATCAATGAAATACATCATCTAGGAAATCTTTTAGGCCCTTATGGTCAGAAAGTAATTGTGCCCTTACAGTGAGATTGTATCTATGTCTCATCCTTGTCCTTATTTCTGCATACAGCTGCATATGTAGATTTCAAAATTTGCCCACAAAGGCTGAGTTTGATCTTAATGCTGACAAATATCTGAACAGCTGTGAAGCTTTTTTGTTAGTCACAAATGCATTTGTCATGGAGATACATTGTTTTGGCAATGGAAATGCAACATTGCAATGTTAATCACATTGCAATGTTAATCCTAGTTTGAATTAAAATCCTTCAGGAATATAAAGATTTTAAACAATAGTCTAAAATGGGAGTTTTTAAAAATTTTATATAGAGATAAATGTCAAGATAGGGCATAGGTACAAAAAAACCTTGAATTTGTGAAAATTGCAATTGTGCTGCAGATCTGGATGGAAACAAATACACAAATCAGAAGCTATGTCACAAGATGGTATGGGCCAGAGCCAATTTTACAATTAAAAAGTCTTCCATCACTTGCTTCTCTGAGGCTTTGATAGTTCTCCAGGATTGTTCTGTTTAAATGAAGCAGGTGTTCAGAAGGGTAGAGTCAGTAAAATATCACTACCATTGTTGTTGTTTTTTCAACCTTGTTTACTTAGAGCATCTCTGCCTTCTGCTGTTGGCTTTTTGTGTGCCTCCAATGATGTATGGTGGGGCCTCACAATGACACAAGTACCATATGCTGTCATTGTTCCCTGTTAAATGCAGTTTCTCTATATAGTATGATAAGGCTCCATGGAATAAAATAAAAACAAGCTCTTAAGGTTATTCATGATAAGGACTCTAAAATGGAATCTAACTAATGTAACATAAGATATAGCTGCACAGGAATTTTTCCTGCATTTTTTAGAATGTAGGGATTATGAAAAGACACAGGAGGTATGAACTCTCCCCGAAGACCTCTCCCCTATTTTTTACATCTCCTTCTACAAACTATATTCTGCTGTAAACAGTTCACAATATTTAACTTTATTTTTATCCTGCCTTTATTATTTTTATAAACAACTGAAGATGATGAACATATCTAATACTCCTTCTTCCACAAAGTTTTGCCACAACAACAATCCAGTGAGATGGGTTGGGTTGAGAGAGAGTAACTGGCATCCATAGGGAGGAGGAGTGAAAAAAATGGCAGGATGGTTGGTGTAGCATCAGAAAGCAAGATCCACTGTTTTCATATGTATGTAAAAAACTTACAGTAACTTCATAGGAAAGCAAGAATTTAACCTTCCATCTACTGTAGCAATAGCACTTAGACTTTTATACCACTTCACAGTGCTTTACAGCCCTCTCTAAGCAGTTTACAGAGTCAGCATATTGCTCCCAATCTGAATTTTCATTGTACCAATTCCAGAAGGATAGAAGGCTGAGTCAATCTTGAGCCAGTGAGAATCGAATTGCTGGCAAAATTAGCCTGCAATACTGCATTCTAACCACAGCACCACCACAGCTCCTTCCACTGTAGCCAAAGTTATGCTAAATACTATAATAAATTAGAACCAAATACAAACCTATTAATGAAATATTTATTAGAATGAATTTTGATTATTATGAATGTGGTTCTTCTGTCTCATTAATAAAATAGATCAGGGTTATATTTGAATAACAAGCCTTTCTTTTTCAAGTGATTAAAGATAGTTTTGAAAAACAATCAGCCTACAACTTGCATATCAACCAAGAATCATGCAACCATTGGGTTAAGGAAACTTTCAATCTTTGGTAAAAGCAGATATTTACATTGACAGATTCTTTGCCATTGTACTTCACTCGGATTCTGGGTTCTTGTATAACATCCAGGTTGGATCCTGTAACAGTGAGAGGTGTGTGGCCACTGAAAGAAAGCAGAAGTCTTTAGGTTAATGAGGTTAATATGTCAAGAGGAACCAGAACTCAGTGTCTATATTTCTTATAAGTACAAATGTTTGTTGATCTCAACACGACATTTTCTGCAGGTTGAATAGGGTGACAGAGTGCAGTAATATACCATTGAATGCATTAATACACCACTGTCTTGATTCTGGATTAGTTATCTCCCATAACAATGTTTTTTTTTTGTTTCATTTGTCCCCCTAGTGGATAGTTATTTTTTCCATGTAACTTTTCTTAGACATGTTAACAATGGATGCTAAGGAAATCAAATGAACAAAAAATATGGAGGTCATTTCTTTGCTTCAGACTTTCTAGCTCAATAACAATAACACTCATCTGAAATTTAGATTTTATCTCTAGCCTTTAATATGGCAGATACATTGGGAAGTGATGGATAGTGAAATAACTAAATAGGGAAGAGCCAAAAAAATCAGCTGATTGGAAAAAGTTGGGTAGATGTTAACATGGTTGCATACACAAACTATTTGACAGTGATCTATTTCTATTATGTGGATTCTGGGGAGATCTTTTAATATACTTTTGATTTTAGCCTCTCTAATTCCTAAGGAAGATGTGAATGACTAATTCACCCCAGTATCTGTCTTGACTGTTGCTTCTGACTAAGATTATTCTGAGTTTCTCCTGTGATTAATTGAATATGTATTAAAAATCTACCATCCCTATCTAATCAATCTCCAGATTACTCCCTTCCCAGATATAAACTAGAGAAGACTAGGATTGAAAGCAGCTGTTGTCAGTCAAATTGTTTTTGTTCTGCCTTATGTGCATTTAGAAAATTAGAACATTATTGAGTACCTAATTAAATAGGAATGAGAAGTTACTAAATCATGGTCATTTGTCTAAGATATTCAAAATTGCAGGTTTAAAGCTTTAATATGCCAGGCTTTTTTAAAAAAGATCTTCAATTCCACTTTTTTCTTCAGTAAGTTTTGAAGCTCACCACATTGCTTCTAAGGATTTCTAAAGCCAGTCTGGAATCATCTATAAGAAAGAAAGACTTCCATTTCTCAGAACTCTCAATATATAGAGCTCACACTCACATTTCATCTTTTGTATGCCATATTGCATACAAGTCAGAAAAAGCTAATAGCAGTGCAAAAACTGACCTAAGGTTTTAGAAAGCATTCAATCAATAATTGTACAGTAGAGTACACTTCTGGGATATAGCTACGGCATCTTAGGTAATTTCATGCATGAACTTTTTTCTCTTTTTGCATTGATTGCCACTGTTTCGGTTTTAGCACTGGCTCTCTTAAGAAGAAGCCTTTAATGAGCAATTGTGCATTTCTTCAGCAGATGGAAGTGATCGTGGGGCTCCATTTGCTTTCCTAGAATCTTGTCACGGATTGCTATGGCTGTAATTGCAGCTGAATTAGTCACTCTGATTTTCTAACTCAGGGAAAAGAGATGCTTTCATTTCCCTGCAACAAGGCCTGGGGATAGGAGACCCACTTATTTCAGATAGTTTGTTCTTTTGCAATAGATTGAAAAGGTTTATCTGAAACATTTTCAAATAAATTTTTACATCTACCTTTTTTTTTGGCTTGACACATGCAAATTATGTGATCATTTTACAAATATAATTCTTTAAATTGTCTAGACCTTTTGAACCCAGGAAATCAGGGGAATGGCTGTGCCATATTCCTTGAAGTATTAGACCTTTATTCATAAATCTTCTATATTTACACAGGTGGAATAAATCCTCTAGGAACTGTGAAGCTGGTGCTGACAACAGAGAGGAAAGCAAATGAAGAGAATTATAAATTATACCTTTTTCTCTCTCACTGGGAACTTGAATGTGCTGTGCTAAGTCACAGACTCTGTTTTCTTTTCCCTATCGAAGGACAGTTTTAAACTAGCATTTATAAATATAGTGTTGATTCTAAAGTCATCACCCATAGTGACATGGTTTCAAAATTTGAATGAAGCTTTTGTTGAATTTTAAAAATGGTAATCACTACATTTTTTTTCCTGCCATGACTGTGAAATCCAGGCCAATCAAAATTGTTCTTGCAGGGGTGAAGAACTTTCATTTATTTGAAGATAGTTACCAAATATTTTATATTCTTTGACAAGACAAAGTATTTTCAGCCTGACTCTAGGCTTGTAGATAATTTTTGCAAAATGGTTTTTGGGACAGCTCTAGATCGTTGAAGATATTTATGAAGAAAACAGTGTAGCATGGCTTTTAGATGTGCTCAGTAATAATAATGCCAAGTCTTTTCTCTCCAATTATTGTTTTGTTTGAATTATTGGAGTAAGAAAAGGGAATACCCTGACTAGAGGTGCATCCTAAGTAGACACTAGTAAAAAAGTGCAGAAATCATGTGGCTTTGAACAATGCTTTGAAAATTTCAACTTGGTTGAATTTCTGTTTTGTGAGGAATTAATTGAACCCTGCTTCAAGTGATTTGTTTCTTGATGCAACATTATAGGAGCTTAGTTACCTGGCTATGCTCCATTCAGGCTCAATCCGATGAACTTTTGGGTCATCAATGTATTCAAATTGTAATGAGCTTTCTAGCTGGGCCCGGTCCACACTGACAGAAACATGCACTGGTCCAAGACCATGGGTAGAAGGTGCAGACACACACATAATCTCATTAATTGATCTCCTGTAAGAGAAAAAGCAATCTTTAGTTAGAAGAAATACAAACAAAAAATGACACCACTTATTGCCCACAATGGGAATCTTTGGGATTCATTCTAAAGCAGTTGAATGACAATCTTCGGGGGAGATATGATGCTTTTTAAATAGATATTCTCTAGTAGATATTTGATAGTCATGACTCACAAAGGCATGAATATTCATGTATTTTCATCTGAAGTCATTTTTACTTCTGCATATAATAAGCATACATAATTTAAAATTTGGATTGTAATTAAATCAAGATTAAAAATATGATGCTGAAGTTCTCATTTTTGGAAACATGTGGCAAGGTCTTGACTTTGCAACCTTGATATTCACATCTGCCAAAATTTTGTTTTCTAAAAAAAAAAACCCTTACTGAATAAATTCCATAATATGTATTAATTTCATTTATTTATATTATAAATGTGTATGCCATCTATCCATAAATGACTTTGCATGGCTTATAATTAAAGATGTACAAAATATCAGTTTCGGAATGGAACATTCCAAAATAATAATGTAAAGCTTAATTTTGACTGCATGCCCTTCTACTGTTCTGGTAGTGATTTATTGCATCTGTGTGGTCTGGAGGAAAAACAGAACACTATGTTCCTGAAAGCAGCATTTTGCACTTCCATCTCTACATCCAATATAAATATAAATATATATAGGTGTTTGTGTGTTCATAGATGAGTTGGGTGAGAGACAGTGATTGATCCAAAGTCACCAGCTGGCTTTCATACATAAAGCAGGACTTGAATTCACCGTCTCCTCGTTTCTAATCTGGTGCCTTAGCCACTAGACCAAACTGGCTCATATGAATATCTAAAACTCTATAAAGCCTAAAGGGGCCTATAAAAGATCACACACACACCAGTTGTCTAGATCAAAAAAGCAAGATTATACTAACTTTACTCAGTCTTTAATGCTAATTTTGAGATAAATGACAATCTTGAAAACTGCAAAAGGAATGTCCAACCCTCATTTTTTCAGTGCATTAATGTTGAGTTTTTTGATAATTTGAAATGCTTTTTCCCAGCTCTTTTAATATGAGCTGAGTTGCTACTTAAACTAATAATTGTGGTAGAATGTAATCTGGATTCACAGGATGGAGGGGCTGCTTTTCAGAAGGCAAAGAGGATCTCAGAAAATTTGGTCTGCAACAAGAGGGCTAAAATGGCTCTTCCCTGGCAGTTCCCAGAGTATATCTAGAGTTATACAACTAATTGCTTTACTCTGGAAAAATTCTGTATATAGATGAAAAACAATAAAGAAAACTACTCAGAATTAGCTCCAGGAAGGAGGGAGGATGGAGTAAATGTCTTTTATGTCAATTATTTCCCCTCCTATTCAAAATCATCATCAAAACTGTTTAATCCCCAGAGAAGAAAATATTAGGAAGCCTTGTGCTTTTTCCACTATGTATATACTCAGCAGAAGGTGTGGGGGGGGAGAGGGGGGGAGAGATGCAAGAAAGGATAACTAATGGCAGGAAAAAAAATAAAGTTACTCAAATTTGAGTCTTCATCTCCCTTTCCTGAGTCCTATTTCTCAACATAATAATGATGGGAAAAACAATAATTATATGATGCAGCTAGTTTTGCTTATAGATACATTCCTGGTATGAAGATGTATAATCAAAGAATGGAACATTGGTTATTCTTGCCTTTTTTTAAAAAAACAAACTGTAATAACCATCAATAATTACAATAATAAATTGTAAACTACTTGAGTAAACAAATTAAATATGTAACATGAACTTCAATTTACAGCATGCTTAGTATTTGGCTCTTTTCATTGGAATTAAGGAAGGACAAATAAGTTAAAATGTTTTATGGATTCTTCTATTCAGGTTTCAGGCCAGGTACATATGTATACTTTAGAAATCTGCATCCTGACCTCCAATATTCCCACAAAATTCATAATCTTCTGATGTGTCCTTGGAGCATGCAAAAGTAAAGTATCTAAATAAGTTTTATACCCTTGCAAACCTTAGGGATATAGTAAGATGTTGTTATATCGCCAGTGTTTTGGATGGTGCTATATTTGTTAAATACTTTACCATAAGCATAGTGGATTTTGTACTGCACTTTTACAAATAGTTAAATATTAAGTGCAATATCTTGTGGTTATATGAAGAGAATTACAATTGATATATTGTATTTGAAAAGAAAAAAAAAATCCCTCAGGATGCAATTTTTTTTTGAACACCACTCTGTTTCTTTACCCAAAAGAATAAAAGGGAGTTCCTGGTCTGAAAAAAGTATCATAAATTTGATTCAAAGTATGCATAATGAGATTAAAGGGTAAAAAAACAGGGAAGGAATATAAATGATAAAAATGGATGGAGGGAAATGGACAATGTAAAATTAAAAAAAGAGAAAGGAAGTAAGTTATGCACTGTCACATCACTGTGCAACCTGGCCATAATAACAATTTCTCTGGGAGCTGGAATCTAATCTTCTATCTATCAGTGACCTCACACGAGAATAGGCATTTTAACATGCCATAGGCCAGACTTCAGAGATATCTGTTTAGTCCTTGTGTAAGATCCAAAGCGACACATCACTGCTGGCAAAGAGTTAGTGCAAGCTCCCTCTGATCAGTTAATTAGCTTTCTGCGCTATTACCATATCGTCATGGTGAATTTCTCCACTCCTCCAATCAGAGGCAGGAGAATAGAAAGAAGCTGTAATTACAGTGAATCTCATTAGAAACTGCTTCATCTAATCAGTCTCCTACACATCATGAGTACATGCCAAGTTCATCACCTATAAACCATGCAGTTTATGGAAGAAAGAAAGAAAGAAAGAAAGAAAGAAGACCATGTCATGACCTTGTATGGAAAGGCAGGGATAAACAGTATGCTATTAGATTCTGAGAAATGTTGTTTACTAGATTATATGGGCAAATAGATACAGTGAATTAGGAAACGTTCTTAAATATAACCATACATTTAATGGAATAGTTATGTCGCATTGAACATAGATGTTATCATTTATTTATTCCAAATTTTTCCTTAGTTGCAAATTAAAAAAAGAAAAACCACTGAGGTTGATTTATAAATTCTAATTTATAAATTCTAATGGTGGTATATGCCACAAAGAAGGAATAATGAAGATAAATAAATAATTTGTGACTTAGATGCCCACAAGACTATACTTGGATGACAAACTATGAAGAATGTGAAAGGACATTCAGTATCTAGCAAGTCGGCTGATCTTGTCTGGCTTGGATGTCTGGGGAAGTGTGAAGATTGTTGAGGAGGCATTGATCTGTGGCAGAGGTGGGAGCTAGCTAACAGATTTTAGAAAAGTCCAGGCAATGTCCTGCCACTGTGGCAATATGCCCAGAGGGCAAGAACTATCTTGTCCTATTAGTGATTCTATGTCTGGAAGGGGGAAGATGACCAGTTCCATGCCCTAAAGGAATTTAATGCAACTAATGTAGTTAGATTGTTTGATTGCAGAGACTTTGCAGCCC
This sequence comes from Crotalus tigris, assembly GCF_016545835.1. Lineage (NCBI taxonomy): Eukaryota > Metazoa > Chordata > Lepidosauria > Squamata > Viperidae > Crotalus > Crotalus tigris. The sequence continues at coordinate 1,272,323 of NW_024100082.1, forward strand.
TTTGGAAGTTATGCCACTCTGCCTCCTAGAAAAGTAACTAGATTTAGGATTGATGGTTGGGAGGAAGATTGGGATTGGACTGAAGGTTGATTGTGGAGCACATTGGTGAGGAAGGGATGGGACTTGACCCATTTTAACACCCCCCCCCAAGTGGGAGATAGAAGGGATAGTAGTGGCTTGCCTTAGGTTGGTGAAGTTGTATGTTTGTTGCCCTATGTATGATGAGTACAGAGGGAGAGGGCATGATTGGATTTTGAAAGTGAGTAGGCAGGAGCTGGTTTAGAAGAGTGTGTGGTCAGAAGCACCCTTGTATTTACTTGGCATCTAAATGGGTAGGATTTGTGCTTGGCTTGTGAATGGGACTGTTGGAGGAAGGGATAGAACAGAGAGTAGGGACCCTGTTCAAAATGACCCCAGTGACTTCTAGATCAGGAGGAATTGGTGGAACATCTGAATGGCTGTTAAGTGGACCAAACCATGAAATCAATTCTACAAAATATCTATAATCTTTTTTAATTGAGATTGACTGTAATAAATGAACCTTGCAAGTCTGATTTTGCTGTAATCTCCCCATCCTCCTTAAAGATCAATAAATTAGGGAGGTGTCTGTCCCAGCCACTTCTGAATATTATCTGGACATTACGGATTTAACATCCAATCTGAAAAATTTCTGCCTTTCAGCTTTATAGGGCTCTGGAGGAAGCTGAACCATTTTCAGTCCAGATTCAATCTGGAATATGGTATAGAGATGGCTTTGGTCACAGTTGTCAGTTATTTGTGGCAAGTCCTGGATGTATGTGATTCCTCCATCCTGACTCTTCTTGTCTCTTGACATGGTATCCTGACCTGGCTTTTTCTCTAAACACTTGAGTCTAGTTTAGTGGAATTTTCTTTTGATTGTTTAACCATCATATCTGGTCTTTTATATTTTATATGTTGAGTTATTGTTTAATGTTGTATTAATATTGTTACTCTTTATTGTTTGCTTTGTAGTACACTGCTCAATGTTACATTGTTGGGTGACTCAATACTTCTATTATATATATATCTCCCTTTCTGATATCCAAGAACAGCAGAAAGAGTACTAGTAAAAGATATCCCAGTATGTTTTTTATGCTAATGAATTACATGATACCACTGTTTGTCATGTTAGCCAACAGAGCTAATGAAAGCATGTAATCAAGTTGAGCTCTGCAAACATCAATGTTGCATCCCAGCATCAGTTGAGAGAGTTCCTGCATAACTCTAGGCTTAAAAAGTTATTTGAGAAGCAAATACCATAAAGAAAAAAAAATCTCCTCTGTAGATAAGAAATGAAAAACCTCCTGTAATGTAACTATGCACATTTCTTCTTATCTGTTCCAAAGGTATAAATGAACACTGTCCTATTAGATAAGGAGATACTAAATCAGTTAAATCAAGTTTACTCATTAACATGTCATTCCTTATCTCCCCTTTTCAATCCAGGCATAAAGTGGATGCTGGGATGTTTTATCTCTTCAGATACTAAAGAAAGCAGCATTAATATGAAAAGTCTCAGTAATTCAGCTTTGGAAATGTTAGTTATACTGCAGACAAATTGTATAAAAGCAGCAGCAAGTGGCATGCAAATCCTTCACTCCCTGCATCTGATTAACTTGCATTAAGAGTAGGGTGGAAGGAACAGTCAAAAGGCTTTCCATTTATTTCCTGAAACAGGTCCTTGACTTTTCTATTTTTTTACAAGACAATATGCCCAAGCATCCTATCATTTTAACCACAATAAGGTTGCTTCTTAAATTTATGTTTCATTTTATTTTCATCAGGAAATCAAATGTATATACAGAATTCCTACATAGTTTTCAGATCTCTGGCACCCAAATTGGTACCTATGTGGTACATATGAATAAAAGAGATGGGTTTGTATCATGAACTAATCCCACTGTCTTACCTGCTTTGACACCCACACAGTTGATACTGCTGTTTCAAGCTGAGTCTTGGGAGCATAGGAACCCGGCCTGTCACTGACACTAACTGGCAGGGACTCTTTAGGTTTTCTAAAGGAAATATTTCCCATCACACTTGGAGTTGCCAGAGATGAAACTTGGAACTATTTTATTATAAACTCATCTAACCAATTTCATAAAGACTTTTGCATGATATATCTTTGGACTATTGCCATGGATATTACAGAAAACAGTTGTTTTTTAATGATTCATTTTGTCACCAGAGTACTACATGTTTATTAAACGTACTTATTTGGAATTTTATTCTTTCTTGAAATTCCTGATTCAACTACATTATACAAAGCTTGTTGCCCAACAGATTATTATTGTTCATTGTAGTTTGCAGAAGAAATCTCAAACTATAATTTGTATTATAATAACAAATACAACATAGTAATTAATACATACAGTATATTATGCTGTTATATTTTTGTTACATATATATTGTTTGATATTTTGAAGTGAAGTGGGGTATATTAATAGTACATTGAAGCCTTTGATTTACACATTTATTTCAAATTGTGAACAATCCAAATGTCTTGAAGAGGAGGAGAGATTCATCTGTTGACCCTATGCACTTGTTCTAACTTCCAATCTGTAGTGGAGAGCCTATTCTACTAAGTCCTTGAGCATTCACATAATTGAGGGCCCAGATTTTAGAATTTAGTAAGAATTTTCATGGACAGTAAAGACTCTTCACTACAGATGATTGACCTCTATCTACATATAAAGAATGACATAAAAGGGCTGACACCTGGATAGGCTTTAAAAATTTTAGTGAAATCAATTTGTACACATATTAAAATATTAGAGGAAGATGATTTTTATTTCCATGATTCTATATGGAAGATCGGTTAAATTAATTCGAGCAACTTAGACTATAGATATTTATAAAACCTGAACAGACTTTGTCTTTCTGAATTGTAACAAGCATATAAAACCATATTCATACATTGTCCAATAATTTCCATCACAAAGACAAAGGGTCCAGTGCAAAAATAATTGTTTATAATGATTTTACATTCATGCAAAATTTCAATCATTAAATTGAACATTGACTATTTTGATTCTCTGATATCAATCAGTATGCTATACAGGACCAATTATGTAACTGATTACATAGCAAAAATATATTTTGTTCTTAGATATTTAATTATCATCACTGTCATGCATGTCATTCATACAAATACACAAAGTTAGAATATATAAATGTATGGCACTGCAAGTTTAAATAGACATGACAAAATGCAGTATTGCTTTTTTGATAAAAAGTAACAAAAGAGATAAAAATATATCACTTTAAAAATATAGAAACTGAAACATACATTTGTGAATTCTAAAAGACAAAAAAAAATTAAAGCTTCATTCTTAATTTCTGTCACTCAACCTCTTTCCCATTGCACTGGGAGGCAGGCACACCTGCTGCTTTCATAGTTAGAATAACAATAAGAGAATGGAAAGAGATGTCTTCTTCCCCCCCCCTTTTTTTTCTCTCTCATTCTCTTTTAATTTCTTGCTGAGAGAAAATGGGCTGGAGAACATGTAAAGGGATTTTGAGCAACAGAATATGTTTGAGACTTAGGGTAGAGGCAGGTTTTTGATATGCAAAAGAAAAGTAATAGATAAAAGTAATCAGAATAAACTCAATTCACTGAGTTTCATCATTCATCACAATCAGCAACAGCATAGTTTATGGTGATTTATTAGAGGTTAAGTGTTTAAAATCGGTGTGACTTTAACATTGCACATAAACTCAACCCTCCCTCCCCCAACTCTCTTACCCATAAAACTCGCAGGTCTGATTACCCAGCAATATCGACACACTGCTGCCAGCTCCCAGAAAATGGCCAGTAATGGTCACCATAGTCCCTCCTGACTCTGGTCCACGGCTGGGACTCAAATAACCCACAGCAGGATTCTTGGGAAGGAAAACAAAACAAAACAAAATAAAACAAGTTCAATTCTTTTGCTGTGATGTTATTTCAGGTGATTGTACAGCAAGACAAGATGGAGCTTTAGGTGAAGGGTTGAAACAGATGAATATACAAACCTAAGAAGTAATTAATTGATTACTTTTTCATTATGGTACTGACCAGATTGTACAACTGAACAAGTTATAGATAGTTTCTGTTTCAAGTAAAATGAACTACAGATGTTACAATTGTAACAACATCATCTAAATGAGCAAGGCATGTTACATTTTTACAGACAATATAACAAATGAAATGATATAGAGTCTACTGCTTAAGCAGGGGGCTGGACAAGAAGACCTTCAAGGTCCCTTCCAGCTCTATTCTGATTCTGAAATTTTTGTCACATTCAAGAAAACTGAATTCTATTAGTTTGTCAGTAAAAAGATGTGCTATATACAAAACATTTCAGAACTGTTTGGGTACTTCATCAGACAGGGAGTTATGAAACAGGCCTTTGCATTTTTATAAAAGATACCATATATCAGAACATGAGTTACAGATTATATGGGTCTTTCTCCATTAGGTACAATCTTAGTTCATATAGTGAAGTGATTTTTCTCCAACTTTCTGTTTGGACTGCAGTGTTTTTCATAGAAACTACCAACGTTATTGTCTAATTGACTGATGAGTTTAGCAGCTTTAATTCAACACATCTGGAGGATATAAAGTCGGTGTGACAGTATGTAGGCAGTCCCTATGCTTTCATTTTATTTTAATTCTTGAATGTATCATTTGTATATGAAGCATTCTATTTTCTAGAAACAAATATCAGGATGTGACAGAACACAACTTCCACCAGCTGTCTACTAACAATTGAAAATAAATTGTATTGCAAAGAGTAACAATGATATCATCAAATTTTGAAAATTTCAGAAGGAAGCTCAGCATCCTGATGATATTCTCATCTATTCTACAAGTCCAGAGATGAAGATCAGAAAGGGAAATAAATATACTGTAAGTCAATATTTAGCTAGTCAACAGGATAGTTTCTGGAAATATGCTTGAGCTATCTAGATCATGGCTGCTCAGAACTGGTGAAAATATGTTTAGCCAAAGTACAGTGAGCTTGTTAGGAATATTTAAATGGAACTAGACAACCCATGCATCATTGGGTCATGATTTCAGAGATATTTCCTTACCTAAGAGAAATAAAATGACCATGGTTGAGCAAAAAAGCAGTGAGTGAGGGAGTGACTTCCAACTTCCTCCTGTCTTTTCCATTAAATTTCCTTGCAGCAGGCAGAGAGCATCAGAAGCCAATCTTCCTTCCTTCCTTCCTTCCTTCCTTCCTTCCTTCCTTCCTTCCTTCCTTCCTTCCTTCCTTCCTTCCTTCCTCCCCCCCTCTCTCCCTCCCATTTACTTTACTTGTAAGATGCTTTCAGGACAAGATCAGTGGGGAAGCCTGCACGAAATTGCAAGTTCAAGGAGAGCAGGTAATTTAAGTGTCTGCTGATGGCTGTGGAAGAGAGTAAAGGGCTGAGTAGATCAGGAATGGTATTTGCGGGTGCAAGGAAGTATTGCGTGGATTGGGAAGGATGGGTAGGTGTATGACAGAAATATTATGTGGTCAGGGAAGATGCATAGGGGGTGATATGGGTCAAGAAGTGTGTGTTGGGGTCACAGGGGGTAAGAAGTGCCACATGCTTCTTTTTCCAGCTGGGAAGGTAAGTGGCTGTTGCTGGTTGGGGTAGGGAATGAGGGATTGTGAAATTGGGAAACTATCACAAAACACTGAAATTGAAAATTACATGACCATAGGAGCAGTCCAGAAACAGCTGATAGCACTGAAACAGCCACAACTTTCTCAAATTTTATGAATGTAATCTATCTATGTGCTTGCTAAATATCAGTCATGATTTGAGGGTACATATCTATCTAGTCATCCACCCACCCATCATCCATCATCCATCCATCCATCATCCATCCATCCATCCATCCATCCTGCTTACTATTATGGAGGTTGTAGGATAGTTTTTATATATTTGCTTTTAATTTTTATAACTAATTAGAGTTTTCAGTTATATTGTGGCACTTTTCTACTCTCTAGGAACACTCCAGTTGCATTCCTTAGATGGCACCATTTGGTGATGTATCTATGCAATGCATATAACTGTTTTCTTTATTGTACTCAGATCATTGCATTTTTAGAAGTTTTCATACAAGCTGCCATGTCTCATTTAGTGATCAAAGAAATCAGCGCACTGTCTTTGAATAAGCCTATTTTATTTTTAAAAAAGATATCTTAACATCAAAGAATTTAGAAGTCATTAGGAAAAAAACACTATATATGGAATGATCACAGAGAGATTTCTACAGTTATGAGACTTCTTGTATTGAACTGAGTTTTATTGTCCATAATGATGCTTTAATAATATTTCTGTAATCTAAGCAGATGATTAAACTCATCATAAATAGATACTTAGAATTCCTGCTTAGATTACAGAATTGTTCTTTTGAGTCATGATTTTTATCTTAGTTGCACTGAAATGATGATGATCATTTCCAGAGAAAAATGCTTTAAAAACTGAAAATGAAAGTAAAATAGCATTAATATAACATAGCACTTAATGCTACATATAGTGCAAAAGTTGTATTTCAAAGAAATTTGAAATATTCCTTAATTAAATATTCTATGATTGACATCATAATCTTTGGTTCTTAATATTATTTAGTTCTTGATAGGTAAGTAGTTGAGTTTCCTGAAAAAAATGTAATTGGTTGTAATTGATTTTAAATGGTTATTTAAAAGATTTAGAAAGTCTGCATTTAGAATGCTGCCATTTGTATGTTTGTTTATCAAGGGAGGAAAGAGAAAGGTCTATAGGAATTGTTTTTCCAAGGTTTATTGTCTTTCACGTAACTTATGTTTGTGAGTCATCTGCCAAATGGAAACAGACCAAGCACTGACTAATGTTATCCCAGAGTTTTTATTAACAGAATAAATGTGAAAATGACAGCCAAAATTGCTTGTGATAAAATAATAGAATATATAAGATGAATGACTGTGTATACCACAATGATCTGGAAACTCTCATTGAGCATTTTAGCATCAGGAGCTTCAGTTACAAGCCACACACTCTCTAATCTCAAACATGCAGTATAGAAAAAATGTTTTGTTCAGCTTTTCTGAAATCAAATACAAATTTATGCTCCACAATATGAGTTTGCAAGTAACTTGCAAATGATTGTAATAGTGACATGTTAAAGTGTTTACATTTTTCTTAATTGAAGTATAGAAACTATAAATAGCATGTTACATAGAAACTTACAGATCATAATATAAATTCACTTGTCAATGATAATTGCAATCAATATTTTGAAAGCATTTAAAGTGAGTGCTCCTTTGTGCACAGGTGACTCTGAGGTTGTGTCTAATCTGTCTTTAGTTAGATCTGATTCAGAGCAGGTTAATTGCAAGGCTACATAAGGTGCCTCCTTCAGAAACTCTTTCCAAAGCAGCAAGCTTGTGCTAGACTCAGCCTTGAGTTTTATTGCATCTAAATTTATTATTGGGGGGGGGCTTAATTTTGTATGTGTTTAGGTCAGTTGCAAGGACAGGCTTCCAGGACAGAGAAAGGTCTTTTCTGCAGGTGTTGGCCTTGTATCTGGAAAGGGAGATATGTGGGAATATCCATGCCACTCTCCCAGGAATCCTTTCCAGGACCCCTTTCCATGACCCCTTTCACCACTTCTTACAATGCCTGAAACAGGGTCTAGCAGCTGCAAAATGTTCCAGTGAAATCAGTCTGCCATTAGGTAATAGGGGCAATGCTAAGGTGAAATCTAGGAAACTTCTCAGATGCAGAAGTTTTTCAGCAGTACTAACATTAATAAAATTTGTGGTTGTAACAAAGAAGAGGTTAAAACAAACAAGCAGTTCATAAAAAGGCAGCAATGGAAAATATGATTACCTTTCATGTATGCTTAACATATTGCTGTATGGTGCTTCAATTTTTCATTCAGGCACTGGTTATTACTTAATGTAGCCTAAGACAATTGTTCTGCACACTGTTTTTTTTTAAATGAAAATAGCACTGAGGTATATTTATTTATTTATTTTTAAAATTTATAAGTCGCCCCACTCTCGGAGGACTCTGGGCAGCTAACAATAAAAACACCATAAAACATAACAAAACAAACAGTACAAGAACAGTCATCCAGGGGTCAGATTTTATAAACCTCAGGCCTGCTGGGCATTGATTGATTGATTGATTGAATGTTTGAGAACAGATTGAATGTTTGAGAACAGATTTAAAAATCAATTAGAAACCATTTGTCGGTGAGCATAGAAACAGAATATCCTGTGATGTAAAAATTTTTGGCATCTAGACAGTTCTGATGTTGCTTGTCAAACTAAAATTTACAGTCTACATGTGCAGTATCTCATACCTCCAGTCTTCTGGTGACTCCACCTAAAAGCCCACAGGAAGACTTTATTCTTTTCTAGAAAGCAATTGTCTCTGACCTTTGCCACTATTGCCATTATTTAATATAACACTAAATGGATTGAATTAATCCCCATCTCTTTTTAATATATATATTTTCAAGCAAATCCTTTTATCTGCTAACCCAGATTCATTTTGCCCATTCATTACTGTTTGCCTCTTTTATGCTTTCTTTTATATTAGGCCAATTTTTGCTACAGAGGAAAATGTAGTAATAGTATCATTGATAAATATATAAATATATCAAGTTAACCCTCTTGTTTAAAATGGAGTGCTTGCTCAAACCCATCAGTAATGGTCCAAAAGCATTTATTTATCAAGTAATATAGAGAAATGTTATACTTATAGAATATAGAGTTGAAAGGTATCTTAAGAGGTCATTTAAGTTCAACCCGCTGTGCAATGCAGGATTCAGTATAGCATCCCCCATAGGGGGATATTGGAGATATTGGAATACTGCTATCATGTCCCCCCTTGTCCTACATCTTGAATTTTGTCCCATTAGTTTTATCTTACCTTCTGGAGCAAGGGAGAATGTCCAAATCTTTTACAATGTGACTGCCTTTCAGATATGTAAAGGCAGCTATCGTGTTCCACCTCAATATTTTCTTTTGCAAGGTAAACATTCCTAAGTCTTTTAATCATTCTTTGTTAGTTCCAGTTCTCTCACCATCTTGGTAACTCTTCTCTAGACTTGTTCCAGTTCATCAAAGTCTTTTTCAAAATGGCTGTGTAGAACTGAATTCTATATCTAAGTGAGGCCTGACTAAAGTGGAGTAGGAATCATCTCCCATAGTCTGCTTTTTGCTCTTGCTGCTCTTTTAAATACTGTGTAAGATGTAATAATAATAATAATAATAATAATAATAATAATAATAATAATAATAATAATAATAATGTTGGAAGGGACCTTGGAGGTCATCTAGTCCAACCCCCTGCTCAGGCAGGAAACCCTACACCATTTTGGACAAATGGCTGTCCAGTCTCTTCTTAAAAATTTCCAGTGTTGAAGCATTTACTGCTTCTGGAGGCAGGCTGTTCCACTGATTAATTGTTCTCACTGTCAGGAACTTTCTCCTTAGTTCTAGGTTGCTTCTCTCCTTGATTAGTTTCCACCCGTTGCTTCTTGTCCTGCCTTCAGGTGCTTTGGAAAATACCCTGATTCCCTCTTCTTTATGGCAGCCCCTGAGATATTGGAATACTGCTATCATGTCCCCCCTTGTCCTTCTCTTCGTTAAACTAGACATACCCAATTCTAGCAACCGTTCCTTATATGTTTTAGCCTTCAGTCCCCTAATCATCTTTGTTGCTCTTCTCTGTACTCTTTTTAGAGTCTCAACATCTTTTTTACATCGTGGTGACCAAAACTGGATGCAGTATTCCAAGTGTGGCCTTACCAAGGCATTGTAGAGTGATATTAATACTTCACGTGATCTTGATTCTATCCCTCTGTTAATGCAGCCTAGCACTGTGTTGGCCTTTTTGGCAGCTGCAGCACACTGCTGGCTCATATTTAGGTGATTGTCTACTAGGACTCCGAGGTCCCTCTCACAGTTACTACTATTGAGCATGGTGCCACCTATGCTGTACTTGTGCATTTGGTTTTTCTTGCCTAAATGTAGAACCTTGCTTTTTTCACCACTGAATTTTATTTTGTTAGTTAGTGCCCAGTGTTCAAGTCTGTCCAGATCCTTCTGTATCTTAAGCCTGTCTTCTGGAGTGTTGGCTATTCTTGCCAACTTGCTGTTGTCTGCAAATTTGATGAGTTCCCCATCTATCCCTTCGTCCAAATCGTTGATGAAGATGTTGAAGAGCACTGGGCCAAGAACAGAGCCCTGAGGCACCCCACTACACACTTCCCTCCATATAGATGCAGTTCCATTGAGGACCATTGAGTTCCATTGAGGACCATAGTTCCATTGAGGACCATGTCATTGGTCTTCTTTGCATATGTTGAATTTAAGATTTACTAATACCCAGAACCTTCTCATATGTTTTGCTCTTGTGACAGATTTTGCTCATTTGTACATGACTTTACATTTCTCCCTGTTAAATTTTGTCCATTTGTTTCCATCCATTGTTCTAGCTCAAGACTTTTTTGATTCCCCCTTCCAAATATTAATCATTCTTCCTAGCTTTGTATCATCTGCAAATTTGGTAAGCATTCACCCAACCCCCTCATTCATAAAAACGTTGAACAACACTGGGCCAGGGCAGAGCCCTCTCGCACTGCACTCAACATGTCTCTCCAGGTAAATTCAATGCCATTTATAACTGCACTTTGAGTACAGCCCTTGAACTGTGGATCTACCTGATATTTCAGTTCTCAAATCCATATTTGACCATTTTGTTAACAAGGATGATATAAGTGACTTTGTCAAAAGCTTTGCTGAAATCAAGATATGCTAGATTTATGGCATTTTCCAAATCAACCAGGTTAGTAATTCTATCATAAAAGATATCACATTAGCTTGGCATGATCTGTTTGGCATACTTCCAATTGGATCCTCTTAATTAATTCCTAGCTAAGTGCTCATAGACAAGCTGTTTGGTAATATGCTTAAGGACCTTGCCCAGTGCCAATATCAAGCTCACAAGCCTCCAATTTCCTGGGTCCTGTTTAATCTTTTTTTTTGAAAATGGGGAGGAGGAAACCCCATGCCTTCTGAGACCTTGCCTGCTCTTCAGAACTTTTCAAATATTACAAAAGTGCAATTCTACAATTACCTCTGCTGATTCCTCCAATACCTTATGTATAATTCATGTGGCTTAGGAGACTTTAACTCATTTAACTTAGCTAAAATTCCCTCACTTGCTCAATGCTCATCTTGAACTCTAGTTGACACAGACAAATACACATCTGCCTCTAGTGGCACAATGAGGGTCAAGCAAGTGTTCCTTTACTTTCCAAAAGAAATACTTACAAAAATATTCTCCCTAGTCCACAATTATAATCATTAATAGATTTTTGATCCTTGATTTTTTAAGTACAGTGTAAATCACCAATGTAATGTTGCTTTGCATGCTTTTGAAATAAAACAGAACAGTTTGATAGATGAATGATTATAAATAACAAAGCAGGTTCAGAGACAAACAGATAAATGTTTACTAAACAATGTTTAGTAACACTAAAAGGGGGACTCTCTCTTGCACAGTATTACTGTTTAGCAATATTTAAATTACTACAATAAGTTTCCATTCTAGTACAAAGTAATGAGACAAGAGGTGCAATTCAATTTATCTATTGCTTCCTTTACAAATTGTGGACAGTTAGCCATTGCTAACAAGTAGTTAGCATGAAACCAGTGAGGCCAAATAGCCTTTTTCGGGCCAAAATGAAAATGAAGAAAAGCCCCAGGTGTGACTTTCAAGAACATGAATAAAAAGATTCATAATTAAATAATAGAAGAGCCCAATGATTGCTTCAAGAATGGCAAACCACAAAAAGAAACTCTAGATTAAACACACTAATGGAAGCTGTATTGAATTAGCATCAATTTGCTATTTAAATGGGAAAAATACTTTCACATTAAGGAAAGATGGATGATAAAAAAGAAAATAGAACAGTGGGTGGGGAAGGAGAGAGGGGCAAAGAATTTGTTTTTAATAGTCAAATAAAATTATTCCGTAGTGCTCTAATATATACATAATATAATGGAAGGTGGCAATTTCATAGATTAATTCTAGCTAATTAAGTTCCATAGTAATAAAGGTTTACATTATTAGTTTGAAAAGGAAGGATAACACAGATGATCTCAAAAATGTTGCACTGTCTAGTATACCACAGAAGATCTAAAAATTCATCACAGTTAAAGCCACAGTTTGTCAAAGAAATTACCTAAAGCATTTAGTGCTAAAAAACACTTTCTCCCAGGTGAGAATGCATCATGATTTTATGAGCCAAGAAATTTAAAAAAAGGTCTAGTCAAACAATGTAAGAGTTGTATATCAGTATAGGACTGTGGTCCATGAATTAGATCAGCCAGTGCAAGCAGAATTTAAAGACAAGCTATGGTAGCCACAGGCAAATAATTATGCCACAACTCAGATTTTGGGGGAAAAAACCCTCACATACCATTGGCTCCAATTATTATTATTTGAATAGAATAGCTTCATTCTTGCACAATGACTTGATGTCAAAAAGAGAAGAGGGGAGGAACTCATAAGATCTGGGCAATTTATTTTATTTTCTCATTTATTCATTACAATTAATGAATTTGATTTATATTTTACATTTCTTCCTAGGGCCCTGGCTTTGAGGTGAGACATCTGCAGTTATTCATCCTTGGATAAATTTTCATTATGATTACTGAAAAAGAGCTGAAGATAACTAACTTAAAGTGGTAAGCCATATTATGACTTTGGGCATATAAAATGCCATATTGGACATGGGCTAAAGATTTGCTACCATTTGAACATATTAATAAACAGCATTTTAACCACTCTAGACCTTGCCACTCTTTTTTATTAGAACAAGAAAGGGCTATTTTGGGTACTGCTTACAATACTTGGTCTATGTTTATCAATCAAGTAACAAAAATGTCTTGTAGGGTACTTACCACGAATGTATAATGTTGTGCAGACTTGGCCACAAATTCTGATTTGCATTCTCCAATACAGAGGAGTGCAGGACCGGAGCTAATGTCAGGCTCAGCTTGCCCCATTTCACATACAATTCTGAAAATGTAAAATCCATAGTGAGTTCTATAATAAGAAAAAAATGCTATTATATATATGCACATTGTTCATCCATAATAGTGTGGCTGATGCTCTCGTCTGATGAATGAGCTAATTTTGGAGACTTTTTTTTTTTTTTGCTGTGCAGTAATTTAACAGAAGAGAAAGTCAGAATTAGATATAATTATTGCAAGCTATAAAGTTGAGTGCTAAGCAAAGCACAAATGGCAAACACATTATACTATTGAAAAGAAAATGTGAAAACCTTGAAGTAATGGATGAGATCAATAATGGGAACCGCTCAGATAAAGAGACAATATGATTATAGGTTCCTCCAAAATTTACAGGTATGAGTGTAGGTCTTGAATATGTTCAATTGGACATGTAGTGTAGCTGGATTGTAGTTTTATATTGCCCAATAAGCTTGAAGCAACAGACATCACCATAATTGTACAAATTGAAGAGAAACATGGAAAGTGAATATATGTTTCTGTTTCTTATGGCTTTCTTTGCTGTTGTGTTTTTCTCTTCCTGATGATAGTTAATTCAATGTGCTGTATGTCAACAGGAAACTTATGCTTTCAGACTCAAGGAACAAAAAAAAAAAAAAAAAAAAAGAGGAATCCCAGCCCAGAGGGAATTCTAAATATTGTATATTTTAAATAGGTATGGTGATAAGAAGTGATAATATACAGTAAACCTGTTTGATTTAACAGATTGTAACCATTGTTCATGTACAATTATTCACCTCAGCTCTTATTGGCCAAAATGCCAAACAAAATCTGTATGATCATCTGTAATAGATTAATTGCCTCTTAGTCATATAATCTTAATTTCTCTTCTAAAGCACCCAATTTAATTTTGAATGGAAAGCTCTCCTATATCAATCCAAAGAATTAAATAGACAAAAAAATAAAATGCACACTTTTAGATTCTATAGAAGACAATTCAACTATTCATTTTAGAATTAATTTTTATACTTATTGCTTTCTACTATAGATAGTCCTTAATTTAAACTAGTCATTTAGCAACTATTTGAAATTACAACGACAGTGACAAAAATGATTTAAAATTGGTCTTCACACTTGTCACCATCGCAGCATCCCCATGATCATTTGATAAAAATTTGGGTGGCAACTACCGTAGCTTGGCAAATGGCATATACGTATGATGGTTTTAATATTGTGGGGTCCTTACTGCCATGTACAATCTTGCTGGTCTGCTTCTAACAAGCAAAATGGATGTGGGTAGCCAGATTCTCTTAATGACTGCATGAATCACTTAACAATTGCAATGATTCACTTAACATTCATGGCGAGAATTATTGTAAAAACAATCATGACTCACTTAATAACTGCCTTGCTTAACAACAGAAAACCTGGTCCCAATTGTGATCATATTCAGTATTATATTATTCGTTTAAAGTTTGTACAAAGTTTATACTCAGTTTTGTGTGCTTACAACATTATCCTGAAGAAATCTGTTCTATTTTACCCTTGGAAAACAAGGCATAATAAGAGGCATTGTGTCAGAGATAGACAAAGAAGAAGACTTCCAGGGAAGAAATTGTGAACTGAGAACAGCTCTGCTAAAAGCGGAGTTGACAATCACTGCAAAATAAAAAGCTGTTGAATAGACCTTTGCAATTTCTATCTGGGCGAGCACTTGAGATGAACCACAAGTGTTCCATAAAAGTAGTTCTTTTGAGAAGACTGCAAGACAGTAATCTCTGGCACGTTTAGGGCTCTGGGAGATGAAAGAATAACCATATTTTTGCTCAACCCATGGTTGGTGGCTTCAAAAGGACAATGGCTTCACATACTTCTTTTTCAATCAATTTAGTGAATTTCTTGTTAACAGGTTTTCAGCTATTAGAAACCTTTGGATTGACAAATTTTATAGCACTGGGTGAGTTTCTGTGAGGGATGGAGCCTATGGGTTAGGCAGTAGGGTGTGTATGTGTGATGTGAAATGGTAGTTTCCCAAGAAGGAGAGAGCACATTCCAAGGAGGGGTTGAGACAGGAAGCAATACAACCTGGAGCTGAATTGGAGAAAGAAGACTTAGGATAGCCACTCCCTAGAATTTCTCAGGATATATAGGTTAGTATTAAAGGTTAGTCTGCCAAGATTCTGAACTTTGATTGGCTTGATCTATGTCTTTCTAGGCCTGGCCTGATAATTTCAATCCTTAGAGAAAACAAAATTAAATACAACTTTAAACTTAATAATTTTTTTTTCAATTAACAGCAAAAGGGTAATTAGATCTTAGAAAATTACAAATAGACTAAGATAGTTTTGAAATATGATTTTGGAATTAACTATAAGAATCCTCCCAATGGGAAAATGTTTTTATTTTGAATTCTGTTAAAATGATAATATTCAATGGTACAATCATATACTTAGAAATCCTTTAGTGCCCTAGATTCAGTTAATTTGCCCCTAGAGATTTAAATGCATCCAGGCTGAATAGGTATCCCCTAGTCAGATTTTTTTTCATTAATTTTAAACTTTCTCTTTCTCTTGAATAGTGTTTTTTTATTTGGTATCTACTAACATTTTGCGATATTCATTAAGTAGCTGCTGGTAAATTTATTTATTTATTATTTATTTTCTTTGTTCTCTCCTTTCCTTTCCTTTTATTTTGAACATTTCCAAACTTTTATAACAAATAAGACTTTCTTACTATTAGTCTATTTTGCCAACCCGAGTTCACTCTGAGCATTAGACTTTCTAATACCATTTCTACAATTCTAGACTATTTTTCTCCTCTTTCCATTTCCTATTTGTCTCCTTTTTGTTACCAGATCTCATTAAGCTTTTTGTACAGTCACATTGGGCTTCCTCTGTTAGTTTTTTCCCCCTTATTGAAATTGTTTGTAGTTTTAGTGTATACTTTTGAAGGAGCTTTCTCTAATCTGAGGCTCCTTTTCCCAACAGTTTATCATAGTATGGAGGACAACTCTTTCATTTTCTGAAGGCACAATGACATAGCAATCTTACCCAACCTGGGTCCTTGCCAGTAACTCCTTTCAACTCCTAGACTTGTCAGCAATGGTCATTCTTTTTAAAGTTCTCTAAAACAATAATTTTTAATCCTTTACTATCTTTAAATAGTAGCATCCACTGGCTAGTATAAAATTAAAGATGGTACATTAATTCCTATGGAACATCTAATCTGAGACAGAAGCACTAATTCATGCCAGGCGACAACCACAGGTAAGCCTGTTAGAAAATTGTGCTTTTGGAAGAATCTAGGGGTCTGATTACTTTGTTAAGTGGCTCTTTACCAATATTAACCTAATTACCATTGACTGATAGCAAGGACAAAGTACGGTAAATCAATACTGTCTCAGAATCCAACCTGCTCACAGAATACTTATAAGAGGTCTTTTATATGGATTCAACTTGAAAAAGCAGCTGATCCTTGCTATTATCTGCCCAGGGTAAATGTTCTAATGATGTTAAGAATCTTTGAAAACTTGAGAGTACTAATTAGAGTTGTGATTATAAAATCAGGGTTTCCTAGTATGGTATCATCAAAAGAGGATAATTTTAATAATCCCCCTTTCTTCTAAAAATAAAATGAAACACTATGTCATATAAAGTATAATGGCTAAGTAGCCTATTCTTAGTCTGACTTATGATGGCATTAGTGCACAGCCTCAAGCTATTACAGTAATAATATTAGATAATAATAATAATAATAATAATAACAACAACCATAACAACAATAATGATGATGATGATAGTGGAAGGGACCTTGGAGGTCATCTAGTCCAACTGCCTGCTCAGGCAGGAAACCCTATACCATTTTAGACAAATGGCTATCCGGTCTCTTAAAAACGTCCAGTGTTGGAGCATTCACAACTTCTGGAGGCAGGTTGTTCCACTGATTAATTGTTCTAACTATCAGAAAAATTTTCCTAGATTGCTTCTCTCTTTGGTTAGTTTCCATGCATTGCTCCCTGTCTTGCCTTCGGGTGCTTTGGAGAATAGCTTGACTCCATCTTCTTTGTGGCAGTCCCTGAGATATTGGAACATATCATGTCACTCCTCATCCTTCTCTTCATTAAACTAGACATACCCAATTCCAGCAACCATTCCTTATATGTTTAGCCTCCAGTCCCCTAATCATCTTTGTTGCTCTTCTCTGTACTCTTTCTAGAGTCTCAACATCTTTTTTACATCGTTGTGACCAAAACTGGATGCAGTATTCCAAGTGTGGCCTTACCAAGGCATTGAAGAGTGGTATTAATACTTCACGTGATCTTGATTCTATCCCTCTGTTAATGCAGCCTAGCACTGTGTTGGCCTTTTTGGCAGCTGCAGCACACTGCTGGCTCATATTTAGGTGATTGTCTACTAGGACTCTGAGGTCCCTCTGACAGTTACTACTATTGAGCAAGGTACCCCTTATACCAGAGGTAAACAGCCTTGGCTCTTTTATGACTCATGGACTTCAACTCCCAGAATTCCTGACTCAGTCATAAAAGAGCCACGAGTCATAAAAGAGCCAAGGTTGCCTACCCCTGACCTATACTATACCTGTGCATTTGGTTTTTCTTGCCTAAATGTAGAACATTACCTTTTTCACCACTGAATTTCATTTTGTTAGACAGTGCCCAATGTTCAAGTCTGTATCTTAAGTCTATCTTCTGGAGTGTTGGCTATTCCTGCCAGCTTGGTGTCATCTGCAAATTTGATGAGTTCCCCATCTCTCCCCTCATCCAAATCATTGATGAAGATGTTGAAGAGCACTAGGCCCAAAACAGAGCCCTGGGGCACCCTGCTACACACTTCCCTCCATATAGATGCAGTTCCATTGAGGACCACACACTGAGTACGGCCAGTCAGCCAGCTATGAATCCATCTGGTGATGATGCTGTCTAACCCACATTTTTATATCTTATCAAGTAGTAGGTTGTGGTCTACTTTATCAAATGCCTTACTGAAGTCCAAGTAAATTATATACACAGCATTCCTCTGGTCCACTAATTTTGTCACTTGGTCAAAGAATGCATGATTTGTTTTTGACAAACCCATATTGGCTTTTGGTAATGACTTTGTTTGCCTCTAGGTGTTCGCTGATTCATTGCTTGATTATCTTTTTCAGAATCTTCTCAGGTAGTTTCCTGGATCCATTTTTTTCCTTTTTTGAAGATGGGAACTACACCAGCTCTTTTCCAGTCCTCTGGTAGTTCCCCAGTGCTCCATGGGGAATTATTAGAAAGGACTCAACCAATTTAGAGTGCAAGTGGGTAAATCACATTTTAATATTCCTTATAAAGAGAACATTGACATTACTGATGACAGGAAAAGGCCAGGATTTTCTCTCAAAGGTTGAAATTGTGCTTGGTTAGCCATGTACATGGAGAAACAACTACAATTTTGAAGATCTGGAGTCAGTGACTGGTGCGGGTTGCTCCTAAATTTGTTGATTCTAATAGGAGTACATAGGCGGCCTGAGATTAAAGCAGTTGAGCTATATTGAGCTTCTGAGAACTACCAGAAAAAAAAGAGACAGACTATCCTGGTCTAGCCCAATCCAGCCCCACTGGAGCTGAGCAATCAATTTCATATCCTCCCCCGAAGGGATATCAAGTGTAAGGAAGAAAAATAGACCAGGCTTCCTCAAGAAAAAAAAAAAAGTGTATGTTGATGTGTGCAGTGTTGGTGAGGAAAATGATACACTTCTCAGAGGAATGGAATCAGCAATTTATAGAATGGATAATCTATAAAGGGAGATATGCAAAGGAGCAAAGATTAGAGGCTTACTAAAATAATCAAATCCACAGATTATTATCCCTTTCTCTTCTTTCATCATAGGGAAGAATGATCCAACAAAGTGCCTTAGTGCCTTTGGAAGTTGCAAGAAAACAAGATGGGAAAGCCTGCCTAGAAAGAAGTTCCAGTACAAGAACACAGAGATGGAAGCATGCAGAGTCAATCCTTCAGTCCTCTGATGGAAAGAGAAGGGAAGTGAGAGGGTGTCGTATTTGTCAAAAAAAGTATAGCAATTGTAGCAGCACAATCAAATCTCTGTCCCTTTGTATATGAATGCAGTTTAAGAAATAGAGCTACAATGGGGCTGCAGTAAGCACCATCGTGCTCCCTTTGACCTTCCCCTTGTCATAAATGTGATGAAAAAGGAAAGGCAGATTCCTATACATGGAATAGAGCATAGCTACATTTGGCATTTTTTACTTTCTAGCAGTACTCCTTTAATCTTTTTTTTTTCTGTGAAACTGGTAGGATTGCATTTCACAAAATACCATGAATAAACCACTATAGCAGGGGCCTCTTTGCTTATGAGTTGTTGCCAGAGCAGCAATAAGCTACTACAGAACACACAATTATTCTGTAGAAAACTCTGCCATTTCATTCTGTGATGGCTACTATTATAAATAGCTCTTAGCAGATTTAACATTGATCATAAGAAATATCTCTGTTGGCCTTTAGAAATACAAAGACAGAGCTTTTCTCTATTTATGAGAGTACTTTCAGTGGCACTGTTTCACTCCACTTTAATTCCAAAGTTTCTCACAAATCAATCTGAAACTGACCTTCAGTTATCTTTTGTTCTGCTGGACTTGAATATAATGAACAGGCAACAGAACCCCCTGAACTCATCAATTCTTCCTGCAACTGACTAATAGGAGTGTTCAAAACAGAACTCAAGCAGGGCCTGGTCCTTTGAGCTTCAAAAGTCTCACACTCTCATCCCAGACAGCCTAAAAAGAATTGAATTGCATTCAGTTTTGGAACACATTGCAATAACAAAACTAATAAATAATTGTTACAGGGAGGTCAAGTTATATAGAATCATAGGGCTGGATAACTCGAAGTTCTACAAGTAGTCCTCAAGTTATCACTGGTTGCTTAGAAAAAAATTTGAAGTTACATCAGCTTCCTCCCCCAAAGGTACTTATGACCCAGTTCTGAAGTTCTGAGTAGTGTCCCCCCCACAGTCACAACTGGCCACATTTATGATTGTTTGCAGCATACTGTGCCATGTGAATCAATTTATGTTTTTGCTGAGAATCAGTGTTTACTTCCAATTTTCAGCAAAAAAAAATACTCCATAGTGAACAATAGGTTTGCTTAATAAACATGGCATTCAGTTATTGACTGTATTTGTTTAACAACCACAGGCTCCATTAGGGTCATAAGTTGAAGATTATCTATATTCTGCTAACTGTGAATGCCCTCCCAATTACTTACCAATCCTTCCCCCCCCCTTGCACTCTGCATGTTGCGATGATCTCCTGCTTGCTGTTACTGCTAGTTTTTTTTGTACCTTCTGCCTTCTTCCCTGTATACTCTGAATACTCTAAAACTAGGCAAGCACAAGAAGAGGAGCTCAATAGATATTTGAAGCAATGACAGAAGCTGCTGCAAAGATTCAGGAGAGAAAATCACTCTGTTGCAGTAACCATCATTGATGAAGGTAGAAAAGATGCCTACTGCATCCTAGGATTCCGACTGTCACCTGCCTGGAAAATGCCTGACCTCTATTTAGCCATGCTATTGTTGACCTTAGATTAGGATTTCAACAGGTTTTCTGTTATTCTGTTTTCTTTATGTAGCTGACACAGAGACAATTTCTGAAACATTATCGTAAAAGTATAAATGGGCATGTCTAGGAGATATTTATTTAATGCTCTGGAAAGGAAAATGTAGACAAAACAGCTCAAATATGAAGCACAGAAAGGATCCTTGAGTAAATTTTTTCAGGCTCAAATTTCAGAGCCCACCAGCAAGAAAGGAGAGAAAACTGTTGAACCATCTCATACAGTCATTTTGAAAAAGGAAACACACTTCTGGAAGGGCAGGATGGTTAGGATATTTCCTCTCAGCATACAGATGATAAACTGAAAGCAATATTTGCAGGGCAGAAAAGAAAGGAAATAGAATTTCAAAAATAAAACCAAATTCTTTTTTTCTGCCAAGGTAAGTGTGTCTCTGTAAAAAAGAGAAAAGAACCTCACTAAAAAAAATTAACAGTAATTGTTAGGTTGTGAATCCAGTTTGTTTATACTAGATACATCTTTACCTTTGGTTCAGATTTGGCAGGAATTCTATTTTGCAGAAATCCAATTGCAAAAGTTAGGAAAAGATCAGTCCTAATGTGGTGCTGTACAGGGCACCCAAATTCCTGAAATTGGCCCCAATCTACTGTACATTTTCTGTGTGATATTCCTCCTTTTTTTCCTACATCATGCATCTAATAAAATGGATTTTAGTTGCTTTTGCTATGTACATGTAGACTTTACAAGTCCTTCATTTCTTTTTGCCATCAGAGACTAACCCGACTATGCTTCTGTTAACGCTTTTAGTTAGTAAAAATACAATGGCTCAACACTGTCTTTCTTTTCTTTCCTGCATGGGTGAGCACGATCCTCCTTTCAATACACTCACTCCCCCTTCCTCTCCTCCCCCCATGGAAAATCTTCAAAAACAAAATAAGCAACAAATACAAGGATATGTGTCACTGGGGAAGGGGTTATTTGCCTGTCCTTTGTTACATGCCTGTTTTCTAATTTTTAGCTGACATTTTTCTTAGGGAAATAAATGAATTGACTCCTGCAGAGGCCTATTTGGATTAAACTGCTGTCACTGCCTTGCATGCTTAACAAATGGATGCCTGCATCTGGCAGCATGGCTGGATGCATTCCAATCGGAGTAGGGAAGATAATGAACGTAAACCTGCAAGGTTGCTCCGAAGGAAAGTGGCTTAGCAAAACAGGAGGCCAGACTTGGGCAGAAAACAAAATGCTTAATAAATAAACATTTTAAAGGGTCATTTAACCCTTGAGCTAAAAATCCAGTTTCTTCACTCTGAGATGGCCTAACCTAGATCACTGGGGCGCCACTGAATGTATATTAGCTGAAAATCTGGCTTGACAAGTACAGGGTTCTCACTGTACAGTGCAGTGGAATAAGAAAGAGGGAAATATCAGGCATTTAGAAACTGAATCGTTGGACTGGAAGCTGCCTTCAGAAGTCATCCGGGAACTGATTAATCAAGGGTTAATTAAGCATAAACTATTAGTAACATATGCTACCTCTACCCCAACAAAGTGCCTTATGGGTCATGTTGGCACTATGAAAAGAAGCCAAGGATTGTTAAGGATGTCTAGAAGCAAGAAAGAGAAGTAGAACGCCACCAGGAAAATACTGGCCCCATTTTAAAATGCTCATGCACACTGAGAACACATCAGGCAGAATGCAGTAAACTAGAACAGTAAATTAGTTTTAATATACAGTCAAAGACATGGGAAATTTCAGGCACACATTGCTACACAAAGCAAGGGGGACATTGGAAAAGTATACCAGTATATTTAACTTTGGAATAGAATGCATGCATGTGTGGGCACATAAAGGCACGCCTACTACATCAGAATTTTATTTGCAGAATTTCTTCCTATTAAAAAGTAATTGATTTTTATTGATTGCATGTTAGATTTCTGCTTGATATTTGTGCATATGATTTGTATGAAAGAAAAACTGCATTGAAATCAGAGTAGGCATGCTTTTTTGAGCTGATGGATATTCATGGTAGAAAAACTAAATAGACCAAAAGGTGAAAGACTAAACCAAAAATAGGGAAAAATAATGTTGAATCAAATAAACAAATCAATAAATTAAATATCTTAGGATATGAGTGGAAATGTGACAAAAACAATTCTTGGATCTTAGGAAAAGAAGAAACAACTTTGCTGGATGCATGAAAAGAACATCAGTCTTTCTTGGTGATACATAACACTTTTCTGAAAGAAAGGATCCCCTAGTTCCAATACTATGAAAAACTGTTTATATATAATTTAATTTCACATTATTTGATGGCTATAAGAATGGAATTGCTAGTGACAAAGAGTTAACCACTTTGATTTCAAATAGCGGTTTTCAGTTGGAGTCAGTTGAGGTTGATAGAGAAGAGCAGGTGGAGATATATTTGAATAGATATTAAATTGAAAGGTGAAAGGAAATTGACTAAGCTTGAAAGGAAAGTTGGATTAACTAGCAGTTCAGGAGGTTTTAACTATAGTAATTTGGAAATGAGTCAGGTTAAGGGAGGGCCAATTATATTTTATAATTATACCATTGATATAATATGAAGCTTTGCTTTTCTGATTGACTGTCATTGCAAATAGATTTACAGAAGTCATCCCAACTACACTTAAAGCACCTTATTATAAATTGGACAAATGATCAAGATACCAGATAATTATCACTTCTGCATTATCAGTAAAGACTGCTTGTTGCTGAAAACTACATATTGGAATTCTATTTAATATGTTTAGCTCTGACTATATTGCTAAAAAGAAAGAAATTCCATTAAGGAAGAAATATTATTTCATTGTAAACAGAAAGAAGTATCTCTTGGAATCAAAGCTAAGCAGTAACAGATGGGGATCTGTTTGAGAGAAAAGTTTTTAGAAGAAATAAGAGGACTTGATAATCTGAGTTGCTATAGATCAGTGGTTCTCAACCTTTTTAATGCCGCGACCCCCAACCGGTCGTAAGTCGAAGATTACTCAACCGGTCATAAGTCGAGGACTACTCAACTGGTGCAGCACCGTTTGCAGAATGGGACTTTTGGCGGGCTCAGCAGGGCAGAGACAGCCTGGACATTTCCTATTGGCTTTTGAAAGCCAATAGAATTAGACACTATTCAAGAGAGTCTATTCTATTGGCTTTCAAAAGCCAATAGAATAAAAGGGAGTAGCACAGCTAAGGAAAAGGGGAAAAAAATGGCGGACTGCGTTGTTTGGCGACCCCCATGAAATGGTCGTTCGACCCCAAATGAGGTCCCGATCCACAGGTTGAGAACCACTGCTATAGATCACAGGTGTCAAACTCACCACATCACGTGATGTGTCGCAACATATTGCAACTTGTTTTGCATTGCTGGAACTGGGGTGGGCATGGACTCTGTATAATGCAACCAGCCCATGGTTTGCAGTTTGACACCCCTGCTATAGATATTGTTGAAATAATAGTACCCAAAGCCATCTTCCAGGTGACAGGAACTCATAAAATACAATCATTTAAATGTCTTAAAGTTTAGCATTAAATGAAGATTCCAGGAGGATGTTATATACATAGCAGAACATTTCAAAAGGAGGATCCTGACCGAAGCTTTTTGACATGCTGATGAAATGTTACAGAAACATATGAAATACAATCCAGCATAAGAGAATATTCAAAACACCTGCCAGGTAAGACTGTTAAGGATGCAGGGACTGTTGAATCAAGACTGAGAAACATCACTATTGGAAACCCAATAGGGAGACAACTTTTTCCTCTTAACTACTGTTAAGATGTCCTCCAGGTGAGCTCATAAATAGACTGAGCCACCTGAAATAAGATGTTAAGATAAAAGAATGGTCTGGTTGGAATCCTGATTATAATGTAAATGGGCTAGCTGTTTCCTCTTAATCTCCAGATTTGAAACTATAATTATCTTTTGAATCTGGGTGCAATAAAAGTGGCCATTATGTTTAGCAGGACAAATATGTATTAGATCTAAAAACCCAAAGCTTCCTAGATTAGAAGTGAGAGATTGAGATCTTGTGTGTTAACATACATGCCTTAACTTTCTGCAAATTAGAGGAACAGCAGGAAGAGCATATAGGAGGCCCTGGGGATATCTAATAGTCAAAGCTGTGATTGCTTTTATGGTTGATTGGCAATGCAAAAATGTCCACAAAGGATATGAAATGCTGCCAAAGATGGCAGGACTCAGATTCTGCTATCTTGGATCTAGTCCCCCTGACTGATCCAACCTGTAACTGAAATGAAATGAGCAGAAATACACAATATTCTCCTGAAAGACTGATGACAGAAAGGTTTGCCTGTCAATGCATCAGAGGTGCTGCCTGCATCAGAAAATGAATCTTGATCTTCCCTGATGTTGAAAATATGTTCTTGTAGTTATTTTGACTGTGACAATGATAATGTGATGGATTAGCAGAGGCTGAAAACATGCAGGAACAAATGGTTCCATTAAACCAATTGCCTGGTTTCCAGTTTCTTGGCCAACAAGGCACCTGTCTTATGTATGGAGTTTCCAGTGTTTTGATACCTACATCACATTTCTTTTCTTCAGATTGGAGGACATGACCAAAGTATCTTTTTTAAAAATTCTAGTTAGTAACAGCAAAACTTAATAAGTATTGAAAGTTAATTGATTTGGATTTGAAGGGCAGAAGAAGAGACTGAGAACAGGCTGTTGCTCAGGGCATCTATGGGAGTCACCACATATCCTGAAGCCTCACTATAGACTTTAGATCAGTCATTGCAGGACTAATCTGACAAACTGTTGTGTGAATTGTCTCCTTAACTCTGAAGAAAAAACATAGCTTTCTCCACACCCAGAATCTCCTTTAGGTATTCTAAGTAATTTTAAAGAGATAGATAGTTGTTCTCAAAGTTTACTATGAATTGCAGGTGTTGCAAACATATCTCTCAATCCATATTTGTAGACAATCAAAATAGTATCCCAATAATAATATGTGACCCCCTTGACTCTGAACATAAGCCATCATCATCAAATCCAGGTTGCAGAAGGTAAACTGTATAGCATGAGATCTTCGTGTTAGAAACAGTGTTTTGCCAATGAAGGAGAATATTTGTAGCTCGGGGTTGAAATGAGGGGTCTTTGGTGCTCTCTGAGCTTGCTTGTTTTCTTGCAGACATTTCATTACCCTAACTAGGTAACATCATCAGCACTAGTAAGGAGTGCTGTTTGCTGTCAGTTTATATTCTGGTGTCTAACCTGTCTATGTGGATGGGTGGGCAGGGTCTTAGGGATTCTTTGATGGGGCTGTTTATTAATGGCTCTTTGACAGTTTGTTGATTGAGATATTGCTTACTTGATTGTTGGTCTGAAATTGACCTTGGAGTTAATCTATGCTGATCTGAGTGCTGATTACTGATGGAGAGGTGCTGGAATCTTTTTCTCATTTGGGCTAATTGATTGTCTCTTTTGCATAGCCTATAGATGTTGTTAATGTCTATGTGTCTATTGATGGTTGGTTTGTCAGAGTGACAGGCTTCTAGAAATTCCCTGGCATTTTTGGATTTGGCCTGGTCTAGGATTGTCATGTTTTCCCAACTAACCTGAAACTGTAGAGTTAAGCTAAGGCTTTGTTCTTGTCTCTAGCTTAGCTGTATTTGACACTGGTTTTTTTTTTAAAAAGTACTTCAAGAATTTTGATTAATGATTGATAGTGTAGAAAATCATAAGACTACCTGAGAAGACTCTTTTCTACTATCCTCTGTTTTGGCATCCTTCCCTATAATTACAATGATACCTCCAGACGCAAGGCAACCACGCTAAGGACCCTGAGGGACTAAAACATCTTCTGAAAAACAGCTTGATCTTTATTAATAATAATAAAAAATCACCCTTTAGTCTTGGAATTATCAATTATATTTAACACATTATTGAAAATCTCCAGAAAAGGAAATATAGCAATGAGGAAAATTACTCCATAGTTTTTTTGGGAATCATCTGAGGCAACTTTGGGACAAAGATTAACTTCTAATATTTTTCAAACTTTTTAAAAAGAACAGTAAAATCAGATTTTTTTCCCTCACCAGCCAATTACATATCTCCCTTCTGTTTGAAGACATGGGAGGCAAGAACATCAGAAGAGCCTGACAAGAGATGCACTGAGTAGGCCAATATTGTGAAAGATCACTTTTCTTGTTTTTTTTTCTCAGTAGTTGAGTAGCCAAGGGAGTGATTGTGCTCAGATTATTGGGGTTGGGGGAGGAGCATCGGGAAGCTGGACAAGAGCCAGCCTTTTCATCCAGAAGCACAGTGTTTCCCAAACTTGACAATTTTAAGGCATGAGGACTTCAACTCCCAGAATTCCACAGCCAGCAACTCTGGCTGTGGAATTCTGAGAGTTGAAGTCCACATGCCTTAAAATTGTCAAGTTTGGGAAACACTGCAGAAGCACATGTTGGTTGTAAAGACAAAGGAGAAAAAAATGGGCACTGGAAGCTCAATCAACTTTTGAAATCTTCCCAAATTATGGAAAACAATTATGACAGCTGAGAATAGTGGATGGAGATTTCGTTCCCTACCCAATTATACAATTCCAGATCGAACAAGATGCAATTAGCCACAACATAATGCCCCCAAAAGAATAAAGTTAACCTCTTTGATATTAGTCAGTCCTAGAAGAGATCAACCCCGACTGCTCTTTAGAAGGCCAGATCCTGAAGTTGAAACTCAAGTACTTTGGCCACCTAATGAGAAGGAAGGATTCACTGGAGAAGAGCCTAATGCTGGGAAAGATTGAGGGCAATAGAAGAAGGGGACGACAGAGAATGAGATGGCTGGATGGAGTCACTGAAGCAGTAGGTGTGAATTTAAATGTACTCCAGAAGATGGTAGAGGACAGGAAGACCTGGAGGAATGTTGTCCATGGGGTCGCGATGGGTCGGACACGACTTCGCAATTAACAACAACAACAATTTGATATTAAACTCTATTTTCTTTGGTACAAATTAGAGTGTGCCTATTTTAATCTTAGGAAATGTTAAAAATTGTACCTATTTTAGGCCTTTTATATTCATATACAGTATGTTGTACAAAAGCATGTGATCTCCCTTATAACATCTCCCTTATAATAAAGATAGCTGAAGGAAATATATAACTGCACAGGAAGAACAGGCTTGCTGAAGGCTGTTTCCAGTTTATTGTTATAGTTATATATTGATATATATTTATAGTAACCAATAAAACTGTGACACAATAACTAATGTATTTTGCAAGTGTTAATAAAAATCCAATTACATGGTTAGCAGTATCTGGTCCTGCAGAGAGATCCAGTGGTCATTGCTCTTACAAGGAACCTTCTCTATATCTGTTGGCTTTCTATTATTAGATAAAGAAATGTTTTCCACAATAATAGATAATGGAAAGACCACTTTCCCACTATATCTGCCCAGTGTTCTGGCCCCTTGATGCCCAGAAGAATGGAGAAAATGCTAGCTGTGTCTGAAGGAGACACATAGAACTTCTCTGCAGAGTCATCTGTAAATGAAATCTCCTGAGCTGAGAAAGAAAAGATATATTATGTTGGATTCCACTCATTTCTTTTGTATCTCTGAATTCAGAGTTTCTGTGGTGTACTAAAATACCAGAGATCTTCTAATGCAATGGCTAAAGCTAGATTGGTTCGGTTCTCAGTAATTTCTCTACTGAAACTAGCCAGCAGAGCGCAGGCAAAAATTTCATGAAGCAAGCTAGACATAATTGGAATTGGACAATGGCTGCTTTCTCATAGTAAGGATTAATCAAAATGACACCAGGGAATCCCGTTAATTGAAAAATAATATTTTGTCATAATAATTTAGTAGTCTTACAACTTTTTTAATACAAATTAGTGTTTGAAATTTAAGAATGACAATCACAATATTCTTAGAACTGGTCTATTCAGTTGAACTTCTGCTTTTATTCTTGGGTAAAACATTATTTATATTAAGCACTATTATTTGTTTATCTGCTCACATAGAGACCACATAGGAGGAGGAAAGAGTATTAGAGTACTCAAGTTCACTGCCTTGAGTTATTATAAAAACAATAAAGGTGGAATACAAACAAATAAATAAACAAACAAATAAACTCACTGTTCAGCAATAATGTACTGGTCCTCTAGTGGAACACATTCCACACCAGCTACTTGTACATTGTGGGCTATTTCAGAGAAATCCAGCCCCAGGTTAACACCACGAATTGTGACTCGTGTTCCTCCTTCTGGTGGACCTGACAGTGTTAGGATCTGGGAAAGTAAGAAGAACAAGCATTGACAATAGAAACAAACTTTGGCTTTATAAAACAAGAAAATTGGTGAGAAAAATATAAATGGTTCTACAAATGGTTCTGAGAATGATCTAGATTCTTTTTTTTTAAAAAAATAAGTTTTATTAAACATTATAAGGAGAATATAACAACTAATACAAAATAGAGAGAACAAAGAAACAGAAGAAAAAGCAAAAGTGCAGTGAGAAAGAATGAAAAGAAGTAGAAAGAATCAGCTTACAATTTCTTCTGCTCCAAATATAAATATGGTTACAAAATTGTCTCTTATTCTATGATTACAAAAGAGCTCACTTTTTTCTATTATCATTTTTTTTCTAATAATTAGAATCATAAGACATAAGAGCATTTTTTCTGTTCCATGCAAAAATTCTAAAAGGAATCAGTTATAAATGTAGATATTATCTTTTCCCTGATAAAGAAACTTAATTATGCCATGTCTGCAAGCTTCATCATTTTTACCAGTCACTCCTCCACTGTGGATAGTGTAGAACTTTGGTGTATTACTGCTACTATGTGGATAATTTGGTGACATAGCCACAAATTCTGGAGCCAACCCAGCCATGGAGTCGAGAAGCTCAGGCAGGGAAGTCACTACACAACAGGGAGGCTGGTACAATAGCAGCAGTCCCAACTGAGCCCTACTGATGCTCAATTTAAGAAACAGCATATCTGGTAATGTAAATAGAATGTCCCCTGGACACCTCTCTAGTTTCTTGTATAATCACCACCATTCCACTTCCCCTATCTTGAAGTCTTAGTTGATGCCAAATCTGAAAACTGGCTGTGCAAATCTCAGAGCAGCACTCCACCTTCCTGTCCCAGCCAAGTCTCTATGAAATACAGATTGGCCTTCTCTTTAGAAATTAAATCATTAATACGAGTAGTCTTATTACAGACCAATATAGTGTTACAGATCAATATAGTGTTACAATTACAGACCAATACGGTGTTCAACAGTAATGGGGCCCAGCCTGGGGACTAGAAAGCCTACCATTCTGGGCCTAAGGTATAGTCCAGGAGATTGGTATGTCTCATAGGAATAAATACCTGTGGTTCAGCCCTGTGACTTGATCAATTTAGTGTTTAAAATCTTCTGAATTAATTGTATGTATCTATATCCATTTCTTTCTCTTTTTTTTACACATCCAAGAGACATCTAGCTTCCAATTCTTCCCACTTCATTCCCCTGATTAGTATAGTAGTTCAAAATCTCTTTTCTCAGGAATGTAATGTGGGAGAATTTATGAAGTCATAATGAATAGCTTGAATAATGAATATGTCTAGAGGTAGCTAAGGCTGAGATAACACATTTCTGGTCTAAGTGCTTTGATGAAACAATATATTCAGCCTAGGCTTGTGAATATAGAATGTCATATACAGTGTTTTAGTGATTGTTTTTGAAGTGTAGAATCTCTTCATGACACATATAGCCATATATATATCTCACAGAATGCCAGTAAATTGTAAAGCATCCAGTTTATTAAGAATACAATTCATATACATACTTAAAATATATCTAATATGAAGAACATTGAAAAGTGTTCATCTAAATAGAGAGGATCACTATGGGAAGTTGTGTTTAATGAGGCAATACACAATATGCTTGGAAATGAAGCATTAAATGGCACTTAATATGCAATGAAGTGTGAGTTGCCCAAGAAATCTGCAGTATTTCCAAGTACAGTAATTTGAACATCAGCACATATGAATATGCTCTCTGAACATTGCAGGAGCAGAAATAATTTAATGGTCTGTGACTATAAAACATCAACGCTGGCAATACTGTTACTGGGATAAGACAAAATGAGAAAGCAAGCTTATGCGCTCTCCAGAACTTTCATTAAACAGCAGGTTAAGCAATAAGGAAAGGAAACCAAAAGCAGGAATAAAGGTTTAAGTCAAACTATCATTAGCTTCAGTGTTTTCTCCCTTTTTTTAATCGAATGAATAGCAGTCTCAGGTAAAATGCAAAATATTTTAATACTGTATACAAAAACTATACAATTCTAGGATTAGGCAAACCATATATATAAACAAAAGGATGAAGAAGGTTTAGGCATACTGAATTTGAAACATTATTGTGATGCCTTTCACCTAAGATATTTCATTTCATTAGGAATTAATATGTCAATAGGTACAAAGGAAGTTAACCTAAGTACTCTGGTTATAGTAATAGCACTCTCAAATCCATATTTGAGAGGAAAGGTGAATGGTTCAACTAATTGCTGATAAATGTTTGTAACATATGAAAATAAGTTTATTAAATACAAAAATAGTATTTTGTACAATTAAAACTGTAGAATGAAAATCCTATTACTACTGTTATTAATGTTAAATATACATTAGGCGAAAGGATTAGTTACATGTTCCCATTTGATTCCAAGGTAGTAAAATTCAACAATTCCTTTATTAATGAATTTGATCTCATCAGTTATTAACAGACAACATTTAAGGAATTTAATCCTTTAAAACAGAGAAATAACTTCAATATCCTACAATATAGCACGGTAAGTTGTCTTGAACCTGAAAAAAATCTGGAAGGATAATTTGAAATTGGAGGTGCTGGCTGTGTGCCCATTAGTCTTTTGTGTTGTAACGACTTGGGTAATGGGTTGTGTGGTAACATCCTGAAATCTAGTGTAGTGATATCCTGAGTTCTGTGTTGCAACATACTGGGTGGGTGGCTGTGTTGTAACATCCTGAGCTTTAGCGTTGTAACCTCCTGAGTTCTGTGATGTGATGTCCAGAGCAGATGTCCGGACACTAGATCTCAGGATGTTACCACACAGCCCATTACCCAGGTCATTACAACACAAAAGAGTAATGGGCACACAGCCAGCACCTCAGCCACTCAGGATGTTACGAAACAGCCGAACAATCCACAAACAATAACTCCAACACAGCCAACCAACCTACCTACAGCAACTAAGCCAGCACTCCACACACCCCCACCAATATTTACAGAGAGACGGCAGCTCCGATCACACTTTGCTTGCACAAGCACGAAGCCGAAGACCCAGGCCTAAAGATGACGAGTGGGACCTTGTCGAAACATCGCCAAGATACTCTCAATCTTACACGGGAAAAGACCCAAATACGCCAAGACCTGCACACCTGTACCCGTGAAAATCTATGAAAATAAATACACACACACACACACACACACACACACACACACACACACATGATTAGAAATAAAAACAAAAATGCGACTCTTGGGAGTATTCATATTGTCAAAATAATGATCACCAAGAGAATATCTATCAAAAATAGAATTTAATCCACCAAGCTTTCGTCAAATACATTTGACATCGTCAGGGTTAAAAGGCAAACGCCGGGGGAAGTCTTATATACAGTTGTTTAATGCCTGTTTCCTGGCTCCTGGAGCGTGTCATTGGCCCCAGCTGATCGAGTTGAGTCCCAAGCACACGCCCCACATCAGCACCTATCCTCTTTCCATTGCTAATTTGCATTCTGTCATACATTACTCCGTTAGCTGTTTCAGGGTTGGTCAGGATGGGGGTCAGGATCTTTTCTCCTCCCCTGCTCATAACTCCCCCACCATCCCACACACGGCTTCCCTTAGGGAGCGGGGGTGGGCAATTATTTAAATTGCTTCCAATATCCATGCAAGCCCCAAGATCACTTTGATCTTGTTTATCTATCCCTCGGGGTTGTAACGCAGGCTCATAGTCACAGCCCATGCTATTCCTCCTCCTTCCCTCTTTCCCGTGAGTTCTCCTGAATGATCTACTGTTCATTTCCATGCTTTCTCCCTCGCGCACACTCAGGATGTTTTCTGCCATTATCCCATTGTCAGTGCCTTGTTGTTCTGTCCATTGTTGGTAAGCACCATTCCCACTCATCCCCAATTCTCCATTCTCACTCCGTACGGGGCTCTTCCCCTTTGATTACAGTCGCTGTTTCACTGCGCAGCTTTGTGTTGAGAATGTCAGAGGGGGGTGCCTTCCTCTGCTCGACTGCGACCGAATTATCATAATGTGCCTGGTAGTATCCTCAGGGGGGGATTCATCCTCATTCTCATCGTCCTCATTAGACTTTATTATATTCCGTTTTCCCTCTGGTTCCCCAAGCCCCACTCCATCTCCATTCCGTCCCAAAAAGAGTCTCCTCCCGGCGGGTCGTGACAAACCTAGCCACAGTTGTCCGCTGAAGTTAGTCTGTTGTCAGTCCGGGTGGGAGGAGCTGTCAATAGAGGCTCCATTGGTGTAATTATGCAGGGAGGGGGGCCGGGCGGTATTTTTTTGATTACAAGTTTTTTGATTGGATCCCCTCCACACGTTAGTACGGTTGCTGGCACTCCACATTTTCAGAGCTTGGTGTGCTGCACACAAGTCTACGCGCCGATTGATGGACTCCATTCCTGAAAACCATGCCTCTTTCAGCAGGCGACCTCCTTTTGTCGTGTCGTTGGCCAAGATTTGGGCATTCTCAAAATCAAAGCAATGATCGTATTCTGCTACATGGGCCCAAATCTGTGAATGTTGTTCGCCTCGTCTAATAGCCAACCTATGCTCATGTAGACGAGTCTTAAGTCTTTTTGAGGTCTCGCCTATATAATTACTCTGGCACCCCGTGCAGTTGATCACGGTAGGGAGCTGATCCTTGGGGCGCATCACTTTAGCTCGTAGGGTCTGAGTAGGTTTGTGGGCTATCTGTATATTGTGGGGTGCCAGAAGCCTGGCTGTGGTTTCTGACACATTACTAATGTACGGTAGAGACACCCATACGGTTCGTATCAGGGGTTCCTCGCTGTCCGTTTCGGGGGTCTGATACCATACTGTGTCGCTTAATAAACTTTAGGGGGTACCCATTCATCCAGCATATGCAAAATAGATGTTTCCTTTCTTCTGCCTTAGACTCCATGGTGCTGCAGTGCGATTGCACCCGTTTAAACAAGGTCTTAATGCAGCTGGCTTTATGGGAGGCCGGATGGTTGCTATGGTAGTGGAGGATTCGATCCGTATGAGTGGGCTTCCGATAGACCTTGGTGTTCAAAGTTCCATCTAAGGAACATTGGACCAATATGTCCAAAAAGGCTATCGAGCCCCGGATCTCCTCCTCCACCGTAAATTTAATGTCCGGATATATTGAGTTTAACACTCCCATAAAGTCAGCTAGATGACACCGTTTGATGACAGCAAAGGTGTCGTCAACATACCGTGCCCAAAACTTGGGCTGTTGATGGGTCATGGTCTCATGTTCTAATTGTTGGAGAACTGTTTCTGCCACCACGCTGGATATTGGGGAGCTCCCTACCGCTGAGAGATCAGCTATAGTTTATAAGATCAACTGCATGAGGTGCCAGAGTAATTATGTAGGCGAGACCTCAAAAAGACTTAAGACTCGTCTACATGAGCATAGGTTGGCTATTAGACGAGGCGAACAACATTCACAGATTTGGGCCCATGTAGCAGAATACGATCATTGCTTTGATTTTGAGAATGCCCAAATCTTGGCCAACGACACGACAAAAGGAGGTCGCCTGCTGAAAGAGGCATGGTTTTCAGGAACGGAGTCCATCAATCGGCGCGTAGACTTGTGTGCAGCACACCAAGCTCTGAAAATGTGGAGTGCCAGCAACCGTACTAACGTGTGGAGGGGACCTAATCAAAAAACTTGTAATCAAAAAAATACCGCCTGCCCCCCCTCCCTGCGTAATTACACCGATGGAGCCTCTATTGACAGCTCCTCCCTCCTGGACCGACAACAGACTAACTTCAGCGGACAACTGTGGCTAGGTTTGTCACGACCCGCCGGGAGGAGACTCGTTTTGGGACGGAATGGAGATGGAGTGGGGCTTGAGGAACCGGAGGGAAAACGGAATATAATAAAGTCTAACGAGGATGATGAGAATGAGGATGAATCCCCCCCTGAGGATACTACCAGGCACATTATGATAATCCGGTCGCAGTCGAGCAGAGGAAGGCACCCCCCTCTGACATTCTCAACACAAAGCTGCGCAGTGAAACAGCGACTGCAATCAAAGGGGAAGAGCCCCGTACGGAGTGAGAATGGAGAATTGGGGATGAGTGGGAATGGTGCTTACCAACAATGGACAGAACAACAAGGCACTGACAATGGGATAATGGCAGAAAACATCCTGAGTGTGCGCGAGGGAGAGAGCGTGGAAATGAACAGTAGATCATTCAGGAGAATTCACGGGAAGGAGGAGGGAAGGAGGAATAGCATGGGCTGTGACTATGAGCCTGCGTTACAGCCCCGAGGGATAGATAAACAAGATCAAAGTGATCTTGGGGCTTGCAGGGATATTGGAAGCAATTTAAATAATTGCCCACCCCCGCTCCCTAAGGGAAGCCGTGTGTGGGATGGTGGGGGAGTTATGAGCAGGGGAGGAGAAAAGATCCTGACCCCCAACCTGACCAACCCTGAAACAGCTAACGGAGTAACGTATGACAGAATGCAAATTAGCAATGGAAAGAGGATAGGTGCTGATGTGGGGCGTGTGCTTGGGACTCAACTCGATCAGCTGGGGCCGATGATACGCTCCAGGAGCCAGGAAACAGGCATTAAACAACTGTATATAAGACTTCCCCCGGCGTTTGCCTTTTAACCCTGATGATGTCAAATGTATTTGACGAAAGCTTGGTAGATTAAATTCTATTTTTGATAGATATTCTCTTGGTGATCATTATTTTGACTATATATATATATATATATATATATATATATATATATATATATATATATATATATATATATATATATATTAATGAGCAAAAGAAAATGATTTCTGTTATTGCCTGTTAATTTGTTATAGCAAAATATTGGGACTACAACCTTCATTAATTTTGTTCTATATAAGTTTAGTTTTTTGCTTTGCTTTGTTTGAAGAATCAATACAATAGAGAACCTTGGTGAAACCCCCATCACAATTAAGAATGAATTTATTCTTTATTTTTGTTTCTTTTTTAACTCTTCATTTCTATTAATGGCTCAATTATAAGAAAGAATGTAGGAGAAGATAGCAGAATATCAAGGAGCTGCTGCACAGAGAATCAAATAATTGTTAATCCCCATTTTGAAAATACAAAATCTAGCAATGATCTAGAAGCCTGATCATGTCTAAGTGAAAATAATACATTTGTCATAAGAAACAAAAGTAAAGAAAAATATAGCGGGATTTTATTGTTTCTTTCTCTATATGAAACAAATTGAAGGTGCACTGAAAACTATTATTAAGGTTTAGAGAGTACATAATCCTGAAAAAATAGTAACTGTTTAGCTTCTCCTTTAAAAGGACTGCTTGACTCTAGATTAAGGAACATTTCAAATGGATCATCTTGGCTTCTTTTCTCTTTTTTTCTATAAAAATAAAAAGAACTCCCATCACTGAAAGAATTCTAATGAGAAATGAGTTTCATGCATATTTAATTATAATTCACACTAATGAAATCATTACATCTAATAGATTAAAAACAAACCTGAATGGTCACATCAAAATCCCATTGTTTGAGACTGCTGCATACTAAAGGCCTAAATACCTTCAATTCTTTATTGCTTTCTAAGTTTTAATCTCTTTTTAAAATACTGCCTTAAACATTGTGATACAGTTACATATTTAAATTTTCTTCCATGTTTACTGAGGTGATAAAGTTATTTATTACGGAAGGAAAACTGAGAATCTCACATTTTTAGCACACAGTATTTAAAACAATGCTTTAGAAAAGTAAAGAGAATCAGTTTGGTCTAGTGGTTAAGGCACTAGGCTAGAAAGTGGGAGATAATGAGTTCTAATCCTGCCTTAGGCATAAAAGCCACCTGGGGTGACTTTGGGCCAGCCACCCTTTCTCAGCCAAACCCAACTCACAAGCTTGTTGTTCTGGGGAAAATAGGAGGAGGGAGCATTAGATATGTTCACTGCCCTGAGTTATTCATAAATATATTAAAGGTGAAATTGAAGGTAATCTTCTCAGATACTGCATTTTCAGTAGAACATGCATTTAGATTCATGTTGCAGTAAGATGTCTTACTTCTTACTGCATTATCTTGGAAATATTGTACATTGATACATTCTGTCTTCCATAGATACTCATCTCGTTCCTTTCATTCCTTGCCTTTGTAGTGGGGTGTGAAATATCACCAAAAAGATTCATCTACTTCATTAGAAGTGCTCATTAAACACTTCTGATTCTAATACTCTATCTGCTACACTGCAGGGTTCCACACATACCCAATATGTGATTTTCATTCATACTAAATATAGCACATTTGATTTATTTTCCAATACTCATTTTAATGAATCTATTTGTATGTGTTATATAATCAAATTACTACTGAGAGGAAGAAGCCATTCTTAGAGATATGTGGTGTGTTTATTCACTTCTGCAGGCTTATAAGACAAGGCATTTACTTATTTTATCCCACCCAGCATAGTGTAATCTCACCACTGTATCAGCACTATTCAAAAACCATGTAAGAAGAGACAGAACATCTTTGCCTCTTTCTATTCAGACTTGTATAATAAAATGGGCTAAGAACTTTAGTTATAACATAAAGACGATCATTGTGAAAGAATATGGGTAAAGGGATTCAAATTTACATTGTGTAAATTATATAATATTATATATTAATATAATAGCTTTTTAAATAAAATAATATATCATTGATACATGAAAGCAGACAAATTATTTAGAGTGTATAAAAGTACGTTTTGCTGGTGCTTAAAATGTGAAAAACATGGAGGGACATTTTACTATGCATGGTGGACTTATGAAAAAAATGGATACATATTTATGATGATGCAAATAATGTTAAACAATATTAAGATGAAATTGGAGCTATTCTTACTGGGAGTTATGATAATCAATTGGAAAAGATTTACAGAAGAGTGATTTAATATATGGTAGCTTCAACAAGATGAATATATGAATAATAATGGAGAAACTCTAAAAAAAAAAAGCCCAAAGAGATGGAGTGTAAAACTGAAAAATTTAGCAAAAATGGCAAAACTGACCTATCTGATCAGGAATGAAACAAGGAATACTTTTATAGAAGTCTGGAAAACCTTTATGGACTTTTTGCTGAAAATGGAAAATGGTGATTTCTGAATTTGCTGATTGAAAAAAAGGATTGAATATGGGACAGAAGGGATGTCTGTAATGTAATCTTAAAAAGGAAGTAAGGATAATAGTTGCTCTTTTTAGTTGCTGCAGAGAAGATTAAAAGTTACTTTATATACTGTATATGTTTTTCTTTTTCTTTGACATTGGTTTTGCCCTTTTAAATTCTTTTTCTAACTTTTATTGATGTGTTTTCATGTTTATCTTTTATCTGTCAAAATAAAGAAGAAATGTCAGGTTAGACTACTTCATTTAATTTATGTAGCAATCTACTTTGATCTCAATCTAATTAACCATTATTTGAATATAGATTTGAGGGTAATTTCTCAGCAACTGCATCAACTTCTTTCCTGCACAGATGCCTTAAAACCAGATGTGTGAGTTTGTATAGCACATTGTTTAAAGGTACTACCAGCAAACTCAACTCTCTTTTAAGCAACTACTAGACCTCAAACTGCATTTTATCATGCAATGTTTTCTTCTGTTCTTTCTACTATGAACTAAATTCTAGCCCACTCTCAAGGCTAGAAGCAATAATATTAAATCTAGCATATGCATTCTGCTCCTTCAGCTTCTGAATCATGTCAGACAACCAAGAATTGTGGAGGCAGCTGCTATGCCTAGTATGTTGGAACATAAGAAAACTTGTGGGAGGCTGCAGCTGGTGGCAGAAACTTTTGCTGAGAAATTAGGCTTCCTTTTTATAGACTTTTATAAAAGCCAATAACCTTAAATGGCCTGACAGTTACTTTAGAGAACTTTATTAAGTTCCACTTTGGACAAACTCTGAATGTTAAATATCACATTTTATGAGGGAGCTAGGCAGTCACACCTCCTTAAATGTCTTTTTTAAGAACTAAAAGCTACCTTTTTATAGTACATCTCTGAAATAGCCATTTTAATTTCCAAATGTAGAAGAAGGTATCCAGTATTTATTACATTAAAAACAGAAGGACAATATTTATGTGTCCATAATTTCTGGTTCCACTGAGGGCTTGCAGTATAACTTGGGTAAATGCTTTCTTAAAATTGGCCATCAGGTTCTAGAACAATCATAATAATGTATCAACTCATTGGCACATTATGGTCTGGAATAAGCAATGTTGCAATTTATTATGTTTTCAAAAAGTTTCAGCATGTAAACTAAGTCACTATCTTAATGTATTTGAATATCTGATGACAGTCCTTTTGTCAATCTGCTCCTGCAGATGCTGCTTGTTGGCAAAAAACATTAGCTTATCTTCCATTAAATGTGGAAGAATTTGTGTCTGGCTATACCTATCATGGCAATTATTTTCTAAAAACAAATCCCTTCCCTATGATTGCCATTTCATGAAAATGCTCACATGTCTTCTAATTCCAGATGTAGCCACCATGCATCTGAAATCTAAAATGAATGATGTGCTGCACTGACACAAGGAGGCAAATATCTCAGATTAGCTGTGAACACAGCTCATCCTAAACTTCTATTCCCTGTGACCAGTGCTTTTTTCCTAAAATAATAATAAT
This sequence comes from Crotalus tigris, assembly GCF_016545835.1. Lineage (NCBI taxonomy): Eukaryota > Metazoa > Chordata > Lepidosauria > Squamata > Viperidae > Crotalus > Crotalus tigris. The sequence goes on from NW_024100082.1 coordinate 1,311,861, forward strand.
AATAATAATAATAATAATAATAATAATAATAATAATAATAATAATAATAATAATAATAATAATAATAAAAAGTGCCGGAACTTACACATGTCATACAACCTGCCTTGCCTACCCTACAAGGTTCCATCCAAAAAAGGTGCCAGAACTCTGTTCTGGACGTTCTATGAGAAAAAATAAACAAACCCTGCCTGTGACTAAATTAAAACCTTATTTGTTTTATGAGTTCACTCTCTATTCCCACAACTGATCTCCAGTAATATTCTTCCAAAAATTTATAAGTACTTTAAAATATGTCAGTTTCTTTGCTCTATTACTTCCTCTCTAATGTGTCTTAACTTTTTTCTTTTTCCCCGTTTTTTCTTTTTCTTTTATTTCTCATTCCACTTATTTTAGAATTTGAAAGCCATATTACTTAGCACCAATCCCCATTTAAAGAGACAATTACTCATACACTTTCCATTTCATTTAGCCTTAGTTGTGTTCTAAAAACACTTATTTCATTCTCTTGTCTTTGCCTCAGTTCCCATTTTCTTTTGTGAATTCAGCCTGGGGACTAAAAGCTTTAATCTATTCATCATGTAGTGTCGATTAGAGTCTGCTTTCTATAGTTCACACTCTGTAGTGTGTCTTGTATCATTTTTCTCTGCAAAGCATCATGTGTCTACAAAAGACATAATACCAAAATCAAATTGCATTATATTATGCTATGCAGTCTAAAGTTTGGTACTGTTAATGTGTACAGATCACCTATATGCAATGGTTCGTGTTCTTGACAGTTATTTTCCCTACAACAGTATGCTTATTTTTAAAATGCTTTTGCTGAAGCAATTGCATGACAAATTGAAGTGTTTTGCCCTCTCTCAGTAAACCCACAGCTTGCCTTTTTCTTTTTCTCCTCTTTGAGAGGCTGTTCAATTTTTTTAAAAAACCAAACTGGAGTTAACAAAACCTGACTACAGTGTCAAAGGCTGTGTGTTGCCTTTTTATTTTCTAAATGTCTTGACCTGGAAAATATCCAAACCAGATATCCAGTCTGACCTAGATTTAACTGCCACTAATTGAACAGTTCTGAAGGAACTGTGTCAAAATGTTGCTGCTGGGTTAGAACAGATGCATTCAATTAATTACAGCTGGAGAATTTTAGTCATAATCACTGAAGGTAGCAATATTTGAAAGATCCTATTTGTATAGAGCCTGTTAAATAAAAGTGGATCAGACCTGAAATCCAGGCAACTGCCCTATCTACGAATACAGATAAACAAGCTAGCAAACTGCACTATTGAAGTTTAATAAATGTTGGTTATGTGGAGTCCTTGGTACTCTCCGAGTTTGGTTGTTTGCTTGTTTGCAGTTGCTTACCCAAATGGAAACATCAGTGTTAGTGAATATAGAGTTTGCTTCCTGTTTACATACAATAGCTTGCCCTGCCAGTGTTGGTATCCATGTGATTTTTTTCTCCTAGGTAATACCTTAATTAGGGTATTTGTTGTCTGCATGATTGTTTGCTCCTTGGCATTTTCTTGATTAGGGTATTTGTCTGATTGTTTGTCTCCTTAGTAGTTTCTTGATTAGGGTCATTTTTCTGTTTGTCTGGTGATTATCCCTGCTTATCTGAGTGTTGGTTGCTGAAGAGGATGTGTTATTGTTTTTGTTTCCTTCTGAGATTTATTTATTTATTTATGAGACTTATATACCGCTTTAAGTGCAAGCACTCTCTAAGCGGTGTACACCAGTAAGCAATGTATATATATATTTACATTGCCCCCAACAATCTGGGTCCTCATTTTACCTACCCCGGAAGGATGGAAGGCTGAGTCAACCTTGAGCCGGTGAGATTTGAACCGCTGACCTGCTGAACACAGTCAGCTAAAGTGGCCTGCAGTACTGCGCTCTAACTGCTGCGCCACCTTGGTTCTTTTGAATGGTGTATAAATGTAGTTTATCTCTATGTGTCTAATGATGGAATGCCAAGCTTCCAGGAATTCTTTAGTGTTTTGGGATTTAGCTTCATCTAGAATGCTCAGTTTCCCAGTTGTATCTATGATTGATTTTATCCATGTATTTGAAATTAAGGAGTTTTCAGAAATTGGTTATATAGAAATTCCCACTCCCAAAATAATACTGTATATATGCTTTTTCAAAATAATTTGATCTATGAAAGTATAATCTGAGACTTTTTTAGGATTGGTTGGTTTGAAGTAGACTCTCAAAATGATATTGCCATTATTTTGTTCTCCCTTTATTTTCATTAAAAAGCTTGTAGATATAAACCAAACTGAAATATGATTTAAGCTCTCTATAAACTCATGTTGACACTTAATAAAAATAGGAATTGCATACAAGTAATCTGTCTTCCCATTCTCCACACCCCAAGTCCTGTTTGCTGCCTCATTTTGGCAGGGTTATGGTTTTAGTGTCTGGGAGGGATGAGTGAAGAATAGGAGTATATGCCAAGGGTTACCCAAGGTGGGAAAGTCATTTCAGCTGCCCTAGCAGGCACATATACTGGGCAGCAGCAATATAGGAAGATACTGGAGGCAGATACTTCAGTGACAATAGTAAAGGCATCAATTCATATTGCATGGGAGAAGGCAGTGGTAAAGCATTCCTGCATTTTTACCAAGAAAACTCACATTAAAACAATTGACATTACAGTGTCAGCTGATGGGCTACTGACATGCTATTGAGGAAGAACTGAGGATATTTCTAAGATCCTTTCCAACTCTGTTATTCTGTTAATTCTGTTAAAACCCACCAAAACATGGCAAACAACAGAAGAAAAATCAGTATAATGGTTCTGAGTAACCTAGGTCAGCAAATATGGAGAATGATAGAGTGGTCAACAGATTGGAAGATGTCAATTTACATTACAGAGAGACTTAACAATGTGTGTAAACTATTGTACAATTTCCTTAATTTCACATGCTAGCAAAACAATGCTTATGACCAGTGCTTTTTTTGTAAAAAAAAAAAAAAAAAAAGGCGCCAGAACTCACACATGTCATATAACCCGCCTTGCTTACCCTCAAGGTTCCATCCAAAAAAGGTGCCGGAACTCCATTCTGGGCGTTCTATGACAAAAAAAGCCCTGCTTATGACCATCCAATGCTAATTAGAGCTTTACATGGAAAAAGTGATGCTTGATGTTCAAGCTGCTTTTAGAAATGGTTGCAGAAAATGAGACATGCTGGACAATTGAGAAAGCTAAATAATATTTTAAAAAGTTACTATATGCTTCAGTAATTAAAGAAAGACTTTTGATTGTATCAATCACATCAAGCCATGGAAAGTGTTCAGAAAAATTGGAATGTATAGGTCAGATCAGGAAGCCACAATATGGACAGTACATGGTGAAACAGACTGGTTACAAGAGAGCAAAGGAGTGTGACAATGCTGCATATTTGCTCTTTATTTATTCAATATATATGCCAAGTATATATTAAGGAAAGCTGGATTGTAAGAAGCTGAGCATTGGTTTTAAAAGTGGAGGAAGAAGCATAAAAATTCGTGAATCACCCAAAATAAAGGGAATAGAGATTAATAAAAATGATTATAAATGAAGGTCTTTTGCAGATGACTTGGTTGTTACTTTGTCTCAACCAACTCATTCCGTAGTGGAGTTGTTACAATTGATAAATCAATTTGGACAAGTTTCCGGTTTTAAAGTTAATAATAATAAAACTAAAATATTACCAAAAAATATGACTAATTTGGATACGGATACCTTGGTTAGATTGACAGGTTTTGAAGTTGTAAAAAAGGTTAAATATTTGGGGGTATTTTTATCTGCTTCTAATGTAAAATTGTATAAAAATAATTATGAAAAGTTGTGGTTTAAAATACAGAAAGATTTGAATGATTGGGAAAAATTACAATTATCTTTGTTGGGGAGAATTGCTGTGGTTAAAATGAATGTTTTGCCAAAGTTTCTTTTTTTGTTTCAAATGATACCTATTTTAAAGAAAGAGGTAAATTTAGAAGAATGGCAGAAAGGTATTAATAAATTTATCTGGGCGGGGAAAAAACCAAGAGTAAAACTTAAAATTATACAAGATGTTCGAGAGAGAGGTGGACTCAAGGTACCGAATTTGAAACTGTATTATGATGCAGTGGTTTTAACACTGATTAGTGATTGGATTAATTTAGCAAATGTAAATATACTCCTTTTGGAGGGATGGGATTTATTATATGGATGGCATGCCTATTTAATATATAATAAAAAGGTGGATAGGGTTTTTAAGTCTCGTATTTTAAGAATTTCTTTATTGCGAGTTTGAAAGAAATATTACAGAACAGATTCTAGAATTCCATTGTGGGCAATTCCAGGGCATGCAATAGAAGGAATAAGAAAAGGAGTGAAGATGGACAGCATTTCTTATAAACAATTACTTAATTGGGATGGGAAAAGTTGGCAATTAAAATCTATGGATGAATTATTACAAGAAAATATTAATTATTCTTGGTTTCAGTATAGACAATTATTAGAAAGGTGGAGGATAGATCAAAAAGTGGGTTTGATCAGGGAGGATGTGAATCTGTTGAAACAAATTAAAGACCAAAGTCGAACTCATATAAAAAGAATTTATGGTGTTTTAGTGGAATTGGATTCAGAAACAGAATTAGTTAAAGATTGTATGGTTAAATGGGCTCAAAATTTTGAAGAGCCGATTTTATTAGATACATGGGAGATAATTTGGGTGCGGAATGTTAAATTTACGCAAGCTCAAAATTTACGAGAAAATTTTTATAAAATGTTTTATAAGTGGCACTTTGATCCACAAAAGATGTCTCGTATGTATCCAAATCTGCAGCCTAAATGTTGGAGATGTGGTTGTTTGGATGCAACGTATTATCATATTTGGTGGTCATGTAAAAATATAAAGGCTTTTTGGATTAAGATTTGGTGGAATATTCAAAAATTTTTTAATAGAAGGATAAAATTTACACCACAATTGTTTTTGTTAGGTATTATTGTTGATTGTGACGATAAAGAAATTATTTTAATGTTGAATTTAATTACAGCGGCAAGGCTGCTGATAGGGCAATACTGGAAGAAGGAGTTTTGCCTACTTTAGAGGAATGGTTTCTTAAAGTTTCTTATTTATCTGAAATGGCAAAAATTTCGGCTTATTTGAAAGATCAATCGCAAGAGAAATATTTTTTGGTGTGGAAAAGATGGGTGAATTTTATACAGCACAAATATGAGATTAAAAAGTATTATTTAGCTTTTGAATAATTTATGTTTAAGGTAACGATTAGAACTATTGTTTTGTTTTGTTTTTATATATTGGAGTTAAAGTATTTAAAATTTTGTTTTTTGAATGTATTTATAATTGTTTGATGTTTATTTAAGTTGTAAGGTTTTTTCTAGTTTTTATTAACCCTGTATTCAGCTCTGGGAAGGAGGGGGGAGGGTGATGGGGGGAAGGGGGGGTAGGAGAGGGGGATTATTTTATTGTAAAACTGTAAAAATTTTCAATTTAAAAAAAAAAGTCGAGGAAGAAGCATCAATAACTTGCACTATGCTGGTAACAGTACCTGACAGACAAAAATGCGAAGGATATGCAAACTCTAGTAATAAAAATCAAAGAGCAAAGTGGAAAAATGGAACTAAATGACCTTTGCTTCTGCTTTTAGGATTAATAGTAAAGGAACTAGCAGTCAAAACTTTGAAGAAGTAAGATGAGAAGAGTATTGACAACTCTGAAATTTGGTATTGGGAATGACTCCTGAAGATACTGTAAATAGCCAAGAATACAAACCACTGGAACATTGAACAAATCAACTCAAAGTTCTCACTTGAAGCCAAAATAATCAAGCACAAGTTATCTTATTTCAGACACATTATTTCAAGATCTAGCTCTCTGGAGAAGGACTCATCCTGGGAAAGGTAGAAGGAAATAGAAAATGATGATCAGCAGCAAGATGGATTCTGATACAGTACTGATGAGTGCACCATTGGAAGAGCTGAAGGACCAGATTAGGAACAGTTCATTTTGAAGAAAAATCTATCTATATCATGGGTGTCAAACTGCCGGCCCATGGGCCGGATGCGTCATGCCAAAACCGTGCCCATCACATTTCCGGCAATAGAAAAAAAGTCACCATACATGTGACGTTATGAGTTTGACACCCCTGATGTATATGGTTACTAAGAGTCGGTGATGTTATGCAATCATCATAATCATGTTCTACAAATACAATAATCTAAATTACATTAACATATTTCCTATAGAACAAATGCATTTTGAACAGTCTATTTGAAAAGTAACTGTTTTATCCCATTATACTTCTTAATGACTTTGTCCTATGGGCTGTAGTGCCATATAAAAATGGATAGCAGCGACCATCATGCCATCTTAACATTCCTGAATACACTTCTGTAATGATATAGTGATCCAATATAGCATCTGTTTCTGTAATATAAACACAAAGCACCATATTCTGTTGGCCAGGAACTCTGGCAAAAGCTAAATCAAAACATATCAATTTTGTTCTATAGTTCTATTTGTAGCTGGCTATATCCCAACGGATGAGCTCAGCAAGACCTTAGCACATCCACAGTGCTAGTTCATCAACCTGGCACAATCATTCCTTGTGTCTGTCTTAGTTGATAGCACATTCCAAACCTAATTGTTATCTCCTCAAAGCAACTCTATTATTCAGCCTGACACTGCCCCCCCTCATTCCTTTTAGCTGTTTGTTGCTGTAATGTTATATTAATGAGCCCTGCAATAAACGAATTGGAGATCAGAATGCTGCTTGTTCATAAGGAAGTTAATTTTTTATTTATTTAATCACTGAGCTGTAGGCAACAGGGGAAGATTTATGCTATCAAGGGGAACATAGGATGGATCCCAATGACGTGATGTATGAATGGGAAAGATTTTGTGTTAACATGCATGCTATTATTGATTTTCTTTTTATGTCAACAAGTAAAGATCCTTCTAATCTCTATTCCCTCTTGACTTATTACAATTTTAAAAGCTTACCTCTTTACTGCTACTACAAACTTTTCATGAAGCAATCTATTTCTGACAAATATCATCCCCTTTCTTTAAATATTCATTTATAATTTGATATTTAAAAGTTGCTGCAGAGATGTGGTGTTTTATTAAATGAACAGATATGGATATTCTCCTTGAATACTATCCTTTTCAAGCACAATTCTTTTTCTTTGCTGAGTTTAGCTATGATTAACTACAAAACATGTGGTGACACTGATCATTACAACTTGCTAGATTTTTACTCAGCTCAGAATCTGAATACAACTTAAATTGTGTATTCAAACCTGGGTTAATTGCTGATCATAAATAGCTGTAACCATGGCTGATGCTGTTTAAACTGTTATTAGACTAAGCGATAGAATTTATACTTCAGAATTCAGTAGATAGGGGAAAGACCTGAAGCAGGTGGAAAAGAATGCAAAATACTAGGGAAAGACAAAAATATTGTACAGTATAAATAAAAAGATATAGCTGCCAGGAATTAATCAAAAAGAAGAGTAGTAACACTAAAAATGCTGAAAAACCGAAGAGAAATTTGGATGATTTCTTTTTCAATAATTTTATTAAAGTTTACAAATATAAAGATAAAAATATTATACAAACTAAGAAAAACATAAAAACTAAAAAAAAGAAACAAAAGTAGAAACAAATAAAAAGAACCCAGAAAAGAAATAAATATATACAAAATATAACTCTCCCTTCCTGCAGACATGTATAAAAAAGTTGACTAAGTTAACACATTCTCTATTTCATTTTTTAAAAATATCTTCTTCTCATATCTCATTCCATATTAATAATCAAATTACAAAAAAACATCATTCATTCCTACTAAGCAAATCTATCAAGAGCTATCAGAAACATTAACATATATATTTTAAATGTAATCAAAAATCATTTTTATAATCCAAACATATTTTTCTCTAAGAAATAAACAAAAAAATCTGTCCCCATTTATAAACAAATCTTTAAAGCCTTGTCATACAATCCTGATCAAAAAGAAGTCCTATTAACAGCCACCAGAAATCATAACAGATATATTTTAACCCTTTTCCAACCGATTCACTTTATGAATCTTTTCATTTTTTAAAAAAACTTAATCTTTAGTCCCATTAAGTATTTCACACATGATTTCTTATCATTTTCTTTTTTTTTCTTCCAGGAACAGCTTTAATATTTTCTTTTTGTCTTCTTCCAGAGATAGTTTCCTTGGTTCCATACATAACTTTTATAAATTCCGAGTTGCTCTTCTGATTTATTGTTTATGTATTCCCTTTGATTATTAAGAGATCAACTCTTGTTGTCCGTAAATCCATTTGTCATTGTTTTCTATCACTCTTATATCCTGGCATTTTAAAATCCATTTTCAGATCTATATCTTCTTTCATATCACTTTTATAATTCAGCATTTTTTAAAACTCTAAATCCATATTCAAATCAACCTCAGTCTCTGTTTTATCCAATAAAATATGATATTCTCCTATGTCCTCTGCTATAGTATCCAAATTAACCAATCTTGTAAGTAACTTCTGAGCAAATTGTTCCCAAATAACCAGGGCTTTTTTTCTCATAGAACGCCCAGAACGGAGTTCCGGCAGCTTTTTTGGATGGAACCTTGTAGGTAGGCAAGGCGGGTTGTATGACGTGTATGAGTTCTGGCACTTTTTTTTTTTAAGAAAAAAAGCATTGCAAATAATCTTAATTTCTTCTATAGTACAATAGTATTGCTCCACTGTATTAATGGGATTGTTCCCCTTCAAGAGTAATATTTTGTTCTCTCTTTCAAGTTCCTTCTTATCATCTGTCTATTGTTTAATCAGCAGAACTTTCCTATGGGAGGATTTCTTACAATTAGTTTCAAAGACATCATATAGTGTTTTATAAATTTTAAGCACTCCGTAGGAAATATTCATTGAAGTCCATCTAGTTCCTTAACTTTTCAAAATCAACATACTCTTTTGCTGTTTTCAAAAAATTAAAGCTATTCATGTTAATCCTTAAATTTACTCAGAACATCTTTCATCCAGGTTGGAAGGATAAGCTCATGGTATACTATAGCTTGTCTTTCATAAAGTTCTTCATTCCAAAGAAATCATTAATAAGCACTTTCCTACAGTAATCATGAGAGGAGATAGTGAACTCAGTATCTATTTGAAAGATGCTGAGCATGGTTTAGGCAAGATGAATGCACCCCCATCCCCAGACCTCTCAAACAACTGAATAATGCTATTTTGTGATCTATTCCCAGGCAGAATCTGTGTGGAGCCAAACATGGAAGATCCTTGTTCTCTCAATTCAAAAGGAGTTTTGAGGACATGAACTTTTCATCAGTTCCTATTTCTGCGAAGTTTGTCAGGTCCACAATAAGTAGAGTTTTGCTCAATCTGCTATGCTGCTCCTCAAGCTAGAAATGAAAACATCTTTTCGGAAGAATGAAGAAGGCTAAACAAGGGTTGCACAATAAAACAGAATGAAAAATAAAGTACTGAAATAATTCCAGATAAACTGAAGTGAGACACTGCTGGAATGAGAATTTTAGAAAATTGTATTGGAACTATATGGTGATATGTGAAACAATGCAACTGAAACAAGTGCTATAAATGTTAGAATTCAAGAAAACACACTGATGAAAAGAAAGTAATAAATGCTGTAAGAGTACTGAAAAATGGTAAGACAAATATAGTTGTATTTGACAGGAAAAATTGAGTCAGTGATTACAAGTTTTTCATAAATGATGAAAAATTACATCAAGTAGATCAATTTATGTATTTTGCTAGAATGTCTACTAAAGATAGAAAAATGGTTGGAAAAAAAGGAGAAATACTAGTAGAAAGATAGTGGGCAGGATGCAATATGTTGTGAGAAATGGATGCTTATTGAAAAATGACTGTGTATAGATAGTAAACTTCTGTTAACTTGGTTGTATAGAAGGGAAAACTGGGTTTTCATGAAAAACAGAAGGATAAGTTGAATTCAGTAATCATTTAAGATATGTATCAGGTAAAAGGAGAATAGAATCACAGGGGCTGAGGATATTTCAGAGCTCATTTTGTCCAACTGATACATTTTCAGGAGATGGATGTAAGAATAGATTTCAAGGATAGCGAGTTATATAGAGTTACAATAGATAATGATATAAGCTAGATTTTCTTAATTTCCTTTACTGCCCTTAATTTGTTTTCCTTTCACTATATCACTCTTTTTCTGAAACTTTGCATAATATTACTTACATTGAAAATGAACAAATAATGATACGTTTCTTAACCTTCCAAAGCTTGGAGGATAAAGAATCTAAATCAATTAATAGTATTGTTCTAAACATGTCTACTCAGAAATAGGTTCTATTATTTCTATCAAGATTTGCTATAAGTAAACACATATGGAATATATTCCAGATAAGTGTATGTAGGATTTTAACCTTTCCTTACCTTGAAATACTATCATTATAGTTAATGCAGCTACATAATTTCTAAGTAGGTATGAATACAACTATGTTTTCATTTGTCAGCTCCTCCTATTAGTTTGCAGTTTTAACATCAAGCTGGTTCTATCTCTAACATCTATTAAATTTTACGGACAGCACCATGAAAAGATCTTGAGAACTCAAAAGCTTGATATTTCTTTTGTGGCATTTTGTCTCATCCTAATTCAAGGCAGTGGATTCTGAGATATTATCATTCCAAGAATAAAGCCAAAAAAAACAATGTATAGTTCATTTGCTATGATATATTTCTTTGTTCGATCAGTGAATTATTTCTCCCTTCAATTTAGTTCCACAAAAGGAACCAAAAGTTCTGAATTTTAAAAATGACTAAAGGTAATCCTTGACTTACAACCATTAGTTTAGCAACATGATAAAGTTACAATGACATTAAAAAAAAGTCTTATAACTGAACCTCACAGCCATTGCTAGGGTCATATGATTAAAATTTAAACACTTGGCAACCAGCATGTAATTATGATATTTGCAATATCCCAATGTCACATGATCACCATTTGTGATCTTCCCAGCTGGTTTCCAACAAGCAAAGTCATTGGGGAAGCAAGATTCGCTTAATGATTATGTGAGTCATTTAACCACCAGAATGATTCACTTAGCAACTATGGCAAAAAAGGTCATAAAATAGGGTGCAACTCACTTAAGAACCACCTCATTTAGCAACTAAAATTCTGGTCCTAATTGTGGTACTAAGCTGAGGACTACCTTCAGATAACACATCCCCCTTTGGGTTATCATTTAAGAGACATTTCCTTATCTAAACAGAGAAATAGAATGATCATGGTTGGGCAAAAAAGCAGTTGGATTTGGCAGTAACATCTGATTGTCTGCCAGTTTCCCCATTGTGTTTTTTTGTGGGAAGTCAGCAGCATCAGACATCTTTCTTTCTTTCTTTCTTTCTTTCTTTCTTTCTTTCTTTCTTTCTTTCTTTCTTTCTTCCTTCCTTCCTTCCTTCCTTCCTTCCTTCCTTCCTTCCTTCCTTCCCTTCCCTTCCCTTCCCTTCCCTTCCTTCCTTTCCTCTCTCCCCATGTACTTCTGGGAAGTTTGCAAGGAGAAAGCCAGCATACAGATAAGTAGCTGATGCCAGGCGGGGAAGGATGGGTGTGTGAGAAAATAGGTAAGAAAGGGTAGATAGGAGGGACCCTGGTAGCAGTCACTTACCTGCATGCTGGTTTTCAGTCAATATGTAGGGTATATGGGGTATGCGCAAGAGATGGCATATGGGTTAAGGATGGGGATGGAAGAGTGATGTGGGTTAGGAAGGGTCCATGTGCTTGCACAATAGATGTATTCAGGTTGGGAAAGGCATACATGGTCATGGAGGATGTCTGGGGATGCACAAGAGGTGCCATACAATTTGGGAAAGGCACATGGAGCAGTTCAAGTCAGGAAGGTGGGTGGGGTATACATAAGAAGGGCTCTGTGAGTTGGAAAAAGCATGTGGGGAGTGGAGTTGATCAGGGAGAGAGCACAGGGTCAAGGAAAGCATATAAGGGGTGACATGGGTCGAAAAGACTTGGAAGAGTGTATTAGGGTTCCTTCTTACTTGTTTCTTCCCCTCTCTCATCCTTTCTTGCCTCTCTATTTTTCTTCCTTCTTCCTCCACTCGCCTTCCCTTCCTTTCCCAGCTGGTTAGTAAATGGCTGCTGGATGGGGAGGGGGAGGAATGAGGGATTACAAGAGTGACTGGAAAATTATTATGGAACATTGAAAAGGAGGATCACATAACTGCAGCAGTCTGATCAGAGCAGTAGTCTGGGGAAGTCATAATTTCCCAAAATTTCATTCTGTAAATTAGCCTACTTGAAGTATCTTGATTCAAAAATTGTTGTTCTATAATGAATTGTTTATCATGAATTCATTTAAAGGTTATTTAAAAAAGAGAGTTTTAATAGTATACAGACACATATTTTTGAACAGTTTTTTAGACACAGAAGAGTATTCATGAGCCATTTTGCTTCTGGTGATTTGCAACTCCCACTTTCAATTCCATACATATTAACACTTAGATTTCTGTGAAAAGAACAAACTTAAAATGCCGTGAAGGCAATTTTATTTATTTATGGAAGGCTCTGGGTTTTGATTAACAGTTTTTAAAATGGAAGCAACCCCTTTGGGATGAAAGTAAACTCTATTGAGACCATTAGACTGGCAGAGAGGGTGGATCCAACTGTCACAAAGAATCAAGCTGAAAGAAAGATGTATTACTAAGTTTCTAGTGACTATAAATGGAGAATGAAATATTCAGTGCTAGGTAGCAAGCCAACTCAGTGTATGTGATTTACTGAAATAGAGCTCATTTTGTTGTTAACTAGGTATTCAAAGCACAGTGAACATGGTTGCCAGAATTAGTGAACATTTCTTAAAGCTCACCTGTGTATGGTAATTTTAAAAATAACTATGGAAAACATAGGCTATTATAAATCAGTTACTGTTTTCAGTGGCTGAAATTTATGGTTGGATCTATGTTTATCCATTTGCTTTCCATGGAAAAGGATTACTAGTTTTGGACCAAGGTGGTGTTGGTTGGGTATGAGCCACTGCTATGAAACACAGTTATTTTTGTTCATACAATTTGTTTGTAAGAACAACAATATCACAGGATACCCATTTTCCAGAATTTCCAGCCAGCTCAGCTACTGGGATAATCCCAGTACATCTGAATTCACAATATATCTGAAAGTTCCTGGGTTAGAGAAAGTATTGTATTTTAATCTTGCCTTTACATTGAGGGACTCAGAATACCTTAAATGACCCTCCCTCTTAATTTTTTTTCAATAACCATATTAGGTAGGATAAATTGAGAGGTAGCAAAAGTCCCAGATAAGCTCTCCAGAATGATCTTCCCTAGATCATAAAGTTGCTTCAACCCTAGAAGCCTTAATTTGCTTTAATGAAAACCTTACTTTGTGTATTGATGTATTTGTAAATTTTAGACCACTATAGACTCTATACCAATGCTCTGTAAAGTACTTATAAACATTAAGTATTTATTTAAAGAACCATTTGATCAACTCTTTTCCAGCTCTTTTTTTCTTTTGCATGCAAGAAATATAAAAAAAACCCTAGTCATTCAAATCTATCCTTTTTTCTTAATCTAGGCAAAGCAAATTAATTTGGGAACACTCTAAAAATGGTTCTCTTCTATAAGGTATATTGTATCTGGGATACAAACATTGAGAAAATCACTAAATGATGTCAAAAAGTTACAGGTAGTCCTTGACTTACAACCACTATTGAGCCTGGAACTTTGGTCATACAGTTTTGAAGTTGATCACATGACTGGACTTGATTTTACAACCATTTTAACAATGGTTGTTAAGCGAGTTGCTGTGGTCATTAAGCACATATGTGGTTGTAAATCCAAATCCAGCTTAATGGTGGTGCAGTGGTTAGATTGCAGTATTGCAGGCTAACTCTGCCCACTGCCAGGAGTTTGATCCTAACCAGCTCAAGCTTGACTCAGCTTTCCATCCTTCCAAGGTTGGTAAAATGAGGACCCAGATTGTTGGGGACAATATGCTGACTCTGTAAACCACTTAGAGAGGGCTATAAAGTACTATGAAGCAGTCTATAAGTCTAAGTCCTATTGGTATTATCTAATGGGTGTATTTTAACATTTTTTGATGGAAAATAGCAAAAAGATTGCAAGATGCAATTACATGACCATGGGAGGTTGCAAATGGTTGCAAACATGAGCAGGTTGCCAAATGCCTGAGATACGATAATGTGACTGTAGGGATGGTACAATGACTGCAACTTCAAGGATGGTCATAACTTTTTTTAGGTCCATTGGAACTTTGAACAGTTGTTCAGCAACTGGTCAAGGGTAACCTGTAACATTTTCTCTGTCTCTTTCTCTTTCTTTCAAATTCATATCTGAATTTTTATAGATTCGTAACCTTGTCTAACTTCCATAAAGATGTCTAATCTCTTTTTAATACCCCCCCTCTCTCCCTTTTCCTCTTTCCCTCTCCCTCTCAACCAGGTATCTTGACTTAATGTAAATCATTAGAAGGGGCAAAGTGTGGCTCACTGGATCATGCTGAAATAGCATACCGTACTTTCCGGTGTATAAGACGACTTTCACAAGCTTTAAAATTGGCACCAAAGATGGGGGTCGTCTTTACGCCAAGTCATCTTATACACCAGAAATAACAGTAGTTTCTGGCATATAAGACAACTTTCTAGGCATGAGACTCGGCACCGAAGACGGGGGTCGTCTTATATGCCGGGTCGCCTTATATGCCAGAATATATGGTACTTAACCCTCACCCTTCCTATTGTATAAGCATGTTATAAGATTTCTTTCATACGTCAAATAATTGCTTTATGAAGGAACAATTCAGATTTAAAAAAAAATAGAATACCAAAGAAAAGTTAACCTCCTGGTCATACAGTTTCTTAGTCTGGCATCTTAAATAAGCTATTTAAAGATACTACTATCTTAAACATGCTATTTAAAGCTACTGCTAACAGTTTTTACCAATGATAGCTGTTGACTGAACAAAGTTTTCCTGACTATTGCCCCTTTAATAGCATGCAATCCAGAGAAATCAATTACAGGCTAATTACTTCCCTGTTTTAATTAGTATGCCTGCCAGAGGGCAGAAAGGACACCCCATACTGATCAGTGAGTTTGACAACTGAAATTGGTTTATCAAGGCCAGAAAAAGTGCACATTGGTCATGCATCAAAGATGCTACAAATTAATTTAATAGGAGAGCACATGCTGCTTTATTTGTCCATTCTTAGTGTAATAAGTATAATGTGTTACCTCTGGATGAGCAAAATGAAAGAAGGTTCCTAATTATAGGATGTGGAACTTATAGTGCAATATTATTTGTGTCTACTAAGAAGTAAGTTATATTGAGTTCAATAGAATGTATTTCTAGTCAGTTGTGCTTAGAATTTAATTCAAAATTAATTGTAGTGAATGGACCTTTCTTCTGTGCTATGTGTTTAGTAATATCATTCACAATAAAACTGATTTTAATAGGAACTGAAAGCCATTTTATCCAGGGAAGTTAGAATTTCCATCCAACCATGAAATTTATTGTATCAGTAACTTCCTCTTTTATAGCTTCTCCTAATACATAGCACTCTTCAGAGGATAAAATGAAGTTATAAATGCTACTTGGATCCTACTGGAGGTAAGTGAAATATAAATGAAATTGACAACAACTCTTTAAAATGTCTTGATCCTAATTACACTTGAATTTTGCTGCATACCATTAGATATTATGTTTGGCATGATTGATATCCAAAGAGAGAGAGAGAGAATTAGGGATTATGGAATGAAATTAGGTCAAAAGTCAAGGATTTAACAAGTAGTCAAGATTTTAACTAGTTTCAAAATTAGTGCATTTATGGGAGGTCCTAGGTAAGGGTTAGGGCTAGGGTTAGGATTGAAAAGATTGCCTATGGATCAAAGTCTGTAGCGATATTATGAAAGCAAGACCAACACATACTATAAAGTCAGGATTGCAGTCTTTGACATTATTTAATTTGTGCATTTATATCTCAGACCTCAATATAATTCTCTGGGTACATCATATACAGTAATTAAATGGGCAAATATAAATACAGTCAAAAATATATTTAGCATTTTAAAAAGCAGGTACAAATCTATATAAAGGATATAATGGAGATATAACTACTTTAAATTGAACATGGAATGATCCTAGTCTTTGCTCTGTGAAGAAAAGATGGAGAGCAAGCCTTTTGGGGAAGATTATTCCAGTCTGAAGGCCCCAGCACTGCAAAGTATTTCTCCTGTTAAATTTCAGTTGGTGGGAAGAGTATAGAAGAATGGCTTGATTCAGGTATATTCAGATAACTGCATCTTATTAGTGTATAAAGAAAAGTTAATGAAAGCAAATGACAGGAGTGAGTAGGAGA
Organism: Crotalus tigris; assembly: GCF_016545835.1. Taxonomy (NCBI): domain Eukaryota; kingdom Metazoa; phylum Chordata; class Lepidosauria; order Squamata; family Viperidae; genus Crotalus; species Crotalus tigris. The sequence goes on from NW_024100082.1 coordinate 1,328,265, forward strand.
AAAATGTATCATTACCTCAGTGATGCGTGGATTGGAGCATTTGACATTCCTGCTTGACCAGTCAAGCCACCTTCCCCATCCGCTGACAGGGGTGGGACAGTGTTGATGTAAAGTGCACTTTCCTTCTCCAGTGCACCAGCCACACTCAAATTTCTGGTCTGCTTTCAGGCATAGTCCACAGCTTTCTCTCTGGGCTGCACATTTGTATAGATGAACTGTGGAGATAAAGAAGAGAAGCTTGGGCTGAAGGTGAGAGGCCTGGAAAAGAGATGCATCTGTTCAGAGCATGACCTGAAGCTACTGTGTGAAGCTGCCATCAATTGAAATAATCATCTTCAATGCTTTTGAGGCAGATGAGCCTTCTTCTGTTTGTTGCAGACTACTGCATAACTTTCCAAGGGAGATCTGCCAATTGTTAATATTCTTTTATACTCTAGGCAATATCTGCCCTATTTCTCCGGGCTTGGGATACAGTGATTTAATTCATCTGCCCTACGTATAAGTAGTAGGTTGATTTAGCCTCTTAGCTGTTATTTATTTATTTAACAGGTTTTAATTTTAATTGATACTGGCAGGCTCAATAAGTTTACCTAACATTTTATCTTTTTATATGATATTTTGTTAAGTTAAGCTTACCCATCTGCTCACTCTCTATATATTCTCTTTTTTTGAAAAAAAGAATTTGGGTTTAATTATCATGATAATTGTAAGTCACATAATAACATTTGCTTAAGGAAAGAAACAACTTACAAATACATGTGGACTTAGATTATTTTGTAAGCATGCATGGGCTCTAGGTTACTAAAGTGTCACAAGACACTTTCCTGTTTTAAAACATAACTGTTTCCATAATCATTCAAGAGAAAAGACAGACAATATTTGATGCTTATGAACTGGTCTTTTATTGCTAGTTTCCCTGAGGTATTTCAATACTCCCAGACTAATTTAATGCTAAACTATTGTTGGTTGAGCATAAATCTGATAAATATGTTCAGCTGTAGTTATAGGCAAGATGCCAATGTCAACACATTTAGATACATTTTTAGAGTTCTACAATTTTGAAGCCTGATCTAAGGCTTCCATATGAATGACCTACAGCCATCCAATTCTTTCTGGATTGCAGAATGGAATTAGATGATGTCTAGCAAATTCTCAAAGACTTTATAAGGATCTATTTTCTTCCTTGCTTCACATAACTTCTTAATGGCTCAAATGTTAATCTTCACAAAATAATTTTGTGCGATGATTTTCTTTAAGTTGATTTTCTTTAATACTTCCAAATTCTATGAAACTGAAATTTGTGGGTAGAAAAGTAAATGGTTACTAATTAGCAAGATTTGTGAGGATCTGGTTAAAATATGCTTCTCAATTACAATGGACAGTCCAGTATATATGTTTGCCTTATGTTTAAAAAGCATTTGATTTGGGTGCATGGTATTATTTAAGGATGCATGATTCTCAGAAAGGCCTAAGCAACTTATCTTACATCATGAAGTGGCAAGGTCAATAGGATTGAATATTAATGAAGCGGGGATCAAGACAATTTTCAATAAGTTATTGCATGATTGTAAAGGAAACAATTTCTTTCTTTGCTTAAATGGTTCCCTTCAGATAATAGTAAATTGGGTGATCTAGGATCTTGAACAAAATTCAACAAATATGAATAAGGTCATATAAGGTCTTTATATGCTTGTATAATGTGGCTATAAAGTCTTCTGCTTCGTTTTGATCTTTTC